>NC_081291.1:140531670-141190420 GCF_030435805.1 Mustela lutreola | reverse complement strand
TCCAAAAATACTGCAGGCTTCTTATATTTAAAATGTGAATTTTAGCCTAAGAACTTTCCCCCAAAGTTTAAAATAGATGCATTGCACTGACAAAATCAAATGACTTTTAATGACCAACAGTTATTCCCAATTCATATACCATCATTTAAACTTGATGTTGCTTAAATTCATTTTCTTTTTTGTACAGAGATTATATTGAATGAAGTTTCAAAGACTCTAAATAAATATTTTAAATATTCTGAATAAATGTAAAAGATTTATTACAGATTATCAACCATTTTGGTTGTTTCTTCCATGTCACAAAAAATATGCAGAGACTTTCTTTTCCCTTTCCCCAATATTTTCAATGTTTTATGATATAGACATAAAATAAGTACAGCAATTCCATTGTTTTTGTTTCAGCAAAAGCTGATGAAGCATTGAAAGCAAAAGAAAGAAATGAAGAAGAGGCAAAGAGAAGAAAGGAGGAAGGTAAAGGAATGTCTTCATTTTGTTCCAAAGCAGTAATTCTAATGGAAAATCACTATTTGGCATGATTTTCTTCATTTTGGGTAAACCATAGATTCTAATCAAATGCCTTCGGGGATACCTCATGCTACTTCACGAACCTAAACTCTGACATAATATCACACTATATTCAATGTCTTGGATACTGATTATGGTTTGCTAGCATAAGATTAGTTTATAAGCATCCTAGCATATATTTTGGGGAAACTGGTAAGATATAAAATTATGAAGTAGAGTTGGCGCTGTTTTTTTTTCCTTCTGACTTTATAAAGTTAACAAATCATCACAATCAGTCATAGAAATGGGTTGAATTTGTATGTACATTTTGAAATATTTTAGCAGTGATGAAGGAAGGTCCCCTTGTCAATAATACTTTAAAAAACTGTTAAAAGGGAATAATAAAATAAGAAATGCCAGAAATTATCATAAGTCAAATTAAGAAATTCATGTCAGAATTTTTACAGATTAAATATTTTCTGTTAATAACATTAAAGCCAACACCCAAAAATATAACAAAAAGAAGTCTAATACATTTTTATCTCTCCTAACAAATTTTTGTTTCCCCTTTAGTTTTCTGTGATTTATGTGAGTGAATATTTTACATTTTTCCTTCACAGAGGCTTTAGATATACTGTTGTAAATGCAGTGCTTAAAGCAAGATCCGGGCAAATCTTTCTCAGTGAGTTAAGTTGATGATCCACTTGGACTGACAGTCATGTCACTTTACTGGCTAATTAGCAGAGCAACTATTTCCTCTGTGAGCTTTCAAGAAACTGAAGCCTGATAATGTGTTCCAAAAATACTTGCTTTGAGTACTATTGTCTAAATCTGAAAACTGTAATTTTTATCTTAGTACATTTTTTACTGTGACAACCAGGAAAAAAAAAAAAAACTATTGCACTCCCAACTTACAGTGGAGGCTGAGATCCTATCAAACTTAAAGTGTGTGATAGTTTGGAAGGCTTAAAAGCAGTATTGTGTTAGAGCCATAGCCCCAAAGCAAGGAAAAACCACCAAAATAACAAAAACTGGATTTAAGGGGCAGAACCCTACAAATAAGTAGATTCAATCTAAATATGGACTAATTTATACATGAAATGGATAGTGTTCTTACCTTTTTTGACCCCTGTTAAGTCCTGACTTTATGCTTTTATCCCAGATCAACTAATTTTATGATACAGTAAGAAAACAAGTAAATTCCCAAGACAAGAAGTCTCAGTAGAATTCTCTTCCTTTAGCTTTCTGAGGTGCACATTTTGACATTGTTAGTGGAAACAGTCTATCTAATTTCAGTGATGTTTATGGTCACGCATAGAAAAAATAGATATAGTACTAGATGCAAAGGCGCCTAAGCAAGTTATAACATTTTAGTACAGCTATGTTATGTGGTATTCTGATCAATGTAACTAATTAATAACATAATAGCCCTTATAAAACACTGTGGTACTGTAAATTGCAAGTGCGGTACTTATTACCAACCAACAGAGTGAATATATGTTGTAATAGTTATTAATATAATCCCATTAATTCAAATCTTAATTAGAGTCATGAGCAGTTGAAAAAAGATGGCACTGATGTGGTAACCAGAGATATTGAAATGGCTAGGTGGTTTATTATTATGAAAAATATATAATATGAATAGTAAAACAAACTTTTTAAATACTTTGGAACCCCTCATTTACATAGCAATAATTGATATTTATAATAGTCTCTTTTTTTTTTTTCATTAAATCACTTCTAAACATTTTAAAAGATACTAAGAGTTTCTTAAGTAACTACAGATACTTTAACATTATATTACAATTCTTTTGAAAGTATTTCTTTCCTTTAAACATTCAGGAAGTCAAACTGACCTTGCACTTAGTCTGTGATATACAGTAACCTTTCATTTCAGTACCTGGGAAGTGTTTGAAAAGCACATCCCTCTAATTATAGCTGTTTTAATTAGCATCTTTATAAGTCTGTCATCCTGACAAGAGTATAAACTCTAGGAAGGATTTGGTGTCCAGGATGGTTAGCACATAATAAATACTCAGTTTCTTAATTATGGAATGAATGAAAGAATGACAATTTTACCCTTTGCTCTTTTGAATCCATTCTTAAATTACTTAAGTTTGCAGTTGATTTTTTTTTAAGATTTTATTTATTTGACAGAGAGAGAGGTCACAAGTAGGCAGAGAAGCAGGCAGAGAGAGAGGGGAAGCAGGCTCCCCACTGAGCAGAGAGCCCAGATGTGGGGCTCAATCCCAGGACCCTGAGATAATGACCCGAGCTGAAGGCAGAGGCTTAACCCACTGAGCCATCCAGGCACTCAAGTTTGCAGTTGATTTTAAATAACCTCATTGAAAGTGTAATTGAACTTTGTTACGTCTCTTTTCTAAAATAAGACCTCATCCATTAGGCATGTTGAAGAAAAATTCTACTAGTAAAAAACCTATATGACACTGATTTCATTCTTTGTTTTCGTTTGCTTCCAAAATTTATTTACGTGTTGTCTAGTTACTTAAGTGCTATCAGATTAACTGAAAATGATTAATATATAAACTGCATTTATTTTATTTCATATGAATTAGTCTAGCTACAAACTGAAACCTAAGATACATCTGTATGTGTATGTATATATATTTATGCATCTGAAAGAGTAATAATCCTATATTTCCAATCTATAAGCCACTAGTAATTCTTTCTGTCACATCATTTGTACAGTTCATCTCTTAATTTCTCAGCATGCTGAGGTGCAGCACAGGGTTGAAAGCATTGTTAAAATGTAGATAAATGTTATCTGCCCAGCTCCTTGTATTCATTCTCTGTTATCTCAAAAAAGCTATTGTATTAGCATAGCAAGATCTGTGCCTTGCAAATACATTCTATTATGTAGTCCTTTCCTTTGAGTATTCTTAAATCAATCTTGTAATTATGTTTGCAGGTATGTAGCCAAGATAAAGTGAGGCTTCTCACCAAAACTTGTCCAGGGTAACTACTTTGCCTTCTACCGTAGAAACAATGGGAGCCCAGAGTGCTTTTCATGGTCCATATATAGCTCTGTTGAGTTTCCACTTACTGAATATCACTAGCACATTGGTATGGATCCTCTTTCTTGAACCATTTAGTCTCTAACTTTCCATTTAAGTTGAATTTTATAAAGGTCACATTATTTAGTAAAAACCAACTGAATATTTAAAGTCTAGGTTTTATAGTTTCCTTCTTTAAAAATAAGTACTTTTTGGGGCGCCTGGGTGGCTCAGTGGGTTAAAGCCTCTGCCTTCGGCTCAGGTCATGATCCCAGTTCCTGGGATCGAGCCCCACATCGGGCTCTTTGCTCAGCAGTGAGCCTGCTTCCTCCCCTCTCTCTCTGCCTGCCTCTCTGCCTACTTGTAATTTCTGTCTGTCAAATAAAATAAATAAAATCTTTAAAAAAAAAAAAAAAAAAAAAAAAAAAAAGTACTTTTTTTCTTAATTCTAGATTACATGTTAGGAAAAAGGAATAGTATTACATCTTTCAGTTTTGTTTTCTTCCTTATTCTTTGACATAATAAATACTTGACTTCAACTTCTCTTTATCTTTAAATGTGTTTGAAAATGTTCTGACTATATGTAATGAGAAGTCATTTCAACTTTTATCCTTTGGGTTTTTTTTTTTTAATTTTTATTGCATGGTTTAGCAAAACTGCTTAGTTTTTCCATATTTTATGTTTATATTTAATATAGTATTTATTTAAAGATTTTATTTGTGTTTTAAATCTATTTATAAGCATAATAGTCTTGTGTTGTATTTTGACTTCCAATATGAATTTCTTATTTGTGCCATAAGTATAGCAGCCTTTGAGTTCTTTTTCCCCTTGTGTTTATTCAAAGTAGCTCTACCCATCTGTTAGTTTTCTACTTCAAATATTTTATTTTCCAAAAATGTTAGGCAACCCAGTCTAAATTATTTATGGAAATGGTGGACAGTGATAATATGAACACAATATGAGGTAGTGAAGTGAAGACTTAAAGCAATCCTTAAGTCTTATTTAAGTTGAAATTCATCAAACCTTTTGCCATATGTGATTGACAAGTAACAAATTAGCGCTAATTTCATCTTTTTTGTTGTTGTTGTCAATCCTTTGGCGAAGGTGGGGTTAAAAAGTGCAAGTAGCTGAAAGGAAGAAGGGATCACAGGCAATGTTCTGAGTACTTTACATATTTTAATTCTCTTAATCCTCATTAACTCTATGAAGTTTATGCTGTTATTATCCCTATACTATAGGGAGGATAGGAAACTAAGGCACAGAGAGTGCTTAACTTGCTCCATGGCTAGTGAGTGCTAAAGCCAGTACACAAACCCAGGCAGTATAACTCCAGTACACATTCCCTTTTTCTAAACATAAATCACAGGGACGCTGGGTGGCTCCATCTGTTGGTCATCTGCCTTCAGCTTAGGTCTTGGTTCCATGGTTCCATGCACCCATGGTTCCAGGGTCCTGGGATTGAGTCCTGCATGGTGCTTCTTGCTCAGCGGGGAGCCTGCTTTGCCACTGCCTGCTGCTCCCCCTGCTTGTGCTGTGTCTGTCTCTCTCTCTCAATCTCTCTCTGACAAATAAATAAATAAATTCTTTTTAAAAATAAATAAATAAACATAAATCGCAACATTTATGATCAAATATAATATGATTTAATTCCCTCTTCTATCCATTGCCCTCTTCTCTGAATCTCACCTTAAGCATTTCTTTACTATATTTTTTGTGTCCTCAGATAAATCTGTACCCATATTAGGCTTGCTTATGGTTTCTGGGTGAGTTACTTTAGTCAGAGGCATTTTGTGGAGTTGTCCATGCCCTTTCCTCCCTAGTGAATGGCTTGTTTATGTAAGACACCCACTTGTCAAGTTCACAACACCTTCAGAGTCTGGGCCTGGGCAAAACCTAAACATCTATTTTCACAGGCCCCTTTCTCAGCAGTCCTGGCTCTCTCAATGCTTTGAGGTCCCTAGCATACAGCACACAGTACCAGGTCTTACCACACACAGGGAGAGAACAGTTATAATCCCTCCTTTCTTTCCTCTGTGGTTCCTTGCCTAGATTGTTCTTTATAAAAGCCTTCATCCTAGGGTGCCTGGGTAGTGCAGTGAGTTAGGTGTCCAACTCTTGATTTCAGCTCAGGATCTCAGGGTCCTGGAATTGAGCCCCACATTGGGTTCCCTGCTCAGCATGGAGTCTGCTTGAGATCTTCTCTTTCTATCTCTCTCTCTCTCTCTCTGCCCTTCCCACTCATGCTATCTCACTCTTTTTAAAATAAATAAATGAAATCTTTTAAATAAATAAAAGCCTTTATCATTATTTGGCTATCCATTATAATATGCAGAATTATTTCTTTTTAGATTTAAATATTTTAAACCACCCCCCCCTTGTTTTACTTTATTAGGTAGTTCTATTCCAAGATTTAAAATATCCTTTTTAAGGAAATTTGTGTTCCCATGATTCAGATTTAATAATTAGACATCTTTTGTAATGTAGTGTTTTGTAAAATATCTGTCTAGTCTTTTAACACATTAGCTCTAATGTTAGAAAGCTGTTTTATTTTTCAAAAAATAAATCTGCTTAAAAAATTTTTAAAAAATAAATAAATAAATAAAATAAATCTGCTTAGCTTGACTGCATTGCTTTATTCCATATTTTTTCCTCGAGTTCTTTATTTAGTCCAAAATCACTCAAGAATAAATACCCAGTTATTTAGCGCAGCCATCTGTGCTATTCCCCTCAGCAGTGATTTGTCCTTTATAGTCCCCTTGATTCTGTGTCTGCAAGATCTTGATTTTAAACATTTTTAACTTTTCTTTTGTATGGTTATCTGTCATATTATATAACATCAGCTGTTTATTCCTGCTTTAACACTTCCAGTAAATACTAATTCATTTTTAACTTTTTTTTAGGATTTTATTTATTTATTTGAGACAGACAGAGAGCGCAAGCAGGGAGGAGGATCAGAGGGAGAGGGAGAAGCAGACTTCTCACTGAGCAGGGAGCTTGATGCGGGGCTCGATCCCGGGACCCTGAGATCATGACCCAAGCTGAATGCAGCTGCTTAACTGACTGAGACACCCAGCTGCCCTTTAACCAACTTTTTACAAAGAAGAGGATGCCTCATTTTCCTAATAGCTCACTCATACTGGTTTTGCTTCATATGCATTCAGCTGTACTCTGTGTGGACTTAGAAGTTGTTGAGATCACAATTTATTTATTTTCAGTAAGGTGTTTATGTATATGGAATGCAGATACTGATCTCTGTTTAACCATTTTGGGGCCTCCAGTGATCGAGGTATTCCTTACTAATTTAAATATTTTCTGTGCTCTACACACACAAATTTCAAGACCAGCTAAAGGCTACAGCTTTCTTTTCAATCAGATATTTCCATTATAAATTAAACATTAGAAACCTGACATACATATTGAATGCCCACAGGTGTATAATCCTGCAAATAATGAAGGGAAGTCATTGCAGTATAAGGAGTCAACTGTATCTAGTGGAAATAGCCCTGGCTTATTCTAGCTGAAGTAAGAGAATGAGATTCAGAGTGCCAGCTCTACCATTTACTGGCTCTGTGACTGAATAAGTCCCTTAACTTCACTGTGACTCTAAAGTGAGAACGATGATAAAATCTGCCAAGAATTGTTATAAATAGAAATGGCATAGAGAATTTAAAAATTACTTTATACTGCATAGTACTGTATAAATGTAAAATGTTTTAGAATTGCAACACAGAAGAGCATAATGATCATCTTCGTATCATGCTCTTTTTTTTTTTTTTAAGATTTATTTATTTTAGAGAGAGAGAAAGAATGTACATGTTTGCTCGCACAAGTTAGGGAAGGAGCAGAGGGAGAGAATCTTCAAGCAAACTCCTCATCCTGCGTGGAGCCCATCACAGGGCTCCAACTCACTACCCAAGGGATTCTGACCTGAACCAAAACCAAGAGTCAGATGCTCAACCAACTGAGCCACCCAGGCACCCCTGTTCATTCTTTTTGTAACTTTGATCAATTCAAAAAATACACTGACCACTCAGCACATGCTGGGTACTGTTCTAACCCATATGAATAGAGCAGTGAAAAAGAAAATCAAGGCCTCCATACTTAAAGAACTTATATTTCTAGAGGGGGAAGACAGGAGATAAACAGGAAAACAAATAATAAAACGCAGTAAAATCAAATGGGGATTAGTGTTTTCTCATCCTTTGTATGACCATAGAGGCCCCTTTAAGCCCAATTTCCCAATCTGTTCATAAATAAAAATAATGATGATGATAATAAGTCAACTATCATCTAAGAATGTAGTTGTGATATAGTAGATATGAAACCATTTTATAGACCTCACAAAATTTTGTTGCTATTTTATTATTAATTAAAAATACTTTAGTGTGCCTCAGTGATTCATGGTAAAAAAGGAAATCACAGTTGAAAATACAAAATCACTTATTGAAACTTATGGGATGAAGATAATATGATGAAACTAGCTTATTTGAACTCACACTCCTGAGAACAGATTTTTTAAAAGCTGGTCAAAATATTAAGACATATGTCTGAAGGCATCAGAGACTTACTCAGGCAGTGGAAAAGTATGGGTCCCAGTTCCAGGAAGAAATGGTGAGCTCAACATTTGGAGCCAGTTTTCCCCTAAAGATGATCCCAATAATAGCATCTATCTGCCAGTTTTTACAGAGGTCACTAAAGGACTAAGAATCTGGACAGAGCTTTTGAGAGACTAGTGGAGCTATGGGAATAAAATCTAGAACTCAGGCCCAGTCAAGGAAAGGAAGACTCTGATAAAACCAGCAGACTTTCAGTTGGGATCTTAAAAGATTATTCCATGAAAGTAAGGATGAACCAGAAATAAACAGGCATCCCTAGGGGCCAAAGCCCAGGTTTGAATCATCTCAATTCCTGATTGAGTTAAGACAATTCAAGATTGCTGGTGCATCTAGCCAATTATCAAAGCAGATATAAATCCTTTCTGGAAGAAGGAAGCATTATCCCAAATTATCTTTACAGTTGTTTCTATATGATATCCATTAAAAATAACCAGGCATATGAGAAAATAAGACAAGATGAAGAACCATGAGAAAAAAGAGGACAAGAGAAACAACAATCAGTAGGAGCAGATTCACAGAGGATCAAGACAGTTGAGTTTTTAGATGAAGATTTTAACATTACTTTGCTTAATTTGTCATGAAAATAAAGGATGGTACTGATAATTTCAGGTCATATTAGAAACTTTTAAAAATTTAAAAGAAAATATTAAACAGTAACTGAAACCAAGAACTTAATTAAGGCTTAAGGTCCAACTCTGCAGAGCACAAAAAAAAAAAAAAAATTAGAGACCTGAAAGATTAGAAGAAAACACCCTAAATGAAGCAGTGAAAAACAACAGATGGAAAGTACAGGTAAAAGACCTAAGGAATAGAATGAAATGAGTCACAGTGTCAGTACTTACAGTCTCATTCTGCAGGTTGCCATTCCATTTTATTGATGATTTATGCTTTGCAGAAGCTTTTGAGTTTTATGTGGTCCCACATGTTGATTTTAGCTTTTATTTATGCTTGGGATGTCTTAGGGAAAAATCATTGCCAAAACCATATGTATATCTCATACATATTTATAATTGTTATATCTTCTTGATGAATTGACCTATTATTATATCATGACTTTCCTTATTTCTTATTACCATTTTTGGCTTAAAGTTAATTTTGTCTGATATAAGTACAGCTACTCCTGCTTTCTTTTGGTTTACACTTGCATGGAATGTCTTTTTATATCCCTTCACTTTGAGCCTATGTGTGTACTTAAATCTGAAATGAATCCCTTGTAGACACTATATAGTTTGGCTTTTTTTTTTTTAAAAATCTGTCCAGCAACTCTGTGCATTTTGATTGGTGAATTCAATACATTGACATTTAGAGTAATTACAGATTTCCCCTGCTATCTGAAAGTAGAGCATTCCAGTGAAATCTTTTATAAGCCAAAATTATATAAAGCAAAGCAGTTATCATTAATATATATGGGAAATTTTTTAAGCATTCCCAGACTTGAAAAAATAACCTCTTTTCTGGTACTTTAGGACACATCTTGCTAATAGATGCAAAAGATCAATTGAGATAAGGCATAGATGCTCACAGGCATAGTTCAAAGCTATGGCTCTAGATGTTGAAATGCTGAGTATAGTTCCTGGGGAAGGATCTTGGCAGTGCCATTCTTGGGGTGTATGCTGCCTCTACAGTAGCTCACTATAAAACAAACAGTGCTATTTTTACCTTTTGCAAAATCCTCTTTGGATTGCTTTTAGTTAACGAAAATAGGTACTAACATAGGTCTTTTGTAAAAGTGAAGTTGTATAATGCGAACTTGAGTTTTCAAACAGAAAGGGATACCTAGACAGATATGTAAGGACCTACTAATGCCATTGTATTAGTTGCTTTCTGACTGTTTTGTAGTTGCTTTGTTTCTTTTTCCTCTGTGATTTTTTATGGTGATTTGCTCTGTTTCTCCTATCTTTATCTTTTGTGAATCTACCCTAGGTTTTTGCTTTGTGGTTACCATGAGGCTTACATAAAACATAGATAAAATAGTCTGTTTTAAGCTAATAGCAACTTAACTTCAATCACATACAAAAGCTCAATCCTTTTAATTCTCTTTTTATGTTTTTTATGTCACCCTTTTACCTCCCTCTTTTATATTTTTGATGTCATAATTTACCTCTTTTTTAAAAAAAGATTAGTTTGAAAGAGAGAGTGAGCGAGTGGTGGAGTGACAGAGGAAGAGGGAGAGGGAATCTCAAGAAGACTCCATGCTAAGCACAGAGCCCAACACAGGGCTTGATCTCATGACCCTGAGATCTTGACTTGCTGAACTCAGGAGTCTGACACTTAACCAGCTGAGCCACCCAGGCCCCCCACAAATGACCTCCTTGTATATTGTGTATTTGTTAACAAACTATAGTAGCTATTTTAATACTCTTTAACTTTTATACTATAGTTAAATGGTTAACACACCATCCTTTTTCAGAATTAGAGTTTCCTAAATCTGACTGTGTATTTATCTTTACCAGTCTGTTGTATACTTTCATACATTTTTATGTCGCTAATTAACAACTTTTTTTGAGCTTGAGGAAGTTTCCACATTTCTTGCAAGGCAGGTCTAGTTCTGATGAACTCCCTTAGCTTTTATTTGTCTGGGCAAGTCTTTATTTCTCCTTCACACCTGAAGTATAATGTTGATGTGTAGAATATTCTTGGCTGGCCATTTTTTTTTTTTCTTTCAACTTTGAATATGTCATTCCACTGTATTGTAGCCTATAGAGTTTCTGCTGAAAAATCCACCAGTAGCCCAGTGGGGGTTCATTTGTATGTTATAATCTTTTTTTCTCTGGTTGTATTTAAGGTTCTTTATCTTTGATTTTTCATAGTTTCACTATAATGTGTCTTTGAGATAATAGACTGATCTATTAGCTTCATGGACATGAATGCACAAGTCTCTCCCCAGATTTGGGAAGTTCTCAGCTATTGATTTTTTTTTTTAAGATTTTATTTATTTATTAGAGAGAGAGAGAGCATGAGCAGGGGGAGGGGCAGAAGGAGGAAGATCCTGATACAGGGCTCAATCCCAGGACTCTGGGATCATGACCTGAGCTGAAGGCAGACGCTTAACCAACTGAGCCATCCAGGTGTCCCTCTATTTGCCTTTAGGAGGGAAATACTTTTTGCTGGTCCTGATATATCTGGGCTTTTCTCTAACCTTGCATGAATACACCTGTCCCATACTTCTTACTCTCTCTTGTAGCTGAATTCTTAAACTTTAATGCCTTCTCTGGTTCTTATAACTCACCATGCTGGCTGAAGAGGTGGCTCGTTTTTGTGGTTTCTCCCTTGCCCACAGATCCTGGTCTGTTTTTCTGAGAGTATTCTTTTTACCATTTATTGACATTCATTCTTGCAGCCATACTTGGAAGCATGCACAAGAGCCAGCTGCTGAGTTGGGGGGAGGAAGTGTGGGGTTAGCGCTTGTGGCATTGGGGTTCCCATAGGCCTGGGGTGGTATCCTCAAGTAAGGCTCCTGAACAGACTTCCTACTGAAGTCCTGAGTGTGGTCATCCAGAGCTGCATCCCCCTGATGTTTTTTTCCTGATTTCCCTCCATCCCTCCCTGCAGTCGTGGAGTTCTCGCCTCAGTACTCCAGGTTCTGCTGAAGAGAAACAAGTTTCCCTAGCAGCATCCCACACAAATGGAAAAGCGAGCTCTCATTCCCTGTTCTTTTTTTCCACAAGAGAGGTCCCTGCCACTGGTTCAGCTCCATTATAGTGTTGCCTTGGGCGAACAGCAGTGGCAAAGTTATTCTTCTGGCTCTAGTGCATCCAGACTCATTTGTTTTTGTTTTTATTTTGGTCATCAGCATGCTGGAATCTTCCCTTGGGAGAGCTGAACTTCTACTCTCTTTAATCAGTGTGTTTCTGCTTAACGCAGCCTCATCCATGGTGGTTTCCCCAACAATGGCTAGGAGAGTGTGGGGTAGATTTGCCAGCTCCTGTTGGTTTTGCAGTCCATGCTAGGTGTATCTGCATATTACCACATGCACAAATGTGAAAAACTCCTTCCAGGCCCATTGGCATATGGCGCTGGGTCCTACAGCTCTCTTAAGATGCTTTTTGTTCATGGGTGGATACCAGTTACTTGTTTAAAAAGAGGGACGTCGGGGCACCTGGGTGGCTCAGTGGGTTAAAGCCTCTGCCTTCGGCTCGGGTCATGATCCCAGGGTCCTGGGATCGAGCCCCGCATCGGGCTCTCTGCTTAGCGGGGGGCCTGCTTCCTCCTCTCTCTGACTGCCTCTCTGCCTACTTGTGATTTCTCTCTGTCAAATAAGTAAATAAATAAATAATTCTTATAAAAAAAAAAAAAAGGAGGGACGTCTTATACGACTGATGTCACTCCATAAAATTTAATCTGAAGGGTAAATAGTTGGTAACATTGTCAGTGAAAGTCACTTTGTTGAGGTTTTTCTCTAAATAATGATAAAAATGTATGTATATCACAATTATTACTTGGTAAATTGCAACTTTCTTTGTATTTTAAAAGTTTCTTCAAATCACCTGTTGTGTGTCGGTTCACTATATGAAGGGGAGTAATACCATAATAAGTAAGCTATTTTATCCACTTGTTCATTCTGACAGTTATTATCCTACAGGTTCATGTCTTCTTAATGCTAGTCTTGATCATGATAGTGACATGTCATCTACATAAAAGATGTTTGTCTATTTACTAAGCTAGGAAGACCTGCATCCAGTTGATCTAAAAACTGTATTTTATTTTGTAAGTGTTGGTTTGAAAGAAGCCAAGAATTATAGTTTTATAATATTTACATTTAAAAATCAGTCTCTTTGAGCACTCTACACCTTTATCTTCTAATTTTAGAGGTACCACGACAAGAGTGACTTTAAAGGAAACTGTGCTGCAAAAATGATTCCTCTGGTACATAGATGATTTTTGTCTATGCAATCAGAAGCTGAAGATGAATCAGTTAATACCATGAACACTTTTATACTACACTTTACCACCTTCTCAGAGAAATGAAACAGTGTGGCAAAGATCAGTAGAGTGGTTATAACTAAAGCCTGCTTTTACACTATGTTTTAAAAGATCTACACTTGTTTATCAAGAAGAAAATTGATGTCGAGTTATATAAGCTGGCAACATGATCTGCCTGTCAAGTTGTCTTACATTTAATTTTTAGGAGAAATAAGGAGATACATCTATTTGCTAAAGATCAAACATGGGCCAGCGTTCACATCAGGAAGACAAATTAGCAAGTACATGAATCAGGTTCTATTTATATAAGATGATGATGGCTTAGCCTAAGTGAAAACACTCTACCTAATCATACTATCAGTATCTGGAAATAGTAATTACCTGTTAACCGAAAAGAGATGAAATTCAAATAATTTTTGCAATCATAATTATTAACTTCAGAAAAGGTCAAGTCTTATTAATAACTTTAATGATGTCAGAATATGTTCACTCTAACAAATTATTAGCTCTATAAAAGAAATATGATCAAAATCTAATTAGAGTGTATAAATGTTTATCTCCTACAGCACACCTTATAATCTGCCTTTGGCCATAAGATGTATGACTATAACATATTCAGAGATAAATATTTTAAGGATATTAAATTATTGATTATATGTTAATCAATATGTATTATAAATAATGAAGTTAGACCTAGTTTCTAAATAGAAGATTTTATCCTAAAAATATTTTATTTCCCAAAACATACTTTTAGGCTTACTGGCAGATTAATAAGCTTTAATCTTGCTCTCAGAGGTTCAGAATGAGCATCCAAGAAGAATTCTAATACTAAAAATTTTTATAAAAAATCAACCTTATTTCTCTATGCTATTAGAAATATACTTATCTGGCCATTTTTACTGTAATTGGACTTTCTCGAAAGTATATATAGAAGCTTTTTTTTTTTGGTATCACGTGGTGTTCTTTGTTTTTTATTTTGTGTTACTGATAGCAGAAAATTAGAAGATTAATATAACTGATAAAATATCTTCTAAATTACAACTATTTACACTTAATTTACTTGGTGTAAAATTAAGAAATAGAATGGAGAATATTGTTAAAATAGTTTACATAAGGCCTGATTATTTGTACAAATTTAGTATGATTAGATAACTAAACACTGTTTCAGAATAGAGAAAGCTGAATTTTTTTTATCTAAAATCATAATCTGCTCAATTCTGGACATTTCCACCTTATTTTAAACTATTATTAATCCAAGATGATCAGCAGGACCCAGTGAGCCCATCTCTGGTGTCAAGAAAAAGAGTTAACCCTAGACTGGAAAACCAAGCAGAAGCTAAGGCAGAAGATTTGGGCAATATCACACTAGAACCCAGGCTTAAAAGATATGAGGCCATGAAACAAGACTACTTCACATGAGGATTGAAAATAGCAAGTCTTCTCTTTCTAAAACACTTGAAATAGCTTCGTGGTAGAAAAGTATCTCCTGGGGCGCCTGGGTGGCTCAGTGGGTTAAAGCCTCTGCCTTCGGGGGCGCCTGGGTGGCTCAGTGGGTTAAGCCGCTGCCTTCAGCTCAGGTCATGATCTCAGGGTCCTGGGATCGAGTCCCGCATCGGGCTCTCTGCTCAGCAGGGAGCCTGCTTCCTCCTCTCTCTCTGCCTGCCTCTCTGCATACTTGTGATCTCTCTCTGTCAAATAAATAAATAAAATCTTAAAAAAAAAAAAAAGCCTCTGCCTTCAGCTCAACTCATGATCCTGGGGTCCTGGGATCAAGTTCCGTGTGGGGCCCTCTGCTCAGCAGGGAGCCGGCATCCTCCTCTCTCTCTCTGCCTGCCTCTCTGCCTACTTGTGATCTCTGTCTGTCAAATAAATAAATAGAATCCTTAAAAATAAATAAATAAATAAATAAATAAATGAATAAATAAATAGATAAATAAAATCTTAAAAAAAGAAGAAAAATATCTCCTTTCTGCATCCTTTCAATTTCGCTCTAGAGCATCATCTGTCCACCATTTTTATATATACAGTACACATTAAGAAATATATTCTACTTTGCAACCTGATACACATATACATATATACATATAACAATACACGTACATATAAACATGAAAAAAATTACAAAAAATCCTTATCCACTCTCATTTTTTTCCCCTGATTTCATTGCATCTTCAAACAAAAGAAAAGGCATCCATTAAAGGATCATGATTCTCATTTTGAAAACATTGCTCTGGCATAAGTTTCCCTCATATTTCTCCTTTACCCAGATCATTCTCATACCTTAAGCCTGAAAAAATGTTCTGCTTTTGCCTAGGATTTTAGTTAAACTGAAGGGAGTAAATTACCACACACATTACTGGAGTTTTCTTAAGGTAAAGTTTTAAGGTAAATCACTATATTGTAACATGAAATGAAGTTAAGCCATTCAAAATTAGAAGCAGCTATATTTCTTTAACTTGGCATCCAATGTGAACTCAAATAATTCTTAATGAGTATATATCATTTCCCTGGACGTATCTGTGAACTTTTAGAGGACAGTATGTTTTCTTATTTAGGACGTAATTATCTGGTAGGTTTCTAGTTAATGTAAAGTTTACAGCTTATAAGTTGAATATTATGTATGTAAGTTATATATTCTTCACATCTTTAGTTAGAGTTTATTAAGCTAGATCAGAAGGACCTTCCTCTTTAACACTGTTTTCCAACAGAAATCACTAATTGCCAGTGGAATTCATGTTAATGGGAATTTGATAACTGAGCCAAATCTGACTTCATGATGATTTAGTTATAAACTTGAAACCAAGTTGTGGAAATGGCCTGAATTCATGTGAGATTGTGTTGGAAGCCAGTTTATACTCAGTTTTTACTGTCCATAAAAATCTTTCAATTTGTGAATAAATTTGAAATAACATTATCTCAGAAATGAAAATCCAGATTTGAAACAAGTAGACTTTTGAAAAGAAAGAAAATTAAAAAGATGGGGTTTTCTTCTTAGCCAGGTTGTTTAAAGTGTATGTCCTCTAAAGTAAAAACAGCATTCCAATTTTATGGTAGCAGCAGTGATACTCTAAGTCACACAGCTATTAAGTTGATAAAGCCACTATTTGAGTACAGTTCTAATGCCAGAGCCCAAGATCTAATCACTAAAGCATATAATCTTCCACTGTGCTATCCTATGATGGTAGCTCTTTTGAAAGTGATTTTATCCCTTCCATTTCCCAAACTAGTTTATGTTCATCTATCTTTTTTTAGGGATGGGAAGCCTAAAGATATTAAGATTTAAATTGCCAGATTTTAATCTAAGTGTTTATTTTTTTATTGGTGAATTGAATTACTACTTAGGATTTATTTTGAAAATTTGTTTCTTAAGACTTTGTATATTATATTTTGTTTTGCCCGGAGTTATTCTTTTAAAATATTATATTTTTAATAATGTGAACCTATCTGGTAGCAAATGTGAACAATGTATAAAAAGTATAAAGAAGGAAATAAATACACATAATCCTACCACCCAGAGAGAGACCTTTGGCTACATTTTACTATATCCTCTTAACCTTTGCTTATTTTACAATGTTGAGATCATACAGCATGTACAATGTTAGTTTAATTTTTCAGTTATGTATTGTAAGAGATGAGAGGAGTCTATTTTCTCTAGGCCTCCATTTTTTTACATGGTAAAAATGGAGTATAAACACACCTTATCCCACCTCCCACTCTACAAATCCATCTCACTTTTTTCAACCCCCAGGTACATATAATTTTGTATTCTGCATTTTTCACTGGTTATATAAGATACATATTTAGTTATTTTCTCATGTTATAAAGAGCTTTGAAAACACTTTTTAAAAAAGATTTATTTATGTATTTATATATATATATATATTATTTGGAGCGAGAGAGAGAAAGAGAGTACACACACAGAAGAGGGAGACGGAGAAGCAGACTCCCCACTGAACAGGAAGCTCCACATGAGACTTGATCCCGGGATTCTGGGATCATGACCTGAGCCAAAGGCAGGTGCCCAAGCAACTGAGCCACCCAGGCACTCATGAAAACACTGTAATGGTTGTATTTCATACTTACAGGTATCATATGACTTAACTTACACGTTCCGATATTACTGGATGTTTATACTGGTAGCAGCATAGTTTTTTAGAGATATGTAGTTGAGTAATAGGAGGTTCAGTAATAGGAAGCAGTCCAGGTGTTAGAGCTTAGTGCTATACTTATATGAGTACTTCCTGCTGGTACTACATATGTGGAAAGTCATTCCACTTGTTTATAAAGAGGCTCCCTGTTCAATCTTATGGAATTTGTATTTCCAGAGCTATAAACTATCCATGGTAGAAGGAGGGACAATTTAGGTTAAAGAGGTAATAATATTAGTTTTTCCCTTTATTTGCATAGTATTTTACGATTTTCAGTGAACTTTCACAGGATATGTTATTTAACTTACTCTTCTCAATTCTGTGAGGTAGGAAGTATTAATCTCATTTTATAATTGAGAAAATAATCTTTAGTTAAGTCCAAAACAAAATTCTTTGTAGTGGACAATAGTTGCTTTCGAACAAGGTTCAATACTGACTCTCCTATAATAGAGAATTTTTCAGTTGTTTTATTTAGTTAATAGAACAATGAAAATATTACCGTTAAGTTAAATCCACTCAGTCCTGAAATGTAATGCTTTCCAGTATTTGACCAACTATCAAATTGCCCAGTCTAACTTTTTTTTTTTTACTTTTATAAATGGTTAGAACTATCCTTTAGACATAATTATAGAGAAAACATTCTGGAAAATGTTCTGTGTGCACTTGAAAAGAATGTGTATGGATTCATTAGGATGAAATGTTATGAATATATCTCCTAAGTACATCTGGTCCAGTGTGCCATGCAAGGCCATTGTTTCCTTATTTTCTGCTTAGATGATCTGTCCATTGCTCTAAGTGGGATATTAAAGTCCCCTACTGTTACTGTATTATTATCAGCGAGGTTTTTTTGTTTTTTTGTTTTTGTTTTTGAGAAGAGAGCATGTGGCAGGAAGGGGCAGAGGGGGAGGAGAGAGGGAATCTTAAGCTGGGCATGGAGTCTGATGCAGGGCTTGATCTTTTAACACTGAGATAATGACCTGAGCTGAAATCAAGAGTAGGATACCTAACTGACTGAGCCACCCAAGTGCCCCTTCAAGGAGTTTCTTTACGTCTATTATGAATTGATTTAAATATTTGGGTGCTCCCCAGTTGGGGCATAAATATTTACAATTGTTAGATCTTCTTGATGGATAGACCCCTTTTTTTTTTCCTAAGATTTTATTTATTTATTTGACACAGAGAAATCACAAGCAGGCAGAGAGGCAGGCAGAGAGAAAGGGGGAGGCAGGCTCTCCACCAAGCAGATAGCCCGATGCAGGACCCAATCCCAGGACCCCAAGATCATGACCTGAGCTGAAGGCAGAGGACTAACCCACTGAGCCACCCAGGCGCCCTGGCCCTTCTTCATCTCTTGTTGCAGTCTTTGGTTTAAAATCTAGTTTGATATAGATATGGCTATCCTGGCTTTCTTTTGATGTCCATTAGCATGATAGAGAGTTCTCCAACCCCTCACTTTCAATTTACAGGTGTCTTTAGGTCTAAAATGAGTCTCTTGTAGACAGCATATAGATGGATCTTGTTTTATTTCATTCTGATATCCTGTGTCTTTTGATTGGAACATTTAGCCCATTTACATTCAGAATGATTCTTAAAGGATATGAATTTAGTGTGTTTCCTGTAGAGTTGGTGTTTCTGGTGATGTACTTGGTCCTTTCTAGTCTTTGTTGCTTTTGGTATTTTTTTTCCCTCCACTGAAAGAGCCCCCCTTTAAAATTTCTTGCAGAGCTGGTTTAGTGGTCATGAACTTCTTTAGTTTTTGTTTGTCTGGGAAACTCTTTCTCTCTCCTATTCTGAATGACAGCCTTGCTGGATAAAGAATTCTTGGCTACATATTTTTCCAGTTCAGCATGTTGAATATTTCCTTCTACTCCTTTCTGGCCTGCCAAGTTTCACTGGACAGATCTGCTGTGAATCTGATCTGTCTTCCCTTGTAGGTTAAGTACTTTTTTTCCCCTTACTGCTTGCAGGATTCTTTCCTTGTCTTGTGTATTTTGTGAGTTTGAGTATGATATGCCTTGACAGTGGTTGGCTTTTGCTTAATTTAATGGGAATTCTCTGTCTTTCCAGGATTTTGATGTCTTTGTCCTTCCCCAGATTAAGGAAGCTTTCAGCCATAATTTGTTTGAATAAATCTTCTGTCCCTTTTTCTCTCTCTTCATTTTCTGGGGCTCGTATGGTATGAAGGTTAATTATGTTTTAATAAGTCACTGAGTTCCCTAGGTCTACCTTTGTGGTCCATTACCTTTCTTTTCCTCTTTCCATCTTCTTCCAGCTTCATTATTTTATGTAAGTTTATCTTCCATATCATTAATCCACTCCTCTCATTTGCCCATCCTCATTTTTATGGCCTCCATTTGTGTTTGCCCCTCAGTTACAGCATTTTTTATTTTGGTTCTTTTATCTCAGCAGTAAAGGATTCTCTAGTGTATTCTCTGCTTTTTTCAAGCCATGCTAGTATCTTTATAATCATTGTTTTAAATTCTAGTTCAGACATCTTATATTTATAGTGATTAAATCCCTGGTTATGAATTCTATGTTCAGTTCTTTTGGGGTGAATTTCTCTACCTGATCATTTTGTTCATAAAAGAGAAGAAAGAAGAAAAAACAAAAACTAGATATTGAGTGTGTTTTTGTCTGCTTGTTAAAAGAGTCTAGATCCCAAAATACTATCTATCTATCTATCTGTCTATCTATGTAAGCATCAGAAAATAATACATATACATATGAGAAAATAAAAAATAAAGTATATGTATAATTACAAATGAAAAAAAAATTTAAGGAAATGAAAAAAAATAATAATAAATGAATACTAAAAGCAAAAAAGGAAGCTATACCCTGTTTCCCCTAGAGCTGAAACTTTGCAGCACTCTGTGCAGTAGACTTGGTGCCAAGGAGTCGTTTGTGCTGGTCTTCTGGGGAAGTAGGCTGCAGCCCTGATTCTCAGTCTGACTTGTTTGGGTGGAAAGGTCCTCTAGGGCCAGGTGGGTGGGGCTTCATGTAAGCAGTTCTGGCCTTCACTAAGTGGCACTGTTTTGCTCCCTGAAGGCTTTCCGTGCTGCTGGCACAATGCATATGGCTGCATCTGGTTCTTTAGCCCCTGAGCTGAAAGTTTGCTCCCTCAACTCTTGTTAAGTGAGGTCTCATAGAAGATCAATTAATCACCGTTGTTGTGTCCCCAGTTTCCATCCGAACCCTGTGTTCACCCTGCCTGTGCCCTAGCTTTTTTATCACAAGCACCCAACTAAGTTTCCAAACCACATTATAGGGAATCCCGTGGCCTGGACCACACTGTTCCGCCAGGGAAGGGTCTTGCGCACTTTAGCCGTTTGCTGGCTGGTCCAGGAAAGCTGTCCTATGACAACATAGTAGTTCACAGTTTATGGCAACATAGAACAGAAAACGGGCACCAAGACCTGCTGGTCCCAGCCAGCTTTCCTCCTCCTGTGCCTGAGAACAGTGTAGATATTGGTGTCACCTGATCTTGGATCCGGGATCCTCAGACCACAGTGTCACTCCTGCGATTCTGCCCTACCTGAGCACCTTTAAGCCAGTACATCCCCCACTAAAGCAGACTTCTAAACGTTCAGATTTCATGCTCAGCTGCGTAGAATATTTTGCAGTAGCCCCATCAGCAAGCTCCCTCCCTGCCCCCATATCCACAGTGATGGCTCCCTCAAGACTACTTTCCACACCTTCTACTTTCCAAAAGGTGACTTGAAGTTTTTGTTCTCTCTGACCTCCGATTGATTTCTTGGGTGTTCTAGATGACTTGATAACTATCGAGCTGTGTGCAAGGGACAAGACAAACTTAGGGTCCCCCTACTTCTCTACCACCTTAACTCCTCCCCTGTAGTCACAGTTGTTTTTTATTTTTTTTTAATTGGTTGGTATTTTTGTCGAGAAAACAGTAGGTCTGTGGTTTACATGACAATGTACTTTCCAAATATAGGCTTTATTTAGGAATTCTTCACTAGAATTGTATATTGTCCTTTAGCTTCCTGCACATTTATTGGCATGAACTGAAGCATGGAGAAACTTTGCGATTTGCTCCCAGTTCCTCAAAGCCAGTTTATATTCTCCAGGAGGAGTGGTAAAGCACTCAAAGCCTCACATATAATCAACAGTTTGCACACAGCAGGCATCAAAATGGATGCTGTTCTCCTGAAGGTAGAACTGCCTGAAAAACAGGTGGCTGCAAAAACAGACCAGAAAAAAAAAAAAATGAACATGTTTACACATATACATACTGTGGTTGTGGCAGCCAGTTAGTTAATCCTTAGTAAAAGAAAACTCATCTAAGTGGTTATCCCCATTTTATTTTTTCATATAAAGAAAAATTATTTAGTGCTTTATTTTGCAGCTTCAGTGTAAATTTAAACTACAGTAAGATGCCAGTTCATACCCATTAAGATAGCTGTAATCAAAAAGACAGATAATAAGTATTGTTGATAACACCAAGAAACTGGAGAGAATGTGAAACATTGCTTGTGAAAAGATAAAATGCGCAAAATTGGAAAAGAGTTTGACGTTTTTTTAAGAAGTTAAACATCAATTTACTTTATGACTCAGCAGTTGCACTCATGGAGGTGTTTAAGCCAAGAGGAATGAAGTATGTGTACAAAAACTCATACACAAATATTCATAGCAGCATTATTCATAATAGCCAAAAAGTGGAAACAATTCAAATATGCATCAAGTAGTAAACTGATAAACAAGATGTGGTGTACCCATCTAATGAGATACTATTCAGCAATAAAAAGGAATGTACTGTGGATACATGTTACGACATAAATGAGATTGAAAAACATTGTGCTAGGTTAAAGAAGCTAGACACAAAAGACTGTATATTGTAGGATTCCTTTTGTATGAAATGCCCAGAGATGCAAAATGTCCAGAAATCATGCTGGAGGTAGGAACAGGGAATATTCACTAACTTATCTCAGCATTAGTTGGCTTTCTTTCCTCCTTTAGGGCCTTCACCTGTGCTATTCTGTATATCTGAAAAGCTGGAAAGTTCTAACTTTACCTGGCTAATATATACCAATACTTCAGGTATCAGCTTAAATATTATTTCTTCAGAGTAATTCTGTCCTAACCTCAGAGGTTAATCAAGGCTCGCTGTGATGCTTTCCTTTAGCACAGCATGCTGTCTTTTTATAGTATTTATCACAATTGCTAGTCATTCATTTATTCAGCGAGTATATGAGGTGAACAACCTCCTATATGCCAGGCACTCTTCTAGTCCCGGTCTACAGGAGAAAACAAAACATGGAGCACATTGTGGTGGGGAGTGACAGATAATGAATGAATTAGTAAAACACAGAATATATGAAAAGGTTCTAAGTGGTACGGAGGACAGGAGAAGTGATGAACATTGAAGGATGGCTTGAGGGAGGGATGTTTTTTATATAGTATCTTCAGAAAAGGTCTCTCTGGGGGCACCTGGGTGACTCAGTTGAGCATCTGCCTGTGGCTCAGATCATGATCCCAGGGTCTTTGGATGGAGCCCTGCATCGGGCTCTCTGCTCAGTGGGGAGCCTGCTTCTCCATCTCCCTCTGCCTGCTGCTCCCCCTGCTTATGCTTGCTCTCACTCTCTCTCTCTCTCTGACAAATAAATAAATAAAATCTTAAAGATAGAAATCTTTAGGAAACAAACTGAAAGTTGTTGGCGGGGAGGGAGTGGAGGGATGGAGTAACTGGTTGATGGACATTGGAGAAGGTTTGTGTTGTATATAAGACTGATGAATCACAGACCTGTACCCCTGAAATAAATAATACATTATATGTTAATTAATTGAATTTAAATTTTAAAAAAAGATAAAAGGTCTTTCTATAATAAGATGACATCCGAGCAGAGTTTTGAATGAAGAATATACATATCTTTCAAAGTTAATATTTTCTTGGTTTCCTGTTTTTCTTGATAAATCCCACTTCAATAAATCTGTATTCTTAAAATTTATATTGATTGGTATTTTGTCTTTTTGATAATTCTTCAAAATAAGAGATATAGAAAATGCAAATAGTATAATTCAATCTCTTGCCAACTAATGTATGTGAATTTGTATTACATAGCATTTTATCTCTGCAAACACTTTGGTAAGTTAAAATACATTAACATTTTCTCCAGAATGTCAGAATCATTTTACATTATTACTGAAATCTACCTACATCTCTAAACATATGTAAAAAAACAAACAATAGTAATTTCTTTTATAGACATGACAGAGAGTAAGAAAAGAGCGTAACTTACTAAAACTAGGAAAATTAAACTTCCACACATAATGAAACTGAGACAGTCTTAAACATTGTACAAAGGCCATTATACAAAGGCACAATTCTGACTATTAGTCCCCTTTTCCTAGATTCTTTATGGTTTCTTTGTTTTGACATTTATCTTTTATATCTGTAGAGAGCTATATATTACCTATTGAGAGTTATTTTTTTTAATTGGCAAGGACAGTCTTGAATATCTACAGAGATAGAACATCACTTTTATAACCTATGCCTGTCTTTCCACCAGTTATTTCTTTCTTTTTCAGCAGTACCTTAAAGTAATAGAGTCAAAACCTGGTTAAATTTCTGAAATAGACAATAAAATCTAGTTAGTAGAAGTTATTGTGAATCAGAAATCTGGTCTGTTTTGTCCTAGAAATTTTCTTTTCTTCACAATTTTAATATATGAGGTTCTGAAAAAAGAAAAAATATATATTACATGTGAAGTCCTCAGTAATGGCTTATCAATCAGGTTTTTTCTGAAAGAAACATATCTAGGAAAAGAGGCTAAAAATGGAGAATGCTATTCTTTTCATTATTTAATATGTGTAGAAGGTTATTGACTAAAAAAAGGAAAAAAACTAAATAGAAGAAACTTGTTAACCAAAAGAAAAACTCATGGAAGATATCAGCATCATATGGCATTTTACCATTGTAGATTAGTTTTTGCATTTTTTATAAATATACTAATTATAATAGATGTTAAAAATCCATTGGGGGCGCCTGGGTGGCTCAGTGGGTTGGTTAACCCACTGCCTTCGGCTCGGGTCATGATCTCAGGGTCCTGGGATCGAGCCCCACATTGGGCTCTCTGCTCGGTGGGGAGCCTGCTTCCCCCTCTCTCTCTGCCTCTCTGCCTGCTTGTGATCTTTGTCTGTCAAATAAATAAATAAAATCTTTTTAAAAAATAAAAATCCATTGGATTAGTACAATCATTCTTGGCACAATAGTCAGAATATCTTTGAGAGTTTTTGAAATACAGTATATGGATTTCTAGGCCTCACTCCAGGCCAGAAGAATCAGTACCAGCCTAGTGATTATTATTTAATGAACCAATTCCAAGCCATGGATTGGCATTTTTGAACCATCGCTCTAAAACCATTCATTTTGTAGCTAATAATATGAAATGGTCCATTATATTTTTTACAAATGAAGTTGGCTTTAATGCACACAAATTACTTTCTCCTTCAGGAGCACCTGGGTGGTAGGCATCTGCCTTCAGCTCAGGTCATGGTCCCAGGGTCCTGGGATGGAGCCCTCCATCCAGAAGCAGCAGGAAACCTGCTTCTCCCTCTCCTACTTCCCCTGCTTCTGTTCGCTCTCTCACTGTCTCTCTCTCTGTCAAATAAATAAATAAAAATATTTTAAAAAACAATTATTATCTCCTTCAAAGGAGTCCATTTTTAAGACATTCAGTGAACTAAGCCTTGTGACTGTATGGCATCACTCAGTTTTGGTTTTGTTTTTGCCTTACTAAAAACAGTTTAACCAAGCTTGATACCCCACTTTGTTCACCAGCTATGACTTCAAATGTCCAGCAATACTGGCAGAAATATAATCCATTTTCCAAGAATTGAATATTTGACAACATTGAGATTATTCAAAAGATTGCTGGGTAGGCTGTGAAAATCCAAATGTTAAAGCAGTGTCTCCATCATTTGAATAAGTGATGTGTGAGGGAAAACACTTAAATGTTCTAGATTTTTTTTTTTATCAATCTCATTATCTTAAGCCTCATCTCCTCAACTGAATTATAGCATCTTGGATGTGGAAACCAAATGTTTCATACTTCTCTATAATCTTAGTACTTGCATGGTACCTTACTCAGAATAGTCACTTCATACCTGATGATAATATTTTCTAACCAATGATGTCTCTACACTGAACTAATGAGTCTTTTACCTGTAACACTTTGTGATAAACAACACAGACTTATTAGGGCAGTCATGTTTTTGATATTGCCAGTAACTGTAAAATGACTTATTTAACTGATCCATCACACCCTTAACATTGGCCTTATTACTAACAGATTTTGCACCAATGGGTATCCAGTACAGTCTAGAAATCTTGATTACCCCTCATTTTCTCTTCATTTTTAAAATTACAGATCTTGCTTTCACCCTTTCAGTGTTTTTATTCAGAAGAATGTTTTCCTGAGCAAAAGTCAAGGGTAACTGTTTAGTGCTTCAAGTTCATCTTTCACATGTATTTGCTCAGTGTTCACCTCTGGAACCAGGCAGAATTCCCACAGCATGCAAAACTACATGGGGAAGAAAAGATTAGAAACCGTACAAAGAGGGGGCACCTGGGTGGCTCAGTTTATTAGTCTTCAGTTCAAGTCATGATCCCAGGGTCCTGGGATCAACCCCTGCTTTGGGCTCCCTGCTCAATGAAGAGTTTGCTTCTCCCTCTCGCTCTGCTCCTCTCACCCCTGCTTGTGTTCTCTCTCTCTCTCTCTCTCTCTCTCTCTATATATATATATATATATATATATATAATAAATAAATTTTAAAAATTTTTTAAAAACCATACAAAGAGGAAATGAGGGTTTTTCCCCACTACGAATTAAAAGCTCTCCATCCATTAGTTTATCTGGATATAGTAAAATCTGGCTGTAATTCAAAGAAATCTATGTAACTTTAGTCCCCCATGTCTACAGTTTCAGTTACCCATGGTCAACCATGGTCCGGAGTCAGTTATCCTCCTTCTAACATAGCATAGGCTAGCACTACATCACAGTGCCTATGTTATTCACTTCACTTCATCTCAGCATTGATCACACCACATCATCACAAGAAAAGGGGCAAGTACAGTAGAATAAGGTACTTTGAGAGAGACAGGGAGAGAGGCCCCATTCACATAACTTTTATTATAGTGCATTATTACAATTATTCTACTTTATTATCAGTTATTATTAATCTCTTACTGTGTCTAATTTATAAATTAACTTAATCATATGTGTGTGTATATATATATATAAAAAACATACTCTTGTACTAATACAGTACTCTAATAGAGTATGTACATACTAATAGAGTATGTACATACTCTATTGTATATATATAAAACATATCTGCTGATAAGGGGTTGGGGGCAGCAGGACTACTGTTTTTAGAAGTTTTTTAACCAATTAATTTGGAAAAAAAGAGATAGATAATAAATTTAAATTATTTTTGATTTCTTTCAAAGAATAATAAGCACTAAAGTTGAGAGGTGAGCCAATTGTAAATATCAAAAGTGTTTTATTCTTTTTCTAGATTTATTCATTTAGCCTTTTAAGCCTGGTATTTAATTAATCTAGAATTTAATGTATTTAAAGTTAAAAATATATTTACATTTATCTGAGGAGATTCTTAGAGAAAAAAAGTTATTCATTGGACTTGAAAGTCCTCTAAATGAGAAAATTGTGGAGGGTTTTCTGATTTTTATATTATAGTCTCTTAGAAATAAGGCAAATTATAAACACCATGGCCTGCTTATCAGTAACTGACATTTGGGCATACTAAAACTAGATTCAGTTGCACATTTTACATGAATTGTCTGTGAACTATTTTTCCTTGAAAGGTGACTATCAGAAAAATATAAACGCAAATGTATTAGTTTGGGGTTTTTTTTTTAATATTTTATTTATTTAGTGACAGACAGAAATCACAAGTAGGCAGAGAGGCAGGCAGAGAGAGAGGAGGAAGCAGGCTCCATGCTGAGCAGAGAGCCTGATGCAGGGTTCGATCCCAGGATCCTGGGATCACAACCTGAGCTGAAGGCAGAGGCTTTAACCCACTGAGCCACCCAGGTGCCCCCTAGTTTGGGTTTTTTTTAAAAGAATGCCACCTTACCACCACTTCCACTGCAAAGTTAAATTTTTTTATGCATTTTTCTAAACTCTGTTAGGTTATATTTATAGTCTGTGACTGATTACAGAGCCTTATCATTATGCCCTTAAATGTGGTTTAATTCATTATCATGAAGTGCCTATCCAGGGGTATTGTAACCTACATAGTCTAGAGCACATCATCACAGGTATATTTTACACAGGAACTCTGTGAATCTCTGGGGAAACAGACCAGAGACCTTCAAAACCACTAATTTAAGTCTAACTCAACAGAATTAAGATTTCTAAACAAAATTTAGAAGGAAGGACAGCTCTGAGTTTTTAGAAATGGCCTACAGAAACAGAAAACCACTTTGCTATTTGAAGGAGGAATTTGAGCTTTAGTCTTATAGGTTGGTTTGTGGGCTGCCAGGAAATAGTATTTATATTGCCCTCTCACTCAGCCCCAGAGAAAGTGTTCACAACTTCCTTGATCATCATAGATTGCTTTTTGTTTACCATATATGTAAGTCATGTTAAGTATCAGATAAAACCCTCTTATTGGTTTCCTCCTTTATTCACTCCATAATCCCCATCAAACCAGAACCAGTAATCCTCCTTTATGTCCATGTCACTCTTTCTGCTCCGTTCACATGGCTAAGTACTAAAAGACAAATCATAGGCACTCATTAAAAACTTGCTTATTGAATAAATAAACCTTAATGACTTTCTAGTTCAGCCCTCCCACCCATCTCACACATTGGGAAATTGAGTTACAAATGGTTATTTATCCAAGTCACACAAGAGAACAAGCTAGCTCACATGACTGGGAAAAGTCTGAGTTTGGAATTTAGGTTGGTCGATAGCATTGGAGTTTGTTTTTCTTCATTATGTCAGCTGCAGTAAATTTGCCAGTCCCTAAAGGAGGCAGAGTAAAATAGCCCATAGAACTGCTTTGTCACACACTAAAGACAGGAATCAAGCAAAAATATTTAAAGAAACTAACAGATTATCTTAAATATGAATCTGTATACAAACAACTGTTGGAAGCCTCTTGAAATTATGAATCATGCCCAGTATTCCTTTCCATTTTATAATTGGATCAACTCCCCTGCTTTTTTAAAGTAATAGTAATAATAATATTTGTTCCACTAGAATGTGAGCCGAAAGACATCAGAGACCCTGTGTGTGTGCTGACTTTGGTATGCCCAGCACCCAGCAAAGAGCAAGTAATGTAATAATTAAAAATGATGACTCCTCAAGGAATTCCAAAAAAATTAGACAGTAAAGAGTTCATTTTTAAATATGACATTAAACCTTACCAGTATAGAAAGTCAACTAAATAATAAAATCCTTTAGTGTTATATTTCTTATTTATTGTTTGACTCTGCTTGTCTATTTTTGTCCTCAGTACTAAAATTAATAAATTCTTTTTTAATAGTGAATTAAAAGGTTAGAGTTATGAAATTCACATTTATGAAGACAAAGCTACCAGTCAGTAAAGAAAAAACGAATAGATTAAGTATAGTTGCTGAGGATCTCATCCAAATAATTAATTAAAACAAAAGATTAAAACCATAAATTCAAAATGTATTTGCATGTCTGTGTATTTTTGTATGATGAGTAAGCCTACTAATTTTTTATGTTTTACCTATGTAACATAAGTCTTAATCCAGCAAATTATTATCCTTTAACTCAATTTTTTATGTAACATTTGTAATCAAATGCATGATGTTATAAAGAAATTGTAGTTTTTTTAAACTTCTAGTTTTCCATTTAATTATTGTTCTCTTATCTAGCATTAAGAAGCAGCAGTTCTCCTAAAACAGTTCTTGGATTTTTCAACAGATGGAAGTTTATCTTAGATCAAAACAAAGCTTTTGTTTCAGTGTAGTTCTGCCTAAAGGCAGGAGAATAGACTAGAAGACTCCTTAAAGTCCCCTCTGTATCCTCCATATATTTTGTTGGGAAGTTTCACTAAATAGATGGACCCTATAATACCCATAAAAGAAGAAATCATGTACTTTTCTCATCAACTTTCATGCTTTGTAAAGTCATTTTCACCTTTATTATTGAAAAGTTGGGCCTCAGAAATATAGTAAACAAATGTAATACTTTAAATAAAATTATTGTTTCTCGACCCATTGGAAAAAGTTCTTATTTCTGCACTTTACAGTTATAGTATCCCTACATTATTTTTATTAATTGTATTGCCAAATCAGGTGTGAGATTAGATGTTGGATGTTACATGTAATCTGCACAGAAATCAAATTATTTAACCTCTAAGCCCACAATACCCCTCCTGCTGGTTTGCTGTTAAATATTCAGTATTTTCTTGTCATGAATACAAATGGAGGACAAATTAGAATCTACAGACAGCTGACCTGAGCTTCAGATTAGAGACTGGGGGGCTTGTGCTGTTTTAAATGTTTTAATTATCATAGTCCCAGTAGCCAGTTGAAGGACACACATAAATTCATTTTTTAACAAAAGAAAAAGAAAAAGCTTCATCTTCCTTTTTCTTCTTAATGTGAATGTTGGAGTGTGATTACATTTGCACTTCCATTGGAACTATGCTAATTTGCTGCATGAAATTAGGTCTATTAGTAGTAATAATTTTTAAACCACTAAACACTTATAGTAGTATTTTCTGTTGTATGTTTTTGTTGTAGGAAAGATGATATATATTCCCCATTTTAGTTCATAAGCTATAGATGCGTATTTACTTATAAAGCCTAATTTAGACAACAGGTCTGATTTTTCACATTCAATGTGGTGAAAATATATGGGAATAATGAACTAATTTAGATGTGATAGCATGTATTTGCATCAGCAAAATGTAGAGACCCCAAGTAAAATGAGCTAGAAAGATCATTCTGGGAATTAAAAATACTGAATGCTTCATAGTTTGAGATTTATTTTTCTATGTTGCTGCTCAATTGAAAATAGAGAGTTAAAAGGGTATGAAGTAATTAATAAGTAGAATGTTGTATTGGCAAATGAAATAAAATTTTTATGGGCATTTACAAAGGAAGGAGATAAACTTTTATTCTTTAAAAAGATAAATTTAAGATTTTTTTAAAGTAACTTTCATTAATATTCATTTTCAAGAATATTCTGATGCCTACAGTCTTGAATTTGCATTTTTTGTTTCTTGTATATGTTTGTGTAACGTTGATTTGATTAGTTATGCCTGACTAGTAAGCAGTGAAACATTTTTATATACTCTTGGGAAATAAATTTGGCAGAAAATCAGCATGAGTAGATTTAATTATCACTCTGAGACCTTTTCCTTTTCTAGCTTAGTGATCCTGAAACTCCATGTGTCTCACTGAAATCTGTGTGGACGCTAAGCTTCGCTTCCCAATTTGTTCTTCCATGCAATGATAAGCCAAGCAATTACTGGTTTATTGATTTTTCATCATGGCAAATTTAAAGTTGATTTTTTCCTGAAAAGGCAGGGGTGATTAAGTGTTTCCCCTCGGTTTAGTACAAGAGAGCTATGTGGCAGAATCTAATATCCTGAGGTCAACCTCTGCAGGCAGATAATACGGTGTCTTGGCCACGTGTTAAAGAGAGAAATCAGGGCTACAAATGTGATAGGATATATGTGGAGACAGTTTAATTTGCTCCATTTATATGAACAAGTCATGTGGCACATGCTTGGAAAACATCATTTTGAATGGGCTTAGAAGTGAGGCCCACGTGGGCAGAATGAGTGAGTACAAACAAGAAAGATGTTATTAGTTATTAAGGGAATTCCACTATCATTTTTAAATGAAAATAAGTAAACTATTGGTATCTAAGATGTTCAAAACATAGATGGAAATCCACACATGCCATTATGAAGATTTTCTGCTCTGTAAAATGTAAAAATAAATCACCTGTCCTGTAAGCAAATTATGATTAAGCTGTGCATACTAGTATAAAATATATATACATTCTAATCTCTTCAGGCATTTCTTCAGTAGTGGTATATTTTTGTGCTTTTCAGAGGTAGAAATTTTTTAATCAAATACCAATTCTTGACTAAAATAAATTATAAAATGCTTTGATCAGTATTTGGAAATCATATTATTTCATAGAAGTTACTAATTACTAGTTGTAAATAGGAGTAGAGAAAAATGGACATTATTGTGGGAAGCTTTAAATCTAAGAACAGTAAGAAGGCTCATCAATAATTTGATTGAATATTTACCATAATTCTTATATAAAATAAAAGTGTTCTCATTTTAGCTTTTCTACTTATAGCAAGCAAATATATTTGCTAGAACTTAAAAGAAGATGCAATTTTCTGTGATCATTTTTCTTAATCTGTTATTTGAAAGCTAAATATTTTACTGAAATGTTGAGTAAATTTAACCCAGTCCTAAATCTGCAGAGCCTGTTTTCAGCTGGTTTTATTATTTTTCAGTATGATTTACTCATTACTATTAGCAATCCACATAATTAAACCTTTATCAGTATGATTCAGAAATATTCTAATTGTCTTCCCCTGGTAACCTAAGAATGAAGATTGTAGGCTGCTTCATGTATCTGGTTTACTAAAAAGTCTACCTCGTTGTATCATCAGTCATTACATTACGTTAATTGTAGATTGTACTTTTGGTGAAGAACTGAAATAATGCCACATTTTTAATATTCAAATGTTTTTATTTCTTCAAAAAGATAAACATTTAAATCCCTTTGAAACTGGTGCTAAAAGCAAATGTTTTATTATGTACATTAAGCCAAGCTTAGTTCTGATTCTAATACATCTTTTTATATCTTGCACAAAGGATATAATATAAATATATTAAGATCATTAATAGCATCTGTTCTCTTTCTAAGCACCAAAGCCATGTACAGCCCCAGAGTTCTGCCTCTGATCAAGTACTGGCCTATGAATTAAAACCCATGTGGCTAGAATTAGATTGCACGTTCCATTCAGGAACCCCTTTTCTACTTCATCAGTGGATGAGCTCTGAAGTGTTGCGGTTTTTATTTTTTTCTCACATCTAACAGTAACTATCTGGCTACTTTTTGAAATTGGTGAATCTGCCACCTCAGAGTTATATTTTGAAAGATATGTGAATTATTTTTAGTCACATGGCAGATTTACATGAGCTTATTTTCCAGTACAGGTTGACTCCTAAATTATACGAATATGATTTTCACTGACCTGAAGCTGTGATTTAAAGACATTTTCCCCTAAACCAATAAAAATTGCAGGAAAAAAAAAAAACTTCTACCTTTAATTAAAAAGTTTTCTACCTGGGTTGATGTGACATTCACATGTATGTGAAACATCCATACAGTACTTAAACGAATTTAGGACAGGATTTGAAAGGCTGTTTGTGAGCATCAGAAACAAAATTAATGTTTGGTTCAGCAAGTGTGCTTATTTGTTCAGCAGCCACAGTAATTCTCATTTCTCCAGGTATGAAACAGTACTGTACCACACATCTTCATCCTTTCCCCAGGACCATTCCAGATATTTGCAGACTAAGAAAATGGAAATATACTACTCTCTCGTTAAATGTCCTTCTCTCTACCAGCCTTTAACTGAATGTTAGTTTATATAATGACAAAGAGATAATTAACCCTTTACCTGACTTCTAGTGTTGGCTGAGCAACAGTGACCTCTTACAGTTAATGGTTGTTAAAAGGAAGAGGCCAGTATGGAAACTGCATCACTGCCTTGCTATTTCATTCATATCCTTTTGTTAGCAAAACCCCAAATCTCTTCCAAACACCATGTTAAATGTGAGGGCTCTGAAGATAAATAAGGCAAGGATCTTGCTCTAAAAAAGTTTGCAACCTATTGGGGAGATATGTCGTGAAATGTATAAAACAAAATAAATAAGTATAAAACCAAGTAGAAATAAGCTCCAGTAAAGAAATACAGGTAGACTGCCTGTGAGAAGGGAGAGATTACTTGCAACAGAGAGAATTGGGGAATGCCATGAAGAAATTGCTTACATTTTTCAAATCTGTCAGTATGAACAAGCTGGAGTAAACATGTAGGTGGTGGGGGAGGTGAGGGAATGGCTTTTGAGTGCTTTTACCAGTGCCTGTACCTAAGCATAGCTTACCTAATTTTAGCCCTACAATAGCCCTGTGAATTATGTGTTCTCATTTCGTAAGCAGGGAAACTCAACAATTTAAGTGACTTGCTCAAGGTCATACACCTAGTAAGCAGTAGAGCTGGAACTTGGAAATTCACGTTTTAACTTTCTACTCTAACTTTACACTTCATCCTTGGAACGATGTTAACAGCCAGGTAGCCTACACAGCAACTGGACCTTGATCTTGAATTTCACAGCAACGTGCTCTGAACTGTCCCAGTGCTTCCCAGACCTGGTATGCATCAGAATCATCTGAGGGTGGTTTTTAAGGTATTTAGATTCCAAACACCTTATGTCTTTTTGGAATTTTGAAGGCATCAACCAAAAGACCTGTATATATTCTTCAGGTTTCTGAGGTGATTCTGACTTTTTAGCCAGCACTGCTACACAAACATCTCTATATAGTTGAACTAGCCCGGTTACAACCATAATTTACCACATAGTGACAAGAATGAATATATAGTCATATATGCGTATTTAATCATATTTCTTTTGGTAACCAGTCATAATTATTTAAATATTTAATGGCACAATGTAGAAAGTATCAAAATTTCCAAATAAAACTTGCAGAATGGCTGTAAAGAAAACCCTACAGACAATAGTGGAGCACCCTTTTAAGAACACCTGCTTCACAGATACTCTTTTTTTTTTTTAATTTTTATTTATTTTTTTTATTTCTTTTAAGTGTTTCAGAACACAGATGCCCTTTTTTAAAAATTTTTTTAAATTTCTATTCAGTGTACCAGAATTTATTGTTTATGCACCACACCCAGTGCTCTATGCAATGCGTGCCCTCCATAATACTTACCACCAGGCTTACCCAACTTCCCACCCCTCGCCCCTTCAAAACCCTCCGATTGTTTTTCAGAGTCCATAGTCAGTCCATAGTCTCTCATGGTTCATCTCCCCCTCCAATTTCCCTTCTCCTCTCCATCTCCCCTTGTCCTCCGTGTTACTTGTTATGCTCCACAAATAAGTGAAACCATATGATAATTGACTGTCTCTGCTCGACTTATTTCACTCAGCATAATCTCTTCCAGTCCCATCCATGTTGCTGCAAAAGTTGGGTATTCATCCTTTCTGATGGAGGCATAATACTCCATAGTGTATATGGACCATATCTTCCTTATCCATTTGTCCGTTGAAGGGCATCTTGATTCTTTCCACAGTTTGGGGACCGTGGCCATTGCTATGAATATTGGGGTACAGGTGGCCCTTCTTTTCACTACATCTGTATCTTTGGGATAGATACCCAGTAGTGCAATTGCAGGGTCATAGGGCAGCTCTATTTTTAATTTCTGAAGGACTCTCCACACTATTCTCCAAAGTGGCTGCACCAATTTGCATTCCCACCAACAGTGTAAGAGGGTTCCCCTTTCTCCACATCCTCTCCAACACATGTTGTTCCTGTCTCAGAACACAGATACTCATAATAGCAGAGACATTACTGAGAGCAGAAACCTATAAACACCAACAACCCTGAGTTGAAAGATTCAGAAAAATTGTATTTTGAACATGAAAAAGTTTTAGGAATACCATAGACAATCTGTTTCTCTATCTCAGTCTTTTTATATATATGCAAGAGTGATATGTAATTTTTTAAACTCTATTTCCAATCTAAAAAAGCTCTTTCAGTAATTATTAAAAAAAAAATCCTAAGTGGTAAGAAAGCACTGTGCCGTGGTGTGACAGCTTTTTCTTTCTTACTGATAGGTGAAAGAATTGTGTTTTACAATCAATGGCACCTTAAGTTTGTTGAAATATGGGCGCCTGGGTGGGTCAGTGGATTAAAGCCTGTGCCTTCGGCTCAGGTCATGATCTCAGGGTGCTGGGATCGAGGCCCGCATTGGGCTCTCTGCTCAGCAGGGAGCCTGCTTCCTCCTCTCTCTCTCTCTGCCTGCCTCTCTGCCAACTTGTGATTTCTGTCTGTCAAATAAATAAAAAAAAACTTTAAAAAAAAAGTTTATAATATTAGTACCTCTGTTATATTATTTTTGTTGTCCTGTTTTGTCATTTAATTTCTCTGTTGTGACCTGCCATGTTCAGCTCAGACAAACAATTATTTGTGATGATGACTGGCCAGAATATGTTTCTCAACCCATGCTGAGAATATTCGAAATTTTATACATTCAAGAGGAGGTACTTAGATATTAGCATATATCAAGATGTTATTAGCAACTTTAGAAACACTGCGAAGTGTCTATTATAAAAATAAAATTCCCTGATAGGTTTTTGTTTGGTTGGTTTGATTTTATTTAAGAGAAAGGGAAAGAGCGTGCATGCATGAGAGAGAAAGAGAGGAAACACAAACAGGCAGAGTGTCAGAGGGGAGGGAAAAGCAGGCTCCCCGCTGAGCAGAGAGCCTGATTTGGGGCTCAATCCCAGGACCCTGCGATCATGACCTGAGCCCAAGGCAGATGCTTAACCAACTGAACCACTCAGGCACTCCTCCCTGATAGTTTTTAAAATAAAATTTTCCTTTGACAGGTGAAAGAGGCCATTCCCACATTAACTTCTACAGTTAAATGAGTAGCTTATTTCTAACTAAGTTAAGCCAGGAGATGAGTCTCTTTGTTTAACACTTCTTAAAGTAAAAGTTAACATCCTGCCTTTATCTAATTGCTATCAAAGACATTAGCTTATTTGGCTGTAGCGTGATTCAATTGCATGAGGTCATGCAGCCTAGCTGTAATAACTTAAAGTGCTGCACTTGGTGATAAGAAAATATATTAAAATGCTCTCAGGTTCATTAGTTATTGCCTAAGGTCATGCTTTATGGTCAGTCCATTTACCAAAGTTTGTTGTAATAGCACTGACCTGAACTCATATTTTTAAGTCTTTTGATAGAAGAAACATATTAAGCTAATATAATAAGAAATTGTTTGTATTCTAATCCACTTAAAGTTATTTATTTTCATTTTTCCCACTTGGTAGAAGAGTTGGAAATATGTTTAATGATATCCTGTCACTAAAAAATACATAAAAAATTTTTTCTTCAGCCTTAATTTTGAAGATAAATTTTAAAACCTTTAACAAAATAATTCTGCTGTATAAATGGGAAGGCTTTGATTTCATTTCATTTTTACTTTGATTTCAAATCCTTCTCTATACTTTCATAAATAACCAAATGAGAGCGGGTCCCTCCAAGTCCACCCTTTGTATCCTTTATGAGCATGTGTTGCTTCATTAGGCTGGCTCAACCACCTGGTGTGGAATCTTCGGTCTCAAGAGACTCTGCCAACATCTGGCATTAGCTATGATCTTTATATGTATGCTTAGTGCCTCTATTGACATTTTATAAAGAAAAAGAATGTGGGATGAATTAAGAAATTATATATAGGACAATATATAAAATAAAGCTACAGTGGATCTGATATGTCATATTTTACATTACAGTAGATAGAAGAAACAAACTAGTAAACAGAAGATTAATAAGTATATCAAATTATTTTAGAGCTTAGTGTGATATATATAAAAGATACATTTATTTTATATGGAATATTATTGATTGAGATATTCATCTAGGGCCAAAATCCAGTCATCCTTAAAAAGAAGTTATATATTTCAATCTGCTATTAAACCTTAGTTGTATCTTTTTAGTATCATTTTTAATAGATTAAAAATATAGGATGATTTGATAGTAAAACAGGAAAAGGGATTGCTATTTTATTAACTTCCTGAAAGATTATGTAGTTGAATTTCTGAACTGGGGAATATTGAGATCATGTATGGAAGTGAATGTTTTCTTATCACAGGACAACCAAAGAACATCATCCATATGTCCTGAAAAAAAGGTAAAAGAGGGTATCGGATAACTATAACTGAACTGGTTACAAAAATATTATGGCTGGGGTTTTTTTTGTTTTTTTTTTTAATTTTTTATTTTTTATAAACATATATTTTTATCCCCAGGGGTACAGGTCCGTGAATCGCCAGGTCCACACACCCCACAGCACTCACCAAAGCACACACCCCCGCTATGGCTGGTTTTTAAATGAAAATCTATTTCCTTGTTACCTTAAAGAATTTTTAAATAAATATAACAAAACAAAGTGATTATTTTTAGTGTAATTCTTTAAATTATCCTGTGTCCTTAAAGTGAAGCAAACAGACACCATGGGCAGAAAATAAAAGCAATGCTTTGTTTTTATAGATGGAGTCATTCCATGTAGTAGTATGTAATATTTTTATTAGAAGCGAATTATGAATGAATTATCAAATAAAGTATAGCTGTCATTTGTATCTATTTAATTTAGATAAGGTGAACATTAGACTCCATAGCATGTAGGTTTACTTACTGTATGGGACAATGTTAAGGTCATATGTAAGAGATCTGTGGGTGAGCAGAGAGAAATTTCTGCCTGGAGCCCAGAAGATGGAGACTCACTCTGATCTTAATCTGCTGACCTGCTGAGTGATCTTGATCAGTGTTCATATTATACATGTGCAGCTAAGATTATGAAGACTGTGCAGCTATTAAATGCATTACTTTTATAATTTAATGGGACAAAGATTAACAGCAGCATTGAGCACTAATTTAATATAACAGATTCACTAAGTGTAATTTTAGCAGTTGAAGACAAAGCTCTCTAATAATTGAGGTGGGAAGTGAAGACATCATTTACTATTCTGATACTCAAGTGAGGTCAGTACGTTAAATTGTATAAAACTTTTGCTTTTCAAATATTATCTTTTTCTCCCTTATTTTGAGGTCAACTGAAACTGGTCATTTTATCATGGTTTTCCTGTTTAATGTGATTTATATAATAGATACCTCATTTCCTGTTGTCGAGTAGGAAATAGACCAGAAGAAAGAACTCTAGAGGAAGTAAAATAATAGCAATCACAGTACTTTCACTGAAAATGTCTCTGCTTCATGGAAGACTTTTTTAAAAATTTGACAGATAGAAAAAAATTGGTAAATATTCTTAATGTAGATCCCTACATTAAGTGGATATCTAGTGTATAAGATGTCTAGTACCTTATTTGTGGAAAGATGTAAAACTTAAACTGGCTTTCATAGTCAGATAATTGAGCCAAATTCTAAATTATTCAGGATTATGGGAATACCAGGATTTTGGCTCTTGGGTTTGTTTCTTGTTTGACTGTTTTCCTGAGTAAGTGTAAGCTCTTTAGGCCCCAAATCATATAACTGATCTTGTTAAAATTATATTGTTTTTAACTAACTGGCAGTTCCTAAAAGTGGACCTAAATTTTTAGATAGATTTGATTTACCATTTAAAGTGTATAGCAGGGGCGCCTGGGTGGCTCAGTGGGTTAAGCCGCTGCCTTCGGCTCAGGTCATGATCTCAGTGTCCTGGGATCGAGCCCCGCATCGGGCTCTTTGCTCAGCGGGAGCCTGCTTCTCTCTCTCTCTCTGCCTGACTCTCCGCCTACTTGTGATTTCTCTCTCTGTCAAATAAATAAATAAAATCTTTTAAAAAATAAATAAATAAATAAAATAAAGTGTATAGCAACATAATATTACTGGACAAATACCATTGCCTTCAGTAATCAAATTATGTGCTGAAATAGTGAAAATGAAGGTGCATCCATGTAATATTCATGTATGATCACCAGCACGTATCAATAGTCAAAACCATCAGTACTTTCAGTACTTTTGACACTGGTAGTAAGGGTTTACCTTCTATTTTGATAGATTGAAGAGAATTTTTCTTATCTCAATAGCGTTTGTTTATAAAGTTTTTTTTTAACTTCTGACATGTATTATTTGATGTAAGCCTTTCCTAACAGTGTTAAATAATAAGACAGTGGCTAAAGTCATAATGTATTTTCAATCAAATAGTACTCTCATTCTGATCGGATAGTTTCGAACAAATCTGCCAAAGCTACTCATAGGCTATTTTCACTACAGAACACTCTCTAGATAGCTGCAGATGGTGTGGAAAATTGATCTAAATGTGCTCTGCTCCAGGACACACCCAGAAGTAGGCAGGAGGTGGGGAGGTTCTCTTGTTATTTTCCCTTTCTTTTTTTCCTATAAATAAATTGCCAGTAAGTTCTGGTTAAATGACTTCTGTTCTCTGATACTTTTCAAGTTAACATTTCATTTCTAAGTGCCATTTTGTTCTTCTCTGTTCCATTAGAAATAAGTGAAGTCATAAAATGATAGAGCTGTGAGGAATCTTAAAGATCATATCCAGTTCAGCTGTCTCATTGCTGTCTTACTTTATAACTAAGAATTCATTTTCCCTCAACTCCTCCACTCCCCACCTCAAATAGCACGCTTACTCCCCGCTCACCAGATATGCGCTGTGGTAAAGAGGAAAAAGCAAAACCAAGCCAAGGGGAGCAAAGTGACTGTGGTTCAGAGAAAGATCTAAATGTCATCTTGCTTGAAAAAGCAGTCATTTCTCTCAGGAAAACTTGCTGTGGGGGGACAGTCCTTACTGCAGCAAGAGGTAGAAAGAGGCAGTCTAGTATCTTCTGTTAACTAGTTCTACTCAGTGGTTCCTGACCTGACTTTCAGGATGGCCTATACCTTCATTTTTCCTCAACAGAGTCAGGGAATTCTAGGAAGCAGATTGAAGTAGAATAAGACTTGTTAAATCCCTTATAACAAATGCTACAAGAAGCATTAAAGCAGTAGGTCGCTGTTCACAACTAAGCAATTGCTGAGTGAGTAACTTGCCTTGGAGGCGTCAGTAACTTATTCTCTCAACTTGGGAGTAGAGGCTTTTGAAGCAATTTTAGTCAGGTCCCATATTCATGTTGTGAGGTTTGGACTTTTAATTTGTTTTCTGTTGAGGGATAAACATGGCAAGAAGAGTCTAAGCAGAGAATAAGAAATATTTTTTGTCCTATACCTTCCTTTTGGAGTTGCTTCAATAACAACTTGCTCCTGCTCCACAGAGGAGCCAAACTAGAGAAAACAGATTTTTGGTTATATTCAAAGAAGTTACATTAGGAAAGATGTGAGGCTAGAATGAAAATTATATTTGAATTTGTTTTAAGAAAAGGGGGGGTTGGTTAAAGGTTTAGTAGTGAGTTCTTGACATTTTTTATTACTTTAGTATTATAATATTCTATCTTTTATCTTGAATGCAGTGAAATATTGTGTATTCTCAGGGCTTACTTAGCAAGCAGAGGAGCAAGGTGGCCCAATCAGAGCAAAGAAACCTATAATGTGTTAATAATAATCACTTAATCCTATTTGCACTTTCTCACTACATTGTGGGTTTTTTTTTTAAGATTTATTTATTAATTTTAGAGAGAGAGCACAGAGAGGGGGGAAGGGGCAGTCGGAAAGGGAGAGAAAAAAATCCTCAGGCAGACTCCCTGCTGAGCATGAAGCCAGACTGGGAGCTCAGTCCCAGGACCCTAAGATCATGACCTGAGCCCAAATCAAAAATCGGGTGCTCAATCTACTGAGACACCCAAGCGCCTTCTCTCTCATTTAATTTTATGCTCACAAGAATCTGCTTTGGTAGATAACATTTTACAAGTAAAGAAATTGAGCCTTAGAAAAATTGGAAAAAATTTTTGTAATCATGCTGTTAATAGGACCAGAGCCAGAATTCAAACTCGGTTCTTATATCCCAATTTTTTATTTGTTTTTATATGTTGTCTCAGTACCCATTTAAAAAAAAAGAATAAACTTTTTTCTAAACAACAGTTCACAAAGTAGAATATTTTTGTTGTCACAGAGCCCACTAGTCATTAAATCCACAGTTAGCGGTGAATACTTATTAAGTACGTTATACCTTATAAGATACGAACAAGTACTTCTGAAATGTTCCCCCTCTTCTCTTTTTGAAATTTGATTTTGTAGATACTTCTAAAGGTATATACATAATCTTAATTAATCACATTATGTGTACTTTCTTTTCATAAAGCAGTACCTCCACTGTGAATTATTCATGCAACGTTTGGTCCCTGATTATGCACACACTGCCCTCAGTCACTCAGGAAGCTCAGGTAATGGAAATTTGTTTTAATGACAGCTTAAATCGGGGGTCAGTATACTACAGCCAACCTGCCAAATCCAGCCCACCACCTGATTTTGTAAATAAAGTACTATTGGAACAAAAGCCACACTCAGCATTTGCATATTGTCTGTAGCTGCTTTTGTGCTATAACAGCAGAAACTATTAGTTACGACAGAGACGGAATGGCCTGCAAAGCCCAACATATTTACTGTCTCGCCCTTTATGGGAAAAGTTTGCTGACCCCTGGCCTAAACCAATATCATAGTATTTCTAATATCAAAATATATTTTTGATATTTATCAAAATAATTGTGGAAATTATGAATATAATATAAATAGTATAAATAATATAAATATATAATATATAATTTATAAATACTATAAAATAAATAAAATACCCATATATATAGCATATACATGTATCTTCACACACATATGTGTATTGACAAAGTATACATAAAAGAAAAATTATCTGGAAATTATCTGTTCTTATGTGGTATCTGTACCCCTATACTCCTTCACCTAACTACTTTGCCCCGGTTATTAAATACTAGTATTACATTCCTAATAATACATATTGAGACTTAAATTTTATTTTATGAGTACTTATTCTTCCTATGAATAAGAACTTTGATTTTATGTATCTATCACATTTTTGTATACTTGAGGGGGTCCAGGTTTCTTTTTTTTTTTTTTTTTAAGATTTGATTTATTTGAGAAGAGAGAGAGAGCAAGAGAGAGCACAAGCAGGGAGGAGAGGAGATTTCGGGTTTCTCTTTGAATACAATGGTTCTCAGACTGTGGTGTGCCTCAGAATCACCTGGAATTTGGCAGTACCACTCTCAGTGTGTTTGATTCAGTAGGTCTGGGACGGGAACTGATAATTGCATTTCTAACAAATATCCAGCTGATGATGAAGCTGGTCTGGGAACCACACTCTGAGAACCACTAGAACAAACCTTGAAGACGGTTAAAAAAAAACCAAGGGTAGCAGGGACCCATGAATGCATTCACTGAGACAGCCTGAATCTTCTGAAAACTTAACCATACTTTCTAAGAGAGGGTCTGTGGCATTAAAAGGACTTGATAAGTAGGGATAAAAAAGCAAAATACAAAATAGTATATACTGTAGAAATGTGTAATGGTATAGTAAACAAATGTAAGGTAACATTCAGGAAAAAATTGTTAAGAATGGAAGAACTACTCTATATTATTTTTTAATTGAAAGACCTACATTCACATGCTGGCCTTTGTACTTACTGTTTGTGTGAACTTTGCTCCTTGACTGTATCACTTAATCACACTGAACTTGGATCTTTTTTTAAAAATAATTATTATTTATTTTTTGAGAGAGAGAGAGAGAACATGAGCAGGAGGGGCAGAGGGAGAAAGAAACTCAAGCAGACCATGCTAAGTATGGACCCACTGCGGGGCTCAATATCACAACCCTGAGATCGGGACCTAAGCTGAAACCAAGAGTCAGACAATAACTGACTGCACCACCCAGGTGCCCATGAACTTGAGTTCTTTGTGTACAAATGAAGAAAACAATGCCTATCTCACAGGAATTTTCTAAGGACTAACTATATGAAAGCATCTTGTAAAGTTTATGCAAGTGTTATCTGGGGGGTATGTGGTTTAAAATCTTGATTGGGGAAAGAAGTAAAGAGCCTATCCAATAGGAAATGATCCCATCATTAGAATAAAGGAGACCTTTAAAGTTTGTTAGAGGAAGACAATGATGAACACTGACTTTACTGAGTTATTCATTTATTAGATTCGTTCGTTATGTATTTCATTTAAATTCTGAGGTTCAGCATTCAAATTTCCATCAATTTGGACTGTTTGGACTTCGGAGATTTTCATTTGTCAAAACTGTTAGCTCATGGGTATTACTAATACAAATATTGATGTGTAGCTTTGGCCTGTTAGCTATCAATGGAAATCAGAAAATCAATGAACTTAATAGCTGCTCATTACGTAGTTGATGCATTTGCAGGACTATGTTGAGTACTGTCAGTGAGTAATCAATTCAGTCAAAATCTATTATCAGATCACTGCCAGAAGTTTTTTATAATATACTGTTTTATTTATGACTTTATATAGCTACCACAGCACTTTTTTACGAAGCAGTCTTTAGTCTTATGGGACTCATACTGCTTATCATTTGTGGTCTCTTCACCCAGTTGGAAGCACCTACCAGCTAGGAGTTACTGTTCCTAGAGTAGCCCTCTCTTGGTGTAAGTAGGGCTGTAGCTCTCAGATGAGCTTCTGCCCTAGCATTAATTCCATCTAGTCCATTCACTCAGCCAGTTTATACTTCAGGAATTTCTCCTGTGTGCTAAATACAATGGGAGTACATATATCTGGGCTTTTTTGTAGCATATCAGCTATTAGGGGGAGGAATACACTAAACTATAATATAAGGAGAATAAAATAAATGCCATGCTGGGGGGGTTCCAGAAACAGTAAACTCGAATCACTTGGATTTGGGAAGACTTCATAGGGAGCGGCATTTGATCTGATCTACTTTTGCAGAAGTAAAATTCACTCTGTGAAGACTAGAGTATTAGACAGCCTGAGGGAAGAACTTGAAAAGAAGTGTTACATGCTTTAGAAGTTAAGAGAAGAGTTCCCAATCAGACTTACAGGTCTAGGGAAGATTTCTGGAGAAGGTAAATTGTAAGGGATTGAAGGTTAGGGAATAAGTAAGAGTGATCCAGATAAAAAGAGGAAAGGACAGAAATGTACTAGAGAGAGGACATGGCATTTGTGAAACCTAGAGATAAGGTGACATAGTTCCTCCAATAACTGAGAACTGAATGAAGTTTAGTATGGCTGATATCAAGTGATTCATGTAGGGAATTGATAGTCTCCAAGTAGAGGCCTTACCATGCAGATTTATAAACCCATCCGTGAGGCCCCTGGGTAGCTCAGTAGGTTAAGCATCCGACTCTTGATTTTGGCTCAGGTCATGATCTCAGGGTGGTGAGATCAAGCCCTGTATGGAGCCCGCATGGAGTCTCCTTGAGATTTGCTCTCTCCCTCTGCCCTCCTCCATTCACACTCGCTCACACTCTTTCTCTCAAATAAAAAAAACTTTTTTAAACATTTTATTTATTTGAGAGAGAGAGATAGTGAGAGAGACCATGAGTAGGAGGGAAAGGGAGAAGGAGGTTCCCTGACATGGGGCTCCATCCCGGGGTCCTGGGATCATGACCTGACCCATAGGCTTAACTGACTGAGCCACCCAGGCGTCCCAATAAATAAATAAAATCTTACCAAAAAAAAAAAAGGAAACAAGCATGTCCTGTGATCCCCCATCTAAAGTAACCTCCCTTAAACCCACAGTCATCATCCTCTTTCTCTTTTTCCCTTCATAGCCAGATTCCTTCTATAGTCATAGTTTCTACTACTTTACCTCTCATTCACTCTAAAAGATATACCAGCTTTACTGAAATATAATTCAGGTACCATGCAATTAATTCATTTAAAGGATATAATTCAGTAGCTATATTATATTGAAAGGGTTGCTTAACCATTACCCAATTTTAAACCATTTTCAGCTTGTCAAAAAGAAACCCTGTACCCATTAGCAGTCACTCCTTTCTACCTGTGTAATTTGCCTATGCTGGACATTATGTATAAATGAAGTCAGTATATGGTGTTTTGTGACTGGCTTCTTCCACTTAGCATAATATTTTCAAGATTCAGCTATGTTGTAGCATGTATCAGTTCTTCATCCCTTTTGTGGCTGAATAATATCCCATTGAATGAATTTACTACACTGTTCATTTAATGGACATTTGAAGTTGTGTCTCCTTTTGCTTATTATGAATAAGGCTACTGTGAGCATTCATCTCTAAGTTTATGTGCAGTTTCACTTCTCCTGAGTATATACCTTAGAGTAGAATTTCTAGATTATGTGGTAACTCAATGTTTACCTCAATGTGAACTGCCAGACTCTTTTCTGTTTTAAATAGATCTACAGAGTATAATGCTAAGTGAAATAAGCCAGTCAGAGAAAAACAAATACCATATGATTTCACTCATATGTGGAATTTAAGAAACAAAACAAACAAACAAAGTAGGGGAAAAGACAGAAACAAAACAAAATTTAAAAAAAAAAAAAAACTTAACTATAGAGAACAAACAGATGGTTACCAGAGGCGTGGTGGGAGGGTAGAATGGGTGAAAGAGGTAAAAGGGATTAAAGTACACTTATCTTGATGGGCGCTGAGTAATATATGGGAATCCTGAATCACTGTATTTTACACCTGAAACTGATACAACTCTTTATCAACTATACAGGAATTTTTGTTTTTTAAATGTTTTTTTTTTAAAGTGGCTGCACCATTTTATATTACCACCAGCAGTGTCTGAGGGTTCCAGTTTCTCCACATCCTCACCAACATGTGTTATTGTCTGTCTTTTTTATTATAGCAGTCCTAGTGGATATGAAGAGATAGCTCAGATTTTTAATTTTCATTTCCCTAATGGCTAATGATAGTGAACATCTTGTTTATGGACTTATGAGCATTTGTATATATTCTTTGAAAACAATGTTTGTCTATTCAGGTCCTTTGCCCACTTTTTAATTGTGTTATTTGTCTTATTCTTACTTAGTGTAAGGGGTTTTTTTTAATCTTCTGGATATTGGCCTTTTATTTCTCTTTTTTTTTTTTTTTTTTTTTTTAAAGATTTTATTTATTTATTTGACAGAGATCACAAGTAGGCAGAGAGGCAGGCAGAGAGAGAGGAGGAAGCAGGCTCCCCGCTGAGCAGAGAGCCCGACGCGGGACTCGATCCCAGGACCCTGAGATCATGACCTGAGCCGAAGGCAGAGGCTTAACCCACTGAGCCACCCAGGCGCCCTAGATATTGGCCTTTTATAGGTATATGACTTGCACATATTTTCTCCTATTTTGTTAATTGTCTCTTCACTTTCTTGATGGCGTTCTTGGAAGCACTGAAGTTTTTCTTTTTGATGAAGCACAGTTGATCTCCTTTATCTTATGTCACTTGTGTTTTTGGTGTCACATCTGAGAAGACTTTGCCTATCCCAGGGTCTCAAGGGCTTATATTTTACTCTAAGACCTTTACAGTTTTAGCTCTTACATGTAGCTTTGGGATCCATTTTGAGTTCATTTTTGTGTGGGTGTGAGGAAAGAGTTCAACTTCATTCTTTTGTGTGTGTTTACCCCGTTGTCCCAGTACTATTTGTTGAGCTCATGCACTTTTTAAAAAATTTTTATTATTAACATATAATGTATTATTTACCCCAGGGGTACAGGTCTGTGAATCATCAGGCTTACACATTTTCACAGCACTTACCATAGCACATACCTTCCCTGATGTATATAACCCAACCACCCTCTCCCTACACCGCCCCCAGAGTTCATTCACTTTTAAACTATTTTTATTAAGTATGAAATACATTTAGGGACGCCTGGGTGGCTCAGTTAGTCAAGCGTTTGCCTTTGACTCAGGTCATGATCCCAGGGTTCTGGGATCAAGTCCCAAATCGGCCTCCTTACTCAGCAGGAATCTGCTTCTCCTGCCTTCCGCTCCCCCTGCTTGTGCTCTGTCCCTCTCTCTCTCTCCCTGATAAATAAAAAAATCTTTTAAAAAAATATGAAAAAAATTCAAAGGCATATTTATATTATATATGAAAGGTATAAAACAGTAGTAACACAGACACCTGCAGACATCTCCCAACCAGAAATACAGTGGAGCCCCTTGCAATGCTCTCCAATCTGACCTATCCTGAATTTTGTGCCTGTTATTCTCTTGCTGTTCTGTGTGTTTCACTACCTTTGTGTGTATTCCCAATAATATAACATTCAGTTTTAGATGCTTTTAGCTTTTTATAAGTGAAAAAATAGTGTGTGATTTTTTTTATGACTTGCTTTCTTTTTCTATTCAATATTATTATACACATCCTTGTGCTTATAGTTGTAATTTATTCATTTTAATTCTTGGAAACTATTCTCTTTTACAAATATACCCAAAGGTACTCATTCTCCTGTTGATAAACATTTGGATTGTTTCAGATTTTTTGCGATCACAAACATTGCTGATAGAAACATTCTTGTTCCTCTGTCCTGGTGCTCATGTGCAAGACCTTTTCTAGGGCATGTGTGTCTCTAGAACTTCTGAGATATAAGGTAGAAACATTTTCAGTTCTACCAGAGAGTGCCCAATTGGTACCAAAGGGGTTGGGGCCAGTCTGTACTCACAAAAGTATCATATGGCATTTCTGATCACTTTACATCCTTGTTAAACTTGGTATTTACAGGCTTCTTTATTTTTGCCAATGTGTGGTCTTATTGCCACAATGGTAATTTTACAGTTACAGTGGTAACTGTAAAATGGTGTCTAATCTTGGTTTGAATGAGCATTTCCAAGATTACTAACGGAATTGAGTTTCTTCTAAAGTATGTGTTGGTCATTGGTATTTCTTCATCTGCAACATGCCTGTTCAGGTTCTTAATGCATTTTTCTATTGGTTTCAGCATTTTCAAATTTTTTGTCAACAATTGTGTTATAGATATCTTCTCTTATTAGGTTTTTATGTATTTGAGTTTATCAGTCCTTCCTTTTATGTTTTTAATTTTTTTTATGTCCTATTCTATAAAAATTCTTCCCTAATTCAGGGTCTTACACATATTCTCCTTCACTGTCTTCTAAAAATTTTGTCTTTCATAGTTAAATCTTTAATACACCAGCATTGATTTTGGTATACAGTGGACTGTAGGGGGGGTCCCAATTTTTCTCATGTGGGTAACTGTTATTCCAGCATCATTTATTGAATATGCTTTGTTTTTCCCTGCTGAACTGTGATGCCAGCACCTTCATCACCCAAGCTTCTCAATGTGTGTAGAGTATTTCTGGCCTCTCTGTCTTGCTGTATGTCCTGCTTGATCAAATTAATTATCCCTACACTAAGAGTGTTATGTATTAATTACTAGCTTTATAATAAGTCATGATATCTGGTAAGACAAGTGAGCCAGTTCATATTTCTCCATATGAATATTTTGGTTATTTTTAATCTTTACTTTTCCATATATATTTGATAATGAATTTTTTGAGATTCACTAAATTGATAAATGAATAGACTGACCATTTGATATGCTGGGATTTTTATTGAAATTATGTTGAATCCATAGATTTGGCAAGAAATGATATCTTTATGATATTGTATCTTCTTATCTTTGAACATGGAATAGCCCTGCATGCTAACTCAGGTCATCTTTAGTGTGTGTTAGTCAACTTTCACAGTTTTGTCCCTAATGGACTTGTATATCGCTCTTTGGATTTATTTTTAGTTGTACATTATATTTTTATGCTATAAAAGTAGTATCTTTTTAAAAATTTTATTTTCTGTTCATGGCTGATGTGCACAAGTGCAGTTAACTCTTAAATACTAGTTTTGTACTTAACTAATAAATTATCTGTAGGTACTTCTGAGTTTTCTCTACAATCATTTTTTTAATTTATTAATAGTCCCTTTTATGTTTCTTCCTTTCTAATTGTTATATCATTTGTTTCCTTGTTTTAATCTTATTGCATTGACTAGGACCACTAGTACATAATAGAAATGATGATAGCTAGAATGTTTATCCTGTTTGTGGACATAAGAATATGTTTTTTAACATTGCACCACTAAGTATGATACTAACCTTAACCTTTTTCAGTTTGGCTTGGTTTTGTAGGGGCAGGGGAGTAGGTTCCCTTTCTCAGGCTAGAGATGTTTCCTTCCTTCCCTTGTTTGTTTCTGATCTCAAATAAATGTTGACTTTTTTTTTTAAGATGTTATTTATTTATTTGACAGATAAAGATCACAAGTAGGCAGAGAGGCAAGCAGAGAGAGAGAGAGAGAGAGAGAGAGGAGGAAGCAGACTCCCTACTGAGCAGAGAGTCTGATGCAGGACTCGATCCCAGGACCCTGAGATCATGACCTGAGCGGAAGGCGGAGGCTTTAACCAACTGAGCCACCCAGTGCCCCTAAATTTTGACTTTTGTCGAAGGCTTTAGGTTTTTAGTTTAGTTTTTCTCCTTTAATAAGACAATTTTATGAATTACATTAACATATCTTCTAATGCTGAACCAAATCTGTGGTCCTAGAATTAATTCAACACAATTATGATATATTATCGTTTTTATTTTACATTTCTGGATTTCATTTGTTTAAATATGAATTATACATATATACGTATGTATATTGTATATATACAACATATGTATGTTGTATATGTATATATACAACATGTATGTGTTTGTGTGTTATATTGTTTTCACTCTTTTACTCTTTTTGCTTCTGTGTTCATGATTTCTATAATGTTTCCCTTTTTGTACCATTCTTAACTAGTTTTGAAAGCAAATTTGTGCTATCCTAATAAAATGAGTTAGGAAAATCAATTTGGGTGACATCAAATTATCTTGTCCTTGAAGGTTTGGTAGAATTTTGCTGTAAAACTTTCTGAACCTAGTGTTTATTAAGAAGTTTCTTGCAAGTGGTTTAATTTCCTTATGAGTTAGAGGACTACTACTAGGACTATTTACTTTTGGTCTTTGCTGATTCCTTACCTCATGTGATCTCAACAATACATTTAATTTGATTTTTTAAAATATTCTGTCCAGTATTATTTGTTATTGTGTTCAGCACAAGTATCATTTAGAGAACCTTTATCCTCCATTATCTAGGAAGTAGAAGTTTTTATTTAAACATCGTCTTTCTCTAAGGTGATTTACCACATCACTTCATTAAAACTCCTTTTTTTTTTTTTCAAAATACCAATATTCTCTAATTTGCCAAATCTAGCAGAATTTTTCTCATCTTCAACCTTCTAGCACATTCAGTACAACTCATCATACTAGTCTTCTTGAAACATGTCCACTTTACTTTATATGGCATTATAATACTTACCTGGTTTCCTTGCCAATCCTGGCTAGCCCTGTCTCTTCTTCGCAATTTGCAAGTATTGGCACTCACTGGAATTCCAGTTCTTTTCTCTTTATAACCTTTGTCCCTAGGTGAATTTGTCATTGTATGGAATTTGTCGTCCCATCCAAGCACTGGAGTAAGTGCTTGTATATGCTTGTGACTTCCAAATTTATATCTAAAGCCCAGACTTTCTCTTCTGAACCCCAAACTTGGAGACATTTTTTTTTAACATACAAGCATATCAAACTTCATTATGTTTAAAACAACTCTCAGTTCCCACCTGATTGGGATAGTAATCAACTTTTGCCTAAAGTCCCGCAGTAGCCTCACAATTAACTCATTTCTCTGCTGTCTCTTGATATACTAGAAAATGACTAGTCACTGCTTTGGAACTGAGTGCTCTGGAAAGACCTCCCTGAAGACCTGGTATTTAAATTAAATCTGAATAAGAAGGGACTTGCTATAAAAAGAGAATTCTAGATGAAGGAAACAGCTTCTGTAAATATCCTAAGGTGAAAGTAAGTTTAGAACGCTTAAAAACCACAGGCAGGCCCGTGTGGATAGGATAAGGGTTAGAGATTTCATTGAAGATCTTAGTAGGAGCCAAATTATGTAGGATTTTATAGGATTTTGTAAAGAAGAGTGTGGGCTTTGAATTTTATTCTAAATGTGGTAGGAAGTCAATGAAAAGTGATAGTTTAAATTTAGAGAGTAAGAGAGAAAAATCAAGGTCTGGAGTTGGTAAAGATGTCAAGACTAGACCTAAAGATTTGAGGATCATTAGCATGTAAATTGTTTTTATAGCTATGGGTCACCTAGAGAGAAAATAAAGATAGAAAAGAGGAAGTGAGAGGTGCCTGAGTGGCTCAATCAGTTAAGTGTCTGCCTTTGGCTCAGGTCATGATCCTAGGGTGCTGGGATCAAACCCTGCACAGGGCTCTCTGCTCAGTGGAGAGCCTGCTTCCCCCTCTCCCTCTGCCTGCCTCTTTGCCTACTTGTGCTCTCTCTCCTTCTGTCAAATAAATAAATAAGATCCTTAAAATTAAAAGAAAACAAGGAAGTGGTCCAATCTAAACATTGGGGCACGGTAACATTTAGAGGATCTATTATAGGAAAATGAAGAATTGTGCCCAGTGAGGAGAAAGAAAATGAGGAGCATATGGTGTCATGGAAGCCAGATGAAAAATATATCAAGACTAAGGAAGTGGTTACTTAGATTGAATGATGGGTAGGAGTAGAAATGGAAATATAATCCTGCTCCTAGAAGGGTCATCATTAAGTAGTTTCAAGGACAATAAAAAATTAGCTTTTAAGTACCACCTAGAAATTCTTGAGAGCAATAAACAAGTATCTGCCATTTTCCTAAAATTAAAAAGAGAGACTCTTTAAAGAGCTTCCTTACCCAATATAAGAAAACCACATTCTTTAGCTACAGTAGCCTCTCTGTGATCAGTTGACCATTCAACAAATACCTCCTAGATTCCTTGTGAATGCTTAGTGTGATCCAAACACTATTCTTGTTAGACTTTCAAATATGACATTTGATTCCTTAATTCGTTTGGGCGTGACCCATTGCTATTTTATAGCAAAATTTAGGGATAATTGATAACCTTTTGGACCAGATGAGATTTTCTTAGAGCTTACGGCTTTGTAACATGTCTGACTGGTTAGACATAAAGAATGTAGGAACAAGTAAACTTGGCTTGTTAAAGGGACCTTTCTTCAGTTGTCTATTCTGAACAAAGACTTTTAGCAGTGAGTGATAATTGTTTGAAGTAGTACTGGCTTTTGTACAATGTTTACTAAAAAAGATTTTTTAGAATAGCAGGGAGATACTGAAACTTCTAAATCCATTTTCTGACTATGTTGGTCAATTAGCTTTCTGATGTGTTGGACAGTAATTGCTTCCAGGGACTGGTTTTACTGTCTAACTAATCACTGTCTCATTGCTTCTGGATTATTGACCTCCTATGTCCATCTGGCTGCCAGGATCAAGCCCTGAGTCAGCCTGTAAAAACTCTTCTTGAAATGTTTTAAATTAATTGTGGATTCGTAGTGGTTTCCTTTTCAAAGGTTTATTTTCAGTACTAATATTGTTATATAATATCAGTTTTGTGATTATTAAATGAGTTTAAGTAGGCCTGGAAGTGTTTATGCATGTATATATATGTGTGTATATGTAAAGTTTATATTTTTACCCAGTCTTAGTGTCTATGAGTTCAAATTTTATTCTTTAATTTTTTACTTAAAGTTTACTTATATCCAAATAGTAATAGCCCCTGGTTATTCCAGTTTCAGGTGCTACAAGCTGGCAAATATACCTTCTTAGGGTTATAAACCTTTTAGGTTTATAAATTTCTCCACTTCTGTGGACCCATTGTAGATTTTTCTGCTTAGATTGTGAGATACTATAGAATGATTGCCACTAACACTGCCATCTCCCCTTTCCCAAAGATCAGAGATCTTTAAACATTCATCATATGTTGGTAGTTGTTGTTGTTGTAGTTATTAGGGATTAAGAATTAAAATGTATAAAAAATAGGTTACTCAGAAATTATGTTCCTATAGTTGGAGATTTGTCCTAGAGCCACTGTCCTCCCAAACTGGGCTGTAATTGGAAGCTCTGCATACGAAGCTCAGAACTATTGTAAATGTTCTCTCACTGTCTCCCTTCCCTTTCTTGTCCTTCCCCCTTTGCACACATCTTCAGAACCCCTTGTCTTACCTTACTCCCAAGGTTTAGCTTCCAAACAATCCTGATCTTCCCTTCAGTTCCTCATCTCCTGATTTTTCCTTTCTCCAAATTTATCAGTCCTGCAGGGCACTGTTCTCTTCTATGGAATGATAAACTTCTCTTTAAAGTGTTTCTTCATGCTTGTCCTTTAGCAGATACCATATCTTAATTTGGAAGAGAAGATGGAAATTTAATGGCAGCACTTGTTCAAGATAATATAGTTTAGTTTATTGTGAAGTTAGATCTTGGGAGTGCTGGTTTTCAGTCACTTCACCTGAAAGTAGAGCTGGACTTGCCCATTATTTTGTAATTTGGTAACTTAAAACATAGTGTTTTTCATGAGAAAGTACTATTAGAAGCAAATGAATGGTTAATATTAATATTACCTTGTTTCTATAGCTGATTTCTGTCATAGTCATGGAGGAATGGGTAATAATTTCCCATTTGTTAATTACTTTATTTCTTTGTTTGTACTCTGTTCCTCATCAATCTGAATGGCTCTGTATAGGTCTCAATTTAATGTGGCAAATGTGGGAATTATGGTAAGGTCTGCTTTATTGAAATCATAATGGATTAGAAACAGGTTAAAATGTGGAAACTTTTCTCTATTTTTATTAAGGTTATGATCATTATTGATGTGAGATTTTCAACTTAAATATTTACTGCCCTCTTCTTCTTAAAGTACAGTTTAAAAAACCAAATCATTAGGCTATCTTACCAGCATATTTTAATTGGAAAAAATATATAGCTATGCATATAAATCATAACTCAGACTTACTATCATATAATTATCATAACATTGTCAAGGAGATTTTTAAGCCTATCCAAAGTTAGCTACAATAAGTTAAACCAAATAGGAATAATATATATTTCTTTGTATGCAGCTTGACCAACTGTATTGGAACATACAGAAACTTACTAGATTTAACTGTAGTAATAAAGATTTATGATTACCTATAGTTAATAATATAGATAATGTAGCATTTAGGGCTTTTCTTAAGTAAAAGCCAAGAATCTTATTTACATTTATTTGAAGGGCAAGACTATAAGGAGAAGAAGGTATTTTCAAAATGATGGACCAAACAGAAAGATTATAATTACAGACATCAGAGTTCAGATAGGATGTGTAGGTATGTTGCTTCTTAAATGAAAGTTTGCAAAGTAGACATTATTCATCCATTTTATTTGGGTCTAGATGCCCCAGTTCTCTTCCCTGAACCAGTAGAATTTCTCCAAGTAGTTCAGACTCTCTTGCCCTTGGTTTCTTACAAGTCCCTGAAACACTTGCCTCTTCTATTAGTCTGTCATCCTTTATTCTCCCTTCTGATTTTTCTTTCATCAGTTCCACCTGAATACATTTTCCAGGCCACATTCTTTAACTAAAAAACAAAATAAAAAACTTGACCATCAACATTTAGTCATTTAAACTATTTTCTTCTTATGTAGCAGCTCCTTTATAAGGTAATTTGAATGTGGCTCAATTTTTTACTTTAAATCAGAAGACATAAAAATTTAACTTGGCAGTATCTTTTGGTAATAAGTAACATTTTTACAACTTGATCCCAAAACTATTTTTAAATTTGATTTAAGTAATTGGCAATTGTTTTCTTTTTTTTATTTTAAGTTTTGTACCTAACAAACTAATATTTGGAGTGTCTAATTTTATTATAATCATTTGTATTTCAGCTTATTCCTGAAACTGAATTTCATTATATATTACATTTTGCATCCTAATGCTAAAATTCCACATCAAGTGTTAAGAGCAAAGTTTTTTTTTTACTAAGAACCAATTTTATTTAAAATGCAAAAAATGAGGAATAATTAAAGCAGTTTTTTGAAAGAACAAAGTCCTATGATTTACACTCCCTAATTTCAAAATTTACTTTTAAATTATAGTAATGAAGTAATGAAGACTATGGGTTACTATAAAGATAGACATATAGATAAATAGAACAGACTAAAGAGACCAGAAATTAACCTTCACATATATGGCCAAATAATTTTCAACAGAACTACCAAGGCAATTTAGTGGGGAAAGGAAAAATCTTTTTAATAAATGCTACTGAAAACCTGGATATCCTTTTGGGGAAAAGAAACAATGACACTTATCTTATACCATACATAAGAATTAGCTTAAAATCAGGGCTCCACATCAGGTTCTCTGTTTGGCAGGGAGGCTGCTTCCCCCTTTCTCTCTGCCTGCCTCTCTGCCTACTTGTGATCTCTCTCTCTCTGTCAAATAAATAAGTGAATTAGCTTAAAATGTATTATAGATCTAGAAGAAAGTATAGGAGAAAATCTTTGCAGCCTTGAGGTAGACAAATAATTGATAGACACAAAAAGCACAAAATTTTAAAAATAATAAATTGGAATTTTTCTAATTAAAAAGTTTTGCTCTTTAGGATGCCAGGGTGGCTCAGTTGGTTGAGCATCGACTCTTGATTTCAGCTCAGGTTGTGATCTTGGGGTCCTGGGATTGAGCTAAATGTTGGGCTCTGTGCTCACTGTTGGCTCTGCTTGGGATTCTCTCCCCCCACTGCCGACCCTCCTCCTGTTCATGTGCTCTCATGTGCTCTCGCTCTCTTTCTCTCTCTCTTTTTCAAATAAATAAATAAATAAAATCTTTAAAAAATAAAAAGTTTTACTCTTTGGTAGACACCATAAAGAATAAAAAGGCAAGTCACAGAATGGAAGAAAATATTAGCGATATATATTGACAAAAGATGTATATTCAGTATAGATGAAGAATTCTTGTAACTCAATAATAAGAAAACAGACAACCTAGTTAAATAACGAACAAAAGATTTGAAACAATTTTAAAAAGAAATGAATGGTCAGAGCCTGGGTGGCTCAGTCGGTTATAGCATCTACCTTCAGCTCAGATCATGATCTCTAGGTCCTGGGATTGAGCCCCACATTGGGCTTCCTACTCAGCGAGGGTCTGCTTCTCTCTCTCTCTCTATCCCCCTCTCCCTCTTTCCCTTCCCCTCCCCAGCTCTTGTTTTCTCTCTCTCTCTCTCTCTCTCTCAAATAAATCTTTTAAAAAAAGAAATGAATGGTCGATAGTGTATTACAGAATGCTCAATATCATTAGTCATCAGAGAAATACAAACTTAACCATATAATCCATCCATTACAGTATTATATATTTACCCAAGAGAAGCGAAAATGTGCAGACTTTACGTAAATGTTATAGTAACTTTAGTCTCAAAAGCCAGAAATTGGAAACAACCCAAATGCCTATCAACAGGTGAATGAATAAACAAATTATGATTATTCATGTGATAGAATTCTACCAGTAATGAAGAGAACAAACAGTATTTCTACCCCACAACACAGAGCTATACTGCAAAAAAACAAGCTGAGTCAAAAACATCAGACATTAAAGAGTGTACCATTTGTATGAAATTCTAGAAAATGCAGACTTAACCCATACTGGGTTTCTTTAAATGCAGTGATTTTATATGCTACACTTCATTAACATAGCAAAATACTCTGCTTTTAAGAAAAAGAAATTAATGGGGCACCTGGGTGGCTCAGTGGGTTAAGCCTCTGCCTTCGGCTCAGGTCATGGTCTCGGGGTTCTGGGATCAAACCCCACATCAGGCTCTCTGCTCAGCGGGGAGACTGCTTTCCCCCTCTCTCTCTGTCTGCCTCTCTGCCTACTTGTGATCTTTCTCTCTCTGTCAAATAAATAAAGAAAAGAAAAGAAAAAGAAATTAATGTCTTCTGCTGTTCACTACCATTCTCCCTACCTCATCTCTGTTTAAAAGATCAAAATTGAGGGGCACTTGGGTGGCTCAGTCTGTTAAGCATCCAACTCTTGATTTCAGCTCAGGTCATGATCTTGGGGTCATGGAGTTGAATCCTGTGCCAGGCTCCATGCCAGCATAGAGCCTGCTAAAGATTCTTTCCTTCTCCTTCTGCCCGTCTCCCTCTTCTCTCTGTCTCTCTAAAATAGATAAAATCTTTTTTAAAAATATCAGAATTATATATAAATTTGAAAAGCATATAAAATAAGCATAAATAATCATAATTCATCATGTAAGGTTATCAGATTCAAAAGCTAAGGAGGCATCTGGTTCAATGAGAACCATATGGAATATGAAGTACAAAGACTTGGTTTCATATTCCAACTCTGCTTCTTTTGATACCTCTTAAATGTTGAGAGTATCAAATGCTGTATTTGAAAAATGGGGATATTATTTATTACCAAAAATTATATCTGTTTCAGAATCAAAAAAGATGTCATTTCAACCAGAAATCTCCAGCACCTGGCAGATAAAGGCACTAAATACATATTGGTTGAATTAACGTCAATTTGTTTCTAAACCCCAGCATTTTTTTCAATGTGTTAAGGAAACTAAGGCACATGGGGCCACGGATTATTTTCTATAAGCTTATGAAGCCTAATACAAAATGTTTATAAGAAGAGGTCTTAGAACTCACAGCTTTGTATTGACAACTTAAATGTCCAAATACAATATGTTAGTTGCCTGTTTTCTTCTAAGATCATAAAGGAACAGATCACAAAACACTTGAGTTGAGGCTGTCTCACTTTTCCTGGCAGAGCAAGTCCCTTGGTAGAAAGAATCCCCGTCCTTGCAGAATTAAGCCCCACTGCTTCTAGTCCATGTATAACTTTCTATTAAAGATGAAATCAAACAAAGAACAAGCCATGAGAAGAGACAGAAGATAATCTTATGTTAATGATTTAAAAAAAAAAAACCTGTTTTTTGTTTTGTTTTTGTTTTTGGTAGAAGATTTCTGAGTGCACTCTCTACTCCCTACCCCAGTACCCTGGTGTTAGTGGAAGGCAGCAGCTACGCAACTCTGAGAGGTGACTGGGCTGGCACCAACACCAGTGCTTCTGCTATTTTCCCATTAAGTTTTCTTCCCCCAATAAGTTTTATTTCATTAATCTTAATGCCACATATGCATGCTTTCTCTAGCTAGTGGGTGGCCAGAACACAACAACTTGCAAACAAAGGCTAAGGCATTACTGGGTTGATATAAGAGAGTTGCAGAGTTTTTGTTGGTCTTATTTACTTTTTTTTTTTAATCTCCTCTGGACCTAGGAGTGAGTATAACCAGTGCTTTTTGAGAACCATAAGGGGAGTACAACTTCTGACTTTCCCCAGATTAGAGGAAGGAGTAGATTGCGTCTGGGTTCAGTTTTTGTGTCTGGAAATCTATCCTTTTACTAGTGTCATCCTCATATCAATTGATGCATCTGCTTTGCAAAATAGAAAACTATGGAGTTCTTAAATGCAATTGTAAACACACTTTTGGATAAACGGTTCTTTTATTTTTTTTTTTAAGATTTTATTTATTTATTTGACAGAGAGAAATCACAAGTAGTCGGAGAGGCAGGCAGAGAGAGAGAGGGAAGCAGGATGAGCTGAGCCTGAGAGCCCGATGCGGGACTCGATCCCAGGACCCTGAGATCATGACCTGAGCCCAAGGCAGCGGCTTAACCCACTGAGCCACCCAGGCGTCCTTAAATGGTCCTTTTAATCTTTGAGTACTCTCTTCATTTTCAACTCATTCATTTCCAGGTTGCAACACAGTTTTCTTAAAAATAAGGACTTAAACATTAAACATTAACCCTAGGTAAAGAACTAAGGGGTTTTGGTATGCCATAGTTATTCTTTTTTTTTTTTAGTAGTTGTTTGACCCTTAAATATGCATATAATAGTCAGCTGCTATTAATAGTCCCAGCTCTCATTTGTTATAAAATTATAACTTTAATACAATGATGCATTACATCTTAATCATGTATTATTACATTTGAACCTGAACTATCATATGAATTTGTGAGATCTTATTTTTATATTAACATTTATATTTTATAAGGTATGTGGTGTGTGTGTATACATATATATATATTTGTTGTAGATACATTTGACTACATTTATATGTCCACAGAGATTTATAGAGAGGCATTAAAAAAACAAACAGGCATAGTCAGTCCTGGGTGTTCGTTATATATAAAGGTTATTTGGATGCAAAGATATAAAAGATAGAAGAACCTAGTAATTGCCTTTAAGATCAGAGCACAAAGCATTAGTTTGGATTTTACAAGGCCAGCCAGCAACAAAAGAGCAGTAATTTATGAGCTCAGCGTAAAAGAATAGCATAATTGCATTAAAAATTAATGCTAATGAACACTAAAATGGGGAAGGTGGTTATGATGAAAGTTTGTATTCATCTTCTCTGGTTTGAATGATGGCTAGTGGCTTGATTAATGGCTTAATTTCTATCAATTAGCGGGGAAAAATCTCCTGTGAGACAAGGGTAAATTGAGCATTGAATTACATATCTTGCTTTTGTGTGCTAAGAAAAAAGAGCTGCGTATCTCTGATATTAGCCACAGTGACAAATGTGGTGTGCCCCGCGATGTCTGCATTAGCTCTCCTGACAGGCAAGTTGTGTGTGGTTATGGGGTGTTTAGAGATGGCTGGCAGACAGCATTCACTGCAAGTTCCTTGGAAACAGATAACTCTTCCATCTCCAGAATTTTAATTAGAGTCAATAAGAATTCTAGAATGAAAATGGACAGCAAATAGCAATTTCACATTCTGTATTCTGCCCTCTTGATCTGGTATACCTTGAATTATATTCCTTTCTTCAGTCCTGTTAAGAAATCTCCAGTAGCTTTAGCCTTGTTGGCGTTATTATTTCTTACCACTGTGTTAAAGTAGATTTGACTACTCATGTTTGTTACACTTGAAAAAGCATAAGGCACTAGTCTATGCAGTAGGTTACACAGTGATTATTGGTTTAGCCAAATGTACAGAAGCCGTTCTAGTTTTTTTTGCAACAACAGTTGCTATGCAATAAATAAAGAACAGCTCTGAAGTGGTAATTTACTAGTCAGGTTGTTTTCAGGCTTAGGGGAAAGAATGCAGTTCTCTAAAAACTTATTTTTTAATACATTAATAAAGGTTTTGGGGATGTGACTTGCATAATTCTTTCAAAACTTTTTCAAGTATGTAAGCTTCTAAAAATACTGTCTGTAACCTAGCTCAAGGTAATGCCAGAAAACCGAGATAATACTTATGGCATCAAATAAAGCATTAAAATACAGAATAAGAACAATCCCAAGAACACTTACTATTTCTAGTAAATGGATGGGAAAGAGGGAAAAAATAATTTGTTTGGCAGGTGTGGGTAAAGAATTTATTTGACAAGGAATTAATGACTTGATCACAATGACTAGGTCCCCCATTTCTACCACCAGCTAGTTATGTGACCTTGACCATGTTACTTCACCTTAGTTTCTCATCTGTACAATGAGAATAATAATAGTACTATCTCTCATAGTTATGAGAGTTAACAGAGGTAATCCATATGTAGTGCTTTGTGCAGAGTGCCATAATGTAAGCTTCTGTTACTGCTGGGATTTTACTCCTTCTACCAGAACAGCTCATCCGGCCTTTTCAACAACCATTTAAATAAAAAATTAGCCTTTGTGACCTTCCTCACTGGAAAGGCATTCTAGGATATTGACAGACACTTAAGTAAAATACATTTGCTTTATAATCCCATTTCTTTATAACCACACAACTACTATTTTGGGGAGTTTGTGTTACTAGACACCATTAGGAAGAGGCAAGGCCTTTCCCATCTCTTGAGATTGGAGGCTGAGGGCCATGTGTCTGGGGGAAACACTGCTCCCCCATTCAGCCTGCAGTGTTCAGTGAATCCGGGTGGATCCAGTGTCTTGGCAGCTGATAGAACTTTGGCCTTTTGTGCCTTCTCAAAGATGTGCGTAGCCCTGTCATCTCTTCCAGTCTTCCCAGGCCTGCCACACCACAGGTGATGCCATGAGAGGTAGAGCTAAAGCCAGTATACCGGGCTGAAAAAAGGTTGCTAGCCTGAAACCATATGGCCAGAAATTGAAAAGTTTTTATGTAAACTTGTTAGGCAACTTCCATGTCTTTACTACTCTGACTAAATTAGCACTCAAGTACTATGTCTAGTCTGTCATTTATTAAGTGCTTTTAGTGTTTCCTCACCCTGGGCTAGCACCCGTATCATCTCCTACATTTTCTTGGCTTCCTTCACCTGCTTCTTCTCTCTACTGGATTCACCACGTCAGAGAAGATTTCCCTGCTCATCCCATCTGAAATAGCTCCCTTTCTCCTTTCTAGCCCTCTATGCTGCTCTGTTTTTCTTGATATTATATTGTTTATTTATGTGTTTATTATTTGTCTCTCCCATGAAGGTATAAGCTCCATGAGGAAAGAAACTCTTGTTTCTAAACCCCTGTTTGTAGAACAATGTCTAGTGCATTGAATGTGCTCCAGTACTTGAAAGGAGGAAAGGAGAGTTAGAAAGGAAGGGAGGGAACTAGAGAGTCAACCTCAGCTATTCCATGATGTTTATTCCCATTGCACAGAGAAGAAGACTGAGACCATTACAACTTGAACCACTTGCCCAGGGTTACAGAGTAAATAGCAGAGACAGGGTTTAATCCAGACAGTCTGAGCCCAGAGCTATTAAAATTAACTGCTTAAAGACACTTAATTTTTTAAGTTACAAAAACTTCTTATAATTTGACATCCCCCCCCCCAAGAAGTTTTATTTTTTTTAATGGTTACTTTAACATCCTTTCAGTTTTTCAACCAAAGTTTATTGACTGCTTACTAGGTAATAAAGCATATGACACTAAGTCCTGGAGTTGACACAAAAAGTTATGTTCCCTCCAGCTGGGGAAATGAAGCTTTCACTAATGAAGAGATTAGTATCAGTGCAAGGCAACATATGCTAAGAGCCAAATGAATTATGGAAGAGGCCCTTTTCTCACCAGTGGCAAAAGAAGGTAAGAGGGAAGATTGAGAAAAGGTGAGAGCATTTTAGGTGAGAGGAGCTAAATGAGGTATTCTGTATGCATTTTTTTTTTAAATAAAACCTAGCTTGATACCCAGTTCACTTTCACTTATTAAAATGTTTCTCAGAAACTCTTCACTGGTACAGTCACATTAAAATTATTCCTGTTACTTAATTTGATACAGAAAGCTGTTTAATAAGATTAGTCTGTCTTGGACCTTATCCAAGAAGGGTTATTAGAAGTCTTCAGGAGCCTCATTGACATATATAACCTGGCCCATATATAACAGCTTCCAGAAGAGCAATAGACCAGCCACTTTCTACTTAAAAAGTTTTCTCATCTTTCTAATTATTTGTGGGTATCAGTTCTAGGAATTTTTGCCCAAGGATCTGGGTCCTATGAACAGCCTTAAAATGTTTAGGTTAAATGAATTTCTAATATATGCTCTGCATGTTTTATGAAAAAAATTATTTAAAATGTACTGTTTTGAAGGGAAAAGAATGGCTGCATTTTGTTAAAATTTGTGTTCATGAGAAAGTGGTATAATGACTTTAGAATTTCAAGTAAGCTTAGTGGCTTTTTCCACGTAGGTTTTGTTTAGAGTTTACTGAATAACTACCTTTTTTTGTTTGTTTATTGGCCAAAGTCTGTTGTTTGCTTTTTTAAAAATTCTTACAACAGGACTTGAAAATGCTTTGCATTTCAAAGACTGTTTTGCTTTCAGTATCGATATATTACCATAAACGAATTTCATAGATGTACCCATTCTTAGCTAAAATTTGAGTCAATTTAAACTGAAAATAAGATATTCTTTTGTGTTATTCATGTATTTTTAGCAGTACTATTAGTATATAAACTTTTTTTTATTGGAAGAGTAGCATGAGTACCTCAGAAACTATGAAGCCAACTGACCCAAACTCTTTGTAACATAAAATGTATTTTAACTTTGGGGAAATTCATAAAATATTAATATTCAGAAGGAGTCAGTTGAAGATGAGATTTTCATGTGTAAGATATCTTTCATGGAACTCCTGTTGGCTGTTATCCCATGATTACATCTTGAGTAATAGTGCCATCTGCTGTTCTCAACTTAGCATTGCTGCCACTTTAGAGAGTGGTTTGTGTAATCTACAAATGGACTATAGAGTAAAATTTTGCCTTTTCAGATAAAAGGTTTATATTGGACCTTACCATCTTTACTCACTAATCTTAAATTTGTGTATCATTTGATAATTTTTTTCTAATTCTGTGAAAGTTGTGTCAAATTGTGTAAAATTGTCAAATATAACTTGAAGTGGTTGGTGAGCCTAATTTGTATAATATAACATCAACGTAACAAATAAAATGTTTGATTTTAATTTTTTATCACAAAAGGAACAAAATGATTTTCCATGTGGTGTGTGTTTCCATGTGTGTGGTGAATTAGTATTGATTGTCTTTAGTCTGTAGTGACTTTGCTTTCTGACTCCGGTATTTTTTTTAACATGAAATATGTATCCCTTCTACTGAAATTTTACAAACTACCTATGAAAGTCATTTTATTTACCAGTAATGTTTATAAAATAGCATGAAATGCTAATATCTTTCCTTCATGTTTACCATGTTAATATCTAAAACATCCTATAATTTTGATTCTCTCGGTAACATTGTACCTTGTCTTTATTTTTACCTCACAGCTGGTGAATAAAGATACTTCGTATGCTAGGCATTCGTTCCAAGCATATAAATGATGAGTAGTTGTAATTCACATATCTCCTGTTCTTAAAATTGGTAAAGAATTTTTCAGTGACAAATTGGTATGTAAAACTTAAGAACCTGAATTTAAAGCAATTTATTGTATCTTATTGATGTGTTTTATTCTGCTTCCCAAAATGACAGGATTATATTCAAGACCTATATTTGCGGACATTGATATTTAAATTTTGAGTATGAAGCCCTTTAAAACATGTTTTATGCCTGTTTTCAAACAGCATGAAGATTAGCTATTTACAAGACTAAAAATGTAACTCTCCCGTGAATTCTTCAAATTTTAACTTAAATAACTCTCTCTTACTCTTTAATTTAAATATCACTGATAAAATGGTTCCTATATTGAAAGGTAAAAGCTACGTTGGTTTATTTTCATATTGTAAGTCAGGCAAACTGGTTTTCTCTTAGCTGCCCTGTCACTTTGTTAGGCCTGAAGTGATCTTTAAAGAAACACAAAGATAACGTTCTGGTTTTCTCTAATCTTTTTCCTTCCTTCCTTTATAATTTCTCCAATGCTATTTTGTTAAACATACTGGCCCTTGGGCCAGCTTCTATGATAATACTTTTATTTGTATTAGGAGCTAGTTGTACGTCCATATTTGAAGCTGCAAACACTATAAGCTTTAGACATCAAGTACTATTTGTGAGCTCACCTCTGACTTTTAATACTAATGATGTGCTTTGTAAATCCAAATGAGAGAATATGTTAGAGAAAAAACCCAAGGCTTCAAATAGTTGATATATATGAGACATCATCCTGAAGTCTGAAATACTGTCTTTTGATTGGGAATTAATGATGGTGAAATAATAGTGAGATTAACTAAGACCTATACAAACAAGTGTATTTTCACATTGACAAATTAAAGTTGGATCACATGGAATGGTACCCATTATGACTTTTCTCTGCTATATTAACACTATTATACATGCAAGTAATAAAAATATCATCCACTGGAATATATATGTTCACATTAATAAATTAGCTGGGCAAAGAATCTCCTCATTTGACAAGCTCAGTATATTGTATAATTAAAATGCACAGGAGCTTTTATTCTAAAGCATGTGGAGCTATTTGCTCAACCATGACAGTGACAGTACTTTCTTTTATGTTGCAAATATAGTCTTCTTAATTGGGAGTGTGGGCTTTAGCAGCTATTACTTCCAAACATTCCATGCATTATTTTTCACAGGAGAAAGGACTGGTTAGAGCTGTCAGGGACACATTTCCAGAAGACTATCTTTCCCTGAAATAAACTAGAGGTTGCATAATTTCGTATAATTACAATTTACAATTGGCCAAAAGTTGAAACAAAGATTTTTCATAAATAGTTAATTTTTATTGAAATTATTAAACCAAATTTCTTTTCATACTCTTTGTAACACTTAGTATTTTCTGTTTAGATCTGTAGGGATATAGAAATTACTTTGATGCAAACAACTACCTTATTGTCAAACCACTTTTTATGGTTGTTTCTTAGGATATAAATCTAGTTATTGTCCAGAAAGTCTAAAATCCGCCAAATTTTTAGGTGTTTGTTGAATATACAGGAGCTCCTAATTCAGCTATGTATTCATATCAGCTTAGAGCAAGAGTTTAAACAGAGTGTGTGAATCATAATGTTACATTTTTCCTGCGGAGCCTAGCTTGTGAAAAAAAAAGAAAAATATGAAACAATACATTTCTTAAAGCACTAATTGGAAAAGCAAAAGACTGAAAACAACTCAAATGACCACCAATAGGGCATTGGTAGGGGAAAAAAAAATCATAAAACAGATAACTATACAGCTGTAAAATAGAATGGGAAAGTCTCTGTACTAGGGTGGAATTATATTAAAGATATAATGTGTAGTATGTTAATTTTGTGTAAGAAAGAAGTGAATATGTATACTTATATTTTCAGAAAGAAAAAAAGGAAGGATAAAACCGAAATCTAAAACTGGTTACCTGTGGATTGGGGGAAGACCTGAGAGAATGGGATAGGAAAGGAAACTTAGACTTCTCTGAATGATATTTTACATTTTGACTTTGGAATCAGGTGTTTTATGCAACTAAAAAATAATATTAAAGACAAGAAATAACAATTGTTGTCAAGGACATGGAGATAAAGGAACCCTTGTGTACTGTGGGAATGTTAGCTGGTGCAGCCACTCTGGAAAACAGTATGAAGTTCCTCAAAAAGTTAAAAATAGAAATATCACATGGTCCAGTAATTCCATAATTCCACTACTAGGCATTACCCAAAGAAAACAAAAACATAAATTCAGAAAGATAATATGCACCCCTATGTCTTTTGCAGCATTATTTACAATAGCCAAGATATAGAAGCAACCTCAGTGTCCGTGGACAGGCGAATGGGCAAAGATGTGGGGTGTGTATATACATACACACAGACACACTGGAATATTACACAGCCATTAAAAGGAAGAGATCTTGCCATTTGCAACAACATAGATGGACCTAGAGACTATTTAAGGGAAATAAGTCAGAAAAAGGAAAATACCATATGATTTCACTTATATGTGGAATCTAAAAAAACAAAACAAATGAATAACAAAAAGCAGATTCAGATTTGTATTCTATAAATACAGAGAATAAACTGCCAGTTGCCAGAGGAGAGAGGGGTTGGGAGATGGGCAAAATGAGTGAAGGGAAATGAGAGGTACAGGCTTCCAGTAATGTAATGAGTAAGTCTTGAGAACAAAAGGTATAGTATAGAGAATATAATCAATGGTATCATGATAGTATTTTATTATGATAGTAGCTACACTTGTGGTGACCATAGTATATAACATATAATTATATCTAGTAGTATATAACATGTAATAACATATGAATTACTATGTTGTATATCTGAAACTAATGTAACATTATGTGTCAACTATACTCAAATAAAAAATACTACTATTAGGGAGATCTAGGTAGCTCAATTGGTTAAGCATCTGCCTTCAGTCTGCCTGGGGTCATGGGATCATGTCCCACATTGGGCTCCGTGCTGAGTGGGGAGCCTGCTTCTCCCTCTCCCTGCGCTTCCCCCTACTTGTGCCCTCTCTCTTTCTCTCTGACATATAAATAAGTTAAATATTTTAAAAATTTATTAATATTAATCACAAGAACAATAAAACAGAAAGCAAGAACTCCATAAAAAATGAATTAAAATAAATTGAACCTAGCTATGTATCTTGTTGGTAGCCTAAGAACATGGAGAATTATTTCAGGTAACTCTAGAGTATACAGTTTTGACATTTCATCAGTGGAATAATTCCTGACATCAAAAAGAATCATAAAGAGGGGCACCTGGGTGGCTCAGTGGGTTAAAACCTCTGCCTTTGGCTCAGGTCATGATCTCGGGGTCCTGGCATCGAGCACCACGTCGGGCTCTCTGCTTGGCAGGGAGCCTGCTTCCTCCTCTCTCTCTGCCTGCCTCCCTGCCTACTTGTGATCTCTTGTCTGTCAAATAAATAAATAAAATCTTTTAAAAAAAAAGAATCATAAAGAAATTTTAAACTGTATTAATTCATCTTGTTAATCGTGATATTAATCTTTTTACTTTGAAACTAATACATACTCAACTCTCATATTAAGAGAAACAACTAACAGCGCCTGAGTGGCTCAGTGGGTTAAGTGTCTGCCTTTAGCTCAGGTCATGATCTCAGGATCCTGGGATCGAGCCCCACATCAGGCTCTCTGCTCAGCGGGGAGCCTGCTTCCCCCTCTCTGCTTGCCTCTCTGCCTACTTATGATCTCCTCCTCTCTGTGACAAATCTTTAAGAAAAAAGAGAGAGAGAGAGAGAAACAACTAATACTTTTGATCATATCATTAAGACTTAAGTTTTTTTTTTTTTTAAGATTTTATGTATTTATTTGACACAGAGAGAGATCATAGGTAGGCAGAGCAGCAGGCAGAGAGAAGGGGAAGCAGGCTCCCCGCTGAGCAGAGAGCCCGATGCGGGACTCAATCCCAGGACCCTGAGATCATGACCCAAGCTGAAGTCAGAGGCCCAACCCACTGAGCCACCCAGGTGCCCCAAGACTTAAGAGTTTGAAAGTGAGAGAAAAGACAAAGATATATAAAATCAGAGACCTTAAAAGTCCTCTAATCTTTAATTTGATTGCTAGTATCAGCATGAACTCATATCACTTTTTTTTTCCTTAAAGTATGCATTTCCTGTCCTACCCACTGAAAAAGCTGAGAAGCAGTGACAATCCAGGAACAGTGAACACCCCTGGTGCCCCAGTTACTGTCTTTAAATAAATATCATTTCCCACTCAAAGGAGTCTGAGCCCTTTGGAGAAATGGCTAAGTTGAGGTCTCAGGCAGGAACTGTGCAAGATGAGCCTAGAACATCTTCTCACCCCTTTACTATAAGCAGTCATATCAAAAGGATGAAGGACCAACTTCAGGAGGTCCCCACTGCCCAAAGGTAGAATAACTGAGCAACAAAATATGAAAATGATTACATACAATAAAATATATTAAGCATATAAATATTCAAGAACTCATAATGCTTACCTCTGGATCACAATCGACAAGTAAAGGGGAAAATTAAACATTTATTCTACCTTTCCTGTACAGACTACTTCACAGTCAGTAAGGGAAGTCCTTCATAACAGAGAAATCAGAGCTAATAAATGCAGGGAGAATAATAGAATTAGAAAAATCACCCATTTTGCAACATCTCATGAAATGATGGATCGAATCAACAAACATTAATGTCTGCTGAAAACAATAAGTGAGAGGTTGGTGAAGAACTTTATAATAGAGTCAGGCCAACATCACCTTAGACCCACTGATCAATTTTAACATCCTTAAAACTGGGAGAAACACATCCCAATACAGTGTAATGAGAATTACACATCACCTATGATGTATCCTTGACCAAAAGAAATTGAACCTGAAGTAATCCAGCCTCTAGATCTAATTATTGGTTTACATGAAATTTGAGGAATAGAGGAACATGTTAAATGACATCATGAGAATAAAATCAGCCAGATCTAGAATGTAGAAAATTTTCAAATGTGAATAATCTATTCCCTTCAATAAATAAATGGCAATGGAAGGGACAAACTGAAGACAGTCAGTCATTAAAAGGGATTTAAGATACTTATCAACAAGGTCTAAGGTATGGACCTTGTTTGGATCCTGTTTCAAACAATTTGTAAAAACGACTTTTGTTTTAGACAATCAGTGAAAATTAAACATGAACTGTATAAGATGATATTAAGGCATTATTCATAATATTATCAGATGTGAAGATGGTATTGTAATTATATTACTGTTTGGTTTTTTTAAGTCTTTATCTGAAATTCCTACTAAATATTTAGGGGTGATACAGCACGATATCTGGAAGTTACTTTTGAGTACTCCAGGTCTACCCAAGAAAATGAAGTGAGGGGCAACTGGGTGGCTTATTGGTTAAGCATCTGCCTCATGATCCCAGGGTCCTGGGATTGAGCCCCTCGTGCTCCCCGCTCAGCGGAGCCTGCTTTCTCCCTCTTCCTCCGCCTGCCGCTCTGTCTACTTGCGCTCTTTGTCAAATAAATAAAATCTTAAAAAAAAAAATGAAGTGAGGATGAATAAATATGAAGTAACAGAGTTCCTGACTATAGAAGCCAGGTGATAGGTGCAAATGGATTCATTGTGCTAATTCCTTTTATATGTATTTCCATGATAATTTTTTTTTAATATTTAAGGCCCTCCCCCAAGATTAGCCCAGATTAGCTTGGATCGTTATAGCATTGCTTTCTCAGCAATGTGTTATTAGGTTTTAGGTGAGAGCCTTGGTGTGTAGGAATGTGATATTTGTGGATCTCAAGAGGAAAGTGTTTTTTTTGTTAGAACGTAACTATAACATCTTTTCATCCAGTTAAATTCCAGAAGTCATAAAAATTACTTCATAGAAAGAAAGAAGCTTGCTTAGAATAGTGTTGTTAACAAGCTTACACACCAAAATATACTGACATTATACCCCCCCCCTTTTTTTTTAGACCAAGCCACCCTGGTCGAACAAGTAAAAAGAGTAAAAGAAATTGAAGCCATTGAAAGTGATGCTTTTGTTCAGCAGACATTCAGATCAAGTAAAGAAGTCAAAAAGGTAAGTTTTCATCCAGACATTATGAATAAGCCTTTAGATTCCCACTGAGGAGATGCTTTATTAATGGATTTTACTTAAATGTAAGTGCTTCTTCTAACAGATAGATGAAGTAGGGTGAGCGAGCGTCAGCGTGTTATTGAGAGAGAGAGAATGAATCAGTGAGAAGCAGTTCAAGTTTAACTTGTAAAAATATATCTGATGCCATTTTTATTTTAAAATTCACTGAGAAGACAAAGTAAAATGTCAACAGTTCTAAAGCAGTAATATGCATTTCATGAACATATAGTTTTCTTTTCAAGTGTCTGCATCGACTTTTTGAATTGACACTGCTAGAGAAAAGTTAGAAGAGAGCTTTAACAATCAGATTATTACCCAAATAGTAACACGTATCTACACTCTTTGCCCAGATGGGTATCACTTATTCAGCTCCAAAACTCAAAAGGAGTTTTGATTGGCATTTTATTTCTGTTGAATATTGCATATATTCTTTCAGTTATTATCAGGGCTGCCTTTAGGAATCTGTTCCTTTAGTCAGAAAAGGCATTTCACTGTAATCTGCATGTATTCTTTAATAACATGCATGTAATGAAGACATGGTATTATTACCACTTATTCAAAAATATGCTGTATCTGTAAATGAATTAATGACTGTAAAATATCCTGCTGACAAATTTATCTTAATTCATCTATTTTTTTTCTCTGATACTAGATATTTAAGTAGTTGTAAGCCTGAAGGTATGACATACATGTTTGTAAATATCCATTCTTAGCCCCTTAAGATCAAGTTTTTCAAGATGGAGTTATCTGCTTAAGGTTCATATTATTTCTTTTCACACGTGATCCCAAAGTCATCCTCCGCCCACATTGTCCCAATACAGATTCTGCCCACAAGTACAAGGAGATGTCTGCCTCTCACACCCTGGTTAACTCCCAAGTCCTTTTTCCCATTTACTGACCTGATAGGTAGCCAGGCAAAAATTGACCTTCTGTTTTTCTATTAGCATTTCTTTTATTGCTAGTGACATGAACATCTTTTCAGTTACCATACACATTTTAAATCTTCCTGGAGAGGTGACTTGAGCATGTGCTGCGTGCCTGGGTGCACAGCACCAGCCAGCCCTGGTTAGCCGTGGTCGCCGCCTCCATTTGCCAATTTCATTTGAACTTTTTGTAGTGTACCACCACGACTCCTATAAAATGGTGGAACTGTAAAATGGACATCCATAAGTATAGTTGCTCATTTTATTTAATATCTTACTCTTGAATATCTTACATATTTAAAGGTCATTCATATGTCCTAAAAGAATTGTAATATTTGTTTTCTGAGGTTCACCCTGACTTCCCAGGTCTCAGTGGACTCACTGAAGATAAACGGCATTTTCTTTCTGTGGAAATATTTATTCCTCTCTAGTTACTACACCAGGTTTTCCACTAAACAACTTTTCCCCTTTTGATAGTAATTATTAATAATAAACTTATTTGGGGACCCCTGGGTGGCTCAGTCAGTTAAGCGGCTGCTTCCAGCTCAGGTCATGATCTCAGTGCCCTGGGATCGAGTCCAGGTTTGGCTCTTTGCTCAGCAAGGAGTCTGCTTCTCCCTCTACCCTTTCCTCCACCCCACTCGTGATCTCTCTGATACTCTCTCAAATAAATGAAATCTTTTTAAAAAATTATTTTAAAAAATAATAATAAACTTATTTTTAATTCAATTATTTTCCCTCCAAGATACTGGCAGCTCTTCCAATAGCAAGCAAATTGCTAGCGAAACCAGCAATGAGCAAGGAAATTGATCAGAAGTGTACCTGATATAGAGGAAAGAGGGTGGAACTTAGGACTCAAGGGGAGAGTTTGAATTTTAACTTGCAAACTTCCTGCCATGATTTATGGTCTTTAGCAAATTTCTCAACCTCTTCAGTCCTCAGTTTCCAAATTCATAAAATAGAACCAAAAACACCTACGTTTTGGAGTTATTGAGGAATAAATATAATGAGTATCAAATATCTAACCTGGCTCTTGATCCAATAAATGCTTATTTTTAGATAACATACTCTAGTATCTAAATTGTTTTATATCTACGTACATTCTGTAACTAAGCAGTGCTTAAAAACTTCTACTGTAGGTGCTCATTCTGTCTTAAGTAGCAACACCTCACCCCATTTACATTTTTTAATCTTCCCCAAGTTTCCATGCTCACCAGTAAGGCAGACCTCTTGCTGAAAAACACAGAAAATCTTTAGATCTGATTTTACCTTTAAAGTCTTTTGAAAAGTGTTAATGTAATAATATCAGTATATTTCCATTTCAGAATAATGTTTTCACCTCACTGCAGCCACTAGAAAAGTTTTAAAAGATTATTTCCCATAACATCTGAAGGTTATTTATCTTAAGCTAACTGACTAAATCCAAGGGAAAAAGTCTTCTTCCTAAATCTCTAACTAAACCCAGTATAGTTAAATGGCTTTCCATCAGACCAGTATAAAGGAATTTCACCTATATCTCTGATCAAAGGGATCATCATTATTAATTATTTTAATAATTAGTTTCTGTTTTAGTTTTCATTGCCAATTTGGAATTTTCTCTCACCTTCAGTATAGCTTTTCTTGCACTTCTAATTCAGATGCCACCATAAGGGATAGGGAAGACTAAGATGAAATAGGGTCCTCCTGGGGCACCTGGGTGGCTCAGTTGGTTAAGCATCTGACTCTTGATTTCAGCTCAAGTCATGATCTCAGGGTCATGAAATCAAGCCCCACATAGGGCTCCATGCTCATCAGGGAGTCTGAGATTCTCTCTTTCCCTCTGCCTCTCCCACCTCGCACGTGCTCTCTCTCTCTCTCTAAAATAAATAAATAAATCCTCCCAGTTTCAAAAGGAACATTCATGAATCTGTGTGAGAGCAACTCATCTACTGTTTTAGCTGTCTTTTGAAAGAGGTGCCCCTGAACAATAATTCACACAAAGAAATAAAATCAATTCTGGAAAGTCTTGAGCTGGCTAGTGTGATGGAGAAGCAAACGCAGCCTAGAAATACTAATGCAGCACTGTGAGCTGGGCCACTTAAAAATGTATTTAATTAGGGGCACCTGGGTGGCTCAGTGGGTTAAAGCCTCTGCCTTCGGCTCAGGTCATGATCTCAGGGTCCTGGGATCAAGCCCCACATGGGGCTCTGCTCAGCAGGGAGCCTGCTTCCCTTCCTCTCCCTCTGTCTGTCTCTCTGCCTGCTTGTGATCTCTGTCTTCCAAATAAATAAATTAATTAATTTTTTAAAATGTATTTAATTAAAATATTTTACCAACATCTTTATTTCTTTCCTCTAAAATTAAAACCAAATAAAAATCTTGGGTTTAGCCGTTGAGAAGCAGTGGTCAAAAACATGAGATGTAGGGTCAGACAGATGTGGGGTCAGGTCTGATTCTGCCATTGACTGGCTGTGTGTCCTTAAACCACATGAGAACCCCATGGCTCTCTTATCTTAAAAGGAGGTAATAGCCCTAGCAGAAGTTTTTTATAAGGATGAGCAAGATACTTTACATAAAACAGTTAGCCAAGTGCCTGACACTCAGGAAATAAAAGCTGTTATTATTCTTTCTCTCCCTGCTTCTGTTCCACCTCTTCCTCTTCCTGAATGCTGAGGGCTGCATTTGGCTATAGCGTTCTTTTTTTTTTTTTCTTTTTTTAAGATTTTATTCATTTATTTGACAGACAGAGATCACAGTGGGCAGAGAGGCAGGCAGAGAGAGTGTGTGGGAGAAGCAGGCTCCCCGCTGAGTAGAGAGCTCAATACGGGGCTCTATCCCAGGTGCCCCTGGCTATGGCGTTCTTAAAAGGAATTGGAGATGCAAAGATTCTCATTTTGGTTAGGTCACAGCTTGTTTTATGTAATTTTTTATGGTTTATAGACCCTAAAATTCTCATTGGAGCCTTGGTGACCTATTGTATTACTAAGCAAATAATTAAAAAATTTACTTCACAGCTTACGTAGTAGCTTACTGGTTCAGTGTACAGACAGAAGCTTCAGGCCAGTTTGTTTCAACACAGCATTCAGAAACATTAAAACACTAACCAAATGATGTAAAACAATGTTGTAACATCGCCCCACTTTGTTTTTTATATTTAAATAATTTAAAGTGATGAAAATAATAATGGCTATCATTAATGCTAGACATTTAACATATTTATCTAAAATACCAGTAACCTTTATTTAACACTAAGCAAGCTAAGGCTCAACAAATTTTAGAACCCATGGTCAAAGTACTAATAAATGACAAGAAAGAACATTCACACAAAATTGATTCAACCCCAGACCCCATGTTTGTTTTTAGTCATTCGGTGTTATAATTGTGAACTCAGTGCACATTCCTATTGACGTATAAAGCATGCATGCATTCACTAATGGGGGAATATGCTTTTAAAAAAAAAAATGGCATTTACCTTAGTGAATGTACAACAGTCTAAAGTATTAGCCATCCAACACTGGACTTTTGTTAGTCACTGCATTTCAAAATGATCAGAAAAGCAGTGATGGGCCAACAGTGAATAAATTTACACTCAACTGTAATATAAAACAGAAGGCCAATTTATTAGTTTAGAAAATGATATCCCTTTCCAGTTTCTAAAATGTCTGTGTCTGCAATATAAGGTAGCAATTCAGGATGCCCAAGAAGCTGAATTATTTATCAGGAGATTACTTAGCAAAGGGAGGTAAATTATCTTAAGGACCATTTCATCCAGATCATGGGGAGATAGGGGCTATCCCTGATGCATAGCAAAGTCTAACTCTCTTGAGGACTAAGTTACTGATGACCCAGGTTTCAACATCTTTCTCTTCTGGATAGCTCTATGTACATTGGCATAAAGTTTGTATCCCTGAAAAAGGCTTCTCTATACTCACAACCTCTTCAACTGATAGTCTTCACCAGTGTGAATTCCACTAATTAAGCTAAAGAGCTGTTACCAGAAAGTGGCTATTACCAACAACATTCTAGACATTGTGTCTCTGTCAACACATATCGATTTAACAGGTTAACTCTCTGCAATCATCTCTCTCTTATGTGAGTAGATAATCTGATAGCCTCTGCTAGATCATCAGCTTCAGGAACCAAGATGCAGTTTGTTTCCAAACTGCTGTCTCAGACAAGCTTATTGCCAGTAATTCAACCCTGAAATGGTTGTCGCTGGCAGATGTTCAGAAAGAGGGTAAATAACCTTAAGCAGCAGGGTCTAACTTACTCTTTTTTCCTTGGAAGTCTGTTTTAAAACAAGTTTTCCAATCCAAACCACCAGGTGGCAGTGCTACTCAAAGCCAGATACTTGATAGTGGCTCTGTTGAGGTTTTTTGTTGTTGTTGTTGAGTTTTTTTTAATAGTCGAAATTTCTCCAGCAGTTTTCCTCACTTAAAGAAGCAATTGATGATTCTTGTCATATATTTTTTAACTACCCATTTAAATAATAACTTCCATGCTCTGATCCTAATCTCTGAAAACTTTACCTGAAATGTGTATAAGCACTTCTGAAAGAAAATGTTAATGTACTGTAGGTAAAAACAAAATGAGATCAGTTCACTGATATAAGAGAATGTTACCTCTGCCACCTGAATATGTGTGATCCACATCTTTGACAACAAGAATAACAGCACTCCACAATTCTTCGAGGCAGTTCAATACCGCCAGTCTAAGCCCCATCAAAGCACAGCTAAGACAGGCAGAATGACATGCTCCTCTATTCTCTGATTGTAGCATAGACTACCAAAAAAATGATGTCTGGACCTCATTGGATTAGCATACTTCCCACCTTTCCCTGCTGCAGAATGTTGGGCTTTACTGATCTACATCCTTGGTTTTATAAAGGGTCAGTATAATATCACACAGGCCTGTAGACCTTCTCGGCCCAGTATGTTGAAGACAGAAAAGTTTGACACCTGGTGATGGAGGTGTGGGGGAGTACTGGCTTCAAAATACTAGAAGAAAACTGCCAAATATAACAGTTAATTCTTTAAGTATCTATATGTCCCTTGTTAAAATTTGCAGTTGTCTTTATTTTGATATCTATTTGTTAGTAATCTGTAGTTCCATTAGCAAAATGTAATCTCCATGTGGTACAGAGAACCTACCTATTTTACTCTCCCTTGTGTACCCAGTGCTTAGCAGTTAGTAGCACTCAATAAATACTGAAAACATGGAATCCAGTTCTAAGATAAATCATTCTAAGAAATGATTAACTAATTCATATAGATTTCATTTTCTAGGTGTTTTTTCCCAGTGACATCTGTTGTACCCTTCACTCAGAGAAGTGGATATTCAGAAGTAGCTAAATTAAAAGAAAATAGTGGTTCAAAAACTACACATATAGAATCAGTGGGTGTAGAAAAAAGGTTGAGTGGTGGAATTAATCTCTCAGTCATCTTGGGTTATTTTAACTTCCGATTTCAGTTTCTCATCTAGTCCATTTCATGTTATCCCTGCAGCCTTGCTGCTAGTTAGCCACTTTCCTGGCCTTTTCCTTTCTCAGATAGGGAGGCATCGGATTTAACCCAAGAGAGCACAACATTGCTGGTTTCTTCCAGGCAGCAGCAATGATTTACCAGTCCTCATGTCTGCAGCTCTGAGCCCAGTGCCTGGCCCCTTGTATGGCCCCTGAATGATGGAATATCATTCAGCAATAAAATGGAATGATGTACTGATACATGCTTCAGCCTTTCATGGATGAACCTTGAAAGCATACTCAATGAAAGAAGCCAGTCACAGAAAACAAAACAAACCACCACCAACAAAAAAGTACCTAATGTATGATCTTCTGTGTGAAGTGTCCAGAATAAGCAAACCCATAGTGACAGAAAAGAGATGAGTGGTTGCGTAGGGATGGGGAGGCTGGGAGAAGTGGGGATTAGCGAGTACTAATGGGTATGGGGTTTTGTGGGAGGATGATGAAAATGTTCTGAAGTTGCTTGTGGTATTGGTTGCAAAACTCTTGTGGATATGCTGAAAGCTATATGAATTGTGATATGTGAATTATATCTCACTGAGGCTTTTATTTAAAAAGCAAAAACTAAACAACCTTTGAATTTGCTTTTCACCTCTAAAGAGACCAGATGAATGCTGGAGCTTTGTTGCTTGTTTTGACTAATAGAATTTAGATTTATGAAATATGTTTCTCTATAGATAGACTCATACGTCCCAATTTCTCAAGAAAAATACGCTGATTATAAAAAAATGATCAACATTGTCTCCATGTTTTTGTATTTGTGGTCTTGTTTTAAGAATTGTTTCTTATTCAGTCACCCAGGGTATTTTTATGATTAGCAGTATCTCAAATAGACTAAATGAACAATTGCTATTCAAAATAAAAAATATTGTTAAGGCAAAATTTTAATTCATCTTGTGATCTAATTAATGAACTATTTCTGTATGATGTTTCAGTCCGTGGAACCTGGTGAGGTGAAGCACACAGCTGTGACATCAGGACCAGCACCAGGAGCTGCTGACCCCCCCAGTAGTGAGAAAGAAATAGATCCCAGCAGCATCCCCACGGCCATCAAGTACCAAGATGACAATTCTCTGGCCCATCCAAATGTAAGATCTTTAGATCAGAACAATTTCCACTGAAGTCTAGTTGACTTAAATGAGTTTAAACTGTTGTTATTTTGTGCTGGCGACAAGAAGCCTGTTGGAAGAAATGGATTTATATGTTCCTGTTGGCTAGAAATAGGCAGCTGACCCCTGTCCCTTAGAGCAGTTACATGGATTTGAAGCCAGTATGAGCCAAATCATTTTGTCTGACTTTTAGAAGTATTCTTTATGTAATTAACAAAAATAAGCAAAAAAAAAAAAAAAAGAAGTTTGGTTGTTTTTTAAATCTAGCATTAAAGATCTAATTCTGCCTGAGCTCTAGTTGGCTCATTGAATTGAGCCTGTCATCAACATATTTTGCTCTCTGCTCTGAAGTCGTGGCATTCCACTGTGTCTCTGAGAGAGTATGTAGGAAATAAACTTCACAAAATGCACCATAAAATTGTTAACAGACAATGTTGATATTAGTCCTTTTCTCCAGGACTTTCTGAACATTATTAATTCCAAATAGATTATCTTCAGTTGAGAAGTCACCAAAAGTTTAAACAGCATCCAAATCTTGTGCTAAAAGATGTATTCTATAAAGGTAATTTATGTTGCATAAGGGCAAATCCAAATTATTGGCAAACAGTAACATTTTTTCTTTTTCTTTTTCTTATTTCAGTTATTTATTGAGAAAGCTGATGCTGAGGAAAAATGGTTCAAGAGATTAATTGCCCTCCGACAAGAAAGGCTAATGGGTAGTCCTGTGGCCTGAATAATATACAGATGGTTGAATTAACAGTAACATTGGAAATTTAGGTTTTTAAATCCCAATATTAACTTTTTACTCTTAAAAAGCAGTTAGCTGATAATGTAAAAAGGTACTATTTCATTCATTTCTCATGTAGGCTTGAATATTTGCTGATTTGAACTTAACCAAACATTGTGAATATTAAAACTAGTATAAAATTTAACAATGCATGAAAATATCATACTGTTAATAAAAGTATCAGTGGTAAAATAAATGATACACAGTAGTATTTGAGTAAAATTGGAAAATATCAAGCCATCATTTAAAGACACAATTTTGATTAATCATGCATATGTAAGAATCAAACTATATGCTATCCATGTGAGATTTCATCTTCCATGTATTATTAAACCATTTTGAGTCTTTTTTTTCACATTATTGTAAACATTTAGGCAGAATAAAAAGCACTCTAAACAATCTAAGCAGAATGAGCATGTTAATCTTAAAGGAAAAACATATTTTTAAAACATTTCTTGAAAATTAAATAAATTGAAAATTTATTACTTAGAGATCAGCATATACTAAGTGTTCCTTTTAAAAATATTAGCAGATCCTGGCTCATTCTCCTAGAAACATATGTTCATACTAGACCTCATCAGTTGACCAAATACCCATGATGGGGAAATCATTTCTGAGGAAACTGGTAAGAGCTCTCACTTCAGTCTTACTTACCCAACTTTTAGTCCCTGCAGAGAAAGCCAGCTAATTGTAATTTTGATAAGGCTATTTGTCATTGTAGAATACCTTTCTGCAGTAGCTGAATGAAAATCAAGCATGCTTTCCATACTAAACATGCCAGAGATGAGGATTTCTAGGCCTTGCCTTACAAAACTAGTTTTCAACAGCTGACATGAATATTTCCCTTCTATTTTGTTCTGTTGTCTGGTCTCACTCTAATTTGGTGTCTGTGAAGACTGTGCCTCAGAATACAGTATAAACCGGAAAAGTTTGGGGGCGAGGATTACCAATATGTAAAGCCATCTTTGTTGTATTTCTGAAACTACTAAAACTCTAATTCCTATAAAAATTGTAAAAATAGGGGTGCCTGCATGACTCAGTCAGTTAAGCATCTGCTTTCAACTCAAGTCATGATCCCAAGGTCTTGGGATCCATGTCCTGTATTAGGCTCCCTGCTCAGCCTACGTCTCCCTCTCCTGCTCCCCCTGCTTGTGTCTCTTCTCTCCCTGTTAAACAAACAAACAAACAAATAAATAAGTCTTTTAAAAAATAAATAAAGGGTGGCTCAGTTGGTTAAGTGTCTGCCTTCAGCTCAGGTCATGATCCTGGAGTCCCACATCAGGCTCCCTTCTCAGTGGGCAGCCTGCTTCTCCCTTTGCCCCTCCGGTCACTCATGTTCTCTCTCTCTTTCTCTCTCCCAAATAAATAAATGAAATCTTTAAATAAATAAATAGATTTTTAAAATATAAAGATCCCAGTTGCAAAAGGTATGGAAAATAAGCTAATGACAAAATACTTGTTTTCATATAAACGTGATTCACATTCTAAGTTGGTGCTAGTGGTCTTTTCTTGTCTTTTTCTCTTCTTTATTTAGCTGTAAGTGAAAGTGCCCAGCATAAACTCGGGTTCATGTGATCTTTAGTAAAAATACATACATTTTTAGTGACTAAAGGAGGGATTACAGTTTTTGAAATATTTTGTAGTTCATTCCTTGCATAACTTGTAAACAGTAAAAGGACTCTCACTCCTTTGGAAAGTATATTTTACAAGACTCTGGATTGTCATTTGGTCCACTAGTTTATTCTCCAGAGAACCTGGACTAGGCATTTTTTTCCAGTATGCCTAACGCTCCATACTTATAACTAGTGAAAATATTGTGATCTGTTTTAATTATATTTAACACCAGTGTTCCTTTATGGCAAGTACCCCAAACACAGAAGTTTAAATTACAGTTGATTTGTATTTTAACGCTAGATTTTTCAAAGACATGGAGAATCAAGTTGTTTTTTGATTCACTAAACTTTAGTCCCTGCAGGAACTCAATGACTATTCTCCTCCTTCCTGATTTCCAGTATGATTCATTTTAATATATTATTAACTTCATTTACCTACATTCCTATTGAAGACTACAATATTACCACATAAGCCAAATCAAATTTAATGAGAAAGACTTCAGAGAACAATATCAAATATATCACCATACCCAAGCTAGGTGATGCATCCTGGCCTTCTTTAATATCCTAATGTAATGAGTCTATAAAACACAACAATCCCTTTCATGTCACTTGAGTAATGATAACAATTTGGACTTACATGAGACCTTGGTGTTTATTGAAACATTGATTTCATACAGAATGATGAGTGCTCGTAATATAAGTTGGGTTTTCATTTCTGACTACATTCTTAGGGAAAATGGAATAAAAGCATCACGTCATTCCTCTGCTTCACTTTAGTATCCTCACCGATAAAATGAGGATGCTAAGAGTGGACCTGCCTTCTTTGATTTTTCGGCAAAGTAACATAAAAGAATGCCCTTCATAGAAAAAGTTTTCTGTGTGTGCCAAAATAACATTTTAGCATGCTAGCCAGCTTAAGGAAATATGGAACAGATAGTTGCATGAGTAATGGTGTGAAAAGCTGCACTCCAACATCGGTGTACTCTTTATGTATGCGCTTGAAATACCATGGTCAGTGGACTCCATCCCAGCTTTGTCCCCAGCTCTCCCTAATCTCCCTCCCTGCCAAGAACACAGGAAACCCTATTTGCTCTGCAGTTAATGACCTATACCATCCACTTACTTGAGGGATCTCAGGTTTTCTTCAGTCAAATTTACCCACTTATTCATTAATCTTTTTTTTCAATACCTAGTTTGTCCTGGGCACCATAAGTGCAGTTGAGTACACATGGGTGAGTCTAGTGGGGATCCTGCCTCCAAAAGGTTTAGTTATGAAGCTCAGACATGTATATGACATAAGATATACAATACTTAGTGGCAGAGCAGAAAACATGGTGGCAGTGAAAAGAGAAATTATTCCAAGTTAGAAAATTAAGGAAGTCTTCATGAAAGAAATCACAACTGATGAAGACTTGAAGAAAGATGGCTCTGGAGCCGCAAGGTCTCTCAGCCAGCCATCCACCTCCATCTTCCTAATAGTTGCCCTGGAAGGTTGGGAACTATCTAACCCATGGAAGTTCTAACCCAGAGAAGAATCCCTCTTGCAAAAGACCTAGATGTCCCTGCCTCTCAATTTTATGAAAAATCCAGGCAAAATTTGAGGTTCCTGGTATACCCTTCGGCTTTTCCTGACCATTTCTACCTTTCAGTGGAGAATTGGATAAATAAGCCAAGCCTTCATTTGGCCACTGGTATCAACAGTCTTGTATCACTACCAAGATGACATGAGCCGAGATATGCAAAGAAAACTGAAAGGAGACTTCCAGTACCTTTGAGAGCATCATGTCTGGCGGTAAGGCCTTGCACGGCCATGTGGATCCCTCTGCATTCCCCCAATATGCTTTGTTTTTCCACTGTGTACTGTTATAGAAAGCATTATTTGGAACTAAAAGATAGAGTCCACTTGTCTGGTTAGATCCTACCCCAAATTTTCCTTTCATTTGGGCATCCAGTGAAAATCTTTAAGTGTACAAATAAGATAGTAATAAAAGCTGGAAACGGAACAAGACAGGTGACATTTTGGGTCACTGAACTATGGATGAATTGATCTGGAATTCTTGTACCCATATTACTCCTTCCCCCATTTCCCTATCCCCAAATTCCTTTTGAATATAGAAGGAATTTTATTTAAGAATTATTTCTTCTAGAGAGAGAGCAGTGAAGAGAGGGAGAGAGAGTCTTAAGTAGACTTTGTGCTGAGCATGAAGACCCTGAGATCATGACCCTGAGCCAGAACCAAGAGTCGGATGCTTAACCAACTGTGCCACCCAGGTGCCCTGACAGAAGGAGTTTTAAACAAGCTCTTGGCCATTACTCAATTGATAGAGTACTCGAATTATTTAGACAGTGTTTAAATGCCATCTTTTAAATGTAAGCTTAACTCCTTGGAACTCCATTCTGGAATAATGAAAAAGCACGTCATCTTCATAAGAAAATACTTGAGTCTTTACCACAGAACAGGAGTAAAAATAAAGGTGAGAAAGAACATTTTGTGAATTCTCTAATCATCTTCATCTTTTATGTAATAAAAGACCTGTAAGGGGTGGACCCTGTAAGGGGTGGACGTTGATCAATATATTTAACTGGTGGGTTTTTCTAAATCAAAACACTCTTCTCTCTATTTCCAAGTTATTTTTGGCTGTCATTGTACACCCAGGATCTAGCCCATTCCTGATACAAAGAAAGCTCTCAATAAATATTTTCCAGTGAAAGAAGAATGAATTTGCCCATGTCAGATGAGCCATCTATTTATCAGTCTGGTTATTTAAATTAAGCTGTTTGGAGCCAGCACAAAAAATAAATAGGTGTCTATGTGTATACCAAAAGAACTGACAGTACAGTCTCAAGGAAATGCTTGCACACCCGTGTTCATAATGGCATTGTTCACAATAGCTAAAACATGGAAGCAACCCCAAGTGTCCATGGATGGATGAATGGAGAAGCAAATGTGGCGTATGCACACAATGGAATATTATTCAGCCTTAAAGACGAAGAAAATATTAAGCAAAATAAGTCAGTCAAGGAAAGACAAATACCATATGGTCTCATTCATATGTGGAATTTAAGAAACAGAACAAATGAGCAAAGATTAAAAGAAGAGAAAGAGACAAACCGAGAAACAGACTCTTTTTTTTTTTTTTTTTTTTTTTTTATTTTTTATAAACATATATTTTTTATATACATATATTTTTATCCCCAGGTCTGTGAATCACCAGGTTTACACACTTCACAGCACTCACCAAATCACATACCCTCCCCAATGTCCATAATCCCACCCCCTTCTCCCCAACCCCCTCCCCCCGGCAACCCTCAGTTTGTTTTGTGAGATTAAGAGTCACTTATGGTTTGTCTCCCTCCCAATCCCATCTTGTTTCATTTATTCTTCTACCCACTTAAGCCTCCATGTTGCATCACCACTTCCTCATATCAGGGAGATCATATGATAGTTGTCTTTCTCTGCTTGACTTATTTCGCTAAGCATGATACGCTCTAGTTCCATCCATGTTGTTGCAAATGGCAAGATTTCATTTCTTTTGATGGCTGCATAGTATTCCATTGTGTATATATACCACATCTTCTTGATCCATTCATCTGTTGATGGACATCTAGGTTCTTTCCATAGTTTGGCTATTGTGGACATTGCTGCTATAAACATTCGGGTGCATGTGTCCCTTTGGATCACTACATTTGTATCTTTAGGGTAAATACCCAATAGTGCAATTGCTGGGTCATAGGGCAGTTCTATTTTCAACATTTTGAGGAACCTCCATGCTGTTTTCCAGAGTGGCTGCACCAGCTTGCATTCCCACCAACAGTGTAGGAGGGTTCCCCTTTCTCCGCATCCTCGCCAGCATCTGTCATTTCCTGACTTGTTGATTTTAGCCATTCTGACTGGTGTGAGGTGATATCTCATTGTGGTTTTGATTTGTATTTCCCTGATGCCAAGTGATATGGAGCACTTTTTCATGTGTCTGTTGGCCATCTGGATGTCTTCTTTGCAGAAATGTCTGTTCATGTCTTCTGCCCATTTCTTGATTGGATTATTTGTTCTTTGGGTGTTGAGTTTGCTAAGTTCTTTATAGATTCTGGACACTAGTCCTTTATCTGATATGTCGTTTGCAAATATCTTCTCCCATTCTGTCAGTTGTCTTTTGATTTTGTTAACTGTTTCCTTTGCTGTGCAAAAGCTTTTGATCTTGATGAAATCCCAGTAGTTCATTTTTTCCCTTGCTTCCCTTGCCTTTTGCGTTGTTCCTAGGAAGATGTTGCTGCGGCAGAGGTCGAAGAGGTTGCTGCCCGTGTTCTCCTCAAGGATTTTGATGGATTCCTTTCGTACATTGAGGTCCTTCATCCATTTTGAGTCTATTTTTGTGTGTGGTGTAAGGAAATGGTCCAATTTCATTTTTCTGCATGTGGCTGTCCAATTTTCCCAGCACCATTTATTGAAAAGGCTGTCTTTTTTCCATTGGACATTCTTTCCTGCTTTGTCGAAGATTAGTTGACCATAGAGTTGAGGGTCTATTTCTGGGCTCTCTATTCTGTTCCATTGATCTATGTGTCTGTTTTTGTGCCAGTACCATGCTGTCTTGATGATGACAGCTTTGTAATAGAGCTTGAAGTCCGGAATTGTGATGCCACCAACGTTGGCTTTCTTTTTCAATATCCCTTTGGCTATTCGAGGTCTTTTCTGGTTCCATATAAATTTTAGAATTATTTGTTCCATTTCTTTGAAAAAGATGGATGGTACTTTGATAGGAATTGCATTAAATGTGTAGATTGCTTTAGGTAGCATAGACATTTTCACAATATTTATTCTTCCAATCCAGGAGCATGGAACATTTTTCCATTTCTTTGTGTCTTCCTCAATTTCTTTCATGAGTACTTTATAGTTTTCTGAGTATAGATTCTGTGTCTCTTTGGTTAGGTTTATTCCTAGGTATCTTATGGTTTTGGATGCAATTGTAAATGGGATTGACTCCTTAATATCTCTTTCTTCTGTCTTGCTGTTGGTGTAGAGAAATGCAACTGATTTCTGTGCATTGATTTTATATCCTGACACTTTACTGAATTCCTGTATAAGTTCTAGCAGTTTTGGAGTGGAGTCTTTTGGGTTTTCCACATATAGTATCATATCATCTGCGAAGAGTGATAATTTGACTTCTTCTTTGCCGATTTGGATGCCTTTAATTTCCTTTTGTTGTCTGATTGCTGAGGCTAGGACCTCTAGTACGATGTTGAATAGCAGTGGTGATAATGGACATCCCTGCCGTGTTCCTGACCTTAGCGGAAAAGCTTTCAGTTTTTCTCCATTGAGAATGATATTTGCGGTGGGTTTTTCATAGATGGCTTTGATGATATTGAGGTATGTGCCCTCTATCCCTACACTTTGAAGAGTTTTGATCAGGAAGGGATGTTGTACTTTGTCAAATGCTTTTTCAGCATCTATTGAGAGTATCATATGGTTCTTGTTCTTACTTTTATTGATGTGTTGTATCACATTGACTGATTTGCGGATGTTGAACCAACCTTGCAGCCCTGGAATAAATCCCACTTGGTCGTGGTGAATAATCTTTTTAATGTACTGTTGAATCCGATTGGCTAGTATTTTGTTGAGTATTTTCGCATCTGTGTTCATCAAGGATATCGGTCTATAGCTCTCTTTTTTGGTGGGATCCTTGTCTGGTTTTGGGATCAAGGTGATGCTGGCCTCATAAAATGAGTTTGGAAGTTTTCCTTCCATTTCTATTTTTTGGAACAGTTTCAGGAGAATAGGAATTAGTTCTTCTTTAAATGTTTGGTAGAATTCCCCCGGGAAGCCGTCTGGCCCTGGGCTTTTGTTTGTTTGGAGATTTTTAATGACTGTTTCAATCTCCTTACTGGTTATGGGTCTGTTCAGGCTTTCTATTTCTTCATGGTTCAGTTGTGGTAGTTTATATGTTTCTAGGAATGCATCCATTTCTTCCAGATTGTCAAATTTATTGCCGTAGAGTTGCTCATAGTATGTTCTTATAATAGTTTGTATTTCCTTGGTGTTAGTTGTGATCTCTCCTCTTTCATTCATGATTTTATTTATTTGGGTCCTTTCTCTTTTCTTTTTGATAAGTCGGGCCAGGGGTTTATCAATTTTATTAATTCTTTCAAAGAACCAGCTCCTAGTTTCGTTGATTTGTTCTATTGTTTTTTTGGTTTCTATTTCATTGATTTCTGCTCTGATCTTTATGATTTCTCTTCTCCTGCTGGGCTTAGGGTTTCTTTCTTGTTCCTTCTCCAGCTCCTTTAGGTGTAGGGTTAGGTTGTGTACCTGAGACCTTTCTTGTTTCTTGAGAAAGGCTTGTACCGCTATATATTTTCCTCTCAGGACTGCCTTTGTTGTGTCCCACAGATTTTGAACCGTTGTATTTTCATTATCATTTGTTTCCATGATTTTTTTCAATTCTTCTTTAATTTCCCGGTTGACCCATTCATTCTTTAGAAGGATACTGTTTAGTCTCCATGTATTTGGGTTCTTTCCAAACTTCCTTTTGTGGTTGAGTTCTAGCTTTAGAGCTTTGTGGTCTGTAAATATGCAGGGAATGATCCCAATCTTTTGATACCGGTTGAGTCCTGATTTAGGACCGAGGATGTGATCTATTCTGGAGAATGTACCATGTGCACTAGAGAAGAATGTGTATTCTGTTGCTTTGGGATGAAATATTCTGAATATATCTGTGATGTCCATCTGGTCCAGTGTGTCATTTAAGGCCTTTATTTCCTTGCTGATCTTTTGCTTGGATGACCTGTCCATTTCAGTGAGGGGAATATTAAAGTCCCCTACTATTATTGTATTGTTGTTTATGTGTTTCTTTGATTTTGTTATTAATTGGTTTATATAGTTGGCTGCTCCCACGTTGGGGGCATAGATATTTAAAATTGTTAAATCTTCTTGTTGGACAGACCCTTTGAGTATGATATAGTGTCCTTCCTCATCTCTTATTACAGTCTTTGGCTTAAAATCTAATTGATCTGATATAAGGATTGCCACTCCTGCTTTCTTCTGATGTCCATTAGCATGGTAAATTCTTTTCCACCCCCTCACTTTAAATCTGGAGGTGTCTTCGGGCTTAAAATGTGTTTCTTGGAGGCAACATATAGATGGGTTTTGTTTTTTTATCCATTAAGCAAAGAGAGAGCCTACAAGTGGTAGATCAGAAAGGAACAGAGACCATATACAGTAACAGTCACCTTACAGGCAATACAATGGCACTAAATTCATATCTCTCAATAGTTACCCTGAATGTGAATGGGCTAAATGCCCCTGTCAAAAGACACAGGGTATCAGAATGGATAAGAGAAACAGACTCTTAACTATAGAGAAACATCTGATGGTTACCAGAGGGGAAAGAGTGAGGGGATGGGGATTAAGGAATGTACATGTGATAAGCACCAGCTGATATATGGAATTGCTGAATCACTATATTGTACACTTGAAACTAATATAACACTGTATTTTTTTTAAGGATTTTATTTATTTATTTGACAGACAGAGATCACAAGTAGGCAGAGAGGCCGACAGAGAGAGAGAGAGGAGGAAGCCGACTCCCCACTGAGCAGAGAGCCTGGTGCGGGACTCGATCCCAGGACCCTTAGATCATGACCTGAGCCGAAGGCAGCGGCTTAACCCACTGAGCCACCCAGGCGCCCCTATAACACTGTATGTTAAACTAAAAAAGGAGGAAGGAAATTCTGCAATATACTACAACTTGGATGAACCTTGAGGACATTATGTTAAGTGAAGTAACCCAATCACAAAAGGACACAAACTATTATGATTCCACTTATATGAGTTACTCAGATTAGTTAAAATCATAAAGACAGAAGGCATAACCATAATTGCCCAGACTGGGGGAGGGGGAAATGGGGGGTTACTGTTTAAGGGGTAAAGAGTTTCAGTTTCATAAGGTGAAAAGAGTTATGGGGATGGATGGTGGTGATGGTTTCACAGTACTGTGAGTCTATTTAAGAACTCTGAACTGTAGATATTAAAATGGCTAAGATGATAACTGCTATGTGTATCTTGCCACAATAAAAGAAAATCTATTGGGGCGCCTGGGTGGCTCAGTGGGTTAAAGCCTCTGCCTTCGGCTCAGGTCATGATTCCAGTGTCCTGGGATCAAGCCCCGCATCGGGCTCTCTGCTCAGCGGGGAGCCTGCTTCCTCCTCTCTCTCTCTGCCTGCCTCTGCCTACTTGAGATCTGTCTGTCAAGTAAATAAATAAAAATCTTTAAAAAATAAATAACTAAATAAATAAAAGAGAATCTACCCTAAGTAAATGTCATGGGTAAGTACAGAGTACATAGTGCCTTTCTGTTGTAATTGGGGCTACAACAGTGGGACGGAGTTAAAGCAAGAATCTTACTATTTCTAAACTACACCAGACTTTCTAGTGTAATTTTTTTATTGCTGAAATAATATTTCAAGTGATGTGGATGTGGTTATTCAGGGTCCACCGCTGGCTCCTATGATTGCTGTCCTTGGGAGCTATAGGCCAGTGTTAAAGAAGTAAAGGCTACCAATATAGTAATACACCACTGTAAACTCAACAGTGTACCATTTTATTTTTAGATCTTGGGAAGGAATGGCAAAATGATCCTGTGACGACTCCCAGGACGATGAACTGAACTGACCCTCTTTCAGCATCTCGTAACTTGAGACTTGGGCTGAAATCCTACAGTGTAAGAAATGTAGTAGAGTGCAGACTCCCTTCCTAATCTTTTTTAAAATGAGCTGCCAAAATCCCATGTCTTACGTAAAGTCTGTAACTACAGTCTACCTGCGAATGACACAAGAATTATGTCATAAAATTAAAATGGAATTGAAAACATAAATAATTGAGAAATAAATATTTTCCAAATACCACCCCAATGGATGAATGACTGACTACTGTTAAAGATTCCCAGGTTTGGGGGCGCCTGGGTGGCTCAGTGGGTTAAGCCACTGCCTTCGGCTCAGGTCATGATCTCAGAGTCCTGGGATTGAGTCCCGCATCGGGCTCTCTGCTCAGTGGGGAGCCTGCTTCCCTCTCTCTCTCTCTCTGTCTGCCTCTCCATCTACTTGTGATTTCTCTGTCAAATAAATAAATAAAATCTTTAAAAAAAAAAAAAAAAAAGATTCCCAGGTTTGTTTAAACAAATTCTGTAATTGGATTATTTATTTAGCACCATTGTATCTTTTCTCTCCGTAGTACATCTAATTGGCCTGGAGAAGATAACGCATAACTAATTGATTAATAGTTTGTAAAAATACTCTTTTCAAAATCCTGTGTATTTGAATCCCCTGCACTCTCAGTATGTGAGGTGAAAATGGAAAGTCATCCAAAATGATCATCGCCCATGAATACAGTTTTCTCCAAGTTTAAAATATTTCATTAAAATTTGTGGACCTACATAGAGCATAATCAGCATCCTAAGTCCCATGTTACTTAACAGCTGTTCCACCAGAAATGCTTCCAGGCAAATAACCTATTCACATTAAGTGTTCCTACATCCACGCTTGTGTTGCAGAGGTCATGTGGGCTGCTTTCAGAAAAAGATGCTATGAGGCTTTAACTTCCCTTCTTTATAATTAATAAAAGAATAACGAATGTGTTAGCATTCACCATAGCCTAGAAATTACCAAAGACTCCGTTTTTACTTGTCCTAAACTTGAAATTCCAATTTCTAAGTATTCTCATCTTGCTATAATAACTGTACAATGTAATTCCCAAGAGACATTGTTTGATTAATTTCTAAATCCATTTGAAAGGCATTTAAACAGACCTTAAAGAGCTTTGAAAAAGTTATAAAAATATACTTTTTCTCTTATTTTTTTAAAAGATACGTTAAAATTCTCACAATCTATGAGAAAAATCTCTGTTCTTTTGCCAGCAAAGACAGCATAGCATTAAAATGTATTTTTACTTTGGAAGTTAAAAAAATTAATCTAATGTTTAATGTCACTGGGAGATTTTGTATATATTAAATGTGAATGACCACTACTTTATTAAACTAATTCTGTTTCTAAGTACTTCCAAGTGTACTCAATCTTCATATATATGTTTTCTATAAATTATATAATTTAAATATGCCAGCTAGCAAATGGTCACATCTAATTTATTAAATGTGTTCATTTACTAGCCTTGTATCAATACAGGCAACATCAGCCTTATAAAAGAATAACATAACAAAAATTAGATCAAGAATTAGCATTTTTCTTAAGTGGTATCTTCAACATTTTTGTGACTTGAGATTTTTCTTTCATTATTTTTTTTTTTTAAACAGGAAAGTCAAGTCATCCATAAGCAACCAATTTTTGTTACACTGCTGCTCTCTCTCCCTGCCAAGTGACCATTGTTAACAGTCCTTCCCAGCCCTGCCCTATGTTTAAACAAATACATCTCTGTAGAGATAGTGACATATGGGCTGTCTTTTCAGACCATGGAAACAGATTGGTCTGCAGTTAACTTTTTCCCTTGATATTATGCCTTGGATAACTTTCTGAAGCCATACATCTCTGTGCCTCATTCTTTCAGAATGGCTGCATAGATTTCCTAAAAGTGAAACTGCTAAGCCATAGGGTATGTATCTTTTGTATTTATACTATAATAGCAACAGTAAATAAACTTTCAAATAAGATTATTTTATGCAAATTAAGATTGTTATCACTCTCTTCTTCAAATCATTTAAGAACTAAAAACTCACGGGGCGCCTGGGTGGCTCTGTGGGTTAAAGCCTCTGCCTTCAGCTCAGGTCATGATCCCAGGGTCCTGGGATGGAGCCCTGCATGGGCTCTCTGCTCAGCGGGGAGCCTGCTTCCTCCTCTCTCTCTCTCTCTCTGTGTGTCTCTCTCTGCCTGCCTTTCTGCCTACTTGTGATCTCTGTCTGTCAAATAAATAAATAAAGTGTTTAAAAAAAAAAAGAACTAAAAAGTCACTCTATAATTAGGATACATTTTATGCAGCTAAATAATCTCCATATTCCCCCTAAAATCATTGGCCACAATGCTCCTGGAGGCAGACCTTAATAGACTGCAGTGCCTGGTTTCCCTTGCCCTCCAGCCTTTGACTGGGTTCAGCCAATAGGAGGCACTGGCAGCAAGTCAAAGGAAGGAGCAGAGAGATTTGGGTATCTGTACCTTTGCTGGGCCCTGTTTCAATTGTGGCTGCTTTCCTAAGGTCACAGCTCTAGGAGGCCAGCTCCCTTCCCAAGGGTGCATCTCTCACCATGTTCTAATAACAGCTCCTTCCTCCTGCCCCTTCCGACCTGGGAGCTGAAGAGTTTCCTGTAGCTTCTACTCCCTGATTGGGGCCTGTAACCCTGCCCACATCCCTGTATTTAATACCTTCATTAAACACTTTTGTGTATGTCCTCTGTTTCCTACTGAGACCAAAGCTAATAAAATTGTCTTCAAGGGCAGTGTATCAATTAGGATTAATTAAGTATATCTGTTCCATAACAATAGCATAACAACAATAGAAACAACAAACAATGGCTTAAAGAGGAAAAATTTTCTCTCTCAAAGAAAAGACATTTAAAGGCAGTTACGATGGATTCATATGTCAGAGACTTGGGCTCTTGGGTCGGTGGCTTCCACCACACGCCTCAGGCTGACTGAGGCCATAGCTAGCATTCTCATATTCCAGGTGGCAGAAAGGATGTCCTCCCTGTCTTTTTTTTTTTTTTAATTTTTTATTAACATATAATGTATTATTTGCCCCAGGGATACAGGTCTGTGAATCATCAGGCTTACACGTTTCAGAGCACTCACCATATCGCATACCATCCCCAATGGCCATAACCCAACCACTCTGTCCCTACCCACCTCCCCCCAACAATCCTCAGTTTGTTTTGTGAGATTAAGAGTCTCTTATGGTTTGTTTCCTCCCTGCAAGTTTATATCACACCAAATGAAACTTAATCAAATGACTTGCTCTCCTGTTGCAAGGAAGATTGAGAAATGAAGTATTGAATTGTTTTAGCTCCTCAGAGCAGAAAATACCCTGATAATTATGAATCAATCATAATAAAATATTTCCTTTAAAAATACAGTAAAATCCTGAAACAGACTTAACTATAGAGAAGAATTGATGGTTACCAGAGGGGAGGTGGGTGGGGGTATGGATGAAAAAGGTGATGGGGATTAAGGAGTGTCCTTGCCACGATAAGCACTGAGTAATATATGGAATTACTGAATCACTATATTGTACACCCACAACTAATACAACACTGGATGTTAACTATACTGGAATTAAAATGAAAACATAATTAAAAATAAAGATATAGCTAGCAAAATCCCAAAGAAATCCAGCTACATAGCCCATCTACTCATTCAAATTTTCATTAATTCAGAAAACGATTTCGAGGAATACTGCTTGGCAGCACGTTCCCTTTCCCAGCCCTCCAGAGGCGACTAGACACCCTTTTCATATAAACAGTAATAGTTTATATGTAAACATTTCAAACACCGCATGAGTGGCATTTAGGCCCTAAGAATTCCTAATCACTGTTGTTGTTTAGCTTTATTTCAGGCTAATACTATTCAGTTAAGAGTAGTTCTCTGAGCCAGAATGTATCACCTTTAAAGAAATGTGGCATGGATGTTTCAGCCTGACTTTATGTTGCACAGGTGTGATCTCTCGGGTGAGGATCCCAGGGAAAGGAGGCACCAAATCATCAATTTAAGTCAGGTGCATACCCACCTGCTTTTAAACTTAAGGAGTTTCCATGTCTTTATTCTACTTTTTCTCCTTTAAAGACCCTTTCATTCATCTTACATTGTAAGCACATGGAAAATGCTGAATTCAATTCTAATTCTGTATTTAGCAAGCAACCTTTGATCAATGGTTTCTGTCTTCACCAGCAGGGGCTTGTCAACAAGTATTTTAATTTGCCAGAGATTGAATTAACCAGGTGCATGATTGCATGTGAGTGAACCAATAAATTTGAATTTTTTTAGCCTGCTCTTACTCCTGAGAAGCCAAGAGAAATGAGGTAAGGTAAATGAGAGGTGAATTGTTAGAAGAAATGATTGGTGTTTCTGTTAGAAGAAATGATTGAAAAGAGGCCTCCTAGTGCTTGTATCAAGGTAGCAGATCAGCTAGAAATTAGGGGCAGAAGCCCCAACTAGTGGTAGAGGTATATTTGCCTGGAGCATGGCCTTGCTTCTATTTCTGGGAACCAAAGGTGCCAGCAGAAGGGGATGGGGTCCAATAAGAGAGAGAGAGAGATGGGAAGCCCAAATCCAACATGCAAGACAGAGATAGCAGTGGGTAGTAGCATATTTCTTATACGCTGTGATAGCTTTAAAACATGTCTGCAAATTCTTTGATACTTTTCCCATGGAGAGGTGGGAGTGGAGGTCCCCTTCCTTGAATCTGGGTCAGTCTCAGTGATTTGCCTTTAACCAAAAGAATGCATCAGAAGTGGCCCAGCATAATTTCCAAAGCCGGTTCAGGAAAGGCCCATTCCTAATTCTCAGGATCCTCACCCTTGGAGCCCAGAGCAGCCATTAGGAGATGACCAGCTACCCAGGAGCTGCCCTGTTGTGAGAAAACCCAGGCAGCAGGGAGAGTCCACGTGTTGGTGTTCTGCCTGAAAGTCCTATCTGAGGATCCAGCCAACAACCAGCAAGTGAGTGAAGACATCTCCAACCTCTGAGTCCCCCTAGCTGAGGCCCAGAGGTAAGCCATCACCACTTCCCTATCTGAATTCCTCACCTGTGGAATTTATGAGTGTCATAAAAGGACTCTTCCGCACCACAAAGCTTAGGGGTGGTTTGGTGTACAGCAACACTAGTCAGAACACCAACCCTATGGAGTCACTGAAAATCTGGTTGAACCACACACCAGTATACACCAATGTTTACCTGCAGGTCTGCGGGAAGCTGACTGACTGCCACTGTTAAGGCTTCAGGGATTGTGCTATGAGCATGCTTTGTCTGCCAAAGAGACTCCACTTCCTGAATCTCTGTTCCACCATCTAGTAAACAAGGTTGGGGGTGGGGGGAACACCTCCCCCATTCAGGGGGAGGATTCATGGTTTCAGCTTAGGTCATGATCTCAAGGTCATGGATTCTGCTTGAGAGTCTCTTCATTTCCCTTTGCCCCTCTTCCGCACTGTACACATATGAGCCATCTCTCTCTCTCAATAAATACATACATACATGCATACATAAATGTAAGAAAAAAAAAAGGTAATTCCCATCTTGCAGAATTCCTTGTTAGAAGAAATGACTGGTGTTTCTGTTAGAAGAAATGATTGAATTAGAGATATGTATGTAAAACACCCAGCACAGGACCTACCAAGGAGCCAGAATCAATTAAAAAATAGTTGAGAATTGCAATGCTATAATTTTCTGATTTTAGGTTCTCTACATTTCACTTAGAATGTGAGTGATCTTATTCTATAAAGCCAAGTCACCATATACAGCTAAGTTGGACAGACAGACCTATAAGAGTGTTTGGATTAAATGATAAATATAATTAGAAAATGAGAGTGCCATGTAAAAACAAATACAGAGTTATTTAGGGCCCTTAGCTAGAAATCAGCGTGTCCTATAAAACTGACTGCCACATACAAGATTGAATGAACCATAATCATCAAAATGACTGAGAATTAAGAAAGAAAATTAATTCCCGAAGGAAATCACTATAGATCTCATTAGTTCAGGAATAACCTACCTTAGGACTTTAATTAAAAATAATATTTATTCCAAATAAATGAGTGCTGACAGGTTTCTGCAGAATCCATAATCTTGGTTATGCTAAATCTTCTTATATTAAGGCAGACATCATTAATCTCATTTGAGATGCCCTCCAGTCTGACAGCTCTCACAGCACTGGGGCAATTTCTTGCAGCAGGCTTTTTATCTTCACAAAGGAGTTATAACTCATGCAGATACCTCATGTAAAAAGGTCTGGGCAATTAGAGACATCACTCTGAGATCTACACTGGCATTTTATCACTTTAGAAAGCATCTCATAATGAGTTTGTTCTCAAATGGAGGCCAATATCTCAACACTACCATCAAATTAACAGTGGTTATTTTATTATTTTATTGCTACCATTCTTTTTTTTCCAGAAAAGCATCAGGTGTTTTATAAAAAATGCATAGAATATGGCAAGATAAAAGAGAAATTTTAACAAGTCGATGAAGAAAATAGGGCAAAGGAAAGAATGAGAGTAGAAAATTTGGGAAAAAGTTAGAAGGAATCAGGTTAACATCCGAAAAGCATACTGTAAAATTTTATAAAGGTATGCACTTTCAAGCTGCCAGCTGATTGTTCGCTTAATATTTCAAGTCTTATGTAATGATTAATTCTAAGAATTCTGTTCTATACCTCTTCTGATTACTTTTGTGCAAGTTACTAATAGATGCATGTGCTGGGTTGAAGGGTATCTTCCCCGCCAAAAAAGTTCACTCCCCCACAAAAATTCACCTCAAATCTGTGGTGCCTTTTTTCAGAAATAGGGTCCTTGCAGGTGTAATCAAGTCAAGAAGAGGTCATTCTGGGTTAGGGTGGGTCCTAAATCCAGTGACTGCTTGTCCTTGTAAGGGCAGGGAGGATTGGATTCAGACACTCTTAGGGGAGAAGGTCATGTGATGACAGAAAAGAAAGGAGTGATATCCGGATGAGCCAGGGAGCACGGAGGACTGTCAGCCAGGCAGAGGCCAGGACCTATGCCTCCCTAGAGCCTTCAGAGGGAGAATGGCCCTGCTGAAGCTTGACTTGGAACCTCTAGAACTGTAAGAGAATAAACTCCTGTTGTTTAAGCCAACCAGTTTTTTGTCCTCCGTGAAGGCCGCCCTGAGAAGCTAATAACAAACAGCGCATAAAGGTGTTTCCTTAAGAGCATAGAATATATGCCCAGAATGAATATAAAGGCCTGAAGGAGAAAAAATTAAGTAAAAGAAACAAAATTTCTAAAAATGTTGCCTATCTAAACTTTTTGTTTAAAATCTATGGCTCGGGGGTGCCTGGGTGGCTCAGTGGGTTAAAGCCTTAGGCTCAGGTCATTACCCCAGGGTCCTGGGATGGAGCCCCGCATCAGGCTCTCTGCTCAGCAGGCAGCCTACTTCCCTTCCTCTCTCTCTGCCTGCCTCTCTGCCTACTTGTGATCTCTGTCAGTCAAATAAATAAATAAAGTCTTTAGACAAACAAACAAACAAAAAAAAAACACCTATGGCTTGGGCCTCTGGGTGGCTCAATCAGTTAAGCCTCTGCCTTCAGCTCAGGTCATGATCTCAGGGTCTTGGAATCGAGTCCTGAATCAGGCTCCCTGCTCAGTAGGGAGCCTGCTTCTCCCCCCTCCTCCTCCCCCTGGTTGTTCACTCACTCTCTCTCTCTCTCTCTCTCTGTCAAATAAATAAATAAAATCTTTCATAATAAAAAAATAAATAAAACCTATGGCTCCCCTATGCATCTTGGCCGGTGACAAAACAAGTATCAAGTAAACAAGTGACAAATATTAAGAGGGGTAAAAAGTCTTGGAAGCATTCAATCACATTTAGTTTAGCAGATTATTTTTATATGGATAAATGGGCTTTTGAAATTTTATTACATACACTGCTATATTCTAATTTTTCCAAAGCTATACAGGGAGGACACTCTTCAATAAATAAAAAATAAGAATACAAACGGATAGGGCACAGACAAGATGATTTCAAGTCCACTTTAAGACTGAACAGAATTAGAAAGGTAATATAATACCCAGAACCTGATAAATGTATACTAGATGTTTGCAAACCAGATGAAAACATTAGTTTGTTATCTAAATATCCTGTAGAAAGGAAACTACTGCCTCATGGCCCCAATATTTTAAGATCTGGACACCCAGCGATGTGATGGTAACTGGTGTCCACTCACAAAGGTCTTTTGTGAAGAGTCAGGACACTTTTCAGCTCTCATCACTCGGGACTTGCTGTCAACACAGTTCTGAGTTACATTCAGAAGCCAGCATGCTGGGGTTACTGGGCTAAGGTATCCTTTCATACCGTGAAAACTCACACTGTAACTAGATCACAGACTCGAAGCCTGGGGGCCTGATTGAGCCCACAGGGTTGTTTTATTTGCCCTGCTCAGGTATTTTGTTTTTAATTAACTGCTAACTTTTAAAAATTGGGAGATTTCCTCTGAAATTCTGTATTACCAGCAGGCATGAATTTCTGCAGGTTAATCATCTGGAGCTGAATAGCAGTTTCCCCTTTTGCTGGAAGCCTGTCCAGTGCCCCACTGTGCACCGCTCCAGGAGCCCATAGCTATGTGGCACCGGGATAAGAGTGCCACACTCCTGCATGTGTGACCTTGAGCAAGTGCTTTCTCTCCTGTGACCCTCAGCTCCCTCTCATGTAAAATGGGTGTAATAATAGTGTCCATCTCATGAGATTGTTCAGGGGATTGAGGGCATTAAAACACTTAGAATGTGCCACACAAACTGCGGCAACCAATACATGTCTGTTGTTATTTTGGTTAATTATTAGTTCTTAACATCTTACTTACCAATCCCACTTTCTTCGTTTTTAGTATTTGCCTGGCCTCTATTGTTTTGACTCCGGCTCTAGGTATAGCCCCGCCCTCAATCGGAGGGAAAGGAGACAGTCCTACTAAGTGCTAGCACAGGTTCACCGGGTGTATTAGTAAGAGCTTGGAGTCTGTAGTCAGACAAGCTGGCTTTCAATCCCAGCTCTATTACTTCCCGGCAATATGTCCTTCTATTACTTAACTCTCTAAAGCCCATGTTTACTTACTTCTGTAACATAGTCATGGGGAATGGTCATGAATCAGTGAGCCTAGCACAGGGCAGGGTTCAGCTTTTTCAGGTTTTATTATTAAGAAGATCAAATCTTCCTGGGCTTGGGTCACTCAGTTCCTCCCAGTGGGCTGGCAGTGCCAGTAGTATGAGCCTGGCTGGAGGCTGTTTCCCAAGGGGATCTCCAGGTGAGGGAGATATGAATTAGGAGAAATCCAAATATAGCTTGGAGCCACTCATAATTAATCCCTGGTTACCCCTTTATTTTGTTACCCCAAAATATATACCCCAAATAGCATTAAAACTTGCATTGCCTTGAAATTAAAAACAATTCTTCTAAGATGGAAGCAGATTTTTTTCTACATTTCAAGTAATAAAAGCATCTAAGCATATATGACAAAGGGATGAAGGAATTTCAAGTTCTTAATGTTTTCCAAAATAATCCCTTAATCCCAAAACAGGCTTCTCAAATCATTGCCTTCACAGCTGGACATCCATCCACAGCTTGAATTCTCTCCAAATCTTATCAAAGATTTAAAAATAACTTTTAAAATAGCACTGTAGACAGTCACATTAAACAGTGTCTGAGAGCAGATGACCTCAACAGTATTTCTTAAAGAATACTTTATCCTCCTCAACTTGTTTTAGGCTCAATGATTCTAAAATTTTTCATTTCTTAGAAGCAAAAAAAATGTTCTATCCACAAAAGAAATAAAGACAGTCACGAATATCAAAGTGTTGACTCAATAGGAAAATCTTCCTTATGAGATTATCCCCTGTAGAGAAAAAGTTTTCTGAATCTCAATGACAATAAGATTAAAAAATAGCTGAATGTTAAATCAATTTTTAAAACTAATCAAGACGTGGACAAGAAGGATCATAGCTTTATTCTTAAAAGCCGAGAGAGAGAAAGAAAGAGAGAGCACATGGAGAGAGGAAGAAAAAGGAAGAAAGAAAAGGAACAAAAGTTGATCAATAATAGATGAGTAACTTGTGGTAAATTCATACAATAAAATACTACATAGCAATGAAAAAGAATAAAGTGCTGCTATATGTAACAAGATGAATGAGTTTTGCAGACCTAATATTAAGCAAAAGAAACTTCAGAATACTGGTTACCTTTGTGGGAGATTGGGAAAGAGCATAAAGGAATTCTCTGGGGCATTGGAAATGCTTTATATCTTCAGCCGGATGGTGTTTTCATAGGTTTATTTGTATGTAAAAAATTTACTGAGCTGTACACTTAAGATTAGTGGACTTTTTAAAAGAATTTATTTATTTGACACAGAGAGTTCACAAGTAGGCAGAGAGGCAGGCAGAGAAAGAGGGGGAAGCAGACTCCCTGCTGAGCAAGAGAGAGCCCAATGCAGAGCTTGAACCCACCTGGCATCATGACCTGAGCCCAAGGCAGACGTTTAACCGACTGAGCCACCCAGGAGCCACGCAGGCGCCCCTCTAAGTATTTATTTTAAAAAGAGCATGACACGTGCTCCAAAGTATCCAAGCCCCAAAGACTTATACCTAGATATAGGAAATGTAGGTAAAGACAAACCTTTTGCCCATTTTTATTAAGAACAGTATAATCTTTGTTTTAGCTCTGACCCTACGGTGAGTCTTCATTCCCTCCCCCAGCCTATTCTAGTATCTTCCTCCTCTCTGACCTTCCATCACTAACTACAACAGAACATTCCTTTGCTTTTCCTGGGAACTAACTCCCTGTCAGCTACCTGAAGGTTAGTCCCACTCCAGGGCCTGGAGCCTGCACTTCTGCCCCAGGAGACTGCCTAAAGCATCTTTCCATAAAGGCACATCATTGTGACCAAAATCCTGGATGACATATTCTCTATATTTTCCCAAATAAAACAACTCCATTACAGTTTGTGAAAAATAAACAGCCAGACATGAATATGCATGTCCAAAAAGATGGAAAATAAACATGACTGAGAAAGTCTGCTGTTTGTTCATATTTCAGTTGTGAATAAAACTCTAGGCCCTAGCCTCAGTAGCAGGCACCAAAAAGAAGTTAATATTGGAAAAGCCTCTCTGTAAACTCAAACTTGCTCTGAATTTGTAGGTCACTGGAAGACAAACGTGGGTATATTTCTCAAAGGGAGAGGGTGCTATGGGCATTTAGGGTAAGACAATTCTTCCCTGCAGGGTTCTGCTTTTGCTCCACGCAGTGAGGGGAAATACAGACCCCCTTCAGGGAAGTGGCATGGTCAGTGACCAACTACAGCTTGACATCTACTCTCTGGGGGTGAGGGTATCAGTACCATTGGAATAGGAACCCAGTATATAAATGAAGTTTGGTTGCAGGAAAATAAATTGACATTTCTTACTCACAAGATAGTGGCCGGAGCTTGGTACACATCAACTCCTGTCTGGTGGGAAGCATTCAGGCTGGGGAATGGGGCTGCCATGGGCAAATGTGTAACACCCATGGGGACACCAGTCCTATCATACACACTGTAGATTAGTGTATTTATGAAACAATTTTACCACTGATAAAGATATCTTGAGAGAGAAGGTTAATCTGGATTTGAACTGAATGGACATTCACCAAATTTGGACGGGCCTCAGCTTTTTTGCATGTAATATGGGGATAAACATCTTAGCATACAGGATTGCTATAAGGATTAAATGAGAAAAATGTATGTAAAACACAATGCAATGTCTGGGGCATAGGAAGTATAAATAGGAGCTATTATCCCAATATATAATTTTCACTTAGCTCATCTTATTCCTCTGAAGGTAAATTTCAGGACATATGAATAGACTCTATATTATATACACCAGGCACATGCTACCTCAGGATCTTTGCATTGACCTGGAATGTTTTTCTGGCAGATGTCCATTTTCTTCCAGTGAATCTCCTCAGATTTACTTTCTCAAAGTGGCCTACGCAGGATTCCCCTTTCATAATTCACAAGTCTGACCCCCTTACCCTGCTTGGTACTTCTTCCCCCAACACCTGTCACCTTTTAACATAGTATGTTCTATGCCTCTTATTTTTATTCTGTGCTCACAAGACTATAAATTCCAGGACAGGGATTTTTGTCTGTTTTGTTCAGCAACACCTTAATGTCTAGATCAGTACCTGACCCAAGGTAGACACTCAATAAATATTTGTAAAATTGAATTGCTGGTTGAATATATTCCCACAGAATTTTATGCTTTTTAGTTTGGACCCATTATTTAGTTGGTCAGCAGATTTTGAGAAATGATTACCTGCTTTTATCCTGCTTCTTTCAGTGTGGCCCATCACCCACATTCCATGCAACCAGCCACACTGGGGAAAACTCCAGGTCTCCAGCCCTGTTCAATAACTAGCTGTGCAAACCTTGGCAATTTATTTAGCCTTTCTGTGTTTTGTTTGCATCACTTATAATGAAGATAAAAACCATCTCTCCTCCACAAAATCCTAGGAGGATTCAATGAGTCAATGCATATGAAGATCTTACAACAGTTCCTGGTACACATTCAATAAATATCAGCTATTGTGATTCTATTTATAGCCAAATGGAGGACCTTAACCCCTTTAATCCTGATCTCCATTCCTATTGCTCCCTTTTGGGATACTCATCCTCTCCTACCTCTTCTTTCGTTTCCCATCAGTTTGAAACTATGCTATTTCTTCAGCTTCAACTCTCCCCTTTCTTCCATTAACCTTTAAAAAAAAAAAAAAGCATTTGTTATTAGGCCCAAATTGCTTTTGGGAACTCCAGGTAACTCTGCGACTAACCTGTGCCCAGACTAAAGCTTTCAGGTTTTAGCACTGTAGGTCTAAGAAAAATCCCCATGGGAACAAGGTGGAAATTCTTCTTACAAGGTGCTTTATTCAATGTTAATCCAAAACTATTTTAATACTATCATTTACACCAAACATTTACCCCATTTCATTTAAGGATTTTGGGTGGGGAAGGGGTAGGAACAGAGGGAGAGGGAGAGAGAGAATCTTAAATAAGCAAGCTCCATGCCCATCATGGAGCCAGAGGTGGGGCTCAATCTCAGGAACCTGACTGAAATCATGACCTGAGCCAAACCTAGGAGTTGGACACTTAACTATTTTTGTCACCCAGGCACACCTGTTTTTAGTTTTTAAGCAATGTGGCCCTCCTTAACATCTTGGACTGTACTATTTTAAAGAGGAAATGATTACAAGTCTTCTAAAACAAAAAATTTGCCTTGAAACTAATTTAGAAATCCCTGAGATTATATATACATATACATATATATATGTACATATATGTATATATACCCTCTGAACTTCATTCTGATGCCAGAGGAGAAGAAAATAGCCTATTCCCTGGAAAGGCTGTGCTATCTGAACTTGGACAGTGTAAAATCTGCCCTTACCTCACACCATCAGTCTCAGGAAAAGGAGGCTGCCAGCAAACTTGGCTAAAGGTTGGGAGGTAAGAGGTCCAAAGGATTAAATTTCCAACTCCCAAAATAACCCCTGAGTACTCCTGTCACCTCAAATCAGGTCCTGCATGCTTCTTCATGCTGGAACAGTGCCACCTCTCTGGTCTGATCCCAGGAGGCCCTGTGGAGCCCTGGATGGCTCTCTGTCTCCAGAGGACAGCCTCCTAGAGAGGCTGGGGAGCCCACTGTATTAAAGTAGACATACAAAGTGCATCTTCTCTATTCTTATAATCATCATTCTTCTCTTTCTTTAACATCCTCTCTTCTACCTTCTCCTCCACCTACCTTTAGACTAGCAGTAGGCCTCAGGAGAGTGTTTTCCAAAACTTATTAATATGAGTAGCACCGTCATATATCCTTCCCCCGCATCATGTCCAAATCCCACCTGTGCTATATCCTTAATTTAGTTCATATTTTCACTTACATTTGCAAAGACTAGTTATTAATGTATAGCACTGCTTTAAATTTAAAACCATTTTCACTTGCCATAAACAGAAGGCTCACGCATAAATATAATTAAAATAAAACTACATAGTAGTGAAATCTTGGATATGGTGCAGGTGTTTTGTCTGAGTCCTACTCTGTTAGGTTAAGGACTGCTGGAGAAGTATTAAAGACATACTGGCATCGAAGTGAGACTTCTTCCTTGAAATGGGGAGACTGGAAAGAGGACCAAAAAGAGAGCAACTTGCTCATCTTGCTTTTAAATATCATGTCTACATAAAACTTAAGCATTCCCACTTTGGGAAATATTCCTTTGAATTTTAGACTCACATAAGGCAAAGAAGGTTGTGAAATTTTATAAGGCTCATTTCCTTCAAGTAAGCACTGAGTACATTATTTATTAACTGTACTCAAAACTTGCTGCATGTTTATTCTCAGTATTTGTGCACAGCTTTGGACCAAGTACCACGGAGTGTTTTGGATACAAGACTCTTTCCCGTGAATAACAAAATGCTGCAAGTGACTAGATCTTTGGAAGCCATCTAGCCCAAATCTTGACCCATTCCCATTTTCCCGAAAAGTGAGTTAGGGTTCGAGGCCGAGGGCGCTGTGCCCAAGGTCACGCAGAGGGTGGTCTAATTTTGGGGTTCCTGCAGTCCTGGGAACAAGCTATCTCGTCCCTCAGAAGACCTCAGAAGGGTTGCCTGACTGGCGGGAAACCAAACCTCTCGCTTCCACTGTGTTGATCGCAGTTGCTATGGCAGCGGCGCGTTTTCCCCGCCTCGTCTTAGTGACGTCGGGAGACCCGTGTCCAATGGGAAAGCAGCTCGGCGTCACGCACCGCCTTTCCCGGCGGGCACCGCCTTCTTAGCCGGGTGAGTAGCATCGACTGCGTGCGGGAACACTGGCTCCGGTCGCGGCCGCGGCAAGTTACATCGTCTTCCAATCTGTCCGCGTCCGCCGCCGCGGGTGACAGAGCCAGTATGTTCGGGATGCTGAGCAGCAGCTTTGAGGATGATCCCTTCTTCTCGTGAGTGTCTGGGGTCGAGAGCCCGCGGTCGCGCGGAAGTTCAGGGATCTTGAAGGGAGCTATTGTAAGGGAAAGTGCGAGAAAGCTGAGGAAGGCGAGAGGGAATTTGGGGAACTTCAGGAGGCGGCTGGGGGAGAGATGGACTCGAGGGCGTGAGAGGGAAGGGAGTCGAGAACTTAGGGATGTGGGAAGGAGAGGGGAGAAGGCTTGGGGGGGTTGAGAGAGAGGAAGATTTGGGGGTCTGGGAGGGAGGGGAGAGAAGGGTCTGGGAGCGTGAGGTGAAGAGAGGTGCGGGCGGCACCCCCCCCCCGCCCCCGCACACAAACCCAAGTGCCCGTTGCTCTCAACTTGGCCGGACTTGGGGTGTTCGGGTTGGTTCCCGCGTTCCGAGGCCCGCCTTCGCAGCCGCAGAGCGTTGCAGGTGACGGTAACCTCTCTAGGTGGAACTTCTGGCGAGAATTAGGCTTAGGGGACCCCTCCCACACCTGTTTCAATTCCAAATGAGAGGCAGAGAATGTCTTAGAAGATGACAGTTGTTTGAAAAGGAACACATTTTTAAAACAGGGTTTTCATAAATACGCGTTTCGGAGAGCACAGCAAAGTCGGAGAGTTGTGCTGTCTCTCACGTCGGAGTGGTTGGAGGTTGCCAGGCGCACGGTTTGTTTTCTTTGCTTGCTTTGTTACAAAGCTAGTCTTGTTTGTAAAGGGACTCCTCTGTCAGAAGTACAGATAGGGCAGGGACGCAGACTGTGGGGGCGTTTAACACTTCAGGTAAACAAATGTCAAACCTGTGGACAGTTCCAAGTGAATTAACATGATGCCTTAGGAAGAAGGGATCCAGAACTTAATTAATTGCTTCACTATAAGTTAGTTTTCTTGGGTGAGGGTGTGTGGGGTTTTGGGGGTTTTTGTGTGTTTGTTTTGTTTTGTTTTGTTTTAGTTCTTCCTTTGGGTATGATAAAAAAATGGTAACAGTTGGATTCCCAAGACGGGAGGCTTTGTGATACTTTTTTTTTTTTCTTTCTTTTTTTGACAGACAGAGAGAGAGAGAGATCACAAGTAGGCAGAGAGGCAGGCAGAGAAAGAGGGGGAAGCAGGCTCCCCACCGAGCAGACAGCCAGGCTCCATCCTAGGACTCTGGGATCGTGACCTGAGCTGAAGGCAGAGGCTTAACCACTGAGCCACCCAGGCAGCTCTTTGTGATACTTTTTTGCCCAAGTGTTTTGGCAGTTTGAATTTTGACTTGGTGTCCTAATTTATTTTGATCGATTAAATTCTACCTCTTTGCAACTTGGAGGCTTTTTTTCTTTTTTAAGTTTAAAATGTCAACAGTTTTCTACATAGTATTGTTGTTTTTAAAGGGAAATATTATGTTGGCTTATGTGTTAGTACTATTTTTAAACTGAATAACATGAAAGTAACAATTGAAAGAATAATTGGTTAAAAAAGGATGAAATGATTAATATAGAAAAATAAAATGGTTAACATTTCATTCTAAAGGTTATAAATTACAATTAAGGGGTGTATGGATTCAGAAAAATGTATAGTGCTGTTTTAGTTAACTTGTTTAGGAGCTTTTGGAACATTTACAATTAATGCCATCTTGACAAGTTTTAAAATTTGTGCTCTAATATGATTTGCTCTTTTAAAAGTCTCTGAAGAGTAGGGACTAACTAAATATATCCATAGATTTGTTGTGCTGTTGAAATGATTCTTATGTAATTGTGACATCACTACAATGGGTAGTATTTAAGAAGATTTTGACAACTTTTAAGTTGCATTATGTCCGCAATTATATCAAAAATAGCAATGGCCTTAACTGTGAGTGTATAATTAGTACCTTTTTTAAAACGTCTAGCAAAAGTGTAATTTAAACTCTTGGGTAGCTGTCTGAGCAAAGGCAATGAACCCAAGAGTCAGTGTCAGAAATAGTAACAGACCACAAATAGTAGGCATACATCAAAGAACACTCTTCCCTGTGCTTAGGATGGAAAGGACCGTTGGTTACATGTCAGTGGGTCTTTCGGTCATCACTTTCCATAACCTTCTTCAAATGCAGACAGCCATATCATAAAAATTTAGGATTAATTTCTTGTACTTAACTTTATAAAACATTCATCCTTATAATTTTGTTTCTCCACAAATAACTGTTTAGAACGTAAACACAACCGGGTTGGGGAGAGTAAAGATGAAAAAGAATGTGTGTTTCTATTTATTCAAGTACTCTGTCATTTAACCCACCCCTTTTACTCTAACCCCAAACAAAATGAGTATCCATTACTTATATAAGTTCAACATAAGAAATTCCTAAAGGTTGTAGACACCTTAAAGAACACAGAAGGGTTCCATGCCCACCATCTTTTGTATAAAAATTAGCCCTTTTGCTAACCTAATGTGTCACTGTGTTCCTTTACTGCTAACTTAATACCTGACATGTAGAAAGTATTCAGTAAATATTGTTTAATGATAATCTGGTGTCCTTTACACTTTGTAAAGGACTTTGTATTATATTGTATTTAATATGTATTGTAGTTTGTATTGTATTGTAGTTAATCTGGTATTTAGTTGATTGCTGAAAGCATTTGCATTCAACATATGCTATTGTTGTTGTTGACACTTTCTAATTTGAACACTAACATCATCTAAATAACCATTAGTTCAGTATATCAAGGATGTCAGTATAATAAGCACACTCTTCTAATTTACTAATTACTCAAAAGTGGGCAAATAGTTTTTGGATATAAAATTAGAATTATTAAATAATATGAGGCTGGTAAAATCCTGTAATCAAATTGTTGATGTTTAAAAGATTGGAGTAAAAAAAAATTAATAGTATCTATAGTCTTGAATTCAAAAATGTTCATTTTCAATGTTTACCCTAAATGTTGTACCTTAAATGTTTCATCAGAAAATTAAAAGGAAACTATAAAAGTGATATGTTGAAAAAAAAAAGGTGATATGTTGAAGTTTAGTGTTTTATTATGTATTTGGAGCTTTTTTTTGTACCTGATATTGCAGAGCTGAAATTCAGTGAAAGTTGCTATACAATATACTCTCATATATACCTTCTTAAGTAAATAACACTTGTAATTTCATCAAAAACACGAAAGCTAAAAGCTGGCACTTCTGCATGCAATTTACTCTCAAGAATACTACTTTCCCTTCCCATTTATATTTGCTTGAGAAGAAATAGAAATGCATACGTATGGACAGGAAAATCAATTTGAGGTCCACATGATTTTGGCATCCATTCCTATATCCTAAGAAACATTGATTATTTAATATAAAAATTTACCTATATCCGGTACAGTCTGAAAATTTCTACTCTGTGCAGAAACATGAACTTTGAATCTTCTGAGCTGCAGAAATGAGAGGCTGATCATGCAAGTCTACAAAGGATAGCTATGTTACCACATATCAGATATTAGATATTAAAGGCTTAGAAGCAGGTCGGCAAATCCATCAGACTTATTTTTAATTATAAATCGTTAGCATTTCCTTAAGGGTATCCTATGTATGATGACCAGTCTTTGGTCAAAGAACCCCTATGTATATTCACAGGCTGTTACTTTTTCCATGTCCTTGGTCTTAGCAGGAACTGAAACATATATCTATAATTTTTTTAATTAAATTATTTTGCACTTTGGAAGTAGTTGAAGGACACTGGCTTTGACTTACATACTGAGTTGAAGGTGAATATATTCCATGTACAAGATAGGCCTTGACTGCTATTTTCTTGATTGAGAATATTGTCATAAAATGGGAAATAAAATCACCTTTCTAAATAAGCTTTCGTGAACAATGAATGTTCAGGGTTACACACATACTTGTTTCCAGACTTAAAGTCTGAGGTAGGGTCTTCATCAAGATGACATAGTTTGGTGCTAATTAGTATTCTGCCTAATAAACCTCTAATTTTAATCATTTAATAGAGGTGGCTTGAGAGTACTCCGCTAACATTTAAGGTTTTAATTTTCTGGATCCCATTTTATGTTAAGACACCCAACAGCTTCTGTGATTTTTGACACCTAAAAATTTGTTCTCAGCAATATGTTAAGATAGATATTTCTTATAAATGAACTTTGCAGATTTCAACATCATATTTGATAGAATGAAGCACTATGATCCTTGAACTGAAAGAATTTCTAAGGTAGACTTTGGACTTTCTGTGGTTCAGTAGGTTTAAACTATTGAATTAGGAGCCAAGATGCACAACAAGAGTATGACATAGTTGCTGGATCAAGAAATGCCATTTGGGGGCACCTGGGTGGCTCAGTGGGTTAAAGCCTCTGCTTTCAGCTCAGGTCATGATCTTAGGGTCCTGGGATCCAGCCCCGCATCGGGCTCTCTGATCAGCAGGGAGCCTGCTTCCTCCTCTCTCTCTGCCTGCTTCTGCTTCTCTCCCTACTTATGATCTCTGTTAAATAAATAAATAAAATCTTAAAAAAAAAAAGAGAGAAATGCCATTTGGTAGCATCTAATCATATAATAATTAGTTCTATCACTGAACATTGTAAATATCTTGCATAAAAGTACTTAAAGGATGAGAGGGGGCCATGGTCATTCCTGCAGTCCTTTTAATATAAAAGGCTTCTGCCATACCACCATTTTATTTCATTTTGTTTTATTTTATTTTATTTTTATTAACATATAATGTATTATTTGCCCCAGGGGTATAGGCCTGTGAATCATCAGGCTTACACATTTCACAGCACTCACCATAGCACATACCCTCCTCAATGTCCATAACCCTATCCCTACGCCCCAATCCCCCCAGCAACCCTCAGTTTGTTTCATGATATTAACATGGGTTTGTGTTTGTCTTAGGGCTTGTCTCCTTCCCGATCCCATCTTGTTTCATTTTTTCTTTCCCTACTCACCACGACCCCCCACCCTTCCTCTCAAATTCTTCATATCAGAGAGATCATATGATAAAAAAAGTCTTTCTCTGATTGACTTATTTCGCTCAGCATAATACCCTCTAGTTCCATCCATATCATTGCATATGGCAAGTTTTCATTTCTTTTGATGACTGCATAGTATTCCATTGTATATATATCACCTCTTCTTTATCCATTCATTTGTTGATGGACATCTAGGTTCTTTCCATAGTTTGGCTATTGTGGACATTGCTGCTAGAAACTTTCTGGTGCATGTGCCCCTTCGGATCACTACATTTGTATCTTTAGGGTAAATACCCAGTAGTGCGATTGCTGGGTTGTAGGGTAGGTCTATTTTCAGCTTTTTTGAGGAACTTCCCAGAGTGGCTGCACCAGTTTGCATTCCCACCAACAGTGTAAGAGGGTTCCCCTCTCTCCACATCCTCACCAACATTTGTCGTTTCTGGACTGTTAATTTTGGCCATTCTGACTGGTGGGGAGGTGGTATTATCTCATTGTGGTTTTGATTTATATTAACCTGATGTTGAGGGATGTTGAGCACTTTTTCATGTGTGTGTTGGCCATCTGGAAGTCTTTGTAGAAATGTCTGTTCATGTCCTCTGCTCATTTCTTGATTGGATTATTTGTTCTTTGGGTGTTGAGGATGGTAAGTTCTTTGTAGATTTTGGATACTAGACCTTTGTCTAATATGTTATTTGCGATTATCTTCTCCCATTCTGTCAGTTGTCTTTTGGTTTTGTTGACTGTTCCTTTGCTGTGCAAAAGCTTTTGATCTTGATGAAGTCCCAATAGTTCATTTTTGTCCTTGCTTCCCTTGCCTTTTGCAATGTCTCAGAAGAAGTTGCTGCAGCTCAGCATACCACCATTTTAAACTGTGCTTCTAAACAGCAGGGAAATGAAGAATTGCCTATGGAAATGTAATTCATTCTTCAAATATTTCTTAGGTTTCTATTATATGCCTAATGCTGTGGACTCTATTATTTGTAGAAGTCATGCCCCATTCCCTCAAGATTCTGTTAAGAATGTAATATGCGTTATTTCTAGTGTCAAAACTTGGATCACCTAATATATTTTCTTTATGGACCTTTATACCTCATTGGAACTAGGGAACATTTGTTTATGATCAAAAGAACCATAACAATCTGCTGATAAGCTTTTATTTATTTATTTATTTATTTTCAGCATAACAGTATCATTTTTTCACCACACCCAATGCTCCATGCAATCCGTGCCCTCTATAATACCCACCACCTGGTATCCTGACCTCCCACCCCCCCACCCCCGCCACTTCAAACCCCTCAGATTGAAGCTTTTTGCCACCACAATGTATAGTGCAAGGAAGGAATTTCTCTTAATAAATGGGACTGCGATGTCAATTATCTGAGACCCTTATGTATAAAGAATAAATTGCTTTTTACTATATTATTGTACTGGCTAAATAAAAATTGAAATTGATCAATATATTTATATATTTGAGAGTCTTAAAAACAGGACCTTATTTGGAAATAAAACTTACTGTCCCTTAAAACAAAACAGAAAAAAAAAAACACCTTTTATGTTGAAATTATTCCCAATCTAAGAGGTTTTTTTTTTTTTTTTTTTTTTTTAGTAGTGGAGGGGCAAACTTTATTTCTCATAGCTTGTGATAGGTAAATAATATGGTGTAGAAAAGGTACATTTTGTGCAAAATATCATTCCGTATGGTTGTGGTTTGTGTCAGCAATCCTAAAAGAGGTATGGCTACCATAATAGCATAAGTAAATCTTTTCTGATTTAAATGAAAATGCATCTTTATGGAAAATCTGAAAAATATAGAAAGTCTGGTAAAGGAAATCATGCAATCAAGATTTTATCATTTTGGTGTATTTTGTTTCCATTTTCCATATATGAAAAATATTTTCTAAAATTAGAACAAAGTTTTATGATCACAAATACACTGTTTTTCCTCTACATATGCCACAATCACTTTCCTAGCTTTATTCTCTAAAGTGTGATTTTAGTGTCTGCAAAGTATTGCATCCTATGGATGTATGGAGAATATTTTTTCATATAAATCTTTAGCCACATTTCAAATTATTACTTTAGAATAGCTTATGTATATGAAATGACCAGTTTATAAAGTATGAAGTTTATAAAGCCTCGTCATATTTCCACTTTACTTTCCTAGAATGAAACATTAGTTTTCAAGAGAATAATACGAATAGGGAGAAAAATATAAAAATGACTGAGTTCTTACCTGAGAAAAGAAACTCTGCATTAGGTTTATTTTTAAAATAATAGAATAGTTCCTTGCTACGACAAGAGATTTTTGGCTTTAATAAAAAAGAATTCAAGCTTGAACAAGAGAAATTTTAAAGTCTTATCTCTGAGCAGCTGCTGTTCTGGGTAGACAAGAATTGAACTCACTTCAGGGCCCAGCCGGATTTCTTCCTGAATGGTTTAGACAGGTGCAAAAGCCAGACTGGGAGCACAATTTCGTCTTAATGCTTTTTCCAACAAGCAGCCTTTTGTTCATGTCACTCAAAAAATACATTTTTAACAGTTGTTCTATATATAAATATACCTACTTCTATTTAAATGAAGAGGAACCTGGGCAACATATTAAATGAGCCCATGTAGTTGTTGAATTTGTAGCCCAGTTATAATGCAATTAGAAAAATAAATCTCACTAAATTCTATATTCCTCTGGGAAAATAATAGCTGCTGAATACTCACTTATTAACAGAACAAAATCTAGTGTTCTCTGAAGTATTTTTCTTCTTTGAGGTTGAATTTCATCCATATATCTAAAGGGAAAGTTAACTGGTTTTCTTAAGTGATGCATATTAATAAGAATAAACATTTTAATCTCTACACCAGTACCCATATTCTAAGCTGTAAATGTCCAGTGAATAATGGAGCTCTAAGCAAAAGGACTGTCTTTTGAACTATCCATTTTAAAACATCAGGTGGTGTGAAATCCTCTAACTCCACATAGTTTTATTTCTCTTTGTTTAAAAAAATTTTAATAAAACATTTCAAACATATACTACAAAAGTATAACAATTGTGTATCTGTCACCCAGGATTTCAAAATTTATACTTGTTTTATCCATCTCTATTTCTGCTGATATCTCAAATGTATTTTAAAGCAAATTCCAGATTTCTTATCATCTAACCTCTATTTCCAAATACATTTCTGAAAAATATGGTTTCCTTATATAACCACAGTACCATATCATATGGAATAAAACATAATTATAATTGCTTGGTATCATTTGGCATAAGTATCATCAAGACATGAAATACTTTTAAATAATCTAGTTTTTGAGGTAACAATCAAAAAATTGTTTCTTAGACAACTCTTTATGGGTCTTAGAACTACTTGAAATTATGTTCTTTAAGTATAAAGAAGGATATCCAGATACCAAATTCTGATTCCTTAATATTAAACTAACTTGATCTTCAGTTCTTAATTTCAGAAGCATAAACCAACTCCCTTTCTGCTCTCCAGTGTGTTCAAACCTAAGTGGCTCCTTGTGTGCGATTGATCCATTTAATTTTTAAAATTGTTATAACTTCCCTATAATGCTAGTTGCCTACAGTTCTGTTACAGTAGTGATAGTATTCTGTCAAATTTTCTATGCCTGTCACTCTTACCAATAAGACAAAAATCCCAGACTAAAAATCCCACAAGTATTCATGGAAAACTGATCTTGTTTATGATATTTTTCTGCACTGTATGTATAATATCTTTACTTGTATTTTTCTTAGTATGTTAGAGTTTGTTTTCAGTTGAGAAGAATGAGATATAAAAAATATATAAATCTAATGTCTGGTGTCTTCATTTTATTGTATTTCCTGAGTGGACTTAGTACAATTATGTGTTTTTTTTTTTTTTAAAGATTTTATTTATTTATTTATTTATTTGACAGACAGAGATCACAAGTAGGCAGAGAAGCAGGCAGAGAGAGAGGAGGAAGCAGACTCCCTGCTGAGCAGAGGGCCCGATGTGGGGCCCGATGTGGGGCTCGATGTGGGGCTCGATCCCAGGACTCTGGGATTATGTCCTGAGCTGAAGGCAGAGGACTTAACCCACTGAGCCACCCAGGAGCCCCACGTTTTTCCAGTTAATACCCAGCATTTATCTAAAGTGACTCTTCATTCTGAGAGACTCGGTTACTAATTTGATAAAGAATAATTTAATTTTCCTGTAGAAATTTTTGTATTCAGTTGCAATAGGAGTATCTTCAACCTGTGCACACTGGAGAGAGCACTTTCCTTTTATGACTTTACATAAAATTTGTCAGCAGGAAAGAGACGGTACAGTAGTGTTCCTAAGCAGATCAGTATATAAAGGACAAGAGAGTCATGGCAGGAGAGGAAATGGAGAACTAAGAGTACTGACATGTCACAATTTTTTAGAGTATGGATTTGTCAAACAAGTGATTTGTAAAGTTGTTATCTATCATCCAGACCAGCGGTGATCCTAATGTGGATGCAGTTGGAAATTATCACATTGGTCAGGTATGCAGGTAACCTGCTACTTTTATTTAAGTCATTATTAACTCTATTTTTATATTCAACAATTTCTGTTAAAAGAATTAATATTGGTCAAGAATAAAAAGATCTATGGAATAAACCAGTCTAGAAACACTCTCATACACTAAATAAATTTAGTACAGCCTCTATATTAGATTTATTTAGAGACTACTCATCTTTTTATTTCTTAATAGTTTAAAAAAATACTTTGCACCATATATGGTAGTCTCAATCATTCAAAACAATATAACAAATTTCTGCATTCAATTTTCAGGAATTGTGTCCCAAGTTTAATTAAGGCAATAAGGCCTCAGAACTATACGATGTGTTTGAAGTGGTTTCTGCCCTAGCATATTTTTTAAAACTAATGCCTAAGTAATAACAGCTGGTAAATTACTTTATTAAAACATAACATTTAGAAGCTTCTCACCATAGACTTTGACAAGCTAATATATTTTTAGGGTTTTCACAGGATAAGATAAATTGGCATACTTTATTTTACAACATTTTAATGGGATTTGCTGAGAGATCAGCTTTATTACTATTAAGAAAGAAAAAACACATTTATACAGCCTGGAATGAACATGTGCATTGATTTGGAATTGCAGAACTCTTTTCCCGTATCAATTTTCCATAGTTACATGTGCCCTAGGAGACTTTAAATTTTTTTTTTAATCTTAAAATTCAGTAACATCCAACATTTGGTAATAACGTAAGGTATTAAGGTGCTTTACATTTTCAAAAGTGTATTTTTGGCATATGTAATACATGCTTAGGCAAAAACAAAAGGTACAGAAGAGTACATGTTTAAAAAACTCACTTCTCATGACAATGTGAGTATGCTTAATACTAAACTGTGCATTTAAAAATGCCTAAGTTGGGAAAAAATCTCAGTCAGTTATACAGTAATGATCTGTGCACTTCTCTGTATGTACTATACTTCAATAAAAAAGCTTATTGAGACAAAAAAAACCCCAAAAAACTAAAAGAATCCCTCTCACCTATCACCTTTGGCCCTCAACCATCTAGTTACCCTCTTGAATGCAACCACAGTGACCAGTTTGCTGTGCAGCTTCCTAGGGATATGTTCTATACATTTATAAGCATATATATCTGAATTTTTTATACAGATGGACATATACTATATATCTTGTTAATCCTTCCATGTTAGCATATAAACATCTGCCTTGCTCTTTTAAAGGTGGCATAATAAACCATTTAAAAGAGCTTTTAATAGCTCTTTTCCTATCCTTTTTTAGTTATTCTATCAATCAGTAAAGAAAAATCTTCAGGCTAATTTTGGATAGTGGAGTGAGCAAGAGAGATATGTTCCTTTTCCTTAAGAAGCTTTTAATCTAGCAGAAAAGACAATATTTTCTACATGTTATTTTATTATCAATAGTCTTTACTTATAAAGAGGCCTAACACAGATAGCAAGACTATTTTCAACTTTTAAAAAATTTCTCCTTTGACTCTCAATAATGGTAACCTATGCCTTCTTTTTGTGGGAAAGGAAAGAAAAGTAGAAAAGAAGATAGTGAAGAGTACTTAAAAGAAAAATGATAAAATAGTTTGAATAGTCAATACTACTTAGAAATACTGGACTGGGATTAAAGCTTCAAAAGGGTGACCTTTCCTACTTAGATTGGTTCAGTTACAGAAAACAAAATTTACTGACTTTAGGCAGAAAAGAATTTATTACAGGGCATTAAACAGGTTATAGAATGATTATGATGGCTTAAGAAACAAACTCGAAATTGAACTTTGAAGAATGACTCCTAAAGCCACATCAGAGGTCCAGACCAGGGGTTGGGGAGCAGTGGCCACTTCCCACACTAGGAATTGTTGAATTGGGAAGCTGTTGATACTTCTGCTGGCTCTAAAGTCATGGTACCTGTGAGGACCCATACCACCAAAATGAATTTCCCTTCCCTGGCCTCTAATAAGCTCTAGGGATCACACTCGCAGTTCTGGTAACACTGCAACAAAAAGACTATGTTACTCTGTGATCATATTTACCAAATAAGAGAAGTAATAGTACATACAGATTGCCACACTTATGCTTTCTAGTTCTCAAATAAATGGCCATAATTGGCAGAACTTAAACCCAGAAACTTTGCTGCAGTAGAGTCTAGGAAATTAAATCTTAACCTTTCTTTTTATGCAGTATAGAAAGGCACATTGAAAGGAGATTGAAATGGGTTGAATGTGAAAAGCTTTATAGAGGTGTCGGAAGATAGTGCATTCATTTTGAAAAAACTAACCAGAGATACAAGAAATTAAAATTTTGATTTTAAAATGAAAAAAAAAATTAGCTAAGTAGGATTTTCACAATCAAAGACTAAATTAGCAACCTGGGAAACTGAACCAAAGAATTTCTTCCAATATGTAGGACAAAATCACAGAGGGTTCAAAGTTCTACAAAGAAGGAACAGAAAGAATAGTAAATATTCAAAGAAATATTTTAAGAACAATTTCTAAAACTAAACAAAGACCTAAATCCTTAGAACACAGATTGAAAAGGGAAATTTGAGGGTTGTCAGGATTTTTTAAAATTCTATATCCAGAAGCATAATAATGTAATTTTGATACATTTAAAAATATATACAGAAAAGAATCATAGATCTTTCAGAGAGTGCAGATTTTTTTTTAAAGATTTTGTTTATTGGAGAGAGAGTAAGTGAGAGAGCATGAGTAGTGGGGAGAGGAGGACTCCCCACTCAGCAGGGAGCCGAATGCAGGGCTCTCTCCCAGGACCCTGTGATTATGACCTGAGCTGAAGGCAGACACTCAACCAACTAGCCACCCAGGGGCTCTGAGCGTGTAGACTTTTTTAGAAAGTATAAGAACCACATTGTCATCACTCTTAACACTAAGTAAGGAAGATAATGAAACAATATAGATTCTCAAAATAGTGAGGAGAAATGATCCAGATTCTATGCCCAGATAAGCCATTGTTTCACTTTGGGTGTGAAGAAAACTTAGACATGACTACTAAAAATTTACTGTGCTCAAAATTACTAGGTGTTAGAATCCAGAAAAGAAATAGTAAGATAGGGGCGCCTGAGTGGCTCAGTGGGTTAAAGCCTCTGCCTTCAGCTCAGGTCATGATCTCAGGGTCCTGGGATCAAGCCCTGCATCGGGCTCTTTGCTCCGCAGGGAGCCTGCTTCCCTTCCTCTCTCTGCCTGCTTCTCTGCCTACTTGTGATCTCTCTCTGTCAAATAAATAAAAATAAAATATTGAAAAAAAAAAGAAATAGTAAGATATAAGAAGTAATGATCATTCAGAAGTAAACTAACCCCAACATTTCTTGATAGAGGGAGATTGAACTAGAGCACTTGCCATCTCCTTTATTCTTTCCATGGAAACAGAGTTCACCTGTTTCCTCTCTTGAAGTTAGCAGGACAGATAAAAACCCAACTAACATGCAGCCCATTCTGAAGTTTTGAATTTGGATGACTGTGCCATAAAGAGGAAGAGCTGGCTAAGGAAAAAGACAGTGTGGGAAATGTTAGGTTAAAGACTTACTACAATAGTAATAGGCAAATGTCCCAAAATTACTTTATTATTATTTGTAATTTATACTCTGAGTATTTTAGAAAGTATTACAGCTTCTATTGTAAGATCAGTTCCCTATTTCCACTTCCTGGCACAGTGCTTTTTACATAGGTATCCAGTAAATATTTGTTAAATAAATGGAGATAGTTTTTTTTTTTTTTTTTAAGATTCCTTTTTTTAATTTGATAGAGATCACAAATAGGCAGAGAAGCAGGCAGAGAGAAAGAGGGGGGAAGCAGGCTCCCTGCTAAGCAGAGAGCCAGATGTGGGGCTCGATTCCAGGACTCTGGGATCATGACCTGAGCTTAAGGCAGAGGCTTAAACCCACTGAACCCCTCCAGGCACCCCAAATGGAGATAGTTTGTATCAAAACAAGCTGAAATTGAACAGAGGTCCCTGATTAAATGGTTGAAGAGTTTAGATTTGTGTTTATTCATGTAAGGTTCTTGGAATGTCTTCACTAGGGTTGATAGAAATGCTTGCTTAAATGCAGATTATTGGGCCATGCCCCAGATATAATGAATCAAAAATCCTTGGTTGTATGTTTCAGGAATCTGTATTTTAATAAGGACCTCCAGTGATTTTTAAGCATGTTCAGGTTGAAAGGAATAGCCCCACAGAGGCCAGGGAAAACAAGAACAGATGAAGAATAGAGCCCAGAAGAAGTACAGGTCTCCCTCAATTTAAGATGGAGTTAACATCCTGATAAACCCATTGTAAACTGAAAACTGTGTGATTTGAAAATGCATTTAATACACCTAACCCACTGAACATGATAGCTTTGCCTAGCCAACCTTAATATGCCAGAACACTTAATTATCAGTCATAGAAATTCCATTTAGTTTCCTAGCACCAGGTTAATCACAGGCATTTTTTTAAATAGCATTTCAGTCTTCTAAGACTTTCATAGAGACTGAGAGAAATACTTGGAAATTGCTTTAAATAATGTGATTTTAGGAATATATCAGTTGTAGGTGGAATAATGCCCCTTCTCCCAAAGATGACCATGTCCTAATCACCAGAATTTGTGAATATATTATTTTATATGACAAGGAGGAATTAAGGTTACAGATGAAACTAAAAATTTTAAACACCTTAAAATAAGAGATTAACCTGGATTACCCAGGTAGACTCAATTTAATCACAAGGGTCCTTTAAATATGGAAGAGTCAGAGAGACTTGAAGATGCTATGCTGCTGGCTTTGAAAATGGGGCGGGGGGGGGGAATCACAAGCCAAGGAATATGGGCCATCTCTAGAAGCTTGAAAAAAGGCAAGGAAGAAACAGACTTTCCCCCACAGCCTCTAGAATGAACCCAGCCCTGCCAATGCCTTGATTGTAGCCCACGTATATCTATTCTGGGCTTCTGATCTCCTGAACTGTAAAAGTATAAATTTATTGTTTTAATCACTAAATTTATGGCAATTTCTTACATTAACTAAACTAATATCCAAGTTTTATATTTCTAATTTTAAAACATATGTCTCATTTCTCTGTCAGACTGTAAATTCCTCTAGACCAATAATCAACTTCTGTGCTTGACACACAGTATACATGATAAATGTTTATTGAATTTGAACCATTCTATATATTACACGTTCTCTCCATTATTTTGGGGGAGAGTTATTTGCCCAGCTCTCTCTACTCACCTGGGTACATGCTACATGCTATATAGAAGTAGCAGCTGCATTGCAATCAATACCTAGTTCTGAACCTCTTCCTTAGTGACTTGATTAGGGAAGAGGTACTCATTTCAACTAGTTGGTTTTCTCTGGCTCAGTGTTTTAGTACGTGAGATATCTTCTAATCAATGGTTTCACGGGCTTCTTGTGCCTTGGTTTCAACTGCTCTATAATAAGTCTACCTGTCTGAGAAACCCCATCCTCCTGAGGTTTATAGAAGCTCATATTTTAATTTGTACCATCCCAAACATAGTCTCAAAATTTGGTGAAAATTTTAAAAAATATTTTCTCAAAATGCAGAAAAGGACCTACAGACAAACTATTTTTATAGATTTACATCTGTTTCCCTCCCAGTCTTTAGATAAAAACCAGCATAATTGAAGACTTAGAATGGGGACAGTTTTAGATGTATTATGTACTGTTCCTTGAGATATAATATGTGTTAGTAATATATTGCTGCTATAATTTAGTAGCTTAAAACAAGAAACATTTATTATATAATTTCTGTTGGTTAGAAATCCAGGAGCAGCTTTCCTGGGCAGTTGTGACTCAGGGCTTCTTAGGAGGCTGCATCAAGTTGTGAGTCAAGGCTGCAGTCATCTCATGGCTTGACTGATGGGGAATTTACTTCCAAGTTCTTTCACATGGTTGTTGGCTGGTCTCAAAAATCTACATCTAAGCTCACAGGGCTGTCTCACAGCAAAGCAGCTGCTTGACCTACAGTGAGTCATCTTGCTAAGACAATGCCCAAGCAGAAGCCACATTCTGTTGGAGACAAGTCAGTAAATCCAGCCCATACTTAAGGGAAGGGGATCATTGGGGGCCATCTTAGAAGCTGCCTACCACACATATAAATTAGTGAGTTCATTAGTTTACCAGAGACTAGATAATCAAGTTTATAATGTTCCTGACTGAATTTAAGTTTAATAATATCAAACAATTTTTTTAAAGATTCTATTTATTTATTTGACAGAGACAGAATTTTACATTCTTGAATGCAACTTGTGAATGGGATAACATCAGGTTATGAACACTGGTATTTATACAAATACAAAACACGATTATTGTTATATGTATTTTTAAATAAAACAAATCTTTTTTCAATGAAAGGTGTTTAATATTAATAATAGAATAATAGGGAGTGGCACTCATAAATGAATTAAGAAGAAAAGTTTCTCTTAAAGGAAGGGAAATTAGGGGAATTTAAGGGAAATTAAGTTTCAACATACTCTGTGGGCCAGATACTGTGCTTTGTGCCTTCAGATTACATGCTTTAATCTCAACAACAGGGATGTGCAATATTATTCTCATTTTATTGCAGTGGAAATTTAGGTTCAGGATAAAGGCTTGAGTTCTAATTAATTCACGTACTACATATACTGAAGGAATACTATTCCTCAAAAGTTGGTGAAGGGACTACTTGAAGTAAGATCACCAGGGGTGCATGTCCACAAACCACACCCAGAACTAGTAAATTAGATTGAGATATCATTGGGGGGACAGAAATATGCATTTCTAACCTGCTCATTGGTTGCTCGGTAATTTCAAAAAAAGTTTGAGAACAGCTATCTTAAGACATGGGAGATATTTTTTCTGTGTGGTGATTTCTGATACTAAGAGTTCTTAGAAACAAAAGTTAGCCTCATAAAGGTGATCTGTAGCTTTATTTTTGACTATTAGAATAATGTATATTTACAGTAGTCATGACCTAGCTATATTTCTCAGTGCTCATATTTCATAAATAAAGAGTTAAAAAATAAATAAGCCAGCATTCTTTATTGGTTCTTACTAGAATTTATATTTTTTTGGCTGCCTAAGATGACCTCTACCTGGTACTAGTATTTTTCAGTCCTTTTTTTTGGCCATTTCCCTTAGTGCTGGCCTAAGCTACCTGAGATGTGTTACTTTGTATTTGCCATTTTCATACAATAAGGGTTAAATAAAGATGAATTTTTATTATATATAGATTAATTATAGTAGATAAGAAATGGAATAGTTTTTGTATTCATAAATAATGGATCTTTGGGAGATAATTCCATTTGCCTAAATTCTTTTGTCTCTTTAACAAGACTATCAACACAAAATAATTCTTTGTAGTATTTAGCTACCTACTTGTGACTTAAATTCCAAAACTTACTCTTGGATGATATGTATTTTCAACAGTGATTCTTTTATTGCACACCGAGAAAGTATGCGACAGATGATGAGAAGTTTTTCTGAACCCTTTGGAAGAGACTTGCTCAGCATCTCTGATGGTAGAGGAAGAGCTCATCATAATCATATGAGACATGATGATGGTGAAAATTCCTTGACTGTAAGTTCTTTATTTTAAGTTAGTGAGAAGGCCCTATGGGATTTGCAGAAAATTATTACAGAAGAATATATGTATCTTTGATGTTAGGATATGAATAATGCTTGTTATAGAAATAACTATTGTATGAAAGGATGGACCTGTTGGAAAGCTGAATCCTTTAAAAATGAATTGTTAGCTGTATGAAATTCCACGATGCTACCAAAACTTTAGGATCATATTATAAGCCAAACTTAAAGCATTATTTTACGTGTCTATAGTTTGCTCTGCATGGCTACCTTGGCCCTTCAAAACTTAGATTAACTTTTAACTGTATTTAACTTGCATAACTACAGAATATTTTCATAAGTTTTATCTGAAAGCAAAACTAGGAGGTTACAAACATATTCAACTAGAAAAAAAAGTCCCAGATGCTTATATATCTTAATTACTTTCTTCTCTGTTTATTTTATTTCTATTTTTTAGTCTCAGAAGTGGCAGTTCTAGAATAAAAATCCACAGGAGTTTCTGGTTTTGCTTTCTATTAATTAGTTAAATTTTGTTATTACATAAGTCTTTCATACTTAGACATAAATATGTCACATGTATCACAAATTAGAAAAGAAAAGGTGAGCTGTATCTTGCTAGTATAAATTATAAATATAAAGAAAAAATGAGTTTTGGCTAAAAGAGAGACTGAATGTTTCAAATAATCCTAAGAAGTTTGATGGATAAAATTAGATTTACCATATGAAAGAAATTTTCACAATCCTTTTATTATTATTCCAGTATGGGTTATTCACATTTCAATTTGTTTTCTTTCAGTTAGTAAATAGTGGTATTTATATCTGTATTTTTGTACTTTTAGGACTATCAGTTTCCATAAAAGTCTAAAATTAAGATCTAAGGAAAAATTATCGAGGGCAGAAATACCAATTATAAAGACATTTTGACATTTTGTCTTTCAATGAGCATTGAAATATCTTGTCTATTTGCTATAAGCATAGCAAGGCAGAAGTAGGGCTCTATATAGTACTTTGTATTTATGTGCATAAATGAGCTACTTATAGCTTTTGTGGAAGAAGGAAAAAGTGACAATTTTATTCCCAATGGAAAAAGACATTATATCATATCAACCGTCTTAAAACGCTAACATCAGTGTACTTTTTTCTTTTTCAAACTGTATGAAGACCCTTTACCAGCCAGGAGTACTGAGTATTGTCCTAGGGCAGTAATAATTTTTAAAATATAGATTTATAAGACAAACCATGACTCTTAATCTCACAAAACAAACTAAGGGTAGCTGGGAGAGGGGGGTTGGGAGAAGGGGGGTGGGGGTTATGGACATTGGGAGGGTATGTGCTATGGTGAGTGCTGTGAAGTGAGTAAACCTGGCGATTCACATACCTGTACCCCTGGGGATAAAAATATATTATATGTTTATAAAAAATAAAAAATTAAAAAAAAATAGATTTATAGCAGAGTTACAGCAGATTTTCCAAGGAACATTCAGCCTCTCTTTTAGCCAAACTCATTTTATAATTTATACTGGTGAGAAATGGCTCTCCTTTTATCCCATAGGTATGATATATTTGATATGTGTATGTCTAAATGTGAAAGACTTAATGTAATAGCAAAAATAAAACAAAAAAAAAGATAGCCAAACAAACAATAACAACAAAAGACCTCTATGCCAACCTGAACTTTTCTAAGTTCAGTTAGATGTGAAGGTAGAAACAGAAATTAAAAATTGACTGCAGAAGATGGGAAAGACTGCTGCTATTTGAAAAGAGCACAGCCAAGAGAACGGTAGACTTTTCTGAGTATGCTACCTGTTCTAGTCCATTTAAACTTTAATAAAAATTCATAGAAAGCTTCTGTCTCTAGTGAAGCTGTAAAGTTTTTTTTTTTTTTAAGAATTTTTTTATTTATTTGTGAGAGAGTGCGTGCATGCGCCCATGAGTGGAGTGAGGGGCAGAGGGAAAGGGAGAGAGAATCCTAAGTATCCTAAGCAATGACTCAGTATGGAGCCTTGTGCTGAGCGCAGGACTGGACCCTTGGACCTTGAGATCATGACCTGAGTGGATATAAAGGGGCTGAAATGAAAGAGTCTGCAACTTAACGGACTGAAACACCTAGGCGCCCTAAACTATAAGTTTTTAAATGATTGTTTTCATTAAGCAGTGAGCCATTATGCTGCTGCTTTTAAGCATAGTGGATGAAAACCTGTATTTCAGATAGACATCATGATAATTTTTTTCTTTAGTTTTGGTCCATTACTTGACATTTGTCCTTTTTTTAGGGAAGAAGGAGCAGAGGCAGACAGAGGGGGGAGAGAGAAGTTTTTTTTTTTAAGATTTTATTTATTTATTCGAGAGAGGGAGGGAGAGCAGCAAGCACAAGAGGGGGAAGGATCAGAGGGAGAAGCAGACTCCCCACTAAGCAGGGAGCCCTATCTGGGGCTCCATTCAAGGCTCCATTCAGGGCTCAATACCAGGACTCTGGGATCTGGACCTAAGCTAAAGGCAGATGCATAACCTACTGAGCCACCCAAGCGCCCTGGGAGAGAGAGAATCTTAACCAGGTTCCATGCCGAGCGCACAGCCTGATGTTGGGCTCCATCTCATGACCCTGAGATCATGACCTGAAGCTGAAATCAAGAGTTGGCTGCCCAAGTGACTGAGCCACCCAGGTGCCCCTAAAACTAGATAATTTAATCTATAAATTTAATCTTCCAAGCAACTGAGCCACCTAGGCCCTCCAACATTTGTCATCTTTATCAGCCATTTTATGAAGGAAAACAGAGACTCCTACAAAAGTAGGGGAAGCATCAGTTATGCTATTTTCTTGTTTATATTATTAGCATTTTCTTCAGTTCATGACTTCTTTATGGGGGATTTTTTAAGCCACTTTTCCATTTTGGGAGGATTAGTTTTATTTAAAACTTGATTTTTAAAAAAAATTTTTTTGGATTTTACTTACTCATTTTAGAAATAGAGATGGAACATGAGTGGGAGTCGGGGGGAGGAGCAGAGGAAGAGGGACAAGCAGACTGAGCACTCGGTGCAGAGCCCGACTTAGGGCTTGATACTAGGACCCTGAGATCATGACAGCACCTGAAATTGAGTCAGCTGCCCAACTGACTTAAGCCACCCAAGCACCCCTGAAACTAGATAATTTCATCTGTAAATATATTTAACTAAGCAGTTTAATTCACTGTATGACATGTGACCATCTAACATTTAGATTGAGTGATGGTGCCAGAGAGAATCTACAATGTTTTTATTTTCAGTGAAAAGAAAGTAAAGAAATAGTATTGATGATAATACACTTATAATAATATACTTTGGAGATTACTGTTCTAAATATATAGTACAGATATATATAATTTGATATAATTTATTATAAAATTTAATATATATACAGTTTTCTCTATTTTTCAGCATAATTTACAAAGGAGAAAAGTATCACTGAATGATGGTAAAACCTTATATATACCCTTTACCCCAAAATTTAAATTTTACTTTCAGTATTTGAAACTTCCAAGTAATGAAAGTTTTTAATATGTATATATGTATGTCTAAAATTTTATTTTTACTTCTCTGTTACCTACTGAGGAATACAATTTGTGAACTATTAGATAATTATACTTAACATTCTTTTGCCTATCAAAGACCCTACATATTTTTAAATCCATGTGTGATCCTTTCTGAAGTCTATATTTTTTATTATATGTATTAGTTCTTGGGAGATATTTATTAATTTTTTTTCCCAGTGTTTCTACTTTTGAAATGTTATTAATTTAAATAATTGCTTATTTTTAATCAGTTATGAGCAAGATTAACTCATCTCTTAAAAATACAGAACAGTTGAGCAAAGGAAATATGAGATATTAATCATTGTACCTTATGTTTTAATTAATTTTAGTGTGAAATTGTATTTCCTTTGACAAATGTTTGTCTTAATCTGTAGCAAATTCAACTGCCTTTAGTAAATACTACAGTAGTCATATTTAAAAGTAGTATATGGTCTCCCTATTTACCTGCCACGCTCCTATCAGGCTTTATGATGAATAATAAGTGGTTAGTTTTTTAAAATATATTTTGATGATTTTTTTATTAAATGGTTTTAAAACTTTGTTAAGTTATGAACTATGTGATTATATAGTACATTTCTTTTTCAGGGATTATTATATAATAAAAGTCAACCAAAATTAACTGGATTTTTTTCTAGGCAATGAATTCTCTTGTGCCTTTTGGCAGTTTTGGCAGTATGGTTCGTATCATGAGACACAAACCATTTTAACAATATTTTCTGACAAATATTTATTTTTCATTAACTCAGGCAAAAGTGAATTGGCATGCAGTTTCACTTATTTTCAAAATAGCTTTTTGGAATTTGTACTGAAACCTGTTTTATATATTAATCTTAAGAGTATTCAGGCATGTTTTTTCTGAACTAAGTCATATGAACATAGACAAAATCAGTCTTCCAAGAAAGAAAAAGTACATTTTAATAGATAAATATTTACTTGATTTACAAAAGGGATCCCCATAGTTTGTTTGAAAGTTTGGACATTTTCACATATTTATGATGACTTTCTAAAAGATGAAAAAGCACCAAACTATAGCTAGAGGAGCACATTTGGAGAAGCTCAGATTGTCTGCTCTTTCTAGGACTCTAAAGTTAGTTTGTACGTGCTGCTTTTCCTTTCCCACATCCAAGTATGGCTAGTCTACAACCAGCTTTTCTCCTACTCCTGTTTCTTTTCTGTGATGCTAGTTTCTAATCACTGAAAAGCAGCCTGAGGAGTAGCAGAGAATAGCATGACTTTGGAACATTTCCTATGGATGCATAGGAAATGTTCCAAAGTTATCTGTGGATGCATCTGTGCTCTTATGAAAAATTTCTTCCGTGTTAGACTTGAATCATTTGTCTCCTTAAAGTTGGATGAACCACATTTGTCCTTTCTGACCAGAGTTTCAGTGGGACGAATGACAAATTAAAAAACCACTTATAGCCAGAGTTATCAGTAAAATGATCAGGAAATTCAGCATGCTGTGGAAGCACAGATAGAAGAAAGCCTTTTACCCAGACCTTTTGGGGTGGTAGGGTGATGGTGTGGAGATTTATCAGAGATTTCTGGAACCTTAAGGATGAATAGGAGTTAGCCAGGAAAAGCAGGGAGAGGAGGAAAAAGAGTGTTCAACACAGAAGAAACAGCACATGCATAGACTTAGTGGCTAGGGAGCTCAAAGATATTTTGGATCACTTGGCTTTGGAGCATGAGTTGGAGAGTAGATAGAGATAGAATGGTAACCAGAGACTTCTTTTGGCCTTGTAAGGACTTTAGACATTATCTTAAGAATAGTGGAAGCAGTTGATGAATTTTCACCAAAATGGTAGTAGAAGCACATTCTCATTTTTGAAAGATTATTGGAAGGAAAGATTAGAAGGGACCGCAGGAGTTAAAGTGTTAAAGTGTTCTGGGAAATATTAGTAATGGCTTCTATTTAGGCAGTGGCTATGGTGTCTCATCTGAGACTTAAAGAGGTAAATGGGTAAAACTTGGGGATTTACTGGGTTGAAAGGACAGTAAAGAGGGAAAAGGAAAGTATTATGCCTACTTTTTGGCATGAAGAATTAGCTACGTGAAAATACCACTGAGGTAAGGAACAGTGCATTCATACAATACAGATATGAGAGCAGGGACGATCAAAAGATCATTTTGGTTTGGGGTGTTGGTATTTGAGGCATCTGTAGTATGTCCAGGTGGATTTATCTGGTGAACAATTGGATGTATGTGTTTAAGCCAAGCTAGAGATGATTTGTTCATTCATTCAGCAAATATTTACTGAGTCCTCCTTATGTGCAAGGGAATTATTTTTAAAGTATTGAGAATATAGTAGTGAATAAGACAGAAAAATAGCCCTACCTTCACAAAGATGATTTCTAGAGTGGGAAGACAGGCAATAAACAACAAAATAATTTCAGATGAAGTACTTCAAAGTACTATGAAGGAGATGAAGCAGGGTAATGATATAATGAGAGATGGGAAGTGAAGCAGAGATTACTTTTGCAGGTGGCCTTTCTAAGGAGGTAATACTGGAATGATGAGAAGAAACTATGCTGAGAGTCAGGATAAAAAACATTCAGGGAGAGAGAAGAGCTTGTGTACAAAGTTCCCAAAGGCCTTAGGAGCCCACTGGAATCTTAGCTCTAAATTGTACCGATACTTTTTGTCACTCCAAGGTGTTGGGCCACCACCCCACAGCAAATACAGATGGGATTTGGGATGGCTGATTTGACAGTGAATTGTGGAAAGGGTTGAATATACCTTAACATCTTATCTTTTCTTCCTTCTCTCCCTCTTCTTATTTGGGCTAGCCCTTCCAACTCTTGTGAATTGTATCTCTTTTATAGCCATGATTTCTCAACCTGATGATGAAACAAAGCATTCAGAATGTTTCCCGAATTGTGTTGAATCTCTGAAATGCAGATTTATTCTATTGCAGTTCTTTGTGTATCCAAAGATATCAGTATCTCCTAAATGTGCCTTTGTTCTTCCCTATGGTGTTAAGTGCCCTTCTAAAGAAGAATTTGGTTTTCCCATCTGTTTCCCATTGTTACAAGTAATAAAACCCACTGGAAGGCAGGGACACAGACAGGCCTTTGATAATTCTTTATTGAGTCCCAGCTTGGCATACAGCAAAAGAATCTCTAGAGGAGTTGAAATACGGGCATTGAACTACAGTGCCTTACAGGATTTAAAAGACTGCTGTTTGAGTGGAGGAATTCCTTGAATCAAACACTCCTTCTGTTTTATAATAGTAAACAATGCATCAGGTGACGCACTAAAATGTGTGCATCACTTTTTAAATTTCTTGTGAGTGTTCTAACAGTAAAACTTAAAATCAACAGCAGATTTTTCTAGAGCAGAGCTTCTCAGCCCCTGACACCACTGACATTTTAGGCTAGATAATTCTTGTTCTAGGGAGGCTGTCCTAGTCTTTGTAGGATTTTAACAGGGTCCCTGACCTTTACTCAGTAGATTACAGTTATACACCCTCCACAGTTGTGGCACACAAAAATGAATATAATATTAACAAATGTCCCCTGGGAGTCAAAATCAGTCTTGACTAGGAAATCAGTGCTAGAGGAATTAACTACTCTTCTAAAGAAGCATATACCATGCCTGAAGCGAATGTTCTACTGAGCCTTCTGTGGTAGGCAGCAAATTCCAGGCCTACAGTAGAGGGAATTAACTTTTATTACTTGGAACCTCTTACGATGTAAAAGAGAGCTGGAGACTAAAGAGGCAGTTTCTATCAGCTGTGTTGTACTGGTGGAAGTGACATTGGTATCTTATACCCAAGTTTTACTGCTTTGCATGGTGAGATATTGAGAGGAAAGAAGGAAAAACTTGAAAACTAGTCTATGCTAGAATTGTCCCAGCCCAGAATACACTGCTCAGTATTTAAATATTAACTAAATTTGTTATGAGAAAGTTGGTAAATGTGTGTTTATATTTATATGTTCCTGTGTGTATGTATACACATATATGTATGCATGTATTTACAGTGATGCAACCCCCTAATCATTTAAATGTTGGCTCTTTGAGATTTTGTATATGCTTCCATTTTTTCTTTAACAAATTGCTTTTTTGTATAGTTCTTAAATTATCTTTGCCTGGCCGATTGCTGCATGGGCTCCCACTGCGTAAATCAAAAAAAAAGTTTTTCAGCTGTTTTGGAAAGGTTAATTTGCTTCTTTTGTGTTGTACTTATAGTTAATAACATACTTCCTAATGTCCTGTAGCGTACAGATGTCAACCCTTTTCAGGCAATGGACCGAATGATGTTAAATATGCGAAACAGTATGCAGGAATTACAAAGAAACTTTGTAAGTACTAAAAAATTGATGAGAATGTTATTCTCAGTTATTGGTATCCTATATTATAGTGGCTTTCAACTTTTTTTAATCATGGTCCACAGTGACTAAAAAATATATCTTAACAGTATGACCCAGTACATAATACTTGTGTACTGTATTAAAAAACCTGAAACAAAAGTTTTGTGACAAAATGATCATACTATTTACACTGTGTGCTTATATTTTTGTTTTAGCTCATATTTTTAAAATCCTGCTCACAATCCAACAAATTGATTTCATAACCTATGAGTTTGAAAAACACAGCCACCTCAAAAACATTTGTCTTGCTGAAGGTCACTATTGTAAATGAATATTTTTATATGAATTTAGGCTTTTTAATTATTTTTAGTTTGTCTACTTAAAGATACTTTGTGGCATCTAGGAAATTAAGTTTTAGTATTTTCTTTTAAAAAGCTGAAAACAGAAATTTCAGAAATATGTTTAGGCATTGGATTATATCAATAGAGTTCAAATATTTATAAACTAGTACTGATACTCTTTTCTACTCACAATATTAATATTCATATTGAATCAAGTTAATCAAAAAATTAACTTGATTCAATATGAAGAAGACTCATTTTAATCATCTAGTTTAGAATCTAAGGACCATTTCAGAATGTCCAAATGTAGGGCATTATTAATGATCTTCATAATCTAGCAATCTGGTACCCACAGGAGGTATGAAACTTCTTGGTGTATGGCTAATTGCCTCAGTGTTAGCAAAATTGCACACAGGGGTCAACCACTGATTATAAAAGCTTCATAGGCTTCAGGGCTTAGCATCTGTATTTAAATCTAAGCTGCAAGTCTTTGATCACAAAGACTTAAGGATCTCTGAGTGTGTCACTTATTATTCCTCACAAGCAGAGTTCGAATCAGTACCTAAAATGGAAGGAAATGAGGTCCTTCCTGGGGGTGCCATTTGGATATACCATCCTGATAATATGGTTGGTATCCTTGGTAGTACTTTAACTAGTGTTGTTACTTATTTGAATCATCTGATGTCAATTCTTCATACTTGACTAAACTCTCTGGACTTAAAATTTATATTTACCTCTAGGGTCACCTTTCAGTGGATCCAAATGGACATTCATTTAGTTCTTCCTCAGTTATGACTTATTCCAAAGTAGGAAATGAACCACCAAAGGTTTTCCAGGCCTCAACTCAAACCCGTAGGGCTCCAGGAGGAGTAAGTATTTTCTGAGCATTCTTAGAGCTTTATAAAGTTGTGGAATGATAGGTCACCTGTATTGGATTTTAATTACGAAAGCTTGATCTGGTATTCTGGGGGTAGAGATGAGGGAAGAAGACACATATCACTGTGAAGAACAGTAATACTAACTGTATTTACTCAGTTAAGGCATTCTTTGTCCTCCCTTCCACCCCCACCTCAGAGCCTTTTTTCATGTAAATATCTATTGATGTTTATTCTTACCTTTACATGTTGACCGGGTAAGTAGACACTAAAAGAAGTCTTTGTCTCATGAAATAAATATCTATTTTCAATTTATATCTGAAGCAAAAGAATTTTTTTAAACTCATGAAATACTTCAAGAATATGGAAAAGATATAGAAAATAATATAATAAATACCCATATTCCTTCCACCCAGTTTAGTCAAATCATAACATTTTTCTCTATTTGCTTTAAGTTCTTTCCTGTTTTGTTTTCTTTTTAAGCAAAAATACTAGATGCAGTTAAAGCTTTCAGTACACTATTCCTCCCTGGTTCCTTTTCCCTTTCACTCCCTCCCCACAAAAGAACCATTTTCTTGTATCTCAAACTTATGATTCTCATGTGTGTTTTTGTAATTTTATTACTTATGTATGCTTCGTAAATAATATAATGAGTTATTTTATGGGTTTCTAAACTTTATGTAGTTTCATGCTAAATGTGTCCTCTGCAACTTGACTTTGCTCAGGCATATACTTCTGAGATTTATTCAGCTTGATATATGCAACTCTATTTATTTTGACTTTTCTATATTATCCAAAATATCAATATACCACAGTTTTTAAACTATTTTTCTGTTGATTGATATTTAGGTATTTCTGATTTTTCACTTACTTATCTTTATACATGTCTTCTTGTGCAAATGTTTTAGGAACAGTATTGTTGGTTTGTAGGAGGTGGGTGCTTTCATCTTTATGTAAAAATTACTAAGTTACTCTCACACAGTGGTTGAAACAGTTGGCTCCCACAAAGCCTGGTATGAGAGTTCCCGTTTCTACACTTCCTCATTAGTACTTATAGTTAAAAAAAAAAAAAGTTTGCCTGTTTACTGGGTATGAATAGCTCTTACATATAAAGACATAATTTTAGGGCGCCTGGGTGGCTCAGTAATTTAAGCCGCTGCCTTTGGTTCAGGTCATGATCTCAGAGTCCTGGGATCGAGTCCCGCATCGAGCTCTCTGCTCAGCAGAGAGCCTGCTTCCCTCTCTCTCTCTCGGCCTGCCTCTCCATCTACTTGTGATTTCTCTCTGTCAAATAAATAAATAAAAATCTTTTAAAAAAAAAGACATAATTTTAATGATGCTCTTGTTATAGTGCAGACATTTTCATTTTCACTTGCTATAAGTGACATACATCTTAAATGTAAACAGTTTAATTGTAGACATCCCGCAGCAAACCATGCTAATATTAATAGTCTTTGGCTATCATGAATATTCTTATAACCCATAGAGTTAATATGTAAGAGCCATGAGATTCAAGCTGATCAACATGACTGCTGAATTATCAATCAGTTGCCCTTACTTATAGGGATGTACTCCCAACTATGAAACTGTTAAGACACTGTTGAAGGCACTAAGTCTTATATAATTAATTATTTGTTATACTATTTGATTACAACTTAGAAAGAGTTCAAATTATATTGGTTCTATTTGCCCAAACATTAATTTTAAGCAGTTCAGAAAATATCAGAGAATTATTACCACAACTCTACTGCAAATTGGTAGTGGAACTAAGTAATACCCAGTGTTTTTAGAGCTGTAGATTTATGGTCTTAACCTCTATTAGTAAATAGGTCCTGAGGAGTTGAGAATTATATCCATTCTCTATATATTTAAATAATAATTTTTAATTTTTATCTTCTTCATTTTTTCAGATAAAGGAAACTAGGAAAGCAATGAGAGATTCCGATAGTGGGCTAGAAAAAATGGCTGTTGGTCATCATCTTCATGACCGAGCTCATGTCATTAAAAAGTCAAAGAATAACAAGACTGGAGATGAAGAGGTCAATCAAGAGTTCATCAATATGAATGAAAGTAAGTTGTCACGGAAAATAGCATTCTTCTTCTTAAAATAGCATCTGTACTGGTAGAACTTGATGAATTTTTTTTGTAGAAACATTCCATAAGGTGTCATTTTGAGGTAGTTTATGAATAATATGTGTGGGGACTACCAGGGACGATCTTATCAAAGTAATAAAATTGGGGTTTCATTGTTTCATAGAGATTTGTTTTTTATACTGATTTTTGGTAATGTTATTTATTTTTTGTTCTATACTTGGAAAATGGAATCTTTTGAATTGTCATTTAGTAAGGTTGCCAGTAGGCAAAATGAGTTTTTATGTATTTCTAAGGTATATTTGAAAAGTATAAAAAAGAATAAAGAAAACTAAAATTATCCATAATCCCAATCCAAAACAACTATTCATGTTTTAGTATATTTCTTCCCAGTAGTTTTACGTATATGTAAACACATACACTTTTTCTAAAAATTAGTATTTTATTATGTAGTTTATATTGTGCCTATTTTAATTCACCATTATAATTGTGAAAACAGTTACCTATGATGTTTTTCAAAAACATTCTAAATGGTTACCTAAAAGTTTTTGTGAATGGGCTATCATTTAAAACATTCATTATTATTGGGTACTTCAGTTTTTGTATAGATAAGATTTTAATTTCTTGTATTGTTAGATAATATATCATGTATATTTCAAGTACATCTTTCCATTTTCTGGATTTTATGTTCATTCTTCAATGCATATAAGTCCTTGCAGTGTCGTAACTCTTCTTATTATAGTTTTTAGGTTAAATTCATCTTCTACTTTCCAAAAGTATTTTGAGTAAAAGTGTTTTGTCACTTTAAATTTTTTAAATGGAAATGGTTTATTATCGTATCATTTCAGAAAAAAATTCTCTTAGGGTTGGCTTGGACAAAGTTATTTTTATGCAATGAGATGGAAGCTACAACATCTTAACTTTTAATTTTAACCTTTATAGTTTTGTCATAATTAAATATATATAGAGTACTTAAGAATAATGAAAACGTTGAAGAAAAATTTAGTGAGGGAACACATTATTATTATAAACGCCATCTGATAGAACAAGTATTACCATTTACCTATTGTTAATCGAAGTTAGATTGCCTAATTCATAACAAATTGACAGTTGAGATGAGTAACCTGTCTTAGGAAACTGAGAACAGAAGCTTGTGAGGTAGGCCAAGTTATGCAGGAAAATGGTGAGGTTAATAGGAAGTGCTAGTTATAGAAGTGCCCAAGTACAGACCAGGAAGATGACCCAGGAAGAAAGAGTATAAGTTCAGTGTAATTGAGTCAAAGGGTTCATTGGGTAGAATAACATGATATGCAGGCAAATACATGAAAAACCAGATCATCAATAACCAAATTATGAATAGGAATAAAAGAAGAATAGGCAAAAAAAGGAAATAGTACCCTGAATCAAAGACCTTTATATTTGGGGCAGTTCCCTGCCTCTGTCTTGAGGTTAGGCTGAGGGAAGCACAAGGCCAGAATCAAGTATGTGGGAGCCAAGGCAGCTACTGACAGTTCATATATTAATACTTGCCTCTTTATTTTGATATTTAATGTAGGTGATGCTCATGCTTTTGATGATGAGTGGCAAAATGAGATTTTGAAATACAAACCAGTGGGACAGTGGCGCAACATAGAAAACCCTAGGATGAGAAGTGTTGGTCATGAGAATTCAGGCTGCCGAGAACTTAAAAGAAGGTAAAATTATTTCTAAAACAAATTATATATTTTTTTAACAAGAATTAGAAGAAAAGTAATGTAATTTTACTTCTGTCAGGAAGTTTTGATTAACATCCGTTGTTTCTATCAACGGTATCTTTTTTGAAGGATGTAATGACTTTATATTATATCTGAGCATTCCACACAAATTTGAATTTGTATCTAAAAACCAATAATATTTCAAGATTGCATTATTAGTAACTCACTAGCAAACTATGCTTCAGAAGACAGAGGCTAAAATCCTTTTAAGAAAAAATGAAATATTATAATGTAGTTCTTCTTAAAACAAATTTTAATCTGGATGTAGGAGGAGTTATACATTTCATGCCAGGTAAGATATTGGTATCTAGAGATCTGATAAGGGAGGAGGGGCTGTATTTGAAAGGCTTAACAAAACTCCCCTTACAAGTCAATGGTAAAAGCATTTTTAGATACTTGTGTAATACTTAACATTATTTGCACCTATATTAGGTATTAGATATTTTGGAAGACTTTTCCCAAAACTTTAGCCTCCTTTGGGATTACCTTTGGAATAGCTGTCCTGAAACCACACCATTAAGATTATAGAGGTTTTTCAATTAACAAAACCAAAAGACAACTGACAGAATGGGAGAAGATATTTGCAAACGACATATCAGATAAAGCGCTAGTGTCCAAAATCTATAAAAAACTTAGCAAACTCAACACCCAAAGAGCAAATAATCCAATCAAGAAATGGGCAAAGGACATGAACAGACATTTCTTCAAAGAAGACATCCGGATGGCCAACAGACACATGAAAAAATACTCCACATCTCTCAGCAACAGGGAAATACAAATCAAAACCACAGTAAGATACCACCTCACACCAGTCAGAATGGCTAAAATTAACAAGTCAGGAAATGACAGATGCTGGCGAGGATGCAAAGAAAGGGGAACCCTTCTACACTGTTGGTGGGAATGCAGGCTGGTGCAACCACTTTGGAAAACAGTGTGGAGGTTCCTTAAAAAGTTGAAAATAGAGCTACCCTATGACCTAGCAATTGCACTACTGGGTATTTACCCTAAAGATACAAACGTAGTGATCCGAAGGGGCATGTGCACCCGAATGTTTATAGCAGCAATGTCTACAATAGCCAAACTATGGAAAGAACCTAGATGTACATCAACAGATGAATGGATAAAGAAGAGTTGTATATCTATACAATGGAATACTATACAGCCATCAAAAAATGAAATCTTGCCATTTGCGACGATGTGGATGGAAGGCAGCTATGCTCACCACTATACCACCAACGCGCGACGATGTGGATGGAACTAGAGGGTATTATGCTTAGCAAAATAAGTCAACCGGAGGAAGACAACTATCATATGATCTCCCTAATATGAGGAAGTGGAGTTGCAACATGGGGGGTTTAGGGGGTAGGAAAAGAATAAATGAAACAAGATGGGATCAGGAGGAAGACAAACCATAAGTGACTCTTAATCTCACAAAACAAATTGAGGGTTGCTGGGGGGAGGGGGGTCGGGAGACAGGGGTAGGATTATGGACATTGGGGAGAGTATGTGCTATGGTGAGTGCTGTGAAGTGTGTAAACATGGCGATTCACAGACCTGTACACCTGGGATAAAAATACATTTTATGTTCATAAAAAAATTAAAAAGATTATAGAGGTTTTTGTGTATATTCTAGAGTTGGAATTTAATTTGGTTCTCTGGGGGAAAAAATGGAAAACAATATTAAATTTCCTATTAAATTTACACTTGAGAGAGAGGGAGGCCTCACCAGGCCTTAAAATAGAAATCTATTCTAGGCCTTAAGAGAGTGGAGGATTGCTGCAGAAGGTGGAAGGCTTCACAGAACCAGCGGTGGACAAGCGGGTATCAAGTAAATCAGAAGCCTTGTGCAGAATTTCATGAGCTAGGATCTTTTATTTTTAAATACTTATTTAGGAATTTAGAGCCCTAATACTTTCTGTAGAAAATTAGCTCCCATATTACTTTCCGGCAATATTTGTCTCAGTTTGGAAACTCTGTTGATAAAAAAAAAATACAGTGCTAAGTTTGACTATGAAATAAGGTCCTTGTTAGAGAAAGCATACTCTTTATAGATGATCCATAAATCTGTGGCCCTGTCCGTGGCATTTCCTATAAACCAGCCCTGTCCAATAGCCCTTTCTGGAATGATTTTCTGTAATAGTGAAAATGTTATGTATCTATACTGTCCAATATGGCACCCATTAGACACATGTGGTTATTGAACCACTCTTCATATGTGGCTGATACAGCTGAGGAACTGAATTTTAAACTTCATTTTATTTTAATTGATTTAAATGTAAATGATGTGGCTAGTGGCTGCCAGTCAGATGGATAGCATGGTTAAGCAGTTAAATCTATCTCAGGAAAGCAGCTGTTGCTTTCTTAAATGTGAATGAAATAATCTCCCATATGTTTTTCAAAGCTATTGTGGAAGTCTTAGATAAAACTTAAAAGTATTTTTTACTCATGTTTGTATTGATTTGTAAACTACCATTTGAAAAATGGTATTAATGTTCATATTGTATTTCTCAGGGAGAAACCTCATCAAAGTCCAGCCATTGAACATGGAAGAAGATCAAATGTTTTTGTGGACAAACTCAACATCAAAGGATCACCTGTGAAAATCAACAAAAAATAAATAGCCTTGCATTTGATTTCTTTAGTTTTGATTGTTTTAACAGAGAAAGTAATGGTGCTGGGTAATACATATAAGACCAATCTTTTGTTAAATCAGTACTGTATTTAACTTTCTTCTGATATCTGAATGTTCTTGGAAGTGCTAGCTTTATATTGTCCATACTTTAGGAATAAAACTTTAATTTTCAACAATTCAAGTTGCTAAACATTCTATAAACTCTTTTCTTTAAAACATACTAATTTTTAAGGCTGATTTTGCTTTCCCATTTATCTTCCTATTGGCTGTGTTTTCTTTTATATAATCAATATTGAATGTAGAGCTAGTTTTATCATATGTATTAGTTATAAGAAAGTAAAATATTAAAAAATAGTCTCAGTTTTCACTAACACACCACCACAGTGATTTCATGTGTTATATAGCCAGCTAGCTTAAGATTTTAAAAATAAAGCAAAATTATATAGTACTGATTTATGAGAAATTATTTTGATAAATTACCTTAAAATCAAAGAATTCTGAATTTTAAGGAGATTTTAAATCGCTAATATATGAGTTTTATTCTTATAATTTCATTATATAGTGTATTCTTTTTTGTTCCACATCACATTCTTAACATTCATCAGACTTTACATTGACCTTTCTCTTTAACTTCTTAAGGTAGCATATTTCTGCTCTCCTTTCCCACAAACAGCTTAATCTGTCTCCACAGTTAACATTCTAAAGTTGGAATGTCCTTGGAGAAACTCTGCTCAGCCTTTTTGTGACATTTAGAAAAATGCATTTGGTATTCTGTAAACCTGAATGATTGATTGTCTCAAAATTTCTTTGACAGGTGATATGTGTTCTTGAGCGAGGTACTTAATAATTCAGTTGTTCCCTTTTATACCATTTAAAAATTCAGCTTTAGCTTTTTTTATTCTAGAATTCAAGCATTAATCTGTTTTTAGAAAAAGTTTGAAGTTTATGAGAATATTAAATCTTAACCTTAAGTTTTTGTTGTTTCAGAGGAATAAAGACCAGAAAATCCACTATCACCTTGTAATCCTAATATCTTACTTTTTTCACTTTTGAAATAGAACTATGTGATTGAGCTTATCCTTTCCTATTTTCCATATTGTATCCTATTAATTTTATTAGTTGGTGTGTTTCATGCCTGTAATTAGTTACAAGATAAGATGCATACATGTCAATTCATTTGTATAACACAAAAAGTAATTGAGCATGTATTAATTAAAGATGTTAACATTTTCCTCTTATGTATACATTGGTATACTAATAACATATTGGGAAGTTGTCATAAGGCCTGAATTCTAAATAACACTTTTGCATAAATTTACTTGATAGAGCAAAATCCCAATAGAATAGACACTGTAATACTCTTCTGCCTAAATCATTACACTGATAACTTGAATCATTATATTCAAAAATGAAAACACACTTTAATAAATGTATTTAAAACTAGATAACTTCTGGGGCCCCTGGGTGGCTCAGTGAGTTAAGACTCTGCCTTCGGCTCAGGTCATGATCCCAGGGTCCTGGGATTGAGCCCCGCATCGGGCTCTCTGCTCAGCAGGGAGCCTGCTTCCTCCCCCTCTCTCTGCCTGCCTCTCTGCATACTTGTGATCTCTGTATGTCAAATAAATAAATAAAATCTAAAAAAAAAGAATATTAAAACTATATAACTTCTATGCAACATATAGCAGTTACAGTATTTACAGCTATTTTTCCTCCCAATTTGTTTATCATAGAAAGTAAATAAAAATTGAATTAAATATATATTTCTTCTTATGCCACAGAGCTTCATAAGGGGCCACTCATAAAACTATGTGACATAGAGTGAGTAAATGTCAATTCTTTATATCCACATGTTGCTGAAATGTCCTCTTTTCAGAATTATTTTTACCATGCTGCTGAAGTCAACCATATAAGAAAGAAGATTCTCTGTAGCTTGTAGTTCATATTATTTTTCCCTTGTGGATAACCATTGATGTTTCTGAAACCCTGGATCTTTTGGGACTAGAAAGATAGTAACAGTTTGGTGAATGTGGCCTTGGCAATGAGGCCAAGTTGGATTCCTTTCCTTGCTACATTAGAGTTCTTCCTGGCAGTCTCAGTGATAGGTTTCCATTACTCTGCCTTTATGACTCCATTCTCCTTTACTGGAGAGGAGCACATTAGACCTGCAGGTTGCTGGAGGGGAGGAGGCTGGGGGGATGGCATGGCTGGGTGATGGACATTGGGGAGGGTTTGTGTTATGGTGAGTGCTGTGTGTTGTGTAAGACTGATGAATCACAGACCTGTACCCTTGAAACAAATAATACATTATATGTTAACTTAAAAAAAAGTAATCAGATGATGCCCTAAATATGGCAATATGATGATGATGGTAATCGGAGATGGTGCTTTGGGGAGGTGATTAGCTTATGAGGGTGGAGACCTCCTGAATAGCATTAGTGTCTTAATAACAGAGACACTAGAGAGCTCCCTTGCCTTTTTTTTTTTTTTTTTTTTTTAAGATTTTACTCTTTTGACAGAGCACAGGCAGGGGAGCAGCAGGTAGAGGGACAGGGAGAAGCAGTTTTCTTGCCGAGCTGGGAGCCTGGTGCAGGACTCAGTCCCAGGACCCCGGGATCATGACCTGAGCTGAAGGCAGATGCTTAACCAACTGAACCACGCAGGCGCCCCTCCCTTACCCTTTCTATTTCTATTGTTTTTAAGCCACTATATTGTTTATAGTATTTTTGCTGTAGCAGCCTGAATAGACTAAGATAGTGGTCTTAGGCTGATAGGGCTGGGACAATTTAGAGATTCTACTGAAGTGTGACCTAGACCCTCACTGCAGTGAATTAGGATCTTCAATTTGGTAATAATGTACATATCTGAGACCTCTTGAGTCCCTTCTGTCCCTGATTACATGGAATTTGCAGTAAATCTGCATTCTGATGATTTCTCTGTCTCCAGAGTCGTGCTTATTGTCTCTTGGGGATTGGGGGTTCTGATTAGACTTTGGTGTCTTCTGGTGAATTTGACTTTAAGCACCATCTCCTATCTTCTGGCTACCTGCCCACCATCTTATATTATTTGTCTATGAAAACTTTCCTCAGTCTTGTCGCTTGTATGAAAAGTTTGCTTTGGGAGAGCCCTTCTATCTACCCATGTTGCCTTCTAACTACATGTGTCTCAGGTCAGTAGTCATGTGGCTTAACATTAAAGCCTGAGACAGACAGCAGTGTTTTACATTTGATAGATCATAGGCAGTTTTTCATGGGTTTGTCACTAATAGACTTGGACTACCTCCTGGCATACCTTTAGCAAGGAATTTTAGTGACAATTTTAGGGAATTTGGATGTGAAAGAACTTGCACTTGAACAAGGCACTTGCCTTGAGAGGAACCTTGGAAGAATGACACCAAAAAACAACTAACGAAACCTCAGGGGAGTCTATGTGTTACTTCTCTAAAAGAGACCACTTTATGAAAAAGATTCTCTGTCTTTTATTTCCATACTTAAGAGCTTTTTTATTTTTTTTAAGTGGTCTCCATGCCTAGCATGGAGGCCAATGCAGGCCTTGAACTCACAACTCTGAGATCAAGACCCGAGTTGAGATTAAGAGTTGAAGCTTAACCACCTGAAGCACCCAGATGTCCCCATACTTAAGAGCTTTGTAACTGTATGGTTTATATTTAAACTTTCTCCTCCCTTCTTGAAGAGGGAAAGTAATTATACTTCTATAGGAATACTTTAATATTTGTATTATTAATTAAACAAGGAAGCTAGTAGACTTAGATAGCTTTAATGTCTTAGTAGCCCATTTAACCAAATCAAAATAAGCCTTTTATGCCTCAAGGTTAAGAAATTGAAGCTTAAAGATATCAATCACTAACAGACTTTTTCATAGACGGCAACCATTTAAGCTAACGCCAGTCAATCGAATAACTTTCCTTGTTTGCTTCTGCCTCTTCTTTATAAAAGTCTCCCTTAGCTCTGGTTGGTGGAGACCTCCTAACCACTTCCTGTTTGGCCACTGCCTTATTGCAATTGATTTTTCTTCAAACTCAAACTTATTTTTAAAGATTTTAATTTTTTTCAGTAATCTCTCTACCCAGTGTGGGGCTGGAACCACAACCCTGAGATCAAGAGTCACCTGCTCTACTGATTGATCCAGCCATGTGACCCTCAAACTCAAAATGTTTAATATGCCATCTAGCTCACTGTTTCTCCTGTTCCAATTTTTTCCTCCCACTTGAAAATTTTTAAAGATTTTATTTTTTGATTGATTTGAAATACAGCATGTGCAAGCCGGTGGGGAGGAACAGAGGGAGAAGGATGAACAGACTCCTTGATGAGCTCAGAGCTTGACATGGGACTTATCTCAAGACGATGAGATCATGACCCAAGCAGAGATCAAGAGTCAGATGTTCAACCCACTGAGCCACGTAGGCACCGAGCACTTGAAAATTTTTAAAGATGAATTGAGAAAAAAGTCATTTTGGCATATGTGTAATCTAGGAATATCTAGTCCAAATAGTCCAAAATGTCTAAGACAAAAAGTCTGTTAACCACTTGTGCTGTTTTGCATAAAAAATGTGGACAAGTGCATTTAAATAATAGCTTTTGTTAGTATGATTATAAGAAAGTTTTCAAGATAAAAGAGGATTTTTTAAATATGATTTAATGATTATGAATATAAGGTTTATGAAGTACTTTTTTAAAAGTTATATGAAATATTTCTGATAAATAGGTGCATTTGTGTAAAGGAATGAATATGCTCAACTATAGTCTTCTTCCAAGTTTTATTACATAAATTAATGCTAATAAAATCTTCTAGTTTATATAAAACCAAGGTTGAACTTCTCATGATTTAAACTTTCCAAATTTCCTATATTGATTTTATGGGTCAGATCATTTATTGTTGACTCCATCAATTGTGTAAGATTGCAAAATACAAAATGGTGTTTATCTAAATAAAATTACAATGTAGATCTCTTTTAAAGGGGGTTTAATCTTACAAGATTACAATAATACTATTTATTATAATGACTGAAAGTGTTAGCTAAAATTGTAATTTTCCAAATCTTTAGTTAACTTTTCCAGAGCTTAGAAAATATTAAATTAGTCCTTGGACACTTGGATAGTTTCTTTCTTTCTTTTTTTTTTTTTAAGATTTTATTTATTTATTTGACAGACAGAGATGACAAGTAGGCAGAGAGGCAGGCAGAGAGAGGGGGAAGCAGGCTCCCTGCTGAGCGGAGAGCCCAATTCCAGGACCCTGAGATCATGACCTGAGCTGAAGGCAGAGACTTAACCCACTGAGCCACCCAGGCACCCCATACTTGGATAGTTTCTAAGTAAAAACTGATACAAGATTTTGGTCACTGAAGATGGTTTCAAATTTCTTAGAGATTATAAAATGACTATGAATTAACTGTGGAAATGTTTTGGATGATACTGTATATGTGTATTTTGCCACTTTAAAAGTTAATGGAATTAAGAGTACCTGAGTGGCTCAGTTGGTTGGGTGTCTAATTCTTAATTTTGGATCAGGTTCTGATCTCAGGGTTGTGAGATCCAGTCTGCATAGGGCTCTGCACTGGCCGTAGAGCCTGCTTAAGATCCTCTCTTTCTATCTCTGCCTTCTGCCCCCAACAAGCTTGCTCTCTCTAAACACATACACACACACACACACCCCTTAACAGAGATAATCTATAATAACATAAAAATTTAGCTAGACAGTTCTTGGTTTTCTGTCTTCCAGTTTTCCTTTTGGAATAAAGAAAAGTTGATTATTTTGATTAAAAGTGATTAATAAAAATAATATATTCAGGGGCGCCTGGGTGGCTCAGTGGGTTAAAGCCTTTACCTTTGGCTTGGGTCATGATCCCAGGATCCTGGGATCAAGTCCCATGTTGGGCTCTCTGCTCAGGGGGGAGCCTGCGTCCTCCTCTCTCTCTGCCTGTCTTTCTGCGTTCTTGCGATCTCTGTCTATCAGATAAATAAAATCTTGGGGCACCTGGGTGGCTCAGTGGGTTAAAGCCTCTGCCTTCATCTCAGGTCATGATCCCAGAGTCCTGAGATAGAGCCCCACATCGGGCTTTCTGCTCTGCGGAGAGCCTGCTTCCCCCTCTCTCTGCCTGCCTCTCTGCCTACTTGTGATCTCTGTCTGTCAAATAAATAAAATCTTTAAAAACATCAGCATAGTTACAGAAAAATATGAATACACAAGATAATGAGCATGAATTTTTACTTAAGCTTAGTTTGTTAAAGTGGTTTTAGTGTTGTAGATACGCTGTTTTATTTAACAATTTATATCTTTAAAATAACCTTAATTTAATTATCATTTGCATAATTACATATTTATGTATTTTAAGCAAATACATAAAAGGCTTATAAAGACTGAATTTTTGAAAGTCTAAACAAAAGTTTATTGGTTATACTCAGCATTAATGGATTTATTCTCTAATCAGTTTACAAATCCTTTCTTGCAAATTAATGCATGGATGGCATATGGAAAGTGAATTTGAAATTCATCATTGAAACTGTGATTTTTCTTTTCTTGTCCCTTGTAATTTACTCTGATTTCTATTTACTTATTCTCATTTGTACATTCATTTAATACTTATTGAGCACCTACCATATGCAAAGGGATACAGAAATTAACAAAACCAAATTGGTTTCCTTATGGAACTTACATTTCCATTGGGAGAGCTGGACAATAAACAGGTGTGTGAAATGTCTGGATCTATCTAAGAAGTGCTCCAAAGGAAAATTAAACAGCATGAGCAGATAGAAAGGGAGGAGGCTGCTGGTTCAGAAAAGTTGGTCAGGGAACTTCTCACTGATGAGGCTACTGAAAACAAAGCAAAGGGCTGCCACAGGATCTAGGGAAGAGCAAAGTCTCTGATTATATGAGGATCAGTAAGGAGGCCAATGTGGCTGGAGCAAAACCAGCGAGGGAAAGTAAGGCTATGTTGGTTTGGCTGCTGAAGTAGGGCATTTGCAGCCACTTACTCTGAGGAGGATGGGAAGCCACTTTAGAATTTTTTAAAAATTTAGTTATGAAAAGTTTCAAACCTACACAAAAGTGGAGATAACAGCAACGACGAACTCACTGGATGGAGTATTTTCAGCAGAGAAATGACAAGGTCTGGGTTAAAAGGATCCCTCTAGTTACAGGGTTGAGAATAAGCTGAGCTGTAGGCAAAGCAATGAGATCTTTAGGAAATCTATTATAATCTGGTGCAGAGATGGCAGTGTTGAGAGGCGGGGAGAAAGGGCAGATCCTGGATCTATTTTTGAAGGTGGTGCCTAGAACATATGCTGACAGGTTAGACCAGAGGTGTCCAAGAGTAGTAGTGAAGTGATATTTTTGTCTGGGCAACTTCAGCGGGGTTTCCATTTTCGAAATACTGGAGGAGAAGGTTTTGGGGAGGAAGATAAGCTCCGTTTTGGACACACTGAGCTCGAAATGCCTTTTTTTTTTTTTTTTTAAAGATTTTATTATTTGACAGAGATCACAAGTAGGCAAAGGCAGACAAAGAGAGGAGGAAGCAGGCTCCGCGCCAAGCAGAGAGCTCGATCCCACGACCCTGGGATCCTGACCCCAGCCGAAGGCAGAGGCTTTAACCCACTGAGCCACCCAGGCCACCCTCAAAACACTTCGAAGAGATCTAACTGAAATCATCAAAGATGCCATCTTCCCTACGGCCTGAACATGTAACATTTAACATCCAACAGTGAACTTTTTGAAATGAGAAAAAACATTTATAATTGACAGATCATTTTTCAAGTCATGTCTTTTTTCTTTTTAAAGATCTTATTTATTTGACAGAGAATATGAGCCAGGTGGGGTGTTAGTGGTGAGGGGCAGAGGGGAAGACAGACTGAGACTGACTCCCCACTTAGCAGGGAGCCCGCTGCGGGGCTCCATCCCAGAACCTTAGAATCAGGAGCTGAGCTGAAGGCAGTCACTTAACCAAACTGAGCCACCCAGGCGCCCTTCGGGTCATGTCTTATAATTATTATTATTTTTTTAATAACATAAACAGCAACTTCGCATTTTGTTTTTTACTTTATTCTGTTATAAACACATCTCCACATTTCTTGTTATATTGGTGTGGCTGTTCAAGCAGGGCCTTCTAGGCCCTTTAAAGGAGAGTGGAGGCTATTTCATAACTTTTTAAAACTTTTTTAAACTTTTAAAGTTTCACAACTTTTTAATTTTAATTTTAATTTTAATTTTTTTAAGTTTTTTAATTTATTTGTCACAGAGAGAGCGCGAACACAGGCCGACAGAATGGCAGGCAGAGGCAGAGGGAGAAGCAGACTCCCTGCCAAGCAAGGAGCCCGATGTGGGACTCGATCCCAGGACAGTGGGATCATGACCTGAGCCAAGGCAGCTGCTTAACCAACTGAGCCACCCAGGCGTCCCTCACAACTTTTTAAAAAGTTATGAAAAATTTTAAACCTACACAAAAGTAGACATGATGGCAACACCGAACACGCAAAATAACCACGTTCAAAAGGTTGGGAGGTTGGGTGAGCCTGGGGATGGGTATTATGGAGGGCACGTATTACATGGAGCACTGTGTGGTACATAAACAGTGAATTCTGGAACACTGAAAAGAAATTTAAAAAAATAAAAATTAAAAAAAAAAAAAGGAAAAATAAATGTTGCATCTTCCTAGGGGCAGAGCGATTGCACTTTCTCTTCCAGGTCCATAGAGGGCGCAAGGGCAGTAGACGGGGCTGGTCGGCTCTGAGGGCCGGAAGTCTCTCCTCTTTTCTTTCCTCTCGCCGCCTCCGCATCCTTCGACCCGGAAGCGCTCTTCCGGCACTGATTGCCGGCGTGACTTTGAACGCATTTTGATGTGGGTCAGGTTGTTGAGTAGACCTACAGCTGCCCCACCTTTACGCCACTTCTGCGCTTGCCATGAGACTGGTGGGAGCAGCCGCTGCCACGGCTTTGGGGCGCGGGCCGCTCCCGCGGGTCCTCGCTACCCTGGGATGGCAGAGGAAGCAGGTACTAGCGCCCGGCGAGGCGAAACCAAACCAGGGACTGCATAAAGGACCTTGCTGTCCCTCCAGGGCTAGGGAACAGTAATGCCTTCTCTGGGACCTCCTGAGAGCTCCGGGTACGAGGTGTCGTGCCTCAGTGCTGAAAAGTTTTTCGGTACCTGAACATCTCGTTATTCATGAGCTGCGTCTCGGTACCCTGGGGGAGTGGACGGGCCACCGTTTTATGTTTCAGCCTCTTTTGGGGGTGGGGGGGAAGTGACTGGAGTGCCGGTCCAGAACAGCTGAAAAATTAGTGTGTTCAGGGTTCGAACCCAGGGCTTCTGACTCATTATCGAGTGCTCTTTTCTGCGCAGAGTCCTTGGGCTGTGGACAGCCCTCTTCGGGCAGACCCTGGGTTATTTGTTTTGTCGTTCGAACTTCCCGGTACTTTGATCCTATTTCTGTCTTTTGCGGAGGTTGCAGAGTGGAGTAGGTTGGGGTGGGAGTTGAGCTTTTCCTGGTATGCAGACGTCGTTTGCTTTGCTTGCTGATATTCATGGGATTTCATCTAAATGCCTGTCCACCAGAATCCATTTAGTATTTGCCCAGCTTTTCTAAGTTCTTCTGTTTCCCTTTCCCCAGAAGTGCTGCAGTACCTTTTGGATTTGCAGTCCTATAGGGAGAGGTTTATATTGTCTTGATTCGGTAAAATATAAGGTTCTCCCTTACCCCCACCTCCACCAAAATGAAATGAAGTTTTTAAAAAAGTAATTCTTCCCGTGCAGAAGGAATTGGAAACGTTTTGTGGGGTCCCTTGGAACTATCCGTACCACAACACAAAGCATATGTGTTGGAAAACATCCTTGCTAGCTGTCAACTACAATAAGGGAGAAGGGGGAATAGAAGTAAAATTTAAACGAAAAACTGTGTTTCCTTTTAAAATTGTTGGAAGCTGTCTTACTGGTTTTATTAGCCTCAGCATGTATTTTCAAACCTGTGGACATTTGGAAAAGTATCTGTCCCCCTTTATTTAACTAGCTTATTTGACTATATTTTTCTGATTTATTTATAAGAATGTGTGTGCCCTTTCTGTCCTCTCTTGCAGTTTCTCCTTTGGTTAAAGGAGTTGCACATAATCTCACATAATGTTTTTTTTCATTGAGATTCTTTGATGGAAAGATACCAACCAAACCAATTCTAGTTGCCCATTATCTCTTATAAAAAGTGCATTGATTTGAGCTCTTATTTTTTCAGGTTAATTGGGAAGTCTGCCGATGGAGTTCGTCAGGAGTGATTCCTAATGAAAAGATACGAAATATTGGAATTTCAGCTCACATTGATTCTGGAAAAACTACATTAACAGAACGAGTGCTTTACTACACTGGCAGAATTGCAAAGATGCATGAGGTGTGGAGTTCCTGGTTGATTCAAAGCTAGTTTGAGCTTGGTAGTTATGATTTAATAAACATCACAAAACCTGAAAGATTAAAAGAACGGTTACAGTGGATCTTTATTGAAGTCCTAGAACAAAGGGATAGATAGGTCAAACTGGCTTGCAGTGTTGTTGTGAGGAATCTTTCTAGAAATCATGGGGCATCTGGGTGGCTCAGTGGGTTGAGCCGCTGCCTTCGGCTCAGGTCATGATCTCGCATCCCGGGATCGAGTCCCACATCGGGCTCTCTGCTCGGCAGGGAGCCTGCTTCCTCCTCTCTCTCTCTGCCTGCCTCTCTGCCTACTTGTGATCTCTCTCTGTCAAATAAATAAATAAAATCTTTAAAAAAAAAAAAAAAAAAGAAATCATCACTATGAGTATCCTCGGTAGATTGTCCTTTAGGAATGTTAAGTCTACACCTGAAACTAATACAACTATTAATTATACTTCAATTAATACATCATGATATATTCTTAAGCAGCTGTTAAAGTCGTATTTACATACTTTTTAACGTTATGGAGAGATGTTTAAGAAGGGTTTAAAACTATATATAGTATAATGTTAATAGTTACAAAATACATATATCAGGAAAAAAATTTTTTTTACTTGAACGTCTTCTAAAGAAATTACCATATTATTGGGTAACTTAACTCTCCATTTCTTCAGATGAAGGTCATCTTGTTAAGTCACATATTTTGCAAGCTGACTCCTTCCCACTCAGGCCTCAAAATCCACATGTCATAGAGCAGGGAAAAATGTGTGCTTTGAGCATCTGCTCATGGACTACCACAAGGCTAGTGGGCAGGAACAGTGCAGAGGAAACGGGGTTGGCTCCAAGACTGAGGTGATTGATCTTTTTAGCCGTTGTTGGGAAGAGCAATGAAAAGAGGGTTAGACAGATAATAGAGGGAAAAACTTGTAATCATTTCTCTGTTTCATAATATGATATGGTCTGACTTCTCTGAAAATTGCATCAGTTAACTTTCTGTGTTCTAGTTCCAGCTCAGTAAGATTTCTTTCCTTCTTGGGATGTAGGGATGGGGGACTCTGAATTGCTGTGCTTGTGTTTAGGTGAAAGGTAAAGATGGAGTTGGTGCTGTCATGGATTCCATGGAACTAGAGAGACAACGAGGAATCACTATTCAGTCAGCAGCCACCTATACCATGTGGAAAGATGTCAATATCAACATTATAGATACTCCTGGTGAGTTGAAGTCTTAGTTTAATTGTTGCAGATTGTTTTGACAAAAGCACATTTAGTTCCTTATTATGTCCCAGCTCATTTTTAAGTGTCAAATGATATTCAAAAGTGTGACTGTGAGTTCTTGTTAGAGAAATCTGGGACCTAGAGCTCTTCATCATTATGTGGTTTCCTTAAAAGAGAGTGCAAATAGGGCGCCTGGGTGGCTCAGTTGGTTAAGCAACTGCCTTCAGCTCAGGTCATAATCCATGAGATCGAGTTCTGGATCAGGCTTGCTGTTTCTCCCTCTGCCTGCAGCTCCCCCATTTGTTCTCTCTCTCTCTGTATCAAATAAATAAGTAAAATCTCCAGTGCAAATAAATTTTGAGTAGGAAGGTTCTTGTCCATTGAAAGCTGTATCTGATTTAAAGGTGCCCAGGCCCTCGTAGTTTTGTTGTGTTTTTTTTTTTTTTTTGAAGATATTTATTTATTTATTTGACAGAGACACAGCAGGAGAGGAAACACAAGCAGAGGGAGTGGGAAAGGGAGAAGCAGGCCTCCCGCCAAGCAGGGAGACCCATGCGGGGCTCGATCCCAAGACTCTGGGATCATGACCCCAGCTGAAGGCAGGTGCTTAACAGCTGAGCCACTTAGGCACCCACCTCATAGTTTTTTGAAGAGTTGGGCCCCTGGACCTTATGGTGAGTAAATAGTATGGTGGTTTAAGAAATCCACATTCTAATTAAAAGACTTACATCATGAGGAGAGATACAAAAGCTTGTAATCGTGCATGTTAGAAAAATTCATACTTTAAGACCCACACTTCTTTGTCTAATTTAGGACATGTGGACTTCACAATAGAAGTTGAAAGGGCCCTGAGAGTGTTGGATGGTGCAGTCCTCGTTCTCTGTGCTGTTGGAGGGGTGCAGTGCCAGACCATGACTGTTAATCGTCAGATGAAGCGCTACAACGTTCCTTTTTTAACTTTTATTAACAAATTGGACCGAATGGGCTCCAACCCCACCAGGGCCCTGCAGCAAATGAGGTACTGAGCCTTAGAAAGAACAGGAGGGGCTGTGATGAAACCTGACATAGAAGGATAATTACTAATTCAATGTCATTAAGCTCTATTCCTAAAAAAATTTTTAGGGAAAAAAAAAAGTTTTTTTCCCTAAAATTTATGTGAGTACTTATCTTAGTAAAAGAAACATCGAAGTCAGTAGTTTGGTTTGTGATGTGATCTCATCAGTTACATTTGCTGTAAAATGGGGAAAATGTGACTTAAATTATAGGGAGGTTTAAGGTGAATTCAGATAACAATCTGGCATTTCACTGTTTTGCTGTGATTAGAGAAGTAATAATCTAGTGTGGATTCTATAAGTATATATTTAGACAAACCTAGAGGATTGTCTGTTTTAACCTTTACTGAAGGAACTTTATTTTTTTATTTATTTTTTATCCTTTTTTTTTTTAAGATTTTATTTATTTATTTGACAGAGATCATAACTAGGCAGAGAGGCAGGCAGAGAGAGAGAGGAGGCAGGCTCCCTGCAGAGCAGAGAGTCCGATGTGGAGCTCAATCCCAGGACCCTGGAATCATGACCTGAGCTGAAGGCAGAGACTTTAATCCACTGAGCCACCCAAGCACCCCAATTTAAGGAATTTTAATTAATGCCCTTAAGAAGTTATGGTGTATGGTAACATACTTGGGTTCATATGGTAACATACTTGCTAAAATAACAGTAACACTTCCTTTCTGTACCAGATGTAACTAAGTTGTGGTCCTAGCATTTTACACTTTGCTCAATATTGTATATTTCACATAGCCTTTGAAAAGAGTGGAAGTTTCACTTTCATCTTTGGTGGATGTGTAACTGGAGCTATCAACTTCCTATTGAAATATCCTAGGGCAGAGCTGATGAAAATAGTAAAGTTTCTGGTAGTGGAGACACCAAGAGCGATGTGTCTGATCATGAAGGATACGGTGTTGAAGAGCTTCAAAAGACGGTATTGCAGGGCGCCTGGGTGGCTCAGTGGGTTAAGCCTCTGCCTTCGGCTCAGGTCATGATCCCAGGGTCCTGGGATCGAGCCCCACATCGGGCTCTCTGCTCAGCAGAGAGCCTGTTTCCCTTCCTCTCTCTCTGCCTGCCTCTCTGCTTACCTGTGATCTCTTGTCTGTCAAATAAATAAATAAAATCTTTAAAACAACAACAACAACAAAAAAAGACAGTATTGCTGTGCGCACTGATGGAAGTGATATATTTGGGAATATGAGCTTGAAAGTTTTCTTTATTGGGTATTTGTAGTCATTTCTTACTTAGTTACTTAGTTACTTAGTAATTTCTTACTTACTTAGGTTTGAAAACAAAGCCTTTTCACTTTTTGTCCTTTTTACTTATATTTTACTTGTACTTGGCAATGGATGGACTATTTCTACCATGTTGTGTGAATTCCAGGAAAATTCTCTTCTAGCATTTATGTGACTACTGCAGTTCTCTTTCTTCTCTGCTCCCTCTTATCTGCATTGTGTAACTCCTATTAAACAGATTTTAGAACTTCTGGATCTCATCTCCGTGTATTACCTTTTCTACCATTCATTCTACCATTTCATACATTTGTTTCTTCTCATTTTCATCTGGGTTATGAGAGAATTGAGGTCAGTCTTCCAGCTCACTAATCTGAAGGTCATCTGTGTCCCTTCTGTTATGTTAGCCTTTTCTTTCTTTTTAATTTCTGTAATTATGTAATTAATTTCCTAAACTTTGTCTTGTATTGCATCGTCTTCATTAATAGAAAGGTAGTTCTCAGATCTTTGCATTTTATTTTCTTTCGATAACTCTGTCCTTGGAAGTTAATACTGTTTCTTGAGCTCACATGTCTCTTTCAAGCTATTGGTAACCTTCAAATATTTGGTGATTCTTAGTTTTCTATCCATAGTTCTAGATGGGGGCCTAGAGTCTAGACTACACTATGGTAGCCAGAGCATGTTTCTTTTTCAGTGAGAATACCTGCCTTGAATCCCTTCAGTGGTTGTGCCTGACTGAGGGTATAGGCTGATAATGAATATCTGATTTTTTTTTTTTTTTTTTTTTTTTTTTTTTTTTTTGTCAGAGAGAGAGAGAGAGAGAGCTCACAGACAGACAGAGTGGCAGGCAGAGGCAGAGGGAGAAGCAGGCTCCCCACTAAGCATGGAGCCTGATGTGGGACTCGATCCCAGGACACCGGGATCATGACCTGAGCTGAAGGCAGCCGCTTAACCAACTGAGCCACCCAGGCGTCCCGAATATCTGATTTTTAACATGCATGCTAAAAGTTCTCCTGTAAGAACTTCCTCTTTAACTGTACTCAGCTTTGCTAGAGTCAGCTGATCTAAGGAGAGATGGGCAAGGTGATCCCACTATCCTTTAGTTTTCTGATCAACCACCATTGACTTGTTCTTCCCCCTTATGTTTTTGATCCAGGATATTCTGGGGAGCTGATGGAGAAACACTTATTTTAGAGTTCTCTTGTTGCTTAAATAGGGTTTTGGCTTCCTGAGCATGGTGAATTTGGTTACTCCCAATCGTTTTAAATTTTCTGAGTTTTTTGGCTTTTTTTCTTTTTAAGATTTTATTTATTTGACAGAGCAAGAGAGGGAACACAAACAGGGGGAGTGGGAGAAGAAGCAAGCCTCCCACTGGTCAGGGAGCCTGATACGGGACTCAGTCCCAGGACCCCAGGATCATGACTCCAGCCCAAGGCAGATGCTTAACAACTGAGCCATCTAGGTGCCCCAATATATTTTCTGTTTTGAGCTCCTGATGATACCCTTCTCGGTTCCACAATATCTGCCATTGATTTATTTTTGTCATTTCAAAGGGATTTAGGGAGGACATATGTATTTTTATTTGGTAAACATATATATTTTTATTTTTCAGGTCTAAACTGAGTCACAATGCAGCATTTATGCAGATACCCATTGGTTTGGAGGGTGATTTTAGAGGTATAATAGACCTTATTGAGGAACGAGCCATCTATTTTGATGGAGACTTTGGGTAAGTTAAAAATGTATTATTAATACCTTAAAAAGCATCAAAGAGAAAAAAGAAAGGATGATTTCTTTAAATATAGAGAAAACTTCTTTTTAAAATATGGCTGGAGGAATATACTCCAAAATGATTTTGTTTTAATGCCTTTAATCCTAGTTGGTTCCCATTTTGCTTAGTATTCTTTCCAAGGGAGAGTATGTTATTTTTTGGGTAATTTATATCATGTTATATGCATGGTATGGTAACAGGCCATCAGCTTGGGCTAGTAATGTATCTCGTTTTCCATTTGTTTATTTATTCATTGATTCATCCTGTGGACTTTTATGGAGTAGCTGCTGTGTCCTGGGTATTATGATAAAAACTGGGAAGAAAATATGGATCATGAATGTTTGCTCTATTTATGAGACTACAGAGATAAAACGACAATACATAAAAGCAGTTAAAAATAGTGCAGATGTGGTTTGGAGAACATAAGAAGCAAATTGGTGATTTTTTGACATGGTATTTGATCCATCAATCAATTTTGAGTGACCTCTACATACAAAACTGTTAATCAAAATTTGACATTCAGAAAAATCACGTGCAAGCTTGTTAAAACACATTCCTGGATCCACTTCCAGATGATTCTGATTCAGTAGGTCTGGGGGGAGTCTGGAATTTGCATTTCTGGAAAGCTCCCAGGTGATGCTGCCATTATAGATCTATAGACCACATTTTGAGTGGCACTGTTTTGGACAATGTGGGAAGACATAAATGACCCTTCATTATGAGGAGTGGTCCCCAATAGCCTAGCAGTTTCTTTAGAAGTAATTCCTGAGAGGTTTTCTTTCTCTGCTGTGAAACTGGGATTGCTAGTCTGGCGGGTGGGTGAAGGGTGTTATGTTCAGTTAACTGTATCCTTTATCTTCATCAGCTATCTTGTAGGCAGGGGAAGGATATAGGCTGTCTAGTAGATGAGGTGTTTCTCTCCCTTCTTGTATGACAGTAGTGACTGTGGTTTATCTACTATTTCTTAGAATGTAAGGCCCAAGAGGATAGGGATATTTTTTCATGTTTATTCAATTCTGTCCCAAGCCCTAGCACTTTCTGGTACACAATAAGGACTCAAAAATATTTGTAAATGAATTAATAAATCCACTTTCCCAAAGTTACCAGGGCACACATTTGTCTTCTAAAGTAAAGGCTCTTAAACTTTGTTATGCCCCTACCACAGATGAAATTTCTTATTATATCTGCCCTCTTTCCCAGCCCTAGACCTCTGGGTATATAAATTTTGAAAGGACCCACAGCTGATTCTGGCTAAGAACCAGGGGAGCTTGACAGGAAGGATGAAATTATGATCTGAAGGCTGTGAAGAGCATTTTTTGAGTTAAGAATTATTTTCTGACTATATGCGGTTGACTTCCTTTACTTTTTTAATTTAGGAACACATTTTCTGAAAAGCTGATATTTTGGACGTTAGTTTCCATTTTTAAAGAAGTACTTTGAAACTTTTGAGACTGATGTTTTGAGTATCATGTATATCTGTTTCTCAGTTGTGTATATTTATAAATCTTTCCTATCCAGCCCCTAAAGAAATGGCGATCTGGAGTTAAGGTTGAAGAGTTTGTCATATTTAGTAACCTTTTTTTTTACTATATTCTGTGTTAAAATTGTGTAATTGGGTTTGTTATCCGTGGAAGGAATAGAGTCAGGTCTCTTTTCCTCTTTGTTAGTGACTGTGATATTCTGATTAATTTGGTTAATAGAATTTTCAAGAGTCATATGAGCTTTGGAGTCAGAATGACTTTGAAGCTTGGCTCTTGTATTTATTAGTAGTACAGCCTTGGCAGTTTGCTTTGCTTATTTAAGTATTTTTGCCCACTATTCTGTCTAAATTTTAAAGATCTACATTGGTCTTGCCATTTTAATGCAAATATATCAAAGCTCTTTCTCATTTAAAAAAATTTTAGCCCATTGGGGAGGGTATGTGCTTTGGCGAGTGCTGTGAAGTGTGTAAACCTGGCGATTCACAGACCTGTACCCCTGGGGATAAAAATATATGTTTATAAAAAATAAAAAATTTAAAAAAAATTTTTAGCCATTAGGGTTTGTGTTTTTCATTGGTGCTTTATATTGTATAATTGAATATTCTTATAGTAGTAAAATAAAGCATTTCTTTTCTTAGTCAGTTTGTTCGATATGGGGAAATTCCAGCTGAATTCAGGGCAGCAGCAGCGGATCACCGGCAAGAGCTGATTGAATGTGTTGCAAATTCAGATGAACAGCTTGGTGAGATGTTCTTGGAGGAAAAAATCCCCTCAGTTTCTGACTTAAAGGCAAGTGCTCTCAAAATAAGTCTTACAATAACAAGAAAAATAGGGTGGGGTTTTTTGTGGGTAAGAGACATGCTTTTATGCATGGGTTTTATTAATGAAATCTGAGTAAATTTATTTAATATTACTGGTTTTTTCAAAAAATACTTGCTATTTCTTATTATTCTTTAAATAATGAGTTGTATAACATCTTACAATGGGAAAGGAGTTATAGTTCTAAAAAGAAAAGATGATATTTAAACATCCAACCTCTTGGGCGCCTGGGTGGCTCAATGGGTTAAGCCTCTGCCTTCAGCTCAGGTCATGATCCCAGGGTCCTGGGAACAAGTTCTGCATCAGGCTCTCTGCTCAGAAGGGAGCCTGCCTCCTCCGTCTCTCTCTCTGCCTGACTCTCTGCCTACTTGTGATCTCTTTCTGTGTGTCAAATAAATAAATAAAATCTTCGAAAATAAATCAACTTCTTCGGTATATCTCCTTAAGGAGAAGATAAATATACAAGTGTTACAGCAATAAAACAAATTAAGTGATGAGGCTGCTAAATGGTTACAGTCTAAATGTTGATACTTGTACTGTTTAGAAGGCTGTATAGATTTCTTCACTTGGTCATTTAGATCCTTAAAAAAAAAAAAAAGATCTCTGCTTAAGATTGGTATTTATTTTTCTAGTAGATAATTTTTTTTTTTTTTTTTTTTTTTAAAGATTTATTTATTTATTTGACAGACAGAGATCACAAGTAGGCAGAGAGGCAGACAGAGAGAGAGGAGGAAGCAGGCTCCCCGCTGAGCAGAGAGCCCGATGTGGGGCTCGATCCCGGGACCCTGGGATCATGACCTGAGCCGAAAGCAGAGGCCTTAACCCACTGAGCCACCCAGGCGCCCCTCTAGTAGATAATTTTTGCACAGGAGACACACAGAGGCCAATAAGCACATGAAAAGATGCTTAGCATCACTAATTATTAGGGAAGGCAAGTCAAAATCATGGGATTTCACTTTATCCATTAAGATAGCTAGTAAAATAGCAAGTGTTGGCGAAGATACAGAGAAATTGGAACTCTTGTGCATTGTTAGTGGGAATGTGAAATGATGCAGTCACTGTGGAAGAAGTACGGCCATTCCTCAAAAAAATTAAACCTAGAACAACCATATGGATTCAGCAGTTCAACTTCTGGATAATATCCGAAAGAATTATTCAAATAGGTATTTGTACCCCTGTGTTGGTAGTAGCACTCTTCACAGTAGCAAAAGCTGGAAACAGCTCAGATGCCCATCAGTGGATGAATGGACAAACAAAATTAGTATATACATACAATGGACTATGATTTAGCCTTAAAAAGGAAGGAGATTTGGATGCATGCTGTAGCATGGATGAACCATGAAGACATGCTAAATGACATGAACCATACAAAAGGACAAATTGCATATTTTTCCACTTATGTGAGGTACCCAGAACAGTCATAATTCCTAAAGACAGAAATAGTGGTTACCAGGGGTGGTGGCAGAGGGGTGGGTTACAGAATAGAGAGTTTAAGAAGTACAGAGTTTCCATCTGAGATGATGAAAAAATTCTGGAGATGGATAGTGGTAACGACAGCATAGCAGTGTAAATGTACTTAATGCCACTGAACTGTATACTTAAAAATGGTTAAAGTGATAAATCTTGTTTATTTTACCATTAAAAAAACTGGTACTTATTTTACCAAACCACATGGTACACTTAGCAGAGATCAGATAAATGATTACTGTGTTTAAGACCTGGCACAGGAGTTGATAGTAGGCAAAATACACAAGGAAAGAACCCTGTCGAAGCTGAGGACGCTTACTAATCTCATAACTTGAGTCCTTTAGTTTTCACAAACTATGTAGGAGGGTATAGGTTAAGCACTGTGTCCTGGGAACCACAATACAGAGTTAGGTTTTTATCTGTTAAAGGGCATGTCGGAGGTCCCCTGGACCATTCCCAGGTTCAGTGATTTAGGAGGATCACACAAAATTCTCAACACCTTATCATAGTTGTGGCTCTGATTATTACAATAAAAGGATACAAAACGAAATCAACAAAGGGAAAAGGCACATGAGGTGAAGTCCATAAGAAACCATGTATCAGCTTCCAAGAGTCCTCTCACAGTGGAGTCATGGCAGGGTTTGCCTCACTCCTATAGCAGTGAGTTGTGACTATACTTGTGAATCTCATCTGTTAGAATGAGGTTTTATTAATGGCTATTGAAAGACATCCTCTGCCTGGCATTTACCCAAATTCCAGACTTGCAGGAGGAAAGCAGGTGTTTAGCATCCACCCATTGTTTGTGCAGACTGTAGCCATGGTGACCCATTCTCAGTTCTGGGAATGCTGGGAACCCCCCTGAAATCCAGGTTCTCAGACACCAGCCAGGAGCCAACCTTGTAAACAGGCCTTTCTAAGCATGGCCAATTCAGTGCTGCTCTGTTTACTGTTTTCTGAAGAGGATACATGAGTATACTTTCTGTATTATTGGATATATTATAAGGACAGTGGAAAGGCAACACCTTTGAAGTATGAAAACAAGGGAAATTTTTGAAAATAAAGCTTTTGTTAGGCTGGTATTAGGATGGTTCTAATTTTTTTTTTTCTATTTATCTACCACCTTCCTGTTTTTCTGTTGTAAAGTAAATGTGGTAAGATTATTTACGTCCCTACTTGCATATACAGGAGGTTTGGTAAGTCAGAGTTTTGGTCCTGTGGCTTAAGGTAGCTTATTAAGTGGTTAGTGACTTGTATTATAGTGATGTTCAGAAGTTACGGTTGTAAGTTTTTGCTTTAAGCTTTTTTTCTTTTTTTTACGATAACTAGTTTTCTAGAAGAATAATTGTACACTGGTTTCCCTATTGCTGTTGATATCTTCTAGCTGCTAAGACTTAGTTAGTTCCATTGCTTACTCTCAGAGACCTGCTTAGCCCAGAGGGCTGCCTGTGGCACACAGCTGGGACACATTCATAGCTCTCGCACCTTAAGCAAGAGTAACATCATAGCCTGTTACTCTCATGGCTCTTAGTTTATGAGTGATTTGTTCTATTTGGCTTCCTGTATGTATGTTGTTTGAAAGAAAGAAAACATCTGTTAATTAAATGTGTTTTTTTAATAGATATTTTCATAGGTTTTAAACATTTAAAAGTACACAAAGGTACACAGTAAAGAAAAAAAAATCTCCCACGTGTCTCCTGTTTGCCTAGTTCTCTGCCTCCTCCCTCAAACAGGTTGCCAGTTAATAGTTTTTGCTGTATTTTTCCAGACACAGCGCGTGTGTGTGTGTGTTACTTTTCCTTATTATTACATAATTGTTAGCATACTGTTTATACCTCTCTCTGTGTGTGCCTGTTTTCTGTGTGTGTGTGTGTCTGTGTGTATTTTTGTCACATTGGAAATTAGTGACATTCCAAGAATGTCAAAAGCAGTTATACAGTAAATTGCTTCCTAGCCCTGGAGAAGGAACTGATTTTTTTCCTTGTATTTTGACCTTTAATGTATAGAGGACCTCGTTCTAGTCTCCACTATAGCCTGTACTCCAAAGAGTGTCAATTCCTTTTATTTACTTACTGGTTTGAAGTTTCTTTCTTTCTTTTTTTTTTTTTTTTTTTTAAGATTTTATTTATTTATTTGACAGAGATCACAAGTAGGCAGAGAGGCAGGCAGAGGGAGAGGGAGAAGCAGGCTCCCCACTGAGCAGAGAGCCCGATGTGGGGCTTGATCCCAGAACCCTGGGATCATGACCTGAGCCTAAGGCAGAGGCTTTAACCCACTGAGCCACCCAGGTGCCCCTCACTTGCTGGTTTGTAACTGATCTGAAACACAAAACTTTTTTTAAGATTAATTGTTAATTCTTTTTCTTTTTTAGTGTGCAATTCGAAGAGCTACTCTAAATAGGTCATTTACTCCTGTCCTTTTGGGAAGTGCGTTGAAGAACAAAGGAGTTCAGCCTCTTCTAGATGCTGTTTTAGAATACCTCCCAAATCCATCTGAAGTCCAAAATTATGCTATTCTCAATCAGGAGGAGTAAGTCTTGGAAATTGAATCTTAGTCCATGCAGAAATAACATTTATGCACTGTGAAAGAATTTAAGAATGGTTCCTTTGGTTAAGTTATGTTTATCGGTTTTTTTCCCCCGAATAATTTACAAAAATCAGTTGCCAGTTTCTATTTGGGTAACACTTTTGACATGTAGAAAACTATTATACCATTTGCCATATCATATTGTTTGTGAGTTAGAAGTATGGTTTATTATCTACTAAGGTTTTCTTCATTAGTAAATGTTTTTTCATTTGGGACCAGCTATTTTCGGCCACACCAAAAAAATCAAAACCAAAAACAAACAAACAAAAATCCTTAAAGTTTGAAATGCAAGCATTTTTTTTTTAAGCTCTCATTGATTATTTTTCTTTTCTTTCTCTGCCATTTTTGTGTTTTTAGTCTGCTCTGGTCATGTCATAATGTGGTAACTAAGCCCCGAGAAGTTACTCTTACCAATCTCAGTGAAATTTCCCTTATATGAGGTAGAAATGTTTAACATGTAGATGCTTTTTCTTTAATAAAATAAAGTGATATAAAAGAGATATCAAATAATGCATCTCACAGGTTTATATTTCTTTTAAGTGACTCAAGAGAGAAAAACAAAATTTTAATGAACTCCGAGAGAAGTAGTTCCCACCCATTTGTAGGCCTGGCTTTTAAACTGGAGGTAAGTTGTTTTCTAATGTATGTAATTGCTGTAGGTGGAAATTTTCTTCTAAGGTATTCTTCCTATTACAAAATGATTGTGTTACAAATTGCTCTGCTGAAAATTACTCCCCCTTCTCTTTCCAAACTGCATCTTCAGAAGGAAGTTGGGTTGCTGTAAGCAGCCCACACTTAAGCTGTGAGAAATCATGTTCCACCTCCTTGAGGGAGCAGTATCTACTGTTAAGTTACTTGGGATTCTTCTATACGGGAGAGTTGTCTTGTCTCCCCATTTATATTTTTATTCAGTCTATCTTTATGTCAGTATGGCCTCATGGATATGTATTTTGAGTCACAATGAGTAGTATGTTATTTTGTTGTGCAGGTTGGTCAAATTTGGCCATTGGAGCTCTTTGAGTTGTTCCTGTGTCCTTTTGTCATTGAGTAGTGTTTTGTTCTTTTAAGTATTTCCTGACTTTGATGGCACTGCAGGATCCTCCAGGCTTATCCTCCCTGTCTCCACCCTTGAGTCAACCATTTTAGGTGCCTTGGTTCCATTACTTTTAACCGAGAATGGTATTAGAAACCCAAGATTTGGGTACTTTTTGTTAGGTTGTTGTTGCTGGTGTTCATATTATTTTAACAGGGAAAGGAAGTGGTTAAGTTAGAAGTGTTAAAGTGGTTATTTCTGGGATGGGATTCTATTTGGAGGGCTTTTAGTTTTTATTGTAAAATTTTTACAATATACTTACTCTGGAAAACTTAAGTTGAAAAGTACAAATAACAATTGTGACAATTTTTATGGGTAAAGCTTTTAAAAATATACCTTTAGGAATATCTTCTTAGGATTCCTGAAATGGTGATTACTGAATTAAAGGAATGTTTTAACACTGTTTTGTTTGTTTGTTTTTTTAAGATTTTATTTATTTATTTGACAGACAGAGATCACAAGTAGGCAGAGAGGCAGTCGGGGTGGGGGGAGAGCAGGCTCCCTGCCAAGCAGAGAGCTTGACTCGGGGCTCCATCCCAGGACCCTTAGATCATGACCCGAGCCAAAGGCAGAGGCTTAACCCACTGAGCCACTCAGGTGCCCCAGGAATGGAGTGTTTTAATATTAATATTAATATTAATGGTTTATTATCAGATTTCTTTCCTAGAGTTAATGTATTAAATTATTTCAATGAATCTTTATCAGCATTGAGTATTATTTAAAAATTATTACCGGTTTTATAAGTGAAAGTTAGTAATTCTTCTTGCTTTACATCTTGCTTTAATTCCTAATGGTACAGAACATTTTTCCATATATTGATTATGGAAAGATCAACAACAACAACCATTTAACTCATTTATATTCAAACCTAGTATTTAAGTATTTTAGACAATAAACCAAAACGTGTATAATTCCTCTTTTGCGATTGTCTCATTTCTTATTTTAAAAATTAGTGTCAAAGTGTTTACTTATTTGAATGCTATCTTATTTTTTAAAACAGCAGTTAAAAAAAAAACAGCAGTTTAAATTTATAGTCAAATGTATTAGTCTTTTTTACTTCTCTCATTTTTAACCTTAGACATCCTCTTCTTTGTATATATTTTATAAATGTTTTCTATTTTTTTGTGACCCTTTTTTTTATTGTTAATTCTGCTGGAATGTGTTTTGCTGTGTGCTGTGAGGTGGACTCTAAATGTATCTCCTCTGCCTTCACATAGAGGACCAATTGTCCAGCTCCCAGTTATTGAACAATGCTGTACTTATCCATTGTCATGTCTTCTGTCATCATTGTCTGTTGACAGATGTGTTCTATTCTGCATTTTAGATTTTTTTACTCTGCATGCTATTGAGTTTAAGTTTGGAGTATTAAAATGTTTTTATATCAGTCATGTAAGCTTCTCATTGTCAGAATACTTTAAGAAATTGCTTTTTCTTCTCATTTATTTTTCAAAATTAATTTTAAAATCAATAATATGTTTAAAAATTCCTTTTGGGGTTTTTATTGTTATTGTGCTAAACCTATAAATCAGTATGGGAACTTTTAAATGTTAAATGGCAACTTTTAAAACATACCCAGTTTGTTAGTGTTAGTATTGAGGAGGAATTGATCCTTGGTTATTTATTTTATATTCAGTTACTTTTTTTTTTTTTAAAGATTTTATTTATTTATTTGACAGGCAGAGATCACAAGTAGGCAGAGGCAGGCAGAGAGAGAGGAAGAAGCAGGCTCCCTGCTGAGCAGAGAGCCCGATGTGGGGCTCGATCCCAGGACCCTGGGATCATGACCTGAGCCAAAGGCAGAGCCACCCAGGCACCCCCTATATTCAGTTACTTTATTTTTTTTTTTTTTTTTTTTTTTTTTTTTTAAAGATTTTATTTATTTATTTGACAGAGGGAGATCACAAGTAGGCAGAGAGGCAGGCAGAGAGAGAGAGGAGGAAGCAGGCTCCCCGCTGAGCAGAGAGCCCGATGCGGGACTCGATCCCAGGACCCTGAGATCATGACCTGAGCCGAAGGCAGCGGCTTAACCCACTGAGCCACCCAGGCGCCCCTATTCAGTTACTTTAAAGAATGCTTATTTATATAGCTTTGCAGGTGCTTATCGAAGGATTTTTTTTAGATGTATGATACAGTCTTACCATTTCTAATTATATTTTTGTTGTCTTTCCAATAATTATATTTGTGTTTTATATCTTAATTGCATTAAACCAAACTTATGAAATAACAGAAGGCAAAAGGATAATTCCTTATTGTATATGCAATTTAAAATTATTTTCTAATTTTTATTTCAGAAGAATCAGAAGTAGTACCAAAAAGATCAACAACAACCATTTAACTCCTTTATATTCAAACCTAGTATTTAAGTATTTTAGACAATAAACCAAAACGTGTATAAAGAATACTACCACAATTCATAGGGAACGATTGGAGGTTGTTGTGAAGTTTTTCTCTTAAATTTGATTTTTTTTTAAAGATTTTATTTATTTATTTGACAGAGATCACAAGTAGGCAGAGAGGCAGGCAGAGAGACATGGGGGAAGCAGGCTCCCTGCTAAGCAGGGAGCCTGATGTGGGGCTCAATCCCAGGACCCTGAGATTATGACCAGAGCTGAAGGCAGAGGCTTAACCCACTGAGCCACCCAGGCGCCCCTTAATTTTGATTCTTATGTTTCTTTTTTCTTCTTTCCACCTTATCCAATCTTGACTTCTAGGCTGGACGATTTGGACAGTTAACTTATGTCCGCAATTACCAAGGAGAGTTGAAGAAGGGTGACACCATCTATAACACGAGGACAGGAAAGAAGGTGCGGGTGCAGCGGCTGGTTCGCCTGCATGCTGACATGATGGAGGCAAGTATAGGTTCTTCCTGGCACATCAGAAATTTCTCTAATGCAAGGGATGGCCCTGTGTGAAAGCCCTGTTTAGCCCTAGAGTTTATTATTCCTGTTATAGAATCAGCTCCCCCAGAAGGACCATATTAGTGCTAGAATCCCTCTAAAGATTTAGAACCTCTCAAAGTCTAATTAGGGAAATAAACTTTGGCTTACAGCTTGTATTTTTTAATTGGGTCTCAATCTGTTCTAGCCTTCTATGTGGTCTTTTAGGGTTAGGCCTTAGTAAAAATGCCATGTGGGTGGGGTTGTCTCTTGCTCACACTCTTTCCCCAGTCAGCTCTATTGCTGGAGAAGTTTATTGCTCTGAACAAAAGCTTAGGACGTACAGAAATTTGTGTAGCCATACTGTCTCTTGAATAGGCAGTCTTTCAAAATTGGATGTTATTGCTGTTTTGTGAGATAGGCAGCAGGGGGCATGATACAGGAATTAGTGATTGTCACAGATGTTCTTATGGGTCAGAGGCTATGAGAGGTTTACATCTGTGGAACTGTTAAAGACTCAGGCACATTTGGTCATTCATAGCCACATCTGTTATGAATGAACTGTCAGTATAAATGGACAAAAACTAGGAAGCTTAAGAGGCACCAGTGCTTTGTTCTTAGATTTCCTGTGTTTATTTGATGGCTTGCATCTGTGAGAAATTAAGACTATTTTAAGTACAATGGGCTGAACTCGCCTGCCTTTGTTTTCAAAACTTCCTGTGCAGTTTTTCCTTGTACTTCTTTGTCATATATTCATTGTTGGACTGTGCCAGCATACATAATACATCCTTTTGAATCCATAGAAATAACTCTAAAAGTGTGAAGCTCTGTGTTCTCTCAGTAATACAGATCTTCCAACTCATGATGCCATGATGCCATAGCTTGGAGTTTCCATGTAAAGTCAAGTCCTGTCAGTTGAGATGTGGTTTTAATAAAGGCCCTATTCAAGGTATATCTCGCCTTGGTTATTATTGGTATTACATTGGTTCTAGCTAATTCATTCTCTGTAGAATTCATGGTGAGATTCTGCCATGTTTGTTTATATCCAGTGTGTTCGTGTGATTACCATGTCCTGATGTGTGTTATTTGCAAGTATTACTTTGTTTTATTTCTTTATTTAGGATGTTGAGGAAGTGTATGCCGGAGACATCTGTGCATTGTTTGGCATTGACTGTGCTAGTGGAGACACATTCACAAACAGAAATAATAGTGGCCTTTCTATGGTACGTGATTTAATTTCAAAGTTATCACTTTTTAGAAGTCTGTGTTTATATAGTATATTTAATACTTAAGAAAAACAGTGACAGTTTTCGTTTATTGCCACAGGCATCAGTGTAGATTTCTCGTGGCTCTTTGGATGTCAGTTAGGCAAGTGCTCTATGTGACCTAACTTATCTGATTTTTCTTAGTTAAATAATTCCACAGTCCCCTATGATTTAGCATGGAGGGAAAAATCTTCACCAGATACACCTGAACTTGAAGCACTGACTCCTGCACTCTGAGATCTGCTTCCCCTTTGTGGATGCCTCTCGACTGCCTATCACCAGAATCCGGCTAGTCCCAGTGGGCAGCCACTTATTAACTTAATAGCCAGCCAGGGCCCTTGCCTCAGTCCCAGAGAGCTTTAACATGTAAACTAGGGTATAAGAGATTGGAACGTTGCTCAGAGGCAGGGTGCAACTAGGCAGTCTGACTTACTGTACACAGCCTGTCCTGTGGAACTCAGAGGTCCCTTTTCATGACTGAGGGATCCCAGAGGGAAGAGCATACTTGGGCACTTCCTGCCTTTGAATCCCCCTTCACTCACTTTTCCCTTTATTGAGTAGGCTCTCCGACAGTATGACCATGTGTTCATGAGGGCGGTCCCTCTCCTGAATTTAGTAAAGAAAGACCTAGTACACCTGGGTAATTTGCCGTGAAGGAATTTACAGTGGGTCATTTACCTAAGAACTGATCCAGCCCTAATAGATGAGCACTATAATAGTCCCTGTATTATGTGATGAATTCATAATTTTATAATTTAGCTTTTCTGTATAAGATATTCTCTAATGTCCAATGTCCATGGCTTTCCATGTTGATTTAAGATACTACAGAAAATCAAAGTCTGTACAGGTTTTGGGGGATCTAGAGAAGGGGCATAGTTTGTAAACAAATAGTGTTGATAAGGCCTTCTCTAAATACCTATAATTAGTAATGTAAGGGACTGGAGGTTGTGAGAAATGCTTAGGCTTTGAAGCAAATAGACCTTGATTAGAGTCTCACCTCTGTCAAGTTATTTTGTCTTTCCACGCCTTTAATGATTTTATTTGTAAAATGGGGATATCTGCTTGTCAGAGTTGTGACTGACTGAATGAGGTATCATATGCATAAAGAATCTAGTGCCCTTTCTCTGTTTTATCAGTCATGGTATATTTTTGATTAAATAAAGTAACTTAGCAAAAGACAGCAACAGCACGTGTAGCCACTAGCCTACATAAGAATTTCAAATTTTGGCATTTGGATTCATTATGATTATATTTAAAATGAATGTGTCAATAAACTTAGGGGTTTTAAATAGTGAATAATCTTTTTTTTTGTTATTTTGGGAGGGAGGAGATCATGTAAGTATATGCATTCATTTATTAATGTATTGCATTAATATATTTAATAGAAAACAGACCAAAGAGATGTATTGTCTAGCATAAACATGATGACTAGTATTTGTCCTTTGTTCTTTTGTAAGTAGCACATTAAAATTAATCCATCCCTGACCCAAATAGTACTGTACTTGAATTCTTCTTTGTTCTTTTAAAAAATATTTTAGGAGTCAATTCATGTTCCTGATCCTGTCATTTCAATAGCAATGAAGCCTTCTAACAAGGTAGGAGTTTGGTTTCAATCTCAGTATAGCACAATAAAAACTTGAGCCCTTTTTCATCTTTCTACACAATGCACATAGTATCCTGTGATACCCAGCAATCTTATGGTCTCTCTTTCTTCTTTTGGTATTGAACTCACCTTCTAAAACTACCAGTCTCTTGGTAGTAATTAGTTCTCATTATACCTGAAAAAGTTGATGGTATTAAAGTAGGCACAAGACTGTGCTTTCTAACTCTTTACAGTATCATTGGCTCCAAAGTGGTAAGAATATTTTCCTATATACAGATCATAAAGGAACGGAATAGGGGAAATAGGACATTTATCCTAAGTTATAGTGAAACCTCACTGAACTACATTAGATTACTACATAGGTTAATTGCCTCATGGATTATAATACATCTCTGGATTTGTGGTAGTTATGAAGTATATATCTCATTATAACATGGAAAGCCTGCAAACAAGACTTTTCCTCCCCCCCCCCCCTTTTTTTTAAAGATTTCATTTATTTATTTGATAGAGAAGGAGAGGGAGCAGGAGCAGGGGGAGAAGCAGAGTGCCCGCTGAGCAGTGAGCCTGATGCAAGGCAGATCCCAGGCCCATGGGATCAAGACCTGAGCCGAAGACATGCTTAACTTACTGAACTACCAGGCATTGCATCACTTTTTTTTTTTTTTTTTTTTTAAGTAGACTGCATGCTAGGTGTGGATGTGAGGCTTGAACTCACAACCCTGAGATCAAGACCTGAGCTGAGATCAAGAGTCAGATCTTAACCAGCTGAACTACCCAGGCACCTCTTTGTCAGTTTCAAATAGAATAGTTTTATGGTTGGATTTGAAGTCATTTAGCTTTTTATGAAACCAGAATTTCTTGAATAGTTTCTTACTTGTATTACTACCACTGGAATTAGTTTGCATTGTTCGAATAATTGAGTTAAGTTGGTTTGACATTCATAACAGTCATGTTAATATGGTAAATTGAAATGAACTCATTCATGCATTGAGTGAATATTTTATAATCTCATGTCATCTGGGAACTATTATTTACAAAACATACTCTGATGTATTGTCTTGTGGATACATTAACAGGTACTTCTTCCTCTGTTTTGAGGAAATGAGGTTTTCCAGACCCTTCTCAGTATAGAAAAAAATGTTGAGGGAGCAAGAAACATTATGTCATTCCATCTCAGAAATTTGAGGAAAGCTCTGTGGCCTAGAGCAGGTCATCTTACCATACAGTGAAATGCCACAGTTCCAGCTGCTTTGCTAAAATTGCTTGCTTTTCCCTTCTGAATAATCAGGGAGAGAAGTTAAAGATATTTAACTGTTGATAGTTCACAACAGTGGAGGAAAATCAAAGGCATCAATATCTAAAAGGTTTTTGGTATCTCAGGATTGTCTGTTTGTTGGAGTAAATTTAAATCAAATAATGAAATCACTGCATAAAGCTGTGAATCTCGATAGTGGGGGCAGGGATGATCTTCTAGTAAGTTGGGGGTTCTTGGCTAATGTAGGGAAAAGGCCAAAAAACTTCGGAGATAGACTGAGGATTCTGTCTCAGCTTTGCCATGCACTGGCTCTGTGGCCTAGAGCAGGTCACTCAGCCTTTCTACACCTAGTTTCCTCACCTGTGAAATGTGGGTAATTCTGTCTTGCAGCATTTTGGTTAGAATTTGAGGTACATATTCAAAACATATAGCACAGTTCCATGCACACACCTATCGGTGTTAAATACTAGTGATTCAGGGTATGTTAATTTTCTATTACTGCCATAAGAAGAAAGTACCACATACTTGGTGGCTTAAAATAACACAAATGTATTATTATACAGTGTTAGAAATCTGACGAAGTTTTTATTTGACTAAAATCAAGATATTGACAGGACTGTTGCTTTCTGGAGGCTCTTGGGGACATTTTATTTTTTGCTTACTCAAATTGTTAGCAAAATTCATGTGGCTGTTGGGACTGGGGTCCCCATTCCTTTGATGACTGTCACCTGGGGCCTGGGTTTTTTTTTTGTTTGTTGTTTTTTAGTTTGAGAGGCTATCCATTTTCCTAGGCTTGTGGCCCTGTCATCTTGTCTTCAGTGCCTTCAACCATGAAATCAGTCACTTTTGTGCTTCAGATATCTTCTGCCTCTTCCCTCATTCTGTCTTTCTAACCTAACCCTCTGTATTCCTCTTCCTTTTTAAAGGCCCATGTGATTACATTGGGCCAACCCAGATTCTTCATGGTAATCTTCCCATCACAAAGTCTGTAACTTTAATTATAACTGCACAATCCCCTTCACTACATAAAGTAACATTCACAGGTTTGGGGGCATTAGGGCATATCCTTAGAGGACCATAATTCTATTTACCATGTATGGAATTATATCTAAGGAGAATAAAGATACATGCAATCACATCCAAGCAGGCTGTTTTTAAAGGAAGAAGTCTCACTGTGGCATTTGCCTTACTCTTGGTCTTAACTCTCCTGCTTGATTCTACAATCCGGTCTTGGGAAACATGCGGATTCCTTTGGTTATGTGTAGAATTTCTAAAATGTGATAGAGTAACACAGATTCTTCTTTTCCCTTGATGGAGAAAGTTTTCCACAAATGGACAATTTCTATGTATATCCAAGAATAAAATAGGAAAGGGTATAGTTAAGCCTTAGACTCTTGTTTTGTATCTTGTGGAAAGAAAATTCTGTCAGCCAACCATTCCCTGCTCTGTTGACTGTGTGGTGTCCAAGCTTACATGTTGAAAGGGTCTGGCCTAGGAACTAGATGGGGATCATTATTATTTCTTAACTGTTCGTGTATTTGATTACATTTAGTAAAGTTCTTTTAACAATCCTATTGCTTATCATGCTTACTAAAATGTGTAATGACTTTCTTTTTTTTAAGAATGATCTGGAAAAATTTTCAAAAGGTATTGGCAGGTTTACAAGAGAAGATCCCACATTTAAAGTCCACTTTGACAATGAGAGCAAAGAGACCATTGTATCTGGAATGGGAGAATTACACTTAGAAATCTATGCTCAGGTAATGAATAATACGGAAGTTAACTTAAATTCATTTTATTTATGTCTCTGTTTTGTTACAAGTCAATAATTCTCAGTCTAATGACTGTAAACTAATAGTGGTTCTTCAGACTTCATTCTGGTCTGTATCCAGATGTGGTATACTATGTTATAAATGTTACCATCTCTTAAAAATTAATTATTTATTTCTAAATCCTTATATTTGTAAAACATTTGCAGACTCCTAGAATCAAGACTCCCAGGTATTTGCAGTAAGATCGTTCATCCAACACTAGGTCATGGTTAGTTGGGTCATTGCAAATCCCGGTGCCAGCCTTAGGGAGACAACCTGCCGGGAGAGACCTGCTGAGGCAGTTAGCCCACCAGTACCTGCTCTTGGAACCATTTCTTAACTGTTTTCTTCTGAAGTCAGTACTTGAAGGTTTAGATAGATACAGTACTAGAATTGCTTTATATTTTCCCCTAGAAATGGTCTTCTGTATCTATGAATGAAAACAAAAGCTATTTGACTTATGATTGAAAATTCTGGTTGTGATCCTGTTTTTGAAATTAAGGTAGTAGAAACTCTGACAACAGACTTATAGGCTATTCCAGAGAATATATAATAATATGAAATAAAGGTGACATTTTAGTGGATAGATTAATTAGAGGTAAGTGTAAGTTAAACAGTCTAAGTTAGAATTCATTTCTATAAAATCTTTAAGAATCATTTGTATTACTTAAATCATGTATCTAACCTTTGTAAGATACTTAAATGATTTAAGATTTATCATTTTTATCATATTTAAATGAGTGCTTCAAATGTAGTTAAGATTCTTTTTTCTTCTTTCAGTTTGTTTTTTAAGTATACCAAAAAATTATCTCCTCTCTTCTTTTTAGAGGATGGAAAGAGAATATGGCTGTCCTTGTGTCACAGGAAAGCCAAAAGTTGCTTTCAGAGAGACCATTACTGCCCCCGTCCCGTAAGTATGCAGCAGAATTAAACATACTGTGAGGCCAGAATTGAAGCTTTTTATTATGGGATATACATACCACTATTAGTGTTGGGACACTTTTACATCATGTGAGTCTCTATTATGGAATCTGTGTAGTTCTATACTGTCATGAAGACATTTATACAAAGTGATATTTTGGGATTTGCTTGACCCCATAAACTAGGTATCAGTGAAGGCATACACACATCATCAGTAAGTACATTGACACGTCAGTGTGAGGGTCTTCCGTTATTCTAGTTGTGCTTCCTTTGGCAGACGGCTGTTATGTTTGACTTTAGTACCATACTGCGGGTGCCAGAGAACTTGCATTTGCCAAGGAATAATCTCCTGCAAGTAAAGGAAACTAACTAATGCTGTGATAAAATTCAGAAAACATGTAAGAAAACAACGTTGGTTTAGATTTTGTTAGAGACAAAACAGTCCTTATAAAGAATAGCAAAAAAAAAGTTTGGCTACAAGTATAATATACTTTAACCTGGTGTCTATATTAATTTACAGGAATTCTGACTTAGGGTCAAAATTAATAAGGCATACATACACTGTGGCTCTAAAACAAGTCTCAATTTTCAAAGTCTCATCAAAGAAAAGTAGCTGATACTTTACCTGAGATGCAATGTCATGAAGTAGAACGGTGTAGTCTAACTCAATGAAGTCATCATTTCTTTGCTATCATAAAAAATAAAAATCTGGTGTTTGAAACAGTATCTTTGGCAAAAATGGTATTTTCATTTTAAAATTCAGCTTTCATTACTAGATGATAATACTTCCATTTAATACGTAAAAACAAAAATTGAATGTTATAATTTATTTAGCCTGATCAGAAAACCTGTGTTCCTGGGGCACCTGGGTGGCTTAGTCCGTTAAGTACCCAACTCTTGGTTTTAACTCAGGTCGCAATCTCCTGATTGTGAGCTGGAGCCCTGCACTGGGCCAGCACTTGGCCTGGAGCATGCTGGAGCTTCCCTTTCCCTCCCTCTGCCCTTACTACTCAATACCCATGCCTGCATGCTCTCTCTCTCTCTCTCTCTCTCTCTCACACACACACACACACACACACACACACACAAAAAAAAAAAAAAAAAAGAAAAGAAAAAGAAAAACTGTGTTCTTACAAAAAAGCTGTATTTCAAACTACATTTTGAAATCGTGATTTTTCACCTGTTCTAAAAGTTGTGTTCCCTGAGTTGTGATAGTTACTTCAGAACATTACGATCTAAAGTTTGTCAAAGATTGATTCCTTAATGTTTTTATTTTTTAGAAGCATTATTTTAGGGGATAAACTACTGAAATGAGTGTTTACAGTAAAGGAAGCCAATTTTATAATGGAAATTCTCTTTTTAAAAACTGAAAATAGGATCTTTAAAAAAATAAAATAAAAACTGAAAATAGGAAAACAATGTAGTTAAATGATTTTGCAATTAAAGCCTTGATCTGTGCTGCTTATTGTTTTGGACATATAAAGTATTTAGACCACCAGCTACCCAGAAATATTGCATCCACATCGTTTAAAACTGCATTCACCAGAGATTTGCTGTACAAAGCTTTTTAAGGTTTATAATCAATGTGTTGAAACCATCCCTGGCCTCCAAGAGGCAGCATGAGCTGCTATGGCCTCTTCGGTTAATAGCAATTATAAATGTGCAGTCAACCTTTCTACTGAAATTTTAATAATGCTTTAAAACTTTGATGAGGGGTTATAGGAGTTTTCTGTCATCAAACTTCTAGCACTGTCTTGAGCATATTTTGCTATAAGATCATGCCTTGAAAACCATGATTATGATTGTATAACCTCTGTAACCTGGACCTTTTACTCAATTATTTGAGCCTTGTTACCCCAATAGGAATTTGTACTTAAAGTAGATGTCTGCAGAAATGCATTAACAAAAATCCTCTGTTGGGATGCCTAGGTGATTCAGAGGGTTAAACGTCTGACTTGTGATCTAGCTCAGGTCTTGATCTCAGGGTCAGGAGTTCAGGCCCTGTGTTGAGCTCCACGCTGGGTGCAGAGCCTAATTAAAAATTTTAAAAACGAACAAAAAAAGGCTCTGTTTCTTAAAATGTAGTTGTGGTATTTATGTTAGATATTGACATCATATCCTAATTATTGTGATTGGGTGTCCTGGCCGCCAGTGCCCGTAGGTGTCTACTAGGTGGTTGCAAAAGTCTGTGGAGTAAAGGTGCTCCAGCTGCCTTGCAGTTTGTTTCCAGCAAGCTGAAACAAGTCATTTGGAAAGTCCTTTTCTCTTATAGAACTAAAACTGTTGTGGTTTCTTTGTACTGTTTTTCTTCATATCCATTAGATATCAACAGTTGACTTTTTTTCTTTTTAACTTCTTAATAAAGCTAAAGTGTGAAGATCACTTTATGTCTTTAAAGACTAGAAAGAGGAGTTTCTAGTCCTATCAGACTTAAAAGACTAGCAGGCTAGCAGTTAGATATGAGGTGGTAGATTATGACTAGAAAAGAAAATGATATACAGCAAATTTCACAAAGATTAAAAGATGCTAAGATATATGTTCTAGCTAATTCTTAGGGCAAAAAAATGCCAGCCTTGTCTCTGAGGAGCTCTGGCACCACCATTTCAATAGAGAAAAAAAAACAGAGGCAGTTTCATTTGCATAGCTATAAAGACTTCCAATACCAAATTTAGATCACCAAAGGGTATACTCTGTATTAAGTTGAGCACAAAAACTGAATGCCAAATTATTTATAACTCAATACTTTACTCTCTTGAAACTGTAGCTTCAACTTTTTAAACCTCAGTTGTAACTGACCACTCCTTCAAAATACCAGCATCACTATTAAATATAAAATGACCGAAGGGGCACTATTTATCCAATTATGAATGATCACACTTTCAGTAAAATACAACCCTGTTAATAGTATATTTTATAGAAATCACTTACCACTTGCTTGACAGTTTGAATTTTTACCATTTTATACCATGTGTTTTCAGTAGAATTCTGCCATATTATATAACCACAAGCAACCCAGGCTAAGTGTCGAACTGGCTTCATTTCTAGAGCTACATTTCCAAAACTGTCTGGTGAGGAAACAATTATATAGTAAATAGGATTATTTATACATACAGTGTTAACCTTTAAGAAATCTAAATTCTAAATCATGTTTTAGTTTCCTTCAAATGTGTACAGAATATAAGTAAGTCCCTTTTTGTTGAATTAGATTGATAATGAATATTTTTCAAAAAGCCAGTATATTTCCAACATATTGTTAACATCTAACGGTTTTGAGCACAGATAATTTATACTGATCTTAAAGTTGAAAAAAAAATTTTCCATGCCATATTTATATACCTGGAATATTTTGTGCTTCAAGTGGTTCCTTCGTGGACTTGAGTCTTTGATAAAATGTGTTATCTTCTTTATCTGGGTTCTTTCCAATTTCTCCTTCAAATGTGAAGTTGACTTCTGGTGCAGTATCTTGTCCCATTAGAGGGTAAAGTACTTCCGCTGTACAGTTCAGTGTAACTTGCTGTTTGAAACATTTTGCAAAATACCTTTACATGTAAATGGCCATCCATTCCTAATTGTCATTGTTGAGATGCAACATTTAAAGTGTTGGCCCCCAATCATGTTTCAAACTTGACTTCAGAGTGTCTATTACAGAGCTATCCTAATTGGGTGTGGCCTACAATTTTCTTGAAGGTATCTAAAATAGGTAACTTATTTTATAACTTATTAAGTATCATAATCTTACAATTCATCTTAAAACTTTATTATGTCAGTGTTAATGGTGTATCCCATTTGTGAGGCCAGATTTTAGTCAGACTTTATGTACTACCTCTAGACTTCCGTTACTTTTAAGTCTTACTCTACCCTCTGCTTCTGAAACAACAGAAATATCCTCAAGCCCAGATAAATTAATCTGTATCTAGATGTAAAATTAGAAAATAGTAGCAAATAGTAGCTAGTAATAGTTGGTTCTGCTTTGAAAGATGGCTGTCTAGTAGCTCAGATAATCTTAATAAATCTCTTATGTTAGCCTGTGTCTCTTCTGAATTATGCTCAACAAAAGAGCAAGCTTTTTAAAAAGTTTTAAGATGGTTATGGTACAAACTGCAATTCCTTTTTTTTTTTTTAAGTTTGTCTCACTAATAATTTGGCAGGTATGTAATATTTAAAAATCTCCCTGCCACATTACTGAAAGATTCCTATGAACATACTGGTATCATTTGATCATTTTATTGCTCATGAATATCTAAATGCACCAGCTTTCTTTAAATGGAAGAAATAAAAAAATAGAATGAGAAAGGCAAACATAAGAAAGTGATGATGACTGGAGAGTAAATTACTTTATTTGTTCATATCACGCATAAGTTCAGACTGCCCTAAGAATATATTTAAGAGAATTTATTTGAATTGATATGGGTAGTCTTTTCTAAGTAGCTGAATAGAATTACTTCATGTATCTCAGAGTATGTTTTTAAAAGAGTATAATTAGACCCTTGAATGCTCATTATTTTTTTCAAGGCAGGAATTTCACAACAACTTAAAAAAGAAAATACAAGTTAATCCTATGATTTGATTAGGGAAGGTGATCTAAAATATTTATAAAGTCAAATTTTATTTTATAATAAAGGACATTTTACTTACTTTTTGGATAATTTCTTCCACAGAAAATTTAAGGCAATACTTGTGTCCTTTTCCCGGAATATCCTATTAAGAAAATGTGGTGATTTATTATAAGAATAACTCCATTCTTTGTGTTTTTAGAAAAATACATTATCATTTGGTTGGGGCAGAAGGCTGACTTGGTGAGGGCAAATGATTAAAGCCTTTGACTTTGAAAAAGGCATGTCACCATATATGTAACATCTAATTTAGGAGGTGCATTAAGAGATTTATTTTGGATGGGAACAGAAGAGTGGGATAAAAGCATATATAAAATAAGTTATAATTGGGACGCCTGGGTGGCTCAGTTGGTTAAACAGCTGCCTTTGGCTCAGGTCATGATTCCAGCATCCTGGGATCTAGTCCCACATCGGGCTCCTTGCTCGGCAGGGAGTCTGCTTCTCCCTCTGCCTCTGCCTGTGTTCGCTCTCTCTCCCTCTCTCTCTCTGACAAATAAATAAAATCTTAAAAAAAAAAAAAAAAGCTATAATTCACTTTCATTCATCAGAGGACCTCAACCTCTGGATCTGTAATCCTGAATTCTCTACAAAAGAAATTGTGAAACCTTTTGATTCTAAGATGAAAAACAGGATATACCATTGAAAACATTTTCAGAAAGCCCTGTGTACCCTCCAAACACTGTCCATTTGGGGACAGATTACTGTGAAGTGGTTAGAGATGTTAAATACTGTTTTTATTTGTCCATTAGTGAACCTGCAAAATGATAATTTAACAAATTTTATAACTGTAAGACAGTTGTGTAGGTATTTCACTTTTGAATCAAGATAGAGTTAAGAGTGTGTACCTAATTATCTGGTGCAGTTTTGAAGCAACATCTACTCCCTATCAGCTCTTACAGACTGTTAAGTTTATGTCAGATAACTAAGCGACAATCTCAAATCTTACATTTTAGTAAAATAGAAACAAGCCTAGTTAGTGACAGCTGTGGCCTTAAGCATTTAATTTAATCCTTTGCCAGTGAAAGCATTATCTTTTACAGGAATCAGTGGTAGTGGTGTTTGGGTAGTTAAAGCTTCAGCCCACAATGCTTTTGTTCTCTGACTTTGGTTGTCAGTTTGTTTTGCTCTTTGCTTCCCCTTTCATTTTGGTCAAAGGGTCTGATAAAGATTGTTCTAAAATTTCGGCAAAGAAGTATTGTTTGGAAGACAGGATGTTTTGTTGGCTCAGATTGGAGTAGCAGATGAGAAATGCAGTAGCAGTTTTGAGATTCTTTTGAATGGTTCTACAGGTTTCATTCAGAAAATGGTTAAATGCTGCCCCACATTTAGAACGCTTTTCCATTTCTTTGTAAGTGCCCATTAAAACCTGTATCAATGTCTCTAACTTTCCAAGAAAAAACAAACAGCTGTGACTGTCCTGGAGTGTCAGCTATCCCCAGAAATGTTCCCTAGACCTGACGTCAACAGCTAGTCCAAAAACAGGCAAGGGTGGAGTAGAAGGGAAATCTCCGGAAGAATGAGGCAGAGACCCTCGGGAGTGGAGGGAAAGCAAGTAGGTGCAGGCCCCCGCCCACTGCCCTCTGTCGGACTCACCTCCATGCTGGCTTGTTTGATAGTCTGCACCAGAAACACCTTGTGGGGGGTCCCCTGCTGGTAGTTGATGCAGTTCTCCGCCACCGAGGCTGCCCTGGAGGCTGGGAAATGGGTCGGGGGGATTTCCATTCTTGGTGGGAGCCTACGGCTGCTCAGGTTGCAGGGACCAGACGCTCCCAGCGCACCGCTGGTTCAGCCTTCTGCCGGGGAGCTGCGACGACGGAAGAGTCGCACGCTGAGGTCTGCCGGGTGTGGGCGGGATCGCCAGCTCCCACCCTTCTCTTCCTCCTTCCCTCCTTCTGATTCAGGAAGCAGCCGCAAGGGCGCTGGCTCCCGCCGCTGCTCCTGGGGCCCCGCCCCACTGCCACCCACAGCACGGACTTGTTCCTGCGAGGGGAGAGCCGTGGCCTTTCCGGCTGGCGAGGGTGGAGGTGTAGGGAGGGAGTTGGTGGGTGAGGCTGACTGGGACTTTGTGCTTCCTTTCATTAACCTTTACTGAAGTGCAGGGAGGGGCGTTCTGGCCTTTTCGTTTATGGAGCGTTTGGGCCTCCAGTTTCCTCTTCATGGAAGAAATCTGGTTGCTTCACATGCCCTTCAGAGCACACCTTCCTCAGACACTACTCACAGTGTCAGGCCCAGGGCAAAGTGCAAAAGGAGCTCCAGGTAGCGAGTGGGTTGGTTACTTTTTTCTCTTTCCCCTTCTGAGGTCCAGGAGCCCTCTTGGTTAATCCTCTTTTCTGTGGAATTGGACCAATGCTGCCCAAATCAGCATATGAGAAATTAGCATTAATTTGGAGGGCTATGTAATTTCTTAGATCAAGAGAAATAAATAACACCTGCACCCCTTTCTCCCTTTGCTGATCTTAGAAAAATAAGATTTTGCTGTAAAACCATGCTTCTGACCTTCTGATCACTTTGAAATTACTTTAAGAATTAAAACATTTAAGGGGCGCCTGGGTGGCTCAGTGGGTTAAGCCGCTGCCTTCGGCTCAGGTCATGATCTCAGAGTCCTGGGATCGAGTCCCGCATCGGGCTCTCTGCTCGGCAGGGAGCCTGCTTCCCTCTCTCTCTCTCTCTGCCTGCCTCTCCATCTACTTGTGATTTCTCTCTGTCAAATAAATAAATAAAATCTTTAAAAAAAAAAAAAAAAAAAAGAATTAAAACATTTAAGAACTGAGCTTCAAGCACTGCATTGAAGAAACTTCTAACAAAGATGAGAGTTTTTATAGCTGCTTAAGCAAGCACAGACTTTTAGTAGGTAGTGCATTTCCATTCTCCAGATTTCTTAATTACCTTGTTTTACCTTTGAAGGGACTATACTTTAGGCTTTAGATTTGCTCTAGCTCAGGAAGCAAAGGTTCCTTTTTATCTGTATGGCCAAACTTTCCAAGCTCATTGGCTTGGAAAATAGAGATTCTTTGCTTTTTTCCCTCAAAATGGATTTTTGAAGGTTCTTTGAAAGTTCCTTGGGTGGGCATATGTGTTGTACTTTAAAAAATAAACTTAAAAATGTATTTGTAATGTGTTCTTTCCCTCAAATATCCTTAATTTACTCAGTCTTTATTTGCAGTAAGTATATATATATTTTAATGTAAGGAATAAAGCATTTCTGTCGTTTCTAGTTACATTAGTCCACCAATTGTCAAGTGAGTTGAGGATGACAGGGTTTCTCTCCTTAAGGCTTTTTTCTTAAAAAAAAAAAAAAAGATTTTTCTTTTTGGGCTTGAGAGGGTGAGTCATTCATATGTATCAGCCAACCTCTTAGGTTGTCATTGTGTGTGTATGTGTGTGTATTGTTTGAATCATGTGTTTCTTTGATCGTGTCCAGGAAAGAGTGGCTGAGTACATTCTGATGATGCTGAAAGAGCTTTTGGTTGATAATGAAAACTAATATGAATGAAAACTAAGTAAAAAGATCTCTATCTTGCAATTTTGGCACAACTATAAAATCAAAATAAATGTGCAAAATAGAGATAAAACCAATACAGTTATGAAGTGCCAGGGTGGTTCAGGCAGTTAAGTGGCTGCCTACAGCTCAGGTCATGATCTGAGGTCTTGGGATCAAGCCCTGCACTGGGCTCCCCGCTAGGCAGGGAGTCTGCTTCTCCCTTTCCCTCTACCCCTTCCCACCATTCATGCTCTTTCTCAAATACATAAAATCTAAAAAACAAAACAAAAACCCCAACACTGTTCTAATTAACATTAATTTTATCGTGAGAGATGATGTTTTGCCGAAACAAAATTGCCTCCCCAACATGACTGGGGCCTGGTTCTTTTACCTGCAGCACTCCTGTTAGCTGCCTACCAAGTGATGTCTTAGTTCTTCTACCTCTTGTAAGCTGCTGTAGTCTGTCTTCACGTACCGCCGTCTAACAGCTTTTTCAGTGAAATCATCATTTGCAGGTTATGTCAGCTTATGTTCTTATTAGCCTTCTAGAAAAATGTTTAATTAAGAGCATTGGCTTTAGTACAATCCTGGCTCTGCTATTTAACTGCATCATATTTGGCAAGTTACTTTCTCAAGTTACTTCTCATCTGTAAAATGGTGATAGTAGTACACAATCGTAGTTTGTGGGGAAGAACAAATAAAATGATCCGTAAAATCTGCTTAGCACAAGCCTGGTGCCTCCATGTTTCATTATTTGGCCTTCACTTGATTATGATTCAGACGTGAGCCCTGAAACTTACTGGTTTGTAAACTGGTCCTGCAGGGCACTGCTGGAAGTGTTCTCTGTGCTGTCCTATATTGTACCCATTTCCCACATTTGACTGTTGACCACTTGAAATGTGACTAGTGCAACTGAGGAACTGAATTTTAAATTTTTTAAAAATTTTAACTTAACTATAAACATCCCTGGTTAGTGATTACCCTACAGACAACAGAGCGTATGTTTGTATTGATGTCATATTATTGTCAAATTGAAAACAAAACTATAAACATGTTAGAGAACTTGTGCATACCCAAGACTTGCCAGGGGCCCATGGTTATGGAATCCCTGCAGCAAGTCCTTTCATTCTCTTAGTTCTGATAGCTGGTTTTTTCCCTCCCAGAACAGTGTCTCTGTCAGTACTTTGTTTCTCTCAGCCCATCCCGAGTCTCCTGGTGGCAGAGAGACTGTTTATAGGCAGTTCAGCAGGGATATTCACATTTAGGCTTCTTATGAAACCGCATACTCCAAGCTGGTGTCTGCTACAAAAATGAGTATTTAGTAATTTCAAACCACCACACATCTGTATGTAGGGACACATTCATTCACGTCCATTTACCTGCAGTTGTCTGAGATAATTTTGAAAGGAGGTGGCCTCTTTCATCTTGAGGTCTTGAGGAAGGTTTCACTTTAAAGGAAGAAATGCTTTGCAGGCAGTGTGGATACTCATGAAATGGTTTTTTGTTTTTTGTTTTTTGTTGTTTTTTGTTTTTTTTTTTTCAGGGAAATAGCGTATGTTTACAAATGTTTTAATAAGTATGTAGAAAGTGCTTACTCTGTTTATGTGGCCATTAGTGGTTTGAAGTAAACACTGCTATGTCTGTATATTTTCTGTATATGTATCTATTTATATGAGTGCCTTATGTTAGTCACCGTTTTGCCATTACTCTCTTCAGGTATTAATCCACCTGAAACTCCCGTCTCTTGTATTGTGTCACTCCATAAAGTCCAAGTGGTAAATTAATTTAGATAGGAACTATCTGAATAAATTAACTGCAGAGCTCCCATTTTCAAGTAACTGTCTCTGGCTGTAGAAATTAAGAACAGAACGCTGTGTCCCAGGGAAGGGAGGCATTCCAAAAGAAGAGGCTGAGCTCTTCGAATGTAGGTTACTAGAGCAAGAACCTTAGACTGACTTTTAACACTTTTACGTTTCTACTTGTGAAGTAAAGAATTGGCAGAATGAAAGAAAACCATGGATTATTTTGGTGTTGTACCTCATCCTCACCTCCAAGTAAAAACATGAAAGAGAGAATTACCTTTTAAATAAATTTTACAGTAAAATTTTATGGCAGTAAATTCAAAGGAACAAGTAAGTAAAAATGGTAAAATGCGGTTTTTCATTTAAATCGGTAGGAATTATTTCATTTTGGTAATTAATTATGTTAATGCCATGTTGATTTTTTCCCCCCTCCTAAATCACTTTCAGGTTTGAATTTACACATAAAAAACAATCGGGTGGTGCAGGCCAGTTTGGAAGAGTGATAGGTGTACTGGAGCCTCTGGACCCAGAGAACTACACTAAGTTGGAGTTTTCAGATGAAACATTCGGGGCAAATGTTCCAAAGCAGTTTGTGCCTGCAGTAGAAAAGGTAACAACAAAAATGACTTGATTACATTTTTTTCAACCAGTTTATTAGGTGGTATTGAATCGTATTTCTTTTGTTTGTTTGTGTGTTTATATTTTTAATTTAATTTTTTCAGTGTTCCAAGAGTCATTGTTTATGCACCATGCTCCTCTTCTTCTTCTTCTTTTTTTTTTTAAAGTTTTATTTATCCAAGTAATCTCTATACCCAACGTGGGACTCAAACTCATGACCCCAAGATCAAGGGTCTCATTCTCTTCTGACTAAGCCAGCTAGGTGCCCTTCAAATCCTATTTCTATCACATTGTCTTCTGTGGTTCATTTCATTTACAGTCCTGCTTCTTTACCTGATTGGTAAGCTTTCCATCTGATTTAGGAACTTTAGTTCATTAGGATGAAGAGCTATAAATATATGCTATGACAGTGAGGGGGGAACTCATTCTGTTTCTTTTCCTTTATATCTTTTTTCTAAAACAAAGCAGTAGTTCTTTCTCTAAGAGGACTTATTTTCCTTCTCATAGTCCACCCGTCTCCAGATTGTAGCCAGCTTTTCAAAGACATGCACTTAGCAAATATATATTAAGCACTTTTCATATTTAAGCACTCTCCTAAGGGGCAGAGGGAGAGGGAAAGAGAGAATCTTAAGCAGGCTCTGTGCCCAGGGCAGAGCCTAATAGAGGGCTCAATTTCACATCCCTGAGATCGTGACCTGAGCTGAAATCAAGAGTTGGATGCTTAACCGACTGAGCCACTCAAGTATCCCTCATTCTGTTTCTTAATCATAGTTATTCTATTTCTTTTGATAAATTGAGCCTATGTTGTAAATAGCAATCAACAATTAAAATTTTGTAGCAGTCAGTAGGGTTTTATGAAGGTTTTAAGTTTACTGTTACAGTAGCATGATCTTTTGCCAAGATTCCCAATATCTGAGTTCTCCCAACGTCTCTGCTACTGATTAATGCACTCTTTGGTAAATCATGGTGTTCAGAGCCAGTTTCTTCATTTGTAAAGTGTAAGTAAATAGAAAACTAAACTTGAACCCCTTACCAACTTGAGGGTCAGATAATACTCTGTGACATTTCTTTGTAAAGTGTGAAGTGCTTTGCACATGTAAGAGGTTAGTGTTTTGTTTGCTTTCTAGGTCACTGGCTTTAAGACTGTTGTAAACCGGGCGCCTGGGTGGCTCAGTGGATCAAGCCGCTGCCTTCGGCTCAGGTCATGATCTCAGGGTCCTGGGATCGAGTCCCACATCGGGCTCTCTGCTCGGCAGGGAGCCTGCTTCCCTCCCTCTCTGCCTGCCTCTCTGCCTACTTGTGATCTCTGTCAAATAAATAAATAAAATCTTCAGCAACTGTCCTCCTATATTGAGATTTTTAGGTTTTCATTTACCCTTTTAGCTTAGAAATCTTTGCTAATTATAATTTCAGCTTTAGCGGTGGTAGCATTTTGTGATTACTGTATTTCGTTCACTGTACTTTATTTCAGGAGAGTATTTTGTCACTCGTATACCTTTAAGTTATCTTGTATTCTTCAATATTAATGTAGGTAAAGGAGGGTTTATGTTTTTTTCAGCATATAGAGTTTATAGTTTTGCAGAGTCAGAAATATATTGTACTCTATGTGCAGCAATGTGATTGTCAGGAAAAACTAACTTGAATTGTGGGAGCTCTACAAATGTTGAAGTGGCTGAAAAAGGATTGCAAACTTATCACATTATACTTTTAAAATGTTTAGTTTATTGTGTATCAGTCATACGTCAATGAAGCTGGTTTTTTGTTTTTTTTTTTAAAAGAACTGCATCAGGAAAAATGAATTTACTTTTGAATTCCAGTTCTTACTGGCATTGTATAACACCAAAGCCATAATGTAGTGATCTGCCAGTGAGGCAAAGCCCTGATAGGTGTATAATGGGAGCTCAGGACATAGCTGTTGAATCAATGCCAAGTTTGATGGAAGTATTCTTCCTTGCTTTTCCTCTGTTTCCTCCTTATAAAATTAAGAGCAGGCTGTCTGTATAATGGGTTATAAGAGGTAAGTAATTCCTGAAGATGTTAAGTGTCGGCACTCTCAGCATCACTTTCTTTTTTTTTTTTTTTTTTTTTTTTTTAAAGATTTTATTTATTTATTTGAGAGAGAGACAGTGAGAGAGAGCATGAGCGAGGAGAAGGTCAGAGAGTGAAGCAGACTCCCCGTGGAGCTGGGAGCCCGATGTGGGACTCGATCCTAGGACTCCGGGATCATGACCTGAGCCAAAGGCAGTCGTCCAACCAACTGAGCCACCCAGGCGTCCCTCAGCATCACTTTCAAACCAGCTCGCACTTTTAAGTGATAACGCTTTTCCAAGGGATTGTTCATCTAGATGCCACAATAATAAAATTTAAGTAGTTAAGCTATTCAGCTTTTTAAAACTTATTTTTCTGAGGAGTAAAATGTAGTATTCATAAAAATGTTCAATTTCTGAACAGTAAAATGTGTGAGTATTTTTGATAATTCACCTGGAAGTGAAATCCACTGACTCCATAAGTTGTATTCATTCACTAACAGGGGTTTTTGGATGCCTGTGAGAAAGGCCCTCTTTCTGGACACAAGCTCTCTGGGCTCCGGTTTGTCCTGCAAGATGGGGCGCACCACATGGTTGATTCCAATGAAATCTCTTTCATCCGTGCAGGAGAAGGTGCTCTTAAACAAGGTACTGTGCCCTGTGTTTGCTGCAGCACGGTGTGTGTTTCCCTGACAGATCGTCAGAGACTCTGAGTGCAGTGCTGTGTTTTAGTCTTGGGCCCCAGAATCCCAGGCAGCCCACCGGGGCACTTGGCAGGTGTGGGCAAATCTAGAGTTGAAGTGAGGGTAGCTTACTGTACTCTCTTCCTTACAAAACTGAAAGCCTACCTGTTCTCCTAAATTACCTAATATTTGTCATATGCTTAAATTTAAAGATAACCTGTAAGTTCTGGTTTTTTTGCCACTTTTTAAAAATCAATTAATTAGCATACAGTGTAGTATTAGTTTCAGAAGTAGAGTTCGTCAGTAGCATTAACACCCAGTGCTCATTACATCAAGTGCCCTCCTTAATGCCCGTCACCCAGGTACCTCATCCGCCCACCACCTCCCCTACAGCAACCCCCAAATTTGTTTCCTAGAGTTAAGTCTCTTATAGTTTATCTCCCTCTCTGATTTCACTTTATTTTATCCTCCCTTCCCCTGTGTTCATCTGTTTTGTTTCTTAAATCCCACATATAAGTGAAATCATATGATATTTGTCTTTCTCTGATAGACTTATTTTGCTTACCATAATACCCTCTGGTTCCATCCACATCATTGCAAATGGCAAAATTTCAGTCTTTTTGATGGCTAAGTAATATTCGTGTGTGTGTTTGTGTGTGTGTGTGTGTGTATGTGTGTGTAGATAGATAGATAGATAGATAGATAGAGATATGCATGCCATATCTTTACCATTCCTCTGTCAAAGGACATCTGCGCTTTTTCCATATTTTGGCTGTTGTGTTTTTAATAAAGAAGATAGATGTGCTTGGAGTACTAAGAGATATTTTATAGAAACATTGCCATCATGCTCTTTTACTGACTTACTCAGATATCAGGAAATCCATAAATTTTAAGTAATTTTTGTAAAGTGTGACATTTTAGGCATTTTGTGGGTGGCAACATATTTTGAAGGAATTCAGTAAACTTAATTCACAGTGCAGACCTCTTGATAAACTGCTGGAATTGTCAACCTTTTCCACACAGAATAACTGGTGTATTAAAAACCCTGATGAACCAGAAACCTAAACAATTGCAAGTGTATCTGATTCTTGCTTTTAAGAGAGAAGAGCAAATAACACAGCAATCTGACATCAGGGTTATTCAACAAAGGAACTTGAAACCTCTGTCCTGGACCCAGAAAATGTATTCTCTCTGTCATCTCTTCCATATTATTAATAATGTCCATAAGTATCTTTAGACAGGAGAATTATATTATGGTTTATGAAACATTTCAGAAACATTTTTATCAGAGGCAGTCAAAATGGACAGTAAAGATTAGATTAATCATAATATTTTTTAAGCATTCTGTAAATCACAATTTTGTTGATTCTACATGAATTTTGGACTTCATTTTGTTTTTCTGTTTGCATCTGTGACCAGGTGTGGGGCAGTCGTTGGAAAAGATTGCTCATTTCTTGACTAGGTTGCTAATTCCTTATATACTTAAACTAATGGCAGCTATTAATAATTTGAGTATTAGTTTCTCAGTTGTGAAAGGGAGAGAAAGTCCTTCATTTTCTTTTGCCAGCTCTGTTAAAAATGCAGTTGAAATCTGTGATCTGGAAATCTTGTCGTAATCTGAAGATTGTGTTAATAGGAAAAAGGGAAATTAAGTCACAAAGATTTTCTAAGGCATGATTCACATTAAAACACTTGCCGCTCCTGGCTCAGAGGAGAGCCTGCTTCTCCCTCTTTCACTCCACATGCTTGTGCTCTCTCTCCTCCTTAATACCTGCCACCAGGCTAATCCATCCCCTCACTCCCCTCCCCTATGAAACCTTCAGTTTGTTTCCTCTAGTCCATAGTCTCTCATGGTTCATCTCCCCCTCTGATTTACTTCAATTCATTTTTCCTTTCCTTCTCCTAATGTCCTCCATGTTATTCCTTATGCTCCACAAATAAGTGAAACCACATGATAATTGTCTTTCTCTGCTTGACTTATCTCACTCAGCATAATCTCTTCCAGTTCCATCCATGTTGATACCTTCTACAAGAATAGTCAAATTAGAAATCACCAATTATCTTATGCTGCTTCTTGACTGGAAATTAGTAGCTTTCCTGGAGATAGAGCTTAAACAAAGCCAGATAATTGGTATGGTTCTCAGTTAACAAAAAGCCTCATCTTCTTCTTTAATTGCTCCTATAAGAGATATAACTAAATGGAGACATATATGCACATAATTTACACATGTGCATCCATGAAAACAGCCTGTACATCTGTGTATATTAGCTAAACTGGTGAATATGTGATCTTTACTTTTTAATTATTTAAGTGTACAGACATTAAGTATGAAAACTGCCTCGTAGGTGTGCAAAGGAAAAACACGAGATAGTAATTGAGATTTTTTTTTTTTTTTTTGCCAGATAATCATGTACAAATCAGGATGCTAGCATGAAAAATGAATTACTTGGCTGTTTCTTCATTTGTTATTCAGTCATCCATGATTGAAGGACAAGTGTATAGGGTAAAAGGAAGTTTTCCTTAGCTCAGTAAGAAAATAAGCTTTTCATGCAAACCTCTCTTGAATCCCATATGAGAGTTTTGGGGTAAAAATGTCGTGAAATGAGCCCAGTATCAGAATAGCTTAGATGTTTTAGCCATTCTCTGTTCAAAATTGGAAGAAAAATAGTTTGGATTGTCATTTTTTCCAAAACAAATGCAAACTGGAACTGTTGGGTCACAGTTTAAACTTTGCCTCTGAGATGAATCAGTGATATAACTAAAACCGAATCTAAAATTGAATGTTCTCTTTGGGCGTGTTTCCCCTTACAAATGCGACCATTGCCATCTTCTTCTGTGGCCAGGTTTTAGAGCACTATGCTTGGTCCTCCCAGAAACCTCAAACTTGTCGCCACCCAACAAGAGAAATAAAGCCCTAGAAGTAAAGGTTAGCTCAATTAACTTGATAGCACCCCTTCTTTGAGCTCCTGCCCCATTATGTGATGGTCTTGGGGATTAGATCCCAGCTCTGCTCCATACTTACTGTGTGGAAACTTCCCCCAGGCTGCTTGGAAATAGTAATTCCATACAGGAACATCTTTGAAAACTTGCACGTGCATACTTGGGCAGTGAATGCTAGTCACGCTTTCCTTCAGATTGCCTTTGACCTGGTACTGTGCCATGCCACTATTCCCTAGCTTCTTGTCTCCGAGTACTCATAATAACATTTATTGATCACTTATGTGTGGTGTTTTATGCTGAGTGCATGAATTATCGTATCTTACGTTCACAGTGACATTACAGTTGAGAAAATAGGACTCAGAGTAGTTAATTGAATGGCTCAAGATTACATGATAGTGGTGGAGCTGAGAGCTAAACCAGCCTAGAGTCCTATCCCTTGAACACCACCTCGTACGGCCTCTTCAACACCTGGCATGGTGTTATCAGCATTATTCCTAGTGGTTGATATAAAAATATTACTACCTCTTCTCACCACCACAGGCTTAAAAGTACCTGTGATGATGTTGGTATTTTTACTTGCTATCTTAAAAAGCCATAGACCACACGGATCTGCTTGAGGAAACATAGGTTTTAGGAGTGAGCTGCCGTGTGACTGTTGAATACAGCAGGGTGAATTCACTCCAGAGTCTTGCCACAGCAGCTTAGAAGAAGGCATGATTTCTTTGGAAGTGAGTCAGGAGATGAGTTGAGGAAGAAAGAGGAACTTAAAGGGAAAGGAGCAGGATGAGAGAATATGAAACTGAGAACTGGACAAGACATCCTCAGCAATTAAGTGATGGGCACTGTCTACCTGGCCCTTTCTTCCCTTTAAAATATGACCCTTTCACAATCTCGCTCTTTTATATTACTGACCTATTGAAAGCATGAGGTAACGTGTTCTAAATCTTAATACATCTGCTCATATCTGTCTTTCTGGGTATCTTCTTCTGCATGGATTGCATTTCTTTAGAGCCAGGGAAGCTCTGCTGTTGGATTAACCCCAGACATTGCAGGAGCTAGAGCCGTTTCTACGGTCCCAAACTGTTAGCTGCATTCCACGTCTGTGCGGGGTTTTGGGGGGCTTAGCTGAAGAAGCTTTGGAGTCTGCAAAGTTCAGTTGCTTCTCTTTTTTAGAACAAAATTCACTAATGAGGACTAATTAGTCAAAGGTAGGTCTGAGCTATGATTTGAATTAGAGAATAATTCAAAGAAATCCAAGCATATTAAGTTGCTGTTCTTATAATTATTGCACTTAAGCTACTAGTGGCTTTAGGAGAAGTGCTTTAATGACTATATGAGAATGATTGCCAATTAATTAATTAATTGATTAATCTAAACAAATTGATGCCTGGAAAGCTGTGATTATCTTAAAATATTTTCTTTGTCATCTTTTCTAGGTTTTGCTTAAAGTTTTTATTTAGAGGTGATTCATCCAGTCTGAAGCTGAAGTATTATTCCACACTGTCATAACATACAAATTCGATAAGAATGTTTGAAATGTTATTCTGTTCCCTCCACATTGTTAAATATAACCCTCAGTCGGCATTTGTCACTTTAAGAAGTGTTCTGGTTATATATTAAGGGGAATAAAAATAAGCTTGGACACACACGTTTCAGTGCTTAAATGTCTCTTCACATCCAGTGTCATTTTATAGGTGAAGAAACTTGAGGGCTGGACACATTTTGTTTTTCTAAAAGGCATATATAACTTGTTGAGGTCAGAGCAGAAACTAGAAACTTGGTCTTCTGATTCTCAATCACGTGTTGAAAATGTTTAGCCTAGGAAAAGAAAGACATAACTCAGGTGTGACTTGTTTATTGTCTCCAAATATATGATAAAAGTTATTCTCTTACAGTTAAAAATAACTGTCTTCCAGGGACCAACCAGAAGGAACTGGTTTACCTGGACAAAGACTTAATTAACAGTGAGAGTTTTTACTCCTGAAAGTATTCAGAGAAAGAGAATAAGTAACCCTCAGCTGGATAATTTTGATGCTAAAGAACTTGATTGAATGTCGTTTGAATACCCCTTTTATATTCTCTGCAGCTTAGTGATGTTTAAGGATAAAAACATAGTTTAGAACTATTAATACTGTAATCATGTGTTGTCTTACTGGAATTTCCATCTAGGAGAGTCCAGATCAAAACTTGAGCCTCATCACTTGCGTGTACCTTTGGAAGCACTCTCTCTTTTGTATGTCTGGGTAGGGGAGAGTTCCCATGTATTTAAAGATTAATAAACTAATTTGTGTATTTTTTTTTAACCCAGCTCTGGCAAATGCAACATTATGTATTCTTGAACCTATTATGTCTGTGGAAATCATAGCCCCAAATGAATTTCAAGGACCTGTGATTGCGGGAATTAACCGACGCCATGGGGTAATCACAGGACAAGATGGGATTGAGGACTATTTTACGCTGTATGCCGATGTAAGTACTATTGATCATTGACAATCTTGCTTTTAGTAACCGCAGATAGAAATGAGAGCTAGTTTTTGGTTTTGGAGAGTTGGTTTTGGAGAATGTAGAGCGAATTGACACATTTTCCTAGCTATTCAGGTATTATATTTGTGGCAATTTCTATAATTTGCTGTTAGAGCAGCTCTTAAATGCAAAAACTAAAAATAAGATCTGTGTGGGCCTTTATGATGAGTATGTCATTTTCTTAGATGTATAGAAGTTGTCTTTATTTCTTGTTATAAGTTTCATTTGTGTAACTGCTTTATCACATTAGCTCTTATTTACTGGATAATATTGAGTTCCATTGCCTGTGCTTTACTTAAATCTCATGGGAGAAAGTGTATATCACATTACATAAGGCCTCCTAAAAGACACTACTATCAGCATATTATTGAGGTGTCCAGAGGAAAGTTATATTAACATTTTCACAGAAGAAACGCTTCTCCATGTTTGAGCTGCAGCCAGTGTGTGGAGTGGGTATGAGTGGTGTCCACCCTGTGAAACAGAAAGATTTGGTTTCTAGTTGTGACTGCCATGTTAAATTATTTTTAAATAAGATTCATACTTTCAGTAAAACAAATATATACTTCTCTGGCTTTTAATTCTTTTAAATCAAGGGTAGTTAGTAGAAACCTAAGACTAAAGGAATTAAATGCCTAAGGCTTTTCTGTACTTTACTCAAATATTTTTCAGTAAGCAATACCAGAATATCCTGTGTTTGTTTTCAGGTCCCTCTAAATGATATGTTTGGTTATTCCACTGAACTTAGGTCATGCACAGAGGTAAGCAGATATTTATACTTTACTCAGGTGCTCTTTAAGAAACCGCCCTACACAGTGCTCAAATGTGTGAAATCCTGTCTTGGTAGATGTACCGAAACAAACAAACAAACAAACAAACAAAATCTCTGTTGTTTTTAACTCCTTAGGGAAAGGGAGAATACACAATGGAGTACTGCAGATATCAGCCCTGTTCATCGTCCACACAAGAAGACCTCATCAATAAGTACTTAGAAGCTACAGGTCAACTCCCTGTAAAAAAAGGAAAAGCCAAGAACTAACTTCCCTCACTTTAAGTTGACTAGCTATAACTGAATCTGCAAGATTTATAGACTCTCATGGGTTCTGGTGGAATGAATTCAGGCTAAAACAAATTTTAGAAGCCCTTCCTCTTACATTCAGGAGCTTCTATCATATTCAAAGATAATTCTATATATATCCCAAATCTGTGGATTGGCTTTATAGTTCATTGAAAAACCTCAAATAAAATATGACTATTACTGATATATTTAATATCTAAGGGAAGAAGAGACTGACATCAGTTATACTTCTAAGTTTAGAATGGTATGTAAACTTCCTTTCCGAATTTTTTATTCTAAGAATTTTCAACATAGAAAAGCTGAAAAAGACAGTACAGAGAATAGCCAGTATCTTCCATCCTCCACTCAATAAGGAACAGTCTTGTTAACAATTAGTTCATCACATAATAATTTATTTTGTCATAGTTGCCTTATCTCTTTGTGTCTCATACCTATTTAATTTTTAAAAAAAATTTTTGCTAAGCAACAATTTGAAAGTGAATTGCTTATATCATGAAAGTTCTTGGGGGAAGTGTCCTCTTTTAATGAGCAGGCTTTTGTGGAAGGCAGCTATGCTCACCACTGTACCACCAACGCACACTTGAACAAGACTTTTTTGTTGGTGGATTTCATATGTTCTTAATATAGAACATGTTCCAGATTCTTCATGGGGATGTTACAATGGCTAGTAGATTTCTAGCTGTTTTATATACAGGTGATTGCTTCAATTTGTGACTTCTGCAAATTTGTAAATGCCTACTTTTATGTTAGTTTCTTGTGGATATGTTAAAATGAAAAGCAGACCCTTGCATATTGCTATTTTTACCTATGTTTATTTTAATGTTTCTGCAACTCTGAATAATAAAATAGAATTTACATAGTTGCTGTCTGGTCAGTTTCATTCACTTGGTAAACCCTAGCTGAATTTGAGTCTGTGGGGAGTTTATCCTATATTGTATTCCTTGACATGCTGAAAGAACAAATGTTAAGTTTTGTTTCTAGACTAGTTTGGACTTTCCTGGACAGTTCTGCCATATCGTTGAGGATTATTTCATCCCCAAATGATCTGATGGGAAAGGCATTTTCTAGTCCTTTCTCTTAGTGGATAACAGAAATAAAATAATGGTTCCTTTCTTTTTCTTGATTTACAGGTTGGGCTTTATAACTTAAGGTTTCTAGAAAAAGATTTTTTGAAGTTTTGAGCATGTTTTCAAAGTATCTGCCAAATGCTTTAAGTGCATTTAATTTAGTTTTCACAACCCTATGAAAGCCAGTACTGTAACTATGTCCATAATAGAAAGAGCAGAAGCACAGAGAGGGTAAATAGCTTGTCTGGGACCACACAGCTTGCTGAATTTTCAAGTTGGTAATTAGTTGTATTCATGAAACCAAATGTATTTTCCCCATGAATATGTTTGTTGCTATAGTAGCATGAAGCCTGAATAATATTGGCTTTAGCATTTCATCAGCATCTCATGCTATTGACAATGATTTTCAAAATCGTTCCTGATGAAAAACCTTCCTAGAATTTAGTGCAGTTTCTCTGGCTATTGCCAACAGTTAGGAAAATGGAACTAAGATGGATAAGTTTTGATGTGTTTTTAACTTGTTAAACATTCTGCTTGTAAAGATAGAGCATCAGAAAAAAACCTAGATATTTAATCCAACACCAGCATTTCATAGACAAAAACACAGCCCTGACTGGTGGGGGAGTAACAGCAACAGGATGACATAGGGATAGATCTAGGACCAGAACCTGCATCTCTTGCTAATTAGTTTGGTTATAATTAGTAAAGACCACATAGCAACCAAGGTTCTGTAGCAAAGAAAAATTAATGAGAATATTCACAAATGAGGATTTTTTTTTTTAACTCTTACAAAGGATAATTGTTGGCTAATTTAAAGAAAGACAGTATTGTGTTGGAGAAAGGTAATAGCACTAGGCAGACACTATTGCAGTGATTCCCAACCTACTAAATATGGCTGCATTTAAAAATCATAGGGGGAGCTTTAAAAAGAAATGCCCAGTCCAGCCTCTAGATACTCAGATTCTTTGGATCAAGATCAAAAGTTTCTAATATACAAGAAAGTTTAAAGACCAGTATTCCCTGCACCTTCAAGACATGACATGGAAGATTTGTTTATTTGTGTCATATTTTTCATTTTCTCTTGTGTTATGTTAAGAGTTTGGGCCATATAGGTTCTTAGTTTGATAACTTTGTCTTTAAAGAAATGTGGTCAATTTTCTGTCATTCCTTTCCTCCCTGCTCACTCTTAGATTATTTAGTTATAAAATCATTAAGTTTTAATACTGAAGTCTTAGAATTTTTCATATTGTTGTATTTTGAAATCTGGATTAGTTTTAAAATTGATGCCAGTGGCTACTACTAGCCACCACCAGGTAGTAGTAAATTGTGACCATGCAGAAGTATATCCTTTTGTAAGAAGACAACTATTTGCATTGCTAAACTGGAATTTCAGAAGAATTGGTGAATGAGAGCTTTAATTGCTGCTTCAAGTGTCTTCAAATAACACTGGAATGTACCCTTGAAATAGTTTGTTGTATTTACAATTTATTGTGAGCATTCATTCATTCATTTGTCCATTCAAATAAGTGCTAGGCAGTGAATAGGTGGTTGTACTTTGAAATCTAGGCAAGGTCATACATAGAACAGGTCAGAGAATTTTCTAAGCTGAGAGAAATTTGTGGAATAAACTCACGTGATGAGGAACTATCATTCAAGGGCAAATACAGAAGCTTCCAAATGACTTTCAGAAGAATTTATTTAATTTCTAAAAATTCACAATTCAGGTAGGAAAAATGAAACAGTGGAAGGTAGTGGGATACAGACAAAGTCCTGGTATTATTTTGTATATCCTAAATTTTGAAAGTTCTAGAGATTAGGAAGATAAATGTGATGCTATGTATACCTGCCATTGGCTCAGTGAGTCAGAAGAGTTTAGCCTCCTAATGAAAGACGACTTCCGGAATTTAGAGTTTTCATTTTATGTTAAGGCTAATGAAGTAATTTTTCTCTGCATTAGCTTGCAAAATCAATATTAATAAAATCAGGTCAGCAACTTTAGAGTTTGTGCTAGAAAAGATGTTCTAATGATGATATTAGTAAGAAATATTTAGTTGGTTTTACTTTTGGAAGTTTTCTAAATGTAGACAATTGTGTTTGTGTGTTGTCTATGTGTAGAATTCCTCTTAATAATATGTTACACTGAAATCTGTAAATTGAATAATGGTCATATCTGAGCCTAATCTCATTAATTAAAAAATGCTTTCATGAAGAAGAGGACTTTGAGATAAGCCAGACTAGAAAGCTGAAAGCCCTTTCTTAGCCCTTAAGGCGATACTAAAAAGTTGATTAAAGATCACAGGACATTGACATTATTATGCTCTTGGTATCTTTTTTGAGGATTATTTAGGGGATTTCAGTTAGAGGAGCTTGTTGCTTGGTTTTGACCTGATTTAATCCTTGTAGATGGATATTTTAGGAAAAGTATTTTCTTTGCATTATTACATAGGTGGGAGATATGTTTCATTTAAATAATTGTTTCCAGTATTTTAGGATACTTAATGTTTTTTAAATCAGGTGGATATTGGGAAGATGAAACACAGGGGTTTAAATAGAAAAATACATAAATTAAATCTAAAAAGTTTCTGTTCATTTTTATTTTGTTGTAGTCTATAAAATTTTTCTTTTCAGTGTAAACTTTTCTAATTTTCTTACAGTATAGACTTAAAAGTAGTAATTTGGCATATTTTAAGGCTGATGCTTCCTAATCAGTTACTGGCCAAGGAACCTGGTTAATGGTTTTGAGACACTCATATAAGCATTCCATTAAATGTGTAGCAGCCAAGGACAGACCACCCTCAAAATGTCCCACTTTGGAATATTGATTATTCTAAATAAAAGTTGCATAAGAGACAAGACTGTGCCCAAGGACACTCAGACCACACCCTCTCCCCCGAACAGCACGAAATGAATCTCTGATGTGAAAAGGCACCATTTCTGTACCACAAGGTAAAGAAACATCCTTGTTATCAGAGATAGGAAATTTAGAGCCAAGAAATCTGTATAAGCACTGCTTATAACTTGTTACTAATTTGCTGCCTCAGCCCTAATTCAGTTTAGAATTCTTTAATGGGTTAATCAAAGTTAAGTTTTCTTTGTCCTATCTATTATTCACAGATTATCTATCTATAAACTACCCAGTTTTTTATGTCTCAATTGCACTGTTGGGTCTCTCTACACATATAATAAAACTTTTCTCCTGTTAATCTGTCACCTACCAATCCTGTCACCTACCAACTCAATTCCTAGACTAGCTGAAAAGAATCTTGATGGGTAGACTGAAATTTAAATTCCTCCCCTATAGTTGGTTTCCATGGAGTAGTTGCTCCGAAGATTCTGCAGTTTTAAGGTATTGGGACATCTAACATAAAACCAGCAGAAGGTAAGATTTCTTTCCACGTCTGCCTCCCAGAATCTGCAGAATCTGGTGGAGTGAGAGTAATGAGAATCTTTGGGCTTTAAATTTATTTATTTATTTATTTATTTTTTAAGATTTTATTTATTTGACAGAGAGAGATCACAAGTAAGCAGGGAAGCAGGCAGAGAGCGAGAAGGGGAAGCAGGCTCCCCGCTGAGCAGAGAGCCCGAAGTGGGGCTCGATCTCAGGACCCCAAGATCACGACCCGAGCTGAAGGCAGAGGCTTAACCCACTGAGCCACCCAGGCGCCCTTTGTCTTTAAATTTAGATTAGCAAGAGAAAATATTGTGGAACTACTACACTGGACTTAACAAGTCTTGGTAAAGATGTGGTTGAGTACTAATATTGATCCATTTCCTTCCAGAGATGGTCTTTTCTTTTCCTTTGTCTCTGTGTTTTGTGTTGTCATAAAAAGGAATTTCCAGGGGGCAGAAAGCAGGCCTGTGCTCTAGAAGCGCACTTTTGGAGCCAGCCCCACAGACTCATGAAGTGATGGCTCTCAGCAGACTGGTGTCTGCTGAGACAAACTCCCCTGTGGATTAATGTGCACATGAGGTAAAGGATGTTGCCGTGGGCAATCTTGGAAGCCAGAGCCTAAAAATTGGTAGGCATGGGTTGAGCACTTAAAAGCTTTTAGAGTGCTTACTGCCTAACTCAGGGACTCCCGTGTTAGGATCAGTTGGTCACAACAGGTTAGATTAACAAGAGGTTATCTGCCTAACACCGCACAATCTCAACCCACAGCACATCCTCCTAGATATGAAAGAGAACCATATCTGAGAGACCCAGCACTTAGCTAAAGCTGTCAATGTGCACGTGGGGTTTTTCCTTTCATCTTGTTACATGTACTAAGAGCCTAGCTTTGTGATCAGTAAGAATCTTCTCGTCTTCACTGTCCAGATGTGCACTTACTGGTGTGTACCTTGGTGGCCAAATAGACTGGGGTTCCAAGTTACCAGCAGCACGCTTTGTCCGGGCATGCCCGTCCTCAAGGGAGTTTGTCATAAAATGTCCTAGCCCACGAGGGCCTCCGTCATGTCATCCTTCGTTGCTTGTTAGTGTTGGAAGTCCCATTCCAGTAGTAGTGGCTGCCGTCACACATCAGCGGATCTACTCATTTTCGTGGGAGAGAGCTGACACCGTTTTGCCTGTGCAACAAAGCCCTTTGCTTTCTTAGACAATCTTGGGAGTAAACTTTTGTATGATAGGACCTGCCTTATCTGCCCTAGAGAGGGACACCTCTTACATATTTGATCACACCATAAAAGGGCTTAGTGGTTTGAGTTGCTATTGGAATTAATAAGATCCTACTTGTCAGTGGCCGGAAGAGGGTTCCTTTAAATTGGCTGTATTTGCAAGGAAAAAATTATTTATGGAGAGCTCTCAGTTGTCTGATTAGTATAATCACTATACTAGGGACTCCCTGAATGAGATGGAAAAAAAAAATTAGACCTAAGATATTAATGTCCACATCTAACATAAATTCATCTTAAAATCCAACCCTATCTGCTTATTTAACTTTACCTGGAAGATCCACAGTGAACATGCTGGTCTAATCTCTAGGCTTAAAGGAGACGGGCTATTCAGGCTAGTCATGTACATGCTGAAAGCCAGAAAGTGAGTTTAGCAGAAGTACCCCGGACAGGCAGTAGGGCTTGCTTCGCTATAATCAGGCCCTTTCAGCTTCAGGAATTTCTGGGCAGTACTATTGTGATGTATCTAAAACCCCACCACTGCAAAACCCATGTCTCCTGAATAGCAGCAATCTTTTGAAATAAAAAGCCTCTTTTCCTCCACTTATCAGAAGATCCAACCAAATTCAGAGAAGAATTAGGTTAATGGCTATTCCCAAGTCTACTCCCAGAGACCTTGACTGGCTGCTAAGGTGAATTCTTCCACTATGATTATACTATGGTTATTCGTGCACATAGGCCCGTGGAGAAGCCCTTCACAGAGGGAAAACAGAAGGCCAAAATTTCTCCTACTTCTACAAATGAATCGGGGAAGGCCAATATTGAGACACTAATGGCAGCTAAGGTTAAATTCTGTACTCGGAAAAAAAGACTTCTGTTAAAATGTTTGACACAGATTTTACAAAGGCAAAAATCTTTAGATTCCCTTTTTTAGTTGAAAACCTCCCAGATATTAGAAAAACTAAAAGTTTCTGGGGCACCTGAGTGGCTCAGTGTGCTGAGTGTCCGACTCTCGGTTGTGGCTCAGGTCATGATCTCAGCTTTGTGGGATCGAGCCCCATGTTGAGCCCTTGCATCACGAGGCTCCATCCTCAGCGGGGATTCTGCTTCTCTGTCTCTCCCTCTGCCCCTCCCCCTTCCTACACACTCTCTCTAAAATAAAGAAATCTTTAAAAAAGGTAAAAGTTTAATTAAAAAGGCAGGTCAATCCATAGATATTCAGTCTATAATCCATTTCTTTGGGTTTTGGAAACAACTGTCTTTGTCTTACAAATTGCCACAAAACCAGAAATGCAACTCTAGAAATCTTTTCAAGCCCACCTTTTCTTTTTAAAAATAATTTTGTAAATTTTTTTAATAAACATATAATGTATTATTAGCCCCAGGGGTACAGGTCTGTGAATCGCCAGGTTTACACACTTCACAGCACTCACCATAGCACATACCCTCCCCAACGTCCATAACCCAACCACCCTCTCCCTACCTCCCCGCCCCCTGCCACCCTCAGTTTGTTTTGTGAGATTAAGAGTCTCTTATGGTTTTTCTCCTTCCCGATCCCATCTGGTTTCTCACCTTTTTTTTAAATTAAGTTTTAAATTTTGATTCCAGCATAGTTAATATACAGGGTTATATTAATTTCAGGTGTAAACCTGAATATAGTGATTCAACAATTCCATACATTACTTATTTCTCATTATATGGTAGACTCTTCTCTTTTTTTTTAATAGATTATTTATTTTAGAGAGAGAGCATGAATCGGGGGAGGGGCAGAGGGAGAGACAGAGAGAGAGAGAAGCAGACTCCCCACTGAGGGTGGAGCCTGACAAAGGGCTTGATCTCACAACCCAGAGGTCGTGAACAGAGCTGAAATCAAGAGTCAGTCATTTAGGGGTGCCTGGGTGGCTCAGTGGGTTAAGTTTCTGCCTTCAGTTCATGTCATGATCTCAGGGTCCTTGGATCGAGCCCCATATCAGGCTACCTACTCTGCGGGGAGCCTCCTTCCCCCTCTCTCTCTGCCTACCTCTCTGTCTACTTGTGCTCTCTCTCTCTCTCTGTGTCAAATAAATAAAATCTTAAAAAAAAAAAAAAAGTCAGCCATTTAATAGACTGAGCCACCCGGGGGGCCCTGTAAGTGTAATTCCCTTAACATATTTCACCCATCTTCTCACCATGTCCCTCTGGTAACCACCTGCAGTTTTGTTGTTGTTGTTATTTTGTTGGTTTTTTTCACTATAGTCTCTTTTGGTTTGTCTATTTTTTTTCCTTTGTTTTGGTTCCATGTATGAGTGAAATTATATGGTATTTGTCTTTCTGATTTCACTTTGCATAATACACTCTAGCTCCATCCGTTGTTGTTGCAAATGGCAGATTTCATTCCACTTTTGTGCCTAAGTAATATTCCATATCTATTTATCCATTTAGATAGGTATATAGATATCTATATCTATCTCTATATCTATATCTCTCTCTCTATATATATATATAGTATGGGGGCACCTGGGTGGCTCGGTGGGTTAAAGATCATGATCTCAGGGTCATGGGATTGAGCCCCTCATGGGGCTCTTGCTCAGTGGGGAGCCTGCTTCCCGCCCCCGCTCCCCCCCCCCCCCCGGCCCTACCTGCCTCTTTGCCTACTTGTGATCTCTGCCTGTCAAATAATAAAATCTTGGGTCGCCTGGGTGGCTCAGGGTCCTGGGATGGAGCCCTGCATCGGACTCTCTGCTCAGCAGGGAGCCTGCTTTCCCCTCTCTCTCTTCCTGCCTCTCTGCCTACTTGTGATCTCTGTTTGTCAAATAAATAAAATCTTTATAAAAAAGTATAAATAGTATGTATAAATAGCATGTCTACTATTAGTATATATTAATATAATAGTGTATATATACTAACATAATATATACTAAACAGTGTGTGTATATATATATATATGGTTGTGTGTGTATGTGTGTATATATATATATCTGATATATGGATATCATATATATATATCTGATAGATGGATAAAGATGTGGGGTGTGTGTATATATATATGTGTGTGTGTGTGTATGTGTATACACACATACACACATACACACACACCCCACATCTTTATCCATCTATCAGTGGACATTTGGGTGCTTCCATAATTTGTGTGTGTATATATATATATGTGTGTGTGTGTGTGTGTGTGTGTGTATACACACACCCCACATCTTTATCCATCTATCAGTGGACATTTGGGTGCTTCCATAATTTGGCTATTTAAATAATGCTGCAATAAACATGGGGTACATGTATCCTTTTGAATTAGTGTTTTTGTATTTTTTGGGTAAGTACCCAATAGTGCAATTACTAGATCAGAGGATAGCTCTAATATTAACTTTTTGAGGAATCGCCATTGTGTTTTCCACAGCAGCTGCACCAGTTTGCATTCCTACCAACAGTGCCTGGGAGTTCTTTTTTTGCCACAACCTTTTCTACACGTGTTGTTTCTTGTGTTATTGATTTTAACCACTCTGACAGTGTGAAGTGATAGCTCATTGTAGTTTTCAGTTACATTTCCCTGATGATAAGTGATGTTGGGTATCTTTTCCTATGTCTGTTGGCCATCTGGTTGTCTTTTTTGGAGAAATGTCTGTTCATGTCTTCTGTCCATTTTCAATTGGATTATTTGGCTTTGGGGTGTTGAGTTGTAGCAGTTCTTTATGTATTTTGGATACTAACCCTTTACCAGATATGTCATTTGCAAATATCTTCTCCCATTCCATAGGTTGTCTTTTATGTTTTATTGATTGTTTCCTTTGCTGTGCAGAAGCTTTTTATTTTGATATAGTCCAAGTAGTTTATTTTTGGTTTTATTTCACATGCGACGGGATTTTAAAAACGGAAAAGGTGCTTTTTTGAAACACACATTGCTAAAAGGGCTGATATGCCCAGACTAGCACCTCTGAGAAGCCAGTATGTCCCAAAAAGTCCATCTTGGAGAAAAGTTGGGTTCTTTCTCTGTCTTTGTGATGTAAATTTTCTACCCCCATCTTCTCTGGGACCCAAGAGCCATCCTTGGAAACACAAACTTAAAGAAGTTTCTCATCAGAAAAACAAAATAGGTTGGAAATCAGGCCTATAATGTCCTCACTACAAATACTAGTAAAAATAAAAGCTATAAGATTTTTGTTTGTATCTGTTTGTGTGTCTGTCAACCTATCTATCATCTGTCTGTCTTGCTAAAATTAGTTTGTGAAAGATCTCTATTTAGTTGGTTTGAAGGCAAGCACTTCTAAGGACCGGGCATTGTAAAGCTCTTAGAAAGACAGAAACTAACCCAATTGTTTTTCAAGTTCACAAAATCTGAAAAAAATATTCTGTACTGAAGCTAATTTAAGGTTGTTGGTTTAAAAGAGACATATTTTTAAGATGACCAGCATTAAAATTAAAACTTTCATTCTGCTTGTGTTCACTTAGAGTCAAATAAGTTGGTGTTATTTCTGTTTAAATGTTTAAAAATATGTTTAAAAAAATGTTTAAAAAATAATTACCATAGCTTGAGAGGATGACTGACTTTGCTATCTCTTCAAGTTTTTATGGGTAACTTAAGCATACTTGTTAAGAACAAGTAAATTGAATAGAGGTAAATAAGAAAAAAGTTGTTAGGTGAACTTTTAAAATTGTTTCTCCCCAGATCTTTTTGGTAATTCTAGAACTTTGAAGTTTTACTAAGAGATGAACTATGTTGGATTCATTGAATATCTAGGTCATTTCCAAATAAGACAAAATAAGAAATAATTACTAAACATAAGGTTTTCTACTTTTGGTTTCCTTATTACAGGGAAACTAAAAATCAATTTGGGTCTGTTAGTAAACATGTTTTGTGCTTTATTAAAATATTATATTATGACAAAACTCATGTTCCTAGAAATTATATAATGCATTCATAAATTTGCCATTGTAAAAATTGGTGGCGTAACAGGCAATTCATAATTGCTTACTACTTAGTTTTTACTAGAAATTAAATTTCCTAAGGTTGAGGAATTCTAAGTATATGGTATTAAATGTACTAGAAATAAGAGAAACAGTTCTGTATGCAAGGAAAGTAAAGTACATGTTTTTGGTAAGAAAAAGTGTGAGATATAAAAAATACATTTTTGTTGAGGGAGAAAACAATTTTGTCCTAAAGTGAGTCTAATTATTTGCAGAGGGAAAACTTAGGAGAAATTCTGAAAGTCAAAAAGTTGTAGAAGGTTCATAGCAAAGGAGCCTTTGGAAAGGAATTTTATTTATGGTCATTACTGGCTAAGATTAATATTTAAGAATGAGTTCTGGGTGCCTGGGTGGCTCAGTGAGTTGGGCCTCTGCCTTCGGCTCAGGTCATGATCTCAGGGTCCTGGGATCAGGTCCCGCATCGGGCTCTCTGCTCAGCAGGGAACCTGTTTCCCTCTCTCTCTCTCTCTGCCTGCCTCTCTGCCTAATTGTGATTTTTCTCTGTCAAATGAATAAATAAAATCTTAAAAAAAAATTTTCTATCAAAAGTACAGTGGTACAAAATTAGAATTTGTTTTTTTCTCTCTGTTAAAAGGAACACATTTTCTTAGGCTAATGATTTGCTTTTTATAAGAGTTTGTAAACAAAGTTTTCCTTTACCTTTCATGCAATCTGCCTAGAAACACAAAGATGCTATGTTTTGTCTCTGTTGAGTCTTTATAAAAAAACACAACACCTGAGCCTTATTGCTCACAACTATATAACCTTCTGTACTTGCTTTTGAAATCTCTTACCACTTTTGTTAAGTATTGTTTCAGATTGATCTGTGAGCCTATTTAATCAAATGTCTAAACCTTCTGATATTTTTTGAGAAACCTGCCAAAATCAAAGTCTAAAATGAAATCTTTTAACCACACTCTAACTGAAATATTCCAGAGGCCTGACGGAACATTTAAAGATTTGTTCTTCTTATACAAAGGGAGGTATGTTACACTAATTAGGCTTGTACATTCGATTACATGGGAAGCACTGTCAGTAAGTGATACTAAATGCTCTTAAATTATATTTGTGTAGTTAGGTTATTAAAATAAGTGTTTAGAAAATTCTATGAAACCTGGTATGTCCTAGTATGTTGTTATCTCAATGCGTTATGTGTCACAGAAACAACCAAATTTATAATTCATTCTAATCAGCTATTTCACCATGGTCATTTTTAAGTCTTTTATCATTTACAGACACATATACTTTTACTTAGATGCTTTCCCAAAAGCTTCCCTGTAGATATGTTTCATCTTTGGTGAGACTTGTGGGAGGAATTCTGAGTACAGAATTTATTCTGATGACCTTGATTATAAAACTGAACTGGGTAAGAATTTCTGGAACCAGTGGAAAAACTAGATTCAAGCAGAACAAGACTTAATAAAATGGGACTGAGTGAATTGAAGAGGATGATTGTAATTTCTATGACATTTCTATTGGAACTATTAACGATTTTCTTAAATATGTTTTTTCAGATTTAAGGGAAAGTTCTTCTCTTATACTATGACTTACAGCAATTTGATAAATATTTTAATTTGTTCACAAAGGTATGTTTTATCTTTTTCTCCAGAGCTACCTGATCTTTCCAGAATTCCTCAACTTTCAGTGAGTATTCTTACATTTTCATAACAATTTTTATTTGTGTAAGTTTAGTAAAAATTTGTTCTCCTTATAACAGGACATAATTGGAAACACTGGTTATATTACCACGATTTTCACTGGAATGTTGTATTTGAGGGAGACATGGGTAGACTCAGACATGCCCACAGAACTTTAAAGTTGACTTTATGGAAAGTCTTGCTTACAGGGATCCAAGCAACCTTACTAGGTGAGTAAGCATGGTCACTACATTGTGGGTGCAAGAACTTCAGGATATTCTGGGGACCTCAAGAAGAGAGAAATTAACCCAAAACTATAGGTATTATGGGCCAAGTCTCATCGCAAGTATTTGGCTTGGCTTATAGCCTCCAGAGGCTGTTAAAATTTCAGTCAGTAGATTCCTTAAAAATGTTCAAGCAGGAGCGCCTGGGTGGCTCTGTGGGTGGTTAAAGCCTCTGCCTGCCTTCAGCTCAGGTCCTAAGATCAAGCCCCGCATCGGGCTCTTTGCTCGGCGGGGAGCCTGCTTCCCTTCCCCTCTCTCTGCCTGCCTCTCTGCCTACTTGTGATCTCTGTCTGTCAAATAAATAAATAAAAATCTTAAAAAAAAAAAAGTTCACACAAAGCAGATTTAAAAGAGCCTTTGCGGTCAATCACTATTCTTGCTGTACTTACATAAATAATCAGGCCAAGTTTACTGAAATTAGATTTATTTTGCAAACAAATTAGCTCTTAGTCTGGCTATCTTTGGTTAAAAGAAAGAAAAGGGTGAGTATAAAGAGAAAAATTTTGATTCACTAACACACCTTTGTGGATATTAGATTTTAACACATTAAACTGGACTAGATACTGATTTCTTTTAGTTTCCTCCAGTGCCTGGCTACAACTCTTCAAATTTTTTGCCATCCTTTTGACTTGGAATCATTTGAGAACTAAAGCTGTCCTTTCCCCCGAAGCCCTGCAAACTGAATATGAACAACTTGGTGTAAAATTCAGAGAAATCACCACAACAGCTCATATATAGACCTTCTTCGTGCCTGTTGTTCAATAGGCCACTCAGAGCAATCACCAGAAATACTCAAACTACAAAGAAAATCAGATCGCCACCACCACCCCTAAAAAGTACGTATCTGAAGTTGCTCTAAGCCCGCATTTAGAACTCCTCTTGACTAGCTACTCTCAGTACTCAGAAACTGATTTATATTTTGATCCAATCCTTAACCACTGTTAAGATTTCCATAGAAATGCCTCTTATTATCTGATTATCTGAACCATAGGCTTAACTTTGAGAAGACATCTAGATCACTGTGTCCTGAAATGAGTTTAAATCAACTGATGTATTTTCAGAACTAAGAGATTCAACAAGAAGGAACAATCTACCAGCTGTTTGTAATGTGTGAAACTTCCAGGAAAGCTCCAGTGGTGGGAACTACAGAGGCCAAAGGTAGTTCACCCCAAAATGTCCCCTTTGGCATATTGATTCTTTTAAGTAAAAGTTATTTAAGAGACAGACTATACAAGAGAGACATTCCGATCCCTTTCTGTCTTCCTGAAAGTAGGATACAAGTCTCCCATATGAAAAGGTACCCTTTCTATACCACAAGGTTAAAGAGAAATTTAGAGCTAAGAAGTCTACAACCTGGGGTGCCTGGGTGGCTCAGTGGGTTAAAGCCTCTACCTTCGGCTCAGGTCATGATCCCAGGGTCCTGGGATCGAGCCCCGCATCAGGCTCTCTGCTCAGCAGGGAGCCTGCTTCCTCCTCTCTCTCTTTGCCTACCACTCTGACTACTTGTGATCTCCATCTGTCAAATAGATGAATAAAAATCTTAAAAAAAAAGTCTACAACCCTGGTTACTTGTTATTAATTTACTACCTTAGTCCAGGTTCTGTTTAGCATTCCTTACTAATTGAGGCTCCCAGTTTTCTTTGTCCTGCCAGTTTCTTATAGATTTATACTCTGTTTATAATGTCTAAAAACTTCCTGCCTTGGTCATTTCTTTAGGTCTCAACTGCATTACTGGGCCTCTCTGTTTTTTATTCCTGTCAATCTATCTCATATCAATTAGGCCAGACGGAAGAATCTTGACAGGTAGAAGAAAATTTGAATTCCTCCCCTACAAATGATATGGCCATGTTTCCTGGATCCCTTCTTCCTGCCTTGGGGAGAGACTCTACTGAATTTGATTTTGGTACATAGTGCGTTTACTTTTATAAATTAATTTAGGCCAACACTGGGTATAAATTGTTAGAAATGAAAACTGTACATATTTGATAGAATTTCAGTTACATCACAATTCCATTTGCAGACACTTGGCTTTATCTGTGAAACACTTTTATTTATAATATTTGAATTAAGCAATATTAAGAGTTAATTCACTTTAGCACAAATTTTGCATATGTATATAAATCTCCACACACTGAACACATTTTATATAGAAATGTAAACATTTATTTAAAAGTAGATATCAAAAAAGAATATTTGCTTGAAGTGATAAAAAATAGTAAAATTCCTTCTAAATTGATAACATTTTCCCCATAATTTGCTTTCTTTGAGCTATATTATCCTTTTTACATCCTAGGTAGAAGGAATTCAGCATTAGAAAATAGTTGGCTACACTTCGTTCAAAGTAATGAGAAATACAGAGGTGAGACCATCAATGGTTTTGTTCTGTTTTGTTAAGTACTGATTGATCTAATTATAGCATATACTGAGTGTTTTTTACATTTTAGGGCTAAAACCCTGAGAAACCCATAGAGGAAACTGTTAAGCACTGAACACAGTTCACTGTATGCCTATTTCCCAGAATTAAATAAACCAAACTAATCGAACAACAAAACCCCATCTTTTCATTAATTTTTAATTTTTGAGTATTGTATTTTCAGGCTTTCTCAATTATTAGACTACCCTACCTATTTTACCAGAGTAATTATTTAGGCTATTTAAATATCCTCACTTTAGAATTTGGTATAAGCAGATCCTTTTTTCTTTTCAGAAATTATTAAGCTCTGTTGGTGCCACAGCTGAACCTTCTTCGGTTCCAGAGGCTTCTTCAGGCGTCTGTAGCTCTTGACAGTGGTACTTCACTTTAAGTGGTTTACCAGGGTACCAGACCAAGTGAATACGACAGGGAATTATTTCCTAGAAAATAAGAGTTCTAAAATATTATGAGCTGCAGGAATTTCTGGTGAACGCAGTTGTGTATTGCAGGAGAGCTGGCCGTACTGACTCCGCCTCTGGCCCTCCGTCTTGTTCCTGTCCATGCACTGACTTCCCCTGGAAACATGTTCCCGGCCCCACGAAGGTAATGTGTGCCCTGACCCTAATGCTGGAAGACTTGTTTGGATCACTAGTAAAGAACCGCCCCCGCCAACCCCACACAGATGGTGCCATAAGGTCCGTTAAAATATCAAACCCCTGAACTCACCACGATGGCCCTGGCACATCCCCTTGTTTTAGCAAATCTGTGGAACTATCGGGACTTTGCACAGAAGAGCTGCATGGTGCCTTGATCCCTGCCTGCTGACCCCCCTTGGCAATAAGTTACCCTGAATCAGACTCTGTGTAAAGTGTGTGATGGAGCTGCCTGCTTCGCTTTTTAGTCTCAAGGTGCCTTCTCAGTCTGGACAATACTTTATTGCCCCTCCCCCACCTTGTCACATACATACAGTTGTTTTACCTGTGTCGAGAATTCATGGAGCAGAACGGTATAATCAAAATCAATTGTGTCGTCATTGGTTTTCTAGAGGAAGGAAAAAAAGAATGAGTCTAAAAAATGGTAGATTTATATTAGCTTAGAGTTTGGAAGGCTTCTATCAAATTCCCGTTTGGATGAGCCCCTTGAATCTCCTGCTGCCTCTTTAATTCGAGTCCCAGTTCCTCTGGTAGCAGCCTGCATTGAGACACAAAAGTCATGGATTCTCACTGTTTTGTCACTGAGTTAGATGAAAATCTAGTTGAATATCTTTCTCTCACTTTTGCTAATAAGTATGGCTTTGGTAGAGGCTAAGTGCTACGGGAAGAGGGAGAATCTTTTTGTCAACCTTTGGAATCTAGATACTGCCCTTGCACCTCCATTTGATGTATTAGCCCGGATATATAAATTGGCTTAACTTATAAGCTTGAAGTATTTTTTCAGGACAATGTCTTCTTATTCTGTTTTTGAAAACAGCGTTTCTGGAGGAAATCATAGTGGTCTCTAGATTTTAGGCATAAAATTGGAAAGTCTGAAACAAATGGTGGGTTTCCAACTCCATTTGATAAGCTACTTTGCTAAATACACTGAGTGTTACATAGTTTTTAATAAAAAAAATTGGGGTAATTATAATGTTTGTAATCCCTGTCCCATTTAATTAAGACCTTCCTCAGTAACATTATTAAACCTTTCCATTTTTGTTTTTATAGATTCTTCCCCCTCCAGGAGGAAGCATCCTTACACCAACCCAAAAACAGAGCTTATTCAAAAACTGCAGAAGGGGCCACTGCACAGCCTGGCCTGGCAAAGTACCCCAGGGTTGGGCTGCCCTCATCAATGCAAGCTTGCCAAGAAGTAGTTATTTTTAATGTTATTCAGAAATAATCGCCTTGGCTTCTGTTCAAGTTATCACAAATGCCAAATCCTTATAATCCAAATTGATGATTTACTGTTACATTTCTCAGTAATTCAGCACTTTAATCTTTCTAGAGACAGACTAGAGCGTTTTGTTTGCTCCCTTTTATTACTCATGATCCCCACCAGAACCCATGTGGTTTTAGTACAGAGTAAGTAGGCTTGAATTATTAATATATACTATCCAAAGTAGACTGTTAATTGAATAAATAATAAGGTCTATAAGAAGGCTTCCTCGGCCAGTGGGCCCTCCAGGTAGGAGGGCTGATCACTACGGGATGATTGGGGCACTGACAGTGTCTTTTACGGACTAAGGGTGTGAGGAAAGACCTCGTCTTTTTTTTTTCCCTCTAGCCAGCAAATATCTCTCCTTTGTGCCTGGTACAGTCCTCACGGCATTAGGAATGGAATCTGGCCTCAGTTCTACAGTGACAATTGTGCCGGTTAGGTGGGTCTTACTTTATATCTGTATTTTAGCCTTGTTTCTCTCAGGTCTTGTTCATTTGGATCTATGAGTTTGTAAGCCTGCCTGTCCTTACACTATTGCATTAAAGGGGGACTTTAACCCCAAGTGTAAAGAAAGCAATTCCACCCAAAAAGCTTCTGGAAAAACTATAATTTCTCTACTTCCCTGAGCCACGGTGAGCCACACAGCACCTAGCCCCACCATCCTGTATCTAGTCTTCTAGAACAGTATATAGATCTGATCTTTGTGACTTTTTAAATATAGTTTCTTGTTTTGCTTGTTGCTGGGTTGCTTCTTTTGCTGAGAGATCATGCAGTCCTTAGTGGCTACACAATAGCAGAATCTGGAAATCTGTGTGGATAAGGGCAAACTTTTCTTTAAGGAGAGTCTAAATGTGTATGAACTTTGAAACCAAATTTACCAGTTGCTTCAGTTATGTTAATTTCAATGACTTTAGTAAGTTTGTTAATCCTCATTTAATAGGCCCTAAGAGATGGAAGTGATTTGCCTTGGGTGACCTAGCAAGCCAGATGCATATTCAATTATTATTTATCTAAAACCCAAATCTTACAGGATAAAAATAAAAGCTAAAGCTTCTACTACGTGACCATACTCCCTCTGCATTTTTGTTTTCTTAATTCTACAATTACTTTTATACCAATTTTCCCACTTGCAGGTTAAGTGAGTGATATTAATGGACAGATGAGAGGCATCAAAGACTGGCTAGAACAAGACAGAAATGGAACTGCTGGATTTGGACCATACTGTGTCCTGGTGGTTGTTGGTTTGTCAATGGGTCATGTACAATTGCAAATGAAAAGCACGGACGTTAAGAGATCCTAAGGAGGGACGCCTGGGTGGCTCAGTTGGTTAAGCGGCTGCCTTCGGCTCGGGTCATGATCCCAGGGTCCTGGGATCGAGTCCCGCATCGGGTTCCTTGCTCAGCAGGGAGCCTGCTTCTCCCTCTGCTTCTGCCTGCCTCTCTGCCTGCCTGTCTGCCTGTGCTCGCTCACTCTCTCTCCTTCTGTCTCTGACAAATAAATAAATAAAATTAAAATTAAAAAAAAAAAAAAAAAAAGAGATCCTAAGGAGTAGGAAGAAGGCGCAACAGGAAGATCCCAAGTTCATCTCATTCCATGGACACACTGAAGCAAGAATGGCATGGATTGCAGCTAACTCTGGAAACAACCCAAAGACTGGCAGAGATCTCCCACAGCTGGTTATAGAGAGAAGGCCACAACAGAAAGAGGTGGAGATATGGTGGGGAATCAGACCCCTGACATGACCAACCACACATGGGAGGAATATCACAACCACAGAACAGTGAGAGGATCAGATTCCATACCAACTCCTGGCCCTAGGAATCCACCCTGGAAAGATGAGACCCCATCATATTTAGATATGAGGTCTGTGGGGCTTAGCTCTGGGAGAGAGGGAGGGCTACAGGAAGTGAAGGCCTTCAAGAGGCAGGATGCTAAATAATAAGGCCCAAGACAACCCAGAAGGCAGCACAGCACAGTGGCAAAACACCTAGGATATATATGAAGGGGATTTAGTGACTAATTTTAGGACATGTGCCAAAGTGACAGGGATCTACAGGAGATTTCTCCAGGAACAAAAGTGGTGGATGCCATTTTCTTGCTCTCCCCAGCCTTGATAGACAGATGCTTATGGTCTAATACTTTCCATCTACCTTGCTAGGACCCTGTGTCCCCTACAGACCCACCAAACCCAGCAGGCGACACTGGTAAGGTCTGGTGCGACTCCTGCTCTGGCTACAGGAGGCAGAGATAACCCTACAAACCAGCAGCCCACAGTTCTTGGGGTTAGGCCTCTTCACTGGCTGTGCAGGCCCTGTACTTTGGGGGTGCCCACAGTTTTTGCAGGGGTGAACTGCATCCAGCCATGCTGAGGGCCAGCCCTGCCCACCAGTGATCCCACAGCTGTTCTAGACAGGACCCTCAACAGCATGGAGAACAAACCCTGCCCCGTGTGTCTGCAACAGGTGCGCTGAGGGCCAGCCCCTAGTGGCAAAGCCACAGCAAATCACTGTTGATCAAAAACAGGAGGGTATCAGCCACAGCAACTTCTTTCAAGATATGTCTCCAAAGCCAAAGGAAACAAAAGCCAAAATAAACTTCTGGGACTTCATCAAAATCAAAAGCTTCTGCACAGCAAAGGAAACAGTCAAGAAAAAAGAGAGGCAACCCACAGAATGGGAGAAGATATTTGCAAATGACAGTACAGACAAAAGGTTGATATTCAGGATCTATAAAGAACTCCTGAAACTCAACACACACAAAACAGACAATCATATCAAAAAATGGGCAGAAGATATGAACAGACACTTCTCCAATGAAGACATACAAATGGCTATCAGACACATGAAAAAATGTTCATCATCACTAGCCATCAGGGAGATTCAAATTAAAACCACATTGAGATATCACCTTACACCAGTTAGAATGGCCAAAATTAACAACACAGAAAACAACATGTGTTGGAGGGGATGTGGAGAAAGGGGAACGCTTTTACACTGTTGATGGGAATGCAAGTTGGTATAGCCTCTTTGGAGAACAGTGTGGAGATTCCTCAAGAAATTAAGAATAGAACTTCCCTATGACCCTGCCATTGCACTACTGGGTATTTACCCCAAAGATACAGATGTTGTGAAAAGAAGGGCCATCTGTACCCCAATGTTTATAGCAGCAATGGCCATGGTTGCCAAACTGTGGAAAGAACCAAGATGCCCTTCAACGGACAAATGGATAAGGAAGATGTGGTCCATATACACTATGGAGTATTATGCCTCCATCAGAAATGACGAATACCCAACTTTTGTAGCAACATGGACGGGACTGGAAGAGATTATGCTGAGTGAAATAAGTCAAGCAGAGAGAGTCAATTATCACATGGTTTCACTTATTTGTGGAGCATAACAAATAGCATGGAGGACAAGGGGAGTTAGAGAGGAGAAGGGAATTGGGGGAAATTGGAAGGGGAGGTGAACCATGAGAGACTATGGACTCTGAAAAACAATCTGAGGGGTTTGAAGTGGCGGGGTGGGGTGGGAGGTCGGGGTACCTGGTGGTGGGTATTATAGAGGGCATGGATTGCATGGAGCACTGGGTGTGGTGCAAAAATAATGAATACTGTTATGCTGAAAAAAAAAAGAATAAAAACAAAACAAAACAAAAACAGGAGGGTACATGCAGCCCACAGAGAGGACATCCCTGGAGCACCCAGTTCTGAAGACTCGGGTTGGGGGGCTGTGTACGGGACACCACAGGACTGCTTCTACACAAGGCCACTAATTTCAAGACCAGAAGACGTAAACAGAATGAGGAGACAGAGGAATATATCAAATGTAAGAATAAGACAAAATCACAAAAAAATAAAATAAAATAATGACTGTACAGAAATTCACTGTACTTGACAAAAAGCTGATGAACTCAGAACTTCAACAAAAGTGACAAAAAATATAAAAAATAACCAGTCAGAGATGAAGAAGTCAATACCTGAAATGAAAAATACACTAAAGGGAAACGGCAGACTAGAGGCAGCGGAAGAACAGATCGGTGATCTGGAAGACAGGGTAATAGGAAGCTGAACAGCAAAGAAAGAAAAGAACAAAAAAAATGAGAGTAGGTTTAAGGGAACTCTGTGACTACATCAGGCATAATAACATTAGCACCACAGGGATCCCAGAAGGATAAGACAGGGAAAAGGGGGTAGAAAACTTATAAAAATAGCTGAAAACCTCCCTAATCTGAGGAAACAGACATCCAAATTCAGAAATCACAGATAGCCTCAAACAAGATGAACAAAGAATGTCCACACCAAGACACATAATAATTACGATGACAAAATAATGATAAAGATAATTTTTAATGCAGCAAGAGAAGAAAAATAGTTACATACAAGGAAAACCCATTACGCTGCCAGGTAATATTTCAGCAGAAACTTCACAAACTAGAAGATGGTATGATGCATCCAAGTGCTGAAAGGAAAAAAGCCTATAACCAAGAATACTTGACAAGGTCATCATTCAGAACTGAAGGAGAGATAAAGAGTTTTCCAGACAAACAAAAATCAAAGGATTTCATTACCACTAGCCAGCCTTACAAAAAATGTTAAAGGGGATTATTCACTGGTAAAAACAGACAAATAGTAAAGGTAATAGATTAGTCAGTAATAAAGCCAATCTGGAAGCTAAAATGTAAAAGCAGTAAATTCAATGTTATCTACAAAAGCTAGTCAAGAGATCCTCAAAAATATGCAAAATAAGAGTAAAAATTTAGTGCCTTTCGTATATGTTCAAACTTAAGTGACCATCAACTTAATATAGATTGCTATACACATAGGATATTATACATGAATACCATGACAACCATAAATCAAAAACCTATAATAGATACACAAGATTTAAAGATAAAGCAATTCAAAAATAACACTAAGGAACTCATAAGCCATAGGGGAAGGGAGCAAGAGAAGAAAAGAACTCAGAGAACTACAAAAATAACCAGAAAATAATTAACAAAATAGCAACAAGCCTCTGCCTATCAACAATTACTTTAAATATAAATGCTCTAAAGGCTTCAGTCAGAGGACAGAGGGTGACTGAATGTTTAAAAAAACAAGACCCATCTACATGCTGCCTACAAGAGTCTCACTTCACACCTAAAGACACAAGCAGACTGAAACTGAAGGAATGGAAAAAGACATTGGATGCAAATGGAAGTAATAAAAACACCAGGGCAGCAAAACTTAGACAAAATAGACTTTAAAACAAAACTGTAGCAAGAGACAAGGGCATTGCATAATCTGAAATCAAGTCCACAAGAGTATAGGACATTGTGAACATCCATGCAACTAATATAAGAGCATGTAAATACACGAATCTAATATTAGCAGACATAAAGGGAGAAACACTATAATTTTAGGGAACACCCCATTTACATCAGTGAATCATTCAGACAGAAAATCAATTAAGGAAACAAATGTTTTGATCAACATATTAGACATACTAGACCAGATGGGACTTAAATTTGTTGAGACTTGTTCTGTGGCCTAAAATGGGGTCTATCCTGGAAAATGTTTCATGTATGCTTGAAAAATGTGTATTCTTCTGTTTTTGGATGAAATATTCTGTGTATACAGAACAGACAAAGCTTGCTGTCATTATAAGAATAAAAAGATTAGATAGAAATTAGACCAAAAAGAAAAGAAAAGATCAGTGATACCAAGACCAGGACCTTTGAAAAGGTAAAACTCATAAACCATTAGCCAGACTCATTAACAAGGAGAGAAGACTCATAATTAGAAATGAAAGAGGAGAAATAATATAACACCACAGAAAACTGAAGGTATACTAAGAGAATACTAAGAAAAATGAGATGCCAATGAGTTGGACAACCTAAAAGAAACCGTAAATTCCTTAAAAAAAAAAAAAAAAACTTCCAAAACTGAGTCAGAAAAATCAGAAGAGACTGATTACTGGTAACAAAATTGAATCAGTTAAAAAAAAAAAATCTTCTCACGAGCAAAAGTCCAGGACCAGAAGTCTTCATGGATCAATTGTACCAAACATTGAAAGAAGAATTAATAAGAATTTTTCTCAAACTATTAGAAAAAAATAGAAAGGGAATGAAAACTAGCAAGTTCATCTGAGTCCAGAATCCTCCTGATGCCAAAACCACAAAAAGACACTATAAAAAATAAAAACTATAGGCCAATATTCCTGATGAATATAGATATAAAAATACTCAACAAAATATTAGCTGGCTGATTTCAACAATACATTAAAAGGATCATTCATCACAATCAAGTTAGATTTATTCCAGGAATGCAAGGATGATTCAATATTTGCAAATCAACCAACATGATACATTACCAAGAAGAAGGATAAAAACCATACAATCATTTCAATAGACGCAGAGAAGATATTTAGCAAATTCAACCTCTGGTCATGACAAAAACTCAACAAAGTAGAGTTAGAGGGAACATACCTCAACATAATAAAGGCATATGAAAAATCCACAGCTAATGTCACACTGAATATTGAAAAACTGACAAGTTTTTAAGATCAGGAACAAGATGAGGATGTGAAGTTTCACCACTTTAATTCAACAAAAGTCATATGAAGCCGTTGCTACAGCAATGAGAAAAGAAAAAAGAATAAAAGGCATCCAACTTGGTAAAGAGGAAATAAACTTTCAATATTTTCAGATGACATGATACTCTATGTAAAAAACCCCAAAGACTCCACCAAAAAACTATTAGAACTTATAATTACAACCTCAGTGAATTTGTAGGATACAAAATTAATATATAGAAATCTGTTGCACTTCTCTATACTAATGAATTAGCAGAAAGCAAAATTAAAACAATTCCATTGACAACTGCACTAAAAGAATAAAGTACCTAGGAATTGATTTAAACAAGTAGGTTAAAGATGTATACTCTTAAATCTACAAGACATTGATAAAGAAGTTAGAGACAACATGAATGGAAAGGTATACCATCCTCATGAATATTGGAAGAATGAGTATTATTAAAATGTCCCTACTACGAAAAGTAATCTACCAATTCATGCAATCACTTTTCAAAATACCAACAGTATTTTTCACAGATGTAGAACAAATAATCTTAAATTTTGTTTGGAACCACAAAGGACCCCAAATAGCTAAAGCAGTTGTGAGAATAAACAAAGCTGGAAGTATCCCACTTCCAGATTTCAAGATATACTGCAAAGCCATAGTAATGAAAACAGCATGATACTAGCACAAATATAGACACCTACATCGGTGGAACAGGATAAGGAGCCCAGGAATAAACCCATGCTTATATGGTTAATCTACAACAAAGGAAGAATACACAATGGGGAAAAGGCATTCTTCTCAAAAAAATGATGATGGGAAAACTGAAGAGCTACGTGCAGAAGAATGAAACCGGGACTTTTTAAATACCATAAATAAAAATAAACTCAAAATGGATCAAAGAGCCAAAGATGTGAGATGTGAAACCATAAAGAAAACATAACCATCAACAAAATGAAAAGGCAACTTACTGAATGGGAGAAGGTATTTCTAAATGATTTATCCAATGGGGGTTAATATCTAAAATATATAAAGGACTCATGCAACACTAAAACAACAATAAAAACAACAAAACCAAAGAAACCTCCAACATTCCAATTAAAAAAATGGGCAGAAGACATGAATAGATGTATTGCAAATAAGACCTACAGATGGCCAATAAACACATGAAAAGATGGTCAATATCACTAATCATCAGGGTAATGCAAATCAAAACCACCTGCACCTATCAGAATGCAAATCAAAACCACCTGCACCTATCAGAATGGCTAATACTAAAATGCCAACAAATGTTGGCGAATATGTAGAGAAAAGGGAACACTTGCCCACTGTTGGTGGGAATGTAAGCTGGTACAACCACTGTGGAAAACAGTACGGAAATTCTGCAAAAATTAAAAATAGAAATACCATAAGATCCAATAATTCCACTACTAGGTATTTACCCAAAGAATATGAAAACATTAATTTGGTGCCTGGGTGGCTCAGTGGGTTAAGCCGCTGTCTTCAGCTCAGGTCATGATCTCAGGGTCCTGGGATCAAGTCCCGCATCGGGCTCTCTGCTCAGCAGGGAGCCTGCTTCCTCCTCTCTCTCTCTCTGCCTGCCTCTCCATCTGCTTGTAATATCTCTCTGTCAAATAAATAAATAAAATCTTAAAAAAAAATATGAAAACATTAATTTGAAAAGATAAATGTACCCCTATATTCATTACAGTATTATTTACAATAGCAAAGATATGGATTCAAACTAAGTATCCATCTATAGGTGAATGGATAATAAAGATACGGTATATATACATATACCAGGGAGTTTTACTCAGCCATAAAAAAGAATACAATTGCCATTTGTAACAACATGGATGAATCTAGAAGAGTACTACTGCAAGTAAGTCAGGCAAAGAAGGACACATACCATATGATTTCACTCATATACGGAATGTAAAAGACAAACAACAAAAAAGATTCATAAAAACAGAGAACATACTGCTCATTGCTAGAGTGGAGGGAGGTGGGGGGATGGGGAAATAGGTGAAGAGAATTAAGAAGTCAAAATTCTGAGGCACCGGGTGGCTCAGACAGTTAAGCATCTGCCTTTGGCTCAGGTCATGATCACAGGGTGCTAGGATCAAATCCCACATCAGGCTCCTTGTTCATCGTGGAGCCTGCTTCTCCCTCTCCCTCTGCTTCTGCTCCCCATGCTTGTGGTGTCTCTCTGTCAAATAAATAAATAAATAAAATCTTAAAAAAAAACCCAACAACCCAAAAAGTGTTTTAAAAAAACGTACAAACTTCCATGCAATGTATGTCCTCCTTAAGACTAATATAATAAAAAAAATTACCAAGAAAAAGAAAAGAAAAGAAATGCCCATGGTAATACTTAGACTTTTTTTTTTTTACATTTCAAGACCCTTCACAAAAACATTTCTATATTTTAAACTTTTTTCAAGCCACATAGTCAAAGTCATATTGTATAATTTAAGAGCTAGACATGATGTTCACCACTATAAATATAACTATCAGTAATACTGTTAAATGTATTCCATAAATGTGAATAGAAATTTTCACCATGACTATGTTTTTTTTTTTAAGATTTTATTTATTTATTTGACAGAGAGAGATCACAAATAGGCAGAGAAGCAGGCAGAGAGAGAGGAGGAAGCAGGCTCCCTGCTGGGCAGAGAGTCCGACGGGGGGGGGGGGGAGGGGGGGCAAGCTCGATCCCACAACCCTGGGATAATGATCTGAGCTGAAGGCAGAGGCTTTAACCCACTGAGCCACCCAGGCGCCCCATGACTATGTTTTAATACAGTTAAAAAGACCTTAAAAAAAAAAGTTCAAACTTCGTTATAAAATAAATAAGTCACAGAAATGGAAAGTAGAGCACAGGCAATACAGTCAATAATATTAAATAATGTGAAGTGGTGACTGTACTTACTACGATGAGCACTAATGTACAGACTCTGGAATCACCATACTGTTTACCTGAAACTAATGTAACATGGTATGTCAACTATACTTGGATAATATGAAAAATAAACCAATAAAATAATTAAAGTGTTTGGGAAAAAAATCAATTTTTTTCCTCTGTTGTATATGTATGGCTGTATTCTTTTTGTGTTTTTCTCTCACATTCATTACAATTAGTTCTAAATTATCTTGACATCATTTCCTACACTGCAAACCAAGTTTCACCTAAACTTCCAGTTAAGGTAAAAGTCTTTTGTGGATATAATCATCTTGGTAGATAAAAGAAAGAGCCAGAAAGAGGTAAGGAACTTTTATGTAGTATCCTGACTTGAAATATAGCAATAATCAATTAAATGGTAGTTTCTATTAAAAGCATTCTATAAAGAGAAAGAAATGTGTTCATTTTTGATAATTAATAAAAAACTGTATCTTTCACCTGTTTTACAAGTGGCTTTTGAACAACACACCAATCTTACTGGTATTAATAATGCTTACTTGACATGATATGAAGGTCCATTATGGCAATATGGGGAGACCCTGAACTCCTCTCCCCAAGATGCACTGAGTCAACACCTACATAGAGAAGAGTTCCTCTTCACGAACTTTGAGAGCTGACTGAACAGCTTCAGAACAGCAAAGAATAAAGGGGTCACATAAAGAATGGCAGGAAAGATGGAGAAACAGTAACCTTGAGAACCTCAAGGCTGCCAAGTAGTGAGGAGGGATGGTACTAAGGGAGTGGGAACAAATTCACATGCCCTGGGTCACAGGGAAAAAACCATGGTTTAAAAGGCAACTGGAATTTAAAGAAATTAGCCCCTGAGTGTCTTCTAAATACCAGAGAACCCATGGAACATTCTCTGGGGTTGGAGAGGTTGGTGAGAGAGCAGCTAGTGCAGATGGGAGTACCATCTAGCACCCTAACTGGCTGCACCATTCCATCCCAGCTGCCTAGTAGACAGAAAAAAAGCCATTGATTAAAAAAAAAAAAAAAAAACCTAGAGTATAAAGGAGACAGCCCTAGAGGAGCTGCAGGACAGCTCTCCAGGGTCAGAGGGGCTGGCACACACCAGTGTATACATCCCCTCACTTCTACCTTGACCGTGAGGATAGGAGCAGGGTACAGGAACCCTGGCCGAGTTGACTGCTGAGTTGGCTGCCTTACTGAGCCCAGGGCTCCTAGCCACACCAGCCCCAGCTGTACCCCCCAAAAGGGTCCCCTCAACAGCCTGAGCTCCAGCCACGCCATTGTGGTGGCCCCAGTATAGCACGCACCCACAGACACCCCGGGACAGCACCCACTACAGCTCCAGCTATATCACCAAGGTGACAGAGATGCAAAACATGCCATGCCTGCACCTGATTTGGCTTCAGATGACTTACCAGGACACTCCTTGCGTGGAATACCCATAGGATACCCTGACATGTGCCCCATCTTGGCTCTAGCAACCCAGCCAGAGAACTCCCTGCATGTAGCACCCTGGGACACCCTGGCCCACACCTACCAAACTTCAACTGCCCTGCCTGAGTGCCCTATGCTGAGTACCCTGGGACTACCCCTGGCTTGTACCCACTTCAGCTACAGCTCTCCCACCAGGATGCCTTCAGTGCAGAAAGGTACTGTCCCCTCTCCTAGCCATCCCACCAGGACAGCCTAAGCACAAAGTGCGTCATGCCCACCAGCCACCGTTCTAGCTGGCCAGCCAAAGTCACCAGGTACACAGTCTATAAGGGGAGGGTGACCATATATAAAACTATTCCTTCAAGTTTAGGAGAAGTAAGTTCTAATTCACAGAGGCTAACACAGAAAGTCAAGCAAAATGGGAAGACAAAGGCATATACTCCAAATGAAAGAACAAGATAAAACCTCAGAAAAAGGACTAAATGAAATGGAGATAGGCATTCTATCTGATAAAAAGTTCAAAGTAGTGATCATAAAGATGCTCGCCAGACTGAAGAGAAGAGTGGATGAACTTAGTGAGATTGTCAACAAGTAGAAAATATAAAAATAGAACCAATCATGGGACTCCTGGGTGGCTCAGTGGGTTAAGGCTTCTGCCTTCGGCTCAGGTTATGATCCCAGGGTCCTGGGATTGAGCCCCACATTGGGCTCTCTGCTCAGTGGAGAACCTGCTTCCTCCCCTCTCTCTGCCTGCCTGCCTACTTGTAAGCTCTGTCTATCAAATAAATAAAATCTTTAAAAAAATAGAACCAATCATTAAAGAATACAATATCTGAAATGAAAAATACACTAGAGAGAAGCAACATTAGATTAGCAGATGCAGAAGAATGGATTGGTGATCTGGGAGACACAGAAATGGAAAGCAACTAAGCAAAAGAAACAACAAAGATAAAAAATAAAGAATGGAAATAGCAAAAGCAATCAGATAACAATTAGAAATAAAAGGTATTCAAATTGGCAAAGAAGTCAAACTCTCTATCCTCACAGATGACATGATACTTTTTATGGAAAACCCAGAAGACTCCACATCCAAACTATTAGAATTCATACAGCAACTCAGTAATGTTGCAGGATATTAAATCAATGCACAGAAATCAGTTGCTTTCTTATACACTTCCAATGAAAATATAAAAAGGGAAATTAGGGGATAGATTCCATTAACTATACACAAAAAAACCCCATAAAATACTTTGGGATAAACTTAACCAAAGAGGTAAAGGATCTGTACTTGGAGAACTATAGAACACTCATGAAAGAAATTGAAGAAGACACAGAAAGTTGGAAAAGCATTCCATGCTCATGGATTGGAATAATAAACATTATTAAAACATCTATACTCCCCAGAGCAATCTATACTTTCAATGCCATCCTAATCAAAATTCCAATGGCATTCTTCAAAGTGCTGCAACAAACAATCCTAAAATTCTATGGAACCAGAAGAGACCCTGAATCACTAAGGAAATTTTGAAAAGAAAAAGCTGGGGTATCACGTTGCCTGATTTCAAGTTTTACTACAAAGCTGTGATCACCAAGACAGCATGGTACTGGCACAAAAACAGACACATAGACGAATGGAACAGAGTAGAGAGTCCAGATATGGGTCTTCTACTCTATCGTCAAATAATCTTCGACAAAACAGAAGAAAATATCCAGTGGGAAATAAAACAATCTCTTCAATAAATGGTGCTGGGAAAATTGGACACTATGTATAGAAGAATGAAACTCGACCATTCTCTTATACCATACACAAAGATAAAATTGAAATGGATAAAAGACCTCAACATGAGGCAGGAATCTATCAAAATCCTAGTGGAGAACATAGGCAGTAAACTCTTCAATATCCGCCACAGCAACTTCTTTCAAGACATATCTCCAAAGGAAAAGGAAACAAAAGCGAAAATGAACTTTTGGGACTTCATCAAGATCAAAAGCTTCTGCATAGCAGAGGAAACAGTCAACAAAACAAAGAGGCAACCCACAGAATGGGAGAAGATATTTGCAAATGACACTACAGACAAAGGGTTGATATCTAAGATCTATAAAGAACTCCTCAAACTCAACACCCAAAACACAGATAATCATGTCAAAAAATGTGCAGAAGACATGAACAGACACTTCTCCAAAGAAGACATAAAAATGGCTAACAGACATATGAAAAAATGTTCATCATCACTAGCCATCAGGGAAATTCAAATCAAAACCACACTGAGGGGCGCCTGGGTGGCTCAGAGGGTTAAGGCCTCTGCCTTCGGCTCAGGTCATGGTCTCAGGGTCCTGAGATCGAGCCCCGCATCGGGCTCTCTGCTCAGCAGGGAGCCTGCTTCCCTTCTTCTCTCTCTCTGCCTGCCTCTCTGCCTACTTGTGATCTCTGTCTGTCAAATAAATAAATAAAATCTTTAAAAAAAAAAAAAACACACTGAGATACCTCCTTACACCAGTCCGAATGGCCCAAATCAACAGGACAGGAAACAACAAGTGTTGAAGAGGATGTGGAGAAAGGGGAACCCTCTTACACTGTTGGTGGGAATGCAAGTTGGTGTAGCCACTTTGGAAAACAGTGTGGTGATTCCTTAAGAAATTAAAAATAGAGCTACCCTATGACTCTGTGATTGCATTACTGGGTATTTACCCCAAAGGTACAGATGTAGTGAGAAGAAGGACCATCTGTACCCCAATATTCATAGCAGCAATGGCCACATTTGCCAAACTGTGGAAAGAGCCGAGATCCCCTTCAACAGATGAATGGATAAAGAAGATGTGGTCCATATATACAATGGAATATGAGGCAGGCAATCAGAAAGGATGAATACCCAACTATTTTATCAACATGGATGGGACTGGAGGAGATTATACTGAGTGAAATAAGTCAAGCAGAGAAAGTCAATGATTATATGGTTTCGCTTACTTGTGGAGATAAGGAATAACATGGAGGACATTAGGAGAAGGAAAGGAAAAGTTAATTGGAGGAAATTGGAGGGGAAGACAAAAGATGAGAGACTGTGGACTCTGAGAAACAAACTGAGGGTTATGGAGGGTAGGTAGGTCGGGGGATGGGTGAGCCTGGTGGTGGGTATTAAAGAGTGCACTGGGTGTGGTGCATAAACAATAATCTTGGAACATGAAAAAAATAAAATTAAGATGCTAAAAAAAAGAAAGAATGAAAATAAAATCAGGATAGGTTAAAGGATTTCTGGGACAACATCAAGCATACTAACATTAGCATTATAAGGATTCCAGAAAAAGGAGAGAATGGGGCAGAAAACTTATCTGAAGAAATAACAGGTGAAAACTTCGCTAATCTGGGGAAGGAAACAGACATCTAGTTCCAGGAAGCACAAAGACCCAAACAGGATAAAGCCAAGGAGGTACACCAAAACAATTAAAATATCAAAGATTAAAGAGAGAGAATGGAGGTGGGGTGGGGGGGGGCATGCCTGGGTGGCTCAGTGGGTTAAGCCTCTGCCTTCGGCTCAGATCAGGATCCCAGGGTCCTGGGATTGAGCCCCGAATCAGGCTCTCTGGTCTTGCAGGGAGCCTGCTTCCCCCTCTCTCTCTGCCTACCTCTCTGTCTACTTGTGATCTCTCTCTGTGTGTCAAATAAATAAATAAAGTCTTATAAAAAAAATAAAGACAGAGAATCTTAGAAGCAGCAGGAGAAAAGGAACTACTTATGTTCAAAGAAAATTCCATAAGGCTTCAGCAGATAATTTGCGGCCAGAAGGGAGTGGGATGATATATTTAAAGTACTAGAAAAAAATACATACAACCAAAAATACTCTATCTGGTAAGGTCATCAATCAGAATTAAAGGAGAAATAAATAGTTTTCCAAACAAAAGTTAAAGGAGTTTTCCACCATTAAACTGGCCTTAAAAGAAATGCTAAAGGGACTTCCTTAAGTGGAAAAGAAAAGGTCACACGTAAAAAAAAGAAAAGAAGAAAAAAAGAGAAAATGTCATAAGTAAAATATGAAAGGAAATAGTTCATGATCAAAAGCAAACTTAGAATAAAGTTAGAAGACCAATCACATGTAATAATAGTATGAAGATTAAAAGAAAAGTAGTAAAATCAATTACATAAAAAAATTTGTTAAGGGACTCATAAAATAAAAAGATGTAAATTATGGCAATATATACATAAAGTGTGGGGGAGGGAGTAAACATATAGTACTTTCAGACTGTGTGAGAACTTAAGTGACCATCAGCTAACTATAAAGATAACTAACTAACTATAACTAGATTGTTATATATTCAGAATATTATATATGAGCTACATGATAACTATACATGAAGAAAGAAAAAGGAAAGCAAAGCATAAGTGAAGAAAGTCACCGCAAAGGAAGAGGATAAGAGGAAGGAACAGAGAACAAATATAAAATAATGAGTAAGCGATTAACAAAATTGCAGTGAGTACATGCCAATCAATAATAGCTTTAAATGTAAATGGTCTAATCACTTCAAGCAAAAGACATAGCGTGAATAAATGGATAGAAACAACAACAAGACCCATCAATATGATGCCTACAAGAGACTCAATTCAGACCTACAGACACATATAGACCAAAAGTGAAGGGATCAAATAAAGATATTCCATACAAATGGAAGTAACAAAAAAGCCAGAATAATAATTCTTTTATTAGACAAAATAGATTTTAAAACAAGGCTGTATAGCAAGAGACAAAGAAGGGCATGACATAATGATAAGGGGATCAATCTTTTTTTTTTTTTTTTAAAGATTTTATTTATTTATTTGACAGAGAGAGATCACAGTAGGAGAGAGGAAGGGAAGAGATCATAGAGAGAGGAAGGGAAGCAGGCCCCCTGCTGAGCAGAGAGCCCGATGTGGGACTCGATCCCAGGACCCTGAGATCATGACCCGAGCCGAAGGCAGCGGCTTAACCCACTGAGCCACCCAGGCGCCCCAAGAGATCAATCTTATAAGAGGAGAAAACAATTATAAATACCCATGCAACCAACACAGGACCAGTTAAATACATTAAACAAATACTAACAGAGAAAGGGAGAAACTGACAAATACTAAGATACAAGGATGGAAATACAGTAATAGTTGGCCTGAGACATAACACAGAATCTGCAGTTTGAAAAGTTCTAAGGGCATATGTAAAAAACATTTATTTACTAATCCAAGAACATGTCCCGGAGAAATAGGGATCTTCAGGAGATTTCTTCAGAAACAAAAGTGTAGTGGGTGCCATTTCTCCACTCCTCCTCCAGTCTAGACAGTTGGACACTTGTGGGAGCCAGTGCTGGCACTCCCCATCTTTCTTGCTATACTAAAAGCTCTGCCCCATCCAACCCACCTGCTCATGCAGGTGGCTGCCCTAACAAACCCTGCAAGCAACTCTGCGCAGGGACTGGTACCACTCCAAAGTGACTCCTGCCTTGGAGGGGTGATGAGAAAACCCCACACAACTGTAAGCCTAAAGTTCCCGCAGCCAATCCTTTTTATTACCTGTCCAGGGATCAAATCTTGCCATGCTGGGTGCACCTGCAGGTGCAACAGAGAAGCAGATTGCAGACACCTAGTCTGACTGCTGGCCCAATTCATCAATATGCCTGTGGCGGCCTCAGAGAAGCCTCTCAACAGTACTGGAACCAAACTCTGTCCATAGCAGGCAAGGTAGAACATTGTAGCTGATTGGACTGAAGGCAAATGGAGCTCAGCCGTGACACACAGTCCTCATAGGGGACACTCCTGGATTGCCTGATTCTGGTGAACAGAGGGAACTGCACCACAGGGCACCAAACACCTTCTACACAAGACCACAACTTTCAAAGCTAGGAGATATAGCTCACCAACCTTCTACACAGAAACAAGCAGAGACAATGAGGGAACAGAAAAATATGTCCCAAAGGAAAGAACAACACAATCAAGGGAAAAAAGCTAAATAAAACAGAGGTAAGTAATATGCCTATAAAAGAATTTAAAGTAATGGTCATAAGATACTCACTGTTCTTGAAAAAAGACTGGATGAATTCAGTGAAAACTTCAACAAAGAGAATATATTAAAAAAGAACCAGTCAGGGATGAAGAATTCAATGACAAAAAATAGACTAGCGGGAATCAGCAGCAGATTAGAGAATATAGAAGAATGGATCAGCATTCTGGAGGACAGGCTAATGGAAAGCAAACAAGCAAAACAACAAAAGGAAAACTAACAGTGAAGAATGAGAATAGATCAAAGGAACTAAGCGACAAACTGAGCTTACCATTTGCATTACAGGGATCCCAGAAGGAGAAGACAGGATGAAAAAGGCAAAAAATTTATTTGAAGAAATAATAGCTGGAAATTTTCTAACCCTAGAGAAGGAACTACATCTAGGTAGAGGAAGCAGGGAGAACACTTAATAAGATGAATCTAAGGAGGCCCCCACCAAGACACACAATTACAGTAGCAAAAAGTAGTGATAAAGAGATAATTTTAAAAACAACAAGAGGAAAGAAAACAGTTACAAGGGAAACCTCATAAGGCTCTCTGCTGATTTTTCCAACACAAACTTTGTGGGCCAGAAGGCAGTGGCATGATATATTCAAAGTGCTAAAAGAAAAAAAAAAAGCTGCTATCAAGAATACTCTACCCAGCAATGTTATTGTTCAGACTAGGAGAAAGGGAATTTCCCAAGCAAAAGCCAAAGTTCATGACCACTAAACTATCCTTAAAAAAAAAAAAAAAAAAAAAAAAAAGTTAAAGAGAAAGAAAACACCCTAACTAGAGGTAAAAAATTATGAAAGGAAAAAAAGTTACAGGTAAAAATAGAGTAAAGGTAGTAGATTACTTAAAAAGTCAGTATGGAGGTTAAAACATAAAGTAAAATCCATTGTATCTGCAAAAGTTAGTTGAGGGATACACAGAAATATGTAAAATATGACCTTAAGTATATAAAATGTGGCGAGGGGAAAAAAAATTAATGTTTTTAGAATGTGTTTGAACTTAAGTGACCATCAATTTAATATAGACTGAGAAACATAGGATATTATATATGAACCCAATAATAACCTATCATGGATACACAAAAAATAAACAGAAGGGACTCCAAGCAAATACTAAAGAAAGCCATCAAACCAGAAAGTAAGAGAACAAGCATAGAATAAAGCAACAGAGAGGAACTACAAAAACAAAACAAAAATAACAATTAACAATAAGTACATACTTCTTACTAATTACCTTAAATGTAAATGGTCTAAATGGTTCACTCGACTCTGGTGGAGTGAATGGGTTAAAAAAAACAAAAGACCCATATATATCCTAAAAATGACTCACTTTGGACCGAAAGACACACACAAACTGAATGTGAAGGCCTGGAAAAACATTTCCAATTCAAATGGAAACAAAGAAAAAAAAAATGAAATAACAACAGCAATACTTATGCCAGACAAAAAAGACTTTAAAACAATGTCTGTAGGGTGCCTGGGTGGATCAGTGGGTTAAAGCCTCTGCCTTCGGCTCAGGTCATGATCCCAGGGTCTTGGGATAAAGCCCCACATTGGGCTCTCTGCTTGGCGGGGAGCCTGCTTCCTCCTCTCTCTCTGCCTGCCTCCCTGCCTACTTGTGATCTCTCTCTGTCAAATAAAATCTTAAAAAAAAAAAAAAAAGCCTATAGTAAGACAAAGAAGGGCACTACAAAATGATAGAGAGATTGACCCCATAAGAATAGATAAAAATTGTAAACATCTCTGGACCCAACACAGGAGTAACTAAATACATAAAGCAAATATTAACAGACATAAAGGGAGAAATGGATAGCAATAAAATAGTAGTAGAGTACTTTAACAGCTCACCTATATCAAAGAATATTTCATAAAAACAGAAAACCAACAAGGAAAGAGAGGCTTCAAACAACACATTAGACCAGATGGATCTAAAAGATATGTACAGAGCATTCCATCCAAAAAGAGCAGAAAACACATTCTTTTCAGGTGAACATGGAATTATTGTCCAGATCAGAACATATATTGGGCCATAAAACAAGTGTCAATAAGTTTAGGAAGACTGAAATCATATTAATTATCTTTTCTAACCAAAAGGTATGAAATTAGAAATCAATTATAAGAAAAAAAAACTGGAAAAAACCCCACAAACATAGAGAGGCTAAACAACATGCTACTAAAATACCAGAGTCAATAAAGAAATCAAAAGGAAATTAAAAAATATATGGAGACAAATGAAAAGGAAAACACAATAGTCCAAAATCTTTGGGACCTAGGAAAAACATAAGAAAAATAAGAAAAAATCTTGGAACTTCTGGAAAAGATGGCAAAGCAGAAGGATCCTTAGCTCATCTCACCCCACGGATATAACTAAATAACAGCCACATTAGTGTAAATAAGCCAGAAAATGACCCAAAGACTGGCAGTAGAGGCTTTCCACAGCTAAATGTAGAGAACAGGCTAACTGAAGAGGGTGCAAAAAGTAGAGATAAAGTGGGGAGTCAAACAGACTCATGGGACATCCATGGGAAGGTATGCAGAGGACATGGAGGAGTGAAGAGCAGGCACCCCAGGCATGGGGGACCCTCACAAGGAAGATAGATTCCCATAACATTTGGCTTTGAAAACCAGAGGGGCCTAAAAATAAGTAGGGCTTAACGCCTGGAACTTTAAAACAGGCTCATATCTGGGAGATCCAGGAGGGTGGAGTCCCCACCCTTAAAGAGACACCACAACAGCCCCACTGAGATACAGCATGGAAACAACAGTTTGAAAAATGCCTGGGGTTTATGGGAAGAAGTATTTACTAATCTCAGAACCATGTCCCGGAGGGGCAGGGATCACGGGAGACTTCTCCAAGAATAAAAGAGCTAGCAGGCACCATATCCCTCCCCTGCCTCCTAGCCAAGATACACAGACACCTGTGGGAACCAGCATAGTGCCAACACTCTCCATCTAGTTTGGTAATAGCACACCACACCACCACATATTTCCGTGTCTCCAACAAGGCCAGGCTCAGTAGGGGCTTTTACAGGTGGCTGTAAGACCCCTCCCATGGAAACACACAGACCTTGCTGGCTCTGCATACCCTGCACCCGTGTTTTCTTGCAGACCTAGCCCATTCAAGGCACCATCCAATGCACCCTTGGCCAGAGCCCATCCAAATGATGCCACAGGTCTGGCAGTGTGCAAGCAGCCCTTACAGGGACCAGCACCACTCCAAAGTGGCTCCTGTCCTGAGGGGGAAGATAACCACACATACCAGTCCAGCTGCAGCCCCACCAGCAGGCTGGGGACAGACATATGGTCTGATTGCAGACCTCACCCACCAATGAAAGCTTCAGGGGACAATACAGGGACTTCCCTGCAGTTCAGTGCTGCTGCATCTTTGGCAAATGCCTGGTCAGCCTCAACTCAAGCCCACTAACAACACAGGGACAAAACCTGCCCACAAAAGGCAGAGAGAGCTGTTACATGATGTCACTGATTGGCAGGATGTAGCTGACCTTCCTAACGTAAAAACAGACACAGAGAGTAGACAAAATAAAGAGGAATAGGTCCCAAATAAAAGAACAGTACAAAATAACATCAAAAGAGCTAAATGAAATGGGGATAAGTAATATGTCTCATAGAGAATTTAAAGTAATGGTCATATAGATACTCACTGGACTTGAGAAAAGAGTGGCGGACCTCAGTAAGACCTTCAACAAAAAGAAAGGAAACATAAAAAAGAATCACAGATGAAGAACTCAATATCTGATACTGAGAATACACAAGATGGAATAAATAGTAGACGAGAGGAGGCAGAAGAATGGATCAGCCCCGGAGGATGGAAAATGGAAAGCAATCAAGCCTAAAAGGAGAGAGGGGGAAAAAAAAAATGAAAATAGACTTAGGGAACTTAGCGACACCATCCAGCATAGTACAATTTGCTTTATAGAGATCCTAGAAGAAGAGAGAAAAGGGAGCAGAAAATGTATTTCAAGAAATAATAGCTGAAAACTTCTCTAATCTGTGGAAGGAAAAAGAAATCCTGATCTAGGAGTCACACAGAGCCTCCAATAATAACCCAAGGAGGTCCATGCCAAGACACATAGTAATTAAGATGGCAATAATGAGAATTTAAAAAGCATCAATTAAAGAAAAAAAGTTATATACAAAGGAAACTCCATAAGGGTATCAACTGAGTTTTCAGGAGAAACTCTGTAGGCCAAAAGAGAGTGGCATGATATATTCCAAATGCTGAAGAAAAGAAACCTGCAGCCAAAACTATTCTATCCATGGGCGCCTAAGTGGTATAGTTGATTGAGCATCTGAGTCTTGGTTTTGGCTCAGTTCATGATCTCAGGGTAGTGAAATCGAGACCCACCTCTGGCTCCACACTCAGCACAGAGTCTGCTTGGGATTCTCTCTTCCTCTGCCTCTTCCCACTGTGTGTACTCACCCTCTCCCTCTCTCAAATAAATAAATCTTTTAAAAACTATATATACTCTATCCAGCAAGTTTTCATTCATAAATGAAGGAGAGATAAAGAGTTTCCCAGACAAATGAAAATCAAAGAAATCCATCACCATTAAACCAGCCCTATAGAAAATGTTGAAAGGGACACTTCGTGTAGAAAGGAAAGACCATAAGTAGGAATAAGAAAAGTAGGAAGTACAAAAGTGGTAAAATTAAGTAGATCTATAAAAATCAATAAAGGATTCACAAAATAAAAGAATGTAAAATGAGACACCATATACCTAAAATGTGGGGAGAAGAGGAAAAAAGAATGGGTTCAAACTTAAGTGACCATCAACTTAATATACTCTGCTATATAAATAAGATATTCTATATAAAAATGGTAACCACAAATCAATAATCAGTAAGAGGTATGCAAAAAATGAGAAAGGAATCCAAGTACATCACCAAAGAGCAATGAGAGAAGAGACCAAGAGAAAAAAAAGGAACAAAGACAAAATATAAAAACCATAGAGCAAGTAATAAAACAATAAGTACATACCTCAATAATCAATGGTACTATAAATGTAAATGGAGCAAATGCTCTAATCAAAAGACATAGGGTGATGGGATGAATAAAAAAAAAAGACCCAGGGCACCTACGTGGCTCACTCATTAGGCACCAGCCTTCGGCTTGGGTCTTGATCCCAAGATCTTCCAATCAAAGCACGCATCCGGCTCCCTGCTTGGCAGGAAGCCTGCTTCTCCCTCCCCTATTTCCCCTGCTGTTTTCTCTCTCTCTCTCTCTCTCTTTCGTTCCCCCCGTCAAATAAATAAATAAATAAATAAATAAATAAATAAATCTTCTAACGAAAAAAAAAGCAAGATCCATCTCTATGCTGCCTACAAGGGACTAGTTTCAGTCCTAGACACATGCAGACTGAAAGTGAAGATCTAAAAAAGTATTTATCATGCAGATGGAGAGGAAAAGAAAGCAGGATAGCAATACTTATATCAGACAAAGTAGATTTGAAAGCAAAGACTAACAAAGACCACCAAGGACAGTATTTAATCATTGAAGGAACAGTCCAATAGGAAGTTATAAAAATTGTAAATATTTATCCACCAAAATACATAAACCAGCCAATAACGAACATAAAGGAAGTAATAGATAGTAATACAATAACAGTAGGGTACTTTAACACCTAACTTACATAAATGGATAGGTTATCTAGACAAATAACCAGCAAGGAAACAGTGGCTTTGAATGATTCATTGGACCATATGGATCTAACACATACATTCAGAGTATTTCATCAAAAACAGTAGAATAAAGTGAAAATGAACTTATGGGACTTTGTCAAGATAAAAAGCTTCTGCACAGCAAAGGAAACAGTCAACAAAACAAAGAGGCAACTCACAGAATGGAAGAGGATACTCACAAATGACACTACAGACAAAGGGCTGATATCTAAGATCTATTAAGAACTCCTCAAACTCAGCACTCAAAAAAACCCAGATAATCATGTCAAAAAATGGGCAGAAGACATGAATAGACACTTCTCCAAATACATACAAATGGCTAACAGACATATGAAAAAATGTACATCATCATTAGCCATCAGGGAGATTCAATTGAGATACACATTGAGATACCACCTTACACCAGTTAGAATGGCCAAAATTACCAAAACAGTAAACAACAAGTGTTGGAGAGGATGTGGAGAAAGGGGAACCCTCTTACACTGTTGGTGGGAATGCAAGTTAGTGTAGCCACTTTGGAAAACAGTGTGGAAATTCCTTAAGAAATTAAAAATAGAGCTACACTATGACTCTGCAATTGCACTACTTGGTATTTACTCCAAAGATACAGATGTAGGGAAAAAAAGGGCATCTGTACCCCAACGTTCATAGCAGCAATGGCCACAATCACCAAACTGTGGAAAGAGCCAAGATGCCCCTCAACAGACGAATGGATAAAGAAGATATGGACCAAATATACAATGGAATATTATGCCTCCATCAGAAAAGATGAATACCCAACTTTTGTATCAACATGGATGGGACTGGAGGAGATTATGCTGAATGAAATAAGTCAAGCAGAGAGAGTTGATTATCATACAGTATCACTTACTTGTGGAGCATAAGGAATAAATTGGAGGACATTAAGAGAAGGAAAGGAAAAGTGAAGTGGGGAAAATTGGAGGCGGACACAACGCATGAGAGATGTGGACTCTGAGAAACAAACTGAGGGTTTTGGAGGAGACAGGGATGGTGGTGGGTATTAGGGAGGGCACATATTGCATGGAGCACTGGGTGCAGTGCATAAACAACGAATCTTGGAACACTGAAAATATTAAATTAAAAAACGCAGCAGAATACACATTCTTTTTAAGTACACATGAAACATTCTCTAGAATAGGTCCCATAGTAGGCTACAAAACAAGTCTCAACAAATTCAAAAAGATCAAGGCCATACCATACATCTCTTCTGACCACAATGCTATGAAACTGGAAATCAACAATAAGAAAAATCTGGAAAGAGCACTAATACATGGAGGTTAAAGAACATGTTCCTAAACAATGAATGGGTCAACCAAGAAACCAAAGAGGAAATAAAAAAATACATGGAGACAAATAAAAATGAAAACATTTTTGGGATGTAGCAAAAACTGTTCTAAGAGGGAGTCTATTGCTATACAGGCCCACCTCAAGAAGCAATACAAATCTCAAATGAACAACCTAACCTTACATCTAAAGAGCAAGAAAAAGAACAAAACCCAAAACCAGTAGAAGGAAATAAATATAAAGATTAGAGCAGAAATAAGCAAAGTAAAAACTAAAAAAACAATAGAACATACCAATGAAACCAGAGCTGTTCTTTTAAAAGATCAACAAAATTAATAAGTCTTTAGTCAGACTCATTAAGAGAGAGAGAGAGAGAGAGATTGAGAGAGAACTCAAACAAAATGAGAACTGAAAAAGGAGTAACAACTGACACCACAAAAATACAAAGGATTATAAAAGAATATTATGAAAAATTATATGCCAACAAATTGGACAATCTAAAAGAAATCAATTCCTAGAAGCAGAACCTCCCAAAACTGAATCAGGAAAAAAAAGAAAATTTGAACAGACTGATCACCAGCAATGAAATCCAATCAGTGGTCAAAAAACTCCCAACAAACAAAAGTTCAGGACCAGAAGGCTTCACAGGTCAATTCTACCAAATCTTTAGAAGAGTTTACACCTATTCTTCTCCAACTAGTCCAAAACACAGAAGAGGAAAGAAAACTTACAAATTCGTTTTACAAGCATTACCTTGATACCACAACTAGATAAAGACACTACAAAGAAAGAGAACCACAATAATACCTTTTAAAAAGCATTCATCATGATCAAGTGGGATTTATTCCTGGGATGCAAAGGCCATTCAATATTTGCAAGTCAATCAAACTGATTCATTAGGTCAACAACAGAAAGGACAAACACTATATGATCATTTCAATAGGTACAGAAAAACAAAGTAGGTTTACAGGGAATACACTGCAATGTAATAAAGGCCATAAATGAAAACTTCACAGTTAACATCTTACTCAATGGTGAAAACCTGAGAGCTTTCCTCCTGTAGACAGGAACAAGACAGATGTCCACTATAACCACTTTCTTCAACATAGTACTGGAAGCCCTAGCTGCAGCAATCAGACAAGAAAAAGCTATCCAAATTGGTAAAGAAGTACAACTTCACTATGTGCAGATGACATGATATTTTATATATATAGAATATTATTATTATAGAATATATATATAGAATATCATGTCATCTGCACATAGTGAAGTTGTACTTCTTCTTTACCAATTTGGATTTCTATACACACACACACACACACACACACACACACATATATATATAAGGTGTTATATATATATATATATTTATATATATATAACTTTAAAGACTCCACCAAGAAAACTACCAGAACTGATAAATTAATTCCATAAGGTCACAGGATACAAAATCAATGTACAGAAATTTGTTGCATTTCTATACACTAATAATGAAGTAGCAGAAAGAGAAATTAAGAAAACAATCCCATTTATAATTGTACCAAAAAGTATAAAATACCTAAGAATAAAGTTAATTAAGAAAGGTAAAAGTCCTACTCTCTGAAAACTATAAAGAATAAGTGAATGAAATTGAGGATGACAGATACAAAAGTAAAAATATTCCATGCTCACAGATTGGAAGAAACAATATTGTTAAAATGTCTTTACTACACACAGCAACCTACACACTCAATGCAAGCCTTATCAAAATACCAACAGCATTTTTCACAAAACTAGAACAAATAGTCCTAAAATTCATATGGAACAACAGCAACAAAAAAGACCCTGGAGAGCCAAAGCAATATTGGTGGGGGGGGGGGGGGGGGAGAAAGAACAAAACTGGAGAGATCACACTCCCAGATTTCAAGATATACTACAAAGCTGTAGTAATCAAAATAGTATGGTATTGACACAAAAATAGACATCCAGATCGATGGAACACAGAGCCCAGAAATATACCCATAATTATATGGTCAATTAATCTTTTATAAAAGGAGAAAGAATATACAATAGAAAAAAGGCAGTTTCTTCAATAAATTGTGATGGGAAAACTGGACAGCTATATATAAGAAAGAAACTGGACCATTTTATCATATTATACATAAAAGTAAACTAAAAGTGGATTAAAAATATAAATGTGAGACCTGAAACTGTAAAAATCCTAGAAGAGAACATAGGTAGTAATTTCTCTGATGTTGGTCATAGCAACATATTTACAGGTGTGTCTCCTGAGGCAACAGAAACAAAAGCAACAATAAACTACTGGGACTACTTCAAAATAAAGAGCCTCTGCACAGTAAGGGAATCAATAAAACTAAAAGCTAAGCTAATGAATGGGAGAAGGTACTTTCAAATGACGCATCAAATAGAGGGTTGTATCAAAAATATATAGAGGTGCCTGGGTGGCTCAGTGGGTTAAAGCCTCTGCCTTCAGCTCAGGTCACGATCCCAGGGTCCTGGGATCGAGTTCCACATCCCTGCTGAGCAGAGAGCCTGCTTCCTCCTCTCTCTGCCTGCTTCTCTGACTACTTGTGATCTCTGTCTGTCAAATAAATAAATAAAATCTTTAAAAATATATATATAAAGAACTTCTACAACTCAACACAAAAAAACTCCAAATAATCCAATTAAAAATGGGCAGAAACATAAACAGATATTTCTCCAAAAAAGACATCCAGATGGCCCACAGACACATGAAAAGTTGTTCACCATTGGTAATTAACAGGGAAATGCTAATCAAAACCACAATGAAATATCACCCAACATCTCTCAGAATGGTTAAAATCAAAACCTCAAGAAGCAACAAGTGTTGGCAAGCATGTGGAGAAGAGGAACCCTTGTGCACTATTTGTGGGAATGCAAACTGGTGCAGCCACTATGGAAAACAGTATGGAGGTTCCTCAAAAAATTAAAAATAAAATTACCATATGATCCAGTAATTCCACTACTGGGGATTTACTGGAGGAATACAAAAACACTAATTCGAAAAGATTTATGCACCACTATGTTAACTGAAGCATTATTTACAATAGCCAAATTATAGAAGCAATACAACTGTCCATAGATAGATGAATGGTATATATACACAGTGGAATATTATTCAGCCACACAAATAAATGAAATCACCATTTGTAACAACATGGTTAGACCGGGGGGGTATAACATGAAGTGAAATAAGTCAGTCAGAGAAAGACAAATACCGTATGATTTCACTCACTTGTAGAATTTGAGAGACAAAAAACAAAGAAGCAAAAAATAAAATAAGGCTCTTAACTCTAGAGAACCAAGTGACAGTTACCAGAGGGGAGGTGGGTACAGGGATGGGTGAAATAGGTGATGGGGATTAAGAGTGCACTTATCATGATAAGCACTGAGTAATGTATAGAATTGCTGAATCACTACATTTTATACCTGAAACTCATATTACACTGTTAACTATACTAAAATTATAATTTAAAAAGTAAAAAGAACTTTCGCAGTAAGCTAACTAGAAAGAATAGCTGCATAAACAAATATCTGAGATAAATTCAATTGGTATCTCTTGAATAAACTTTCCCGAAAGAAATGATTTATTCTGGGGGTTAATAAAGAAATTTGTTTAGAGTTACTAAATGGCATAAAGGAATTAAGAAAATGACTGTATAAGGGAATGTCTTGCTTTGTTTTTAAAGTTTTGTTATTTAAAAAGTTTTGTTAACAATTTATCTTCACTATTGCCTTCTCACCAGTCACCATCACCAAAAATAAAAGACTAAATTTTTGAAAAAAAATAAATAAATAAGTTTTAAGTTTTATTAGTCAACTTACTACTGTCAATAAAATAACTGATGATCCTTTTTTTTAAAAAAAGATTTTATTTATTTATTTGTCAGCAAGAAAGAGCACAAGCAAGGGCAGTGGCAGGCAGAGGGAAAAGCAGGCTCCCTGCTGAGTAGGGAGCCTGATGGGGGACTCAATCCCCAGACCCTGGGACCATAACTTGAGCCGAAGATAGATGTTTCACTGACTGAGCCTCCCAGGCATTCCCAGACCATCATTTTTGATGAAAAAAAAAAATTAAAAAAAGAAATTCATATAGAAAATAATTTTTAAAACAATGATAAAAAAAAAAAAAAAGAAAAATCACAAACAACAGGATTACCCCTATTGGAGCTAGAAAAAGAAGAACAAAGCCAAAGCTAATATAAGAAGATTAGAGCAGAAAGAAATGAAATAGTGACCAAAGAAACAACAGAAAAGATCAATAAAACCAAGGTCTGGTTCTTTGAAAAGATAAACAAAACTTGTAACTCTTTAGATAGAGTCATCAATAAAAAAGAGGATTCAAATAAATAAAACCAGAAATGAAGCAAAAAAACCATGAACACCATAAAAACACAAAGGATTAGAAAAGAATATTATGAAAAAGTATGTATCAAACATTAGACAACCTAGAAAAAACAGATAAAATTTTAGAAACATACAATTCTCCAAAACTGAACCAGGAAGAAACAGAAAATTTGAATAGACCAATAACTAGTAATAAAATTGAATCAGCAGTAATAAAAATTCCTTATAAAACTCAGAATCAGGCCAGCATTATCCTGATACCAAAACCAGATAAAGACACTAGAAAAAAAGAAAACCAAAGGCTAATATTTCTTGTGATTATACAATATTCTTGTGAATATTGTAAAAATATTTAACCAGATATTAGCAAACCATATCAACTATATATTAAAAGGATCATTCAACACAATCAAGTGGGATTTATTCCAGGGATGCAACAGTAGTTCAACATTTGCAAATCAACCAACGTGATACATCATATCAACAAGGGAAAGGATAAAAACCACATGATCATCCCTGTAGATATAGAAAAAGCATTCTACATGATACATCCTTCATGAACATCCATTCATGATAAAAACTCTCAACAAAGTGGGTTTAAAGGAAATATCCCTCAGAAAAATCCACAGCTAACATCATACTCAATGGTGAAAAACAGAAGTGTTTCCTGTAAGATCAAGACAAAGACAAGGATGTCCACTCTCACTACTTTTATTCACATAGTACTGGAAGCCTTACTTATAGTAATCAGATAAGAAATAAAATCATCCAAATTTGTAAGGAAGAAGTGAAACTTTCTATTTGTAGATGGCATGATACAATATAGAGAAAACCCTAAAGACTCCACCAAAAAATAATTAGAATAAACTAATTCTAAATGATTAGAATAAACAGTAAACTTCCAGAATACAAAATTAACAGACATAAATCTGTTACATTTCTATACAATTGTAATGAAGTAGCAGAAAGAGAAATTTAAAAAAAAAGAACATAACATTGACAATTGTGTCAAAAAGAATAAAATTCCTATGAATATATTTAACCAAGGACGTGAAAGATCCATATACTGAAATCTACAAGACACTGATGAAAGAAATTAAAGACAACACAAATGGAAAGGTATACCATGCTCATGAATTAGAAGAATATTATTAAAATGTCCATACTGCCCAAAGCAATCTACAGATTTAATACAAGCTCTATCAAAATACCAACAGTATTTTTTCTCAGAACTAGAACATACATCCTAAATTTGTATGGAATGACAAAAGACCTCAAATAGCCAAAGCAATCTTGACAAAAACAAATCTGGAAGTATCACAATTCCAGATCTCAAGATATACTACTACAAAGCCAAAGTAATCAAAACAGTATGATAATGGCACAGAAATACAGACACAAAAATCAATGCAACAAAATAGCCCAGAAATAAAACCACACCTATATGGTCAATTAACGTATAACAAAGGAGTCAAGAATATGCAATGGGGAAAGGCAGTCTTTTCAACAAATGGTGTTGGGAAAAATGGGACAGTGACATACAAGAAAGGAACTGGACCACTTTCTTAAACCACACACAAAAATTCAGAATAGGTTGAACACCTAAAGTGAGACCTGAAACCATAAAACTCTTAAAAATCCCCATAGACGGTATGTTTTGCACACTGCTTTTAGCAACATATTTATGGATATGTCGCCTGAGGCAAGGGAAACAAAGGCAAAAACAAACTATTGGTACTACACCAGTATAAAAACATTTTACACAGCAAAGGAAAACATCAACAGGACATAAAGTCAACCTATGAATGGGAGAAGATATTTAAGAATGATTTCTCAGGGCGCCTGGGTGGCTCAGTGGGTTAAGCAGCTGCCTTCGGCTCAGGTCATGATCTCAGAGTCCTGGGATCGAGTCCCGCATCGGGCTCTCTGCTCAGCGGGGAGTCGGCTTCCTCCTCTCTCTCTGCCTACCTCTCCATCTACTTGTGATTTCTCTCTGTCAAATAAATAAATAAAATCTTAAAAAAAAAAAAGAATGATTTCTCAGATAAGGAGTTAATATCCAAAAATATATAAAGGACTCAGTCAACCCAAAACACACACATTCTCTCTCTCTCACACACACACACACAATCTGATTAAAATTGGGCAGAGGACCCAAATAGACATTTCTTCAAAGAAGACATAACAGGTGGCCAAAAGACACTCAACAACACTAATAATCAGGGAAGAACAAATCAAAACCACAATGAAATATTATCTTAGAGCACTCAGAATGGCTAAAATAAAGAAGACAGGAAATACCATGGGCTAGCAAGGATGTGGAGAAAAGGGAACCCTCACACATTGCTGGTGGGAATGTCAACTGGTATAACCACTGTGGAAAACAGTATGGAGGTTCTTCAAAAAATTCAAAATAGAAATACCACATAACCCAGGATTCCCATTATTTGGTATTCACCCAAAGAAAATGACAATACTAACTGGAAAAGATATCCACACCTTTTGTTCACTGCAGCATCATTTAACAATTAACCAAGATATGCAAGCAATGTAAGTGTCTATCAGTAGGTGAATGGATAAGGAAGATATGGTATGGAGTAGCATATCCATATATGCTATAAAATATTATAGCATATATAGTATGCTATATTATTCAGCTACAAAAAGCTAGAAAAATATTTTCTATTTTTAATATAAAATTATTTAATAATAATTATATAAGTGATATATTACTTATATAATTATAAGTAAATTACTTATAATTTAACAATTATAAAATTATTATAAAGCCAGATAGCTGATGTTTATCAAAGGCAGGGAATAGGGGAAATGGGTGTATCAGGTGAAGGGAATCAGAGGTACAAACTTCCAGTTATAAAATAAAAAAAACATGGAGATGAAATGTACAGCACATGGCATACAGTCAGTAACACTGTAACAATGTTGCGCAGTGATGGATGGTAATGGCAGTTTTCCAGGGAGCACTGGCTAACGTACAGAAGTGTCCGATAGCTATGTTGTGCCTCTGAAACTAATATAACATTGACTATCAACATACTTAAAGAAATAATTTTTTTTTTAAAAAGTGCTTACTTGATTATGGGCAAATCTTTGTACTCAGAAGATATTCACTAATGATCCATCCATGGGTGAATCCACTGTTTCACCCATCCATGAAGAAAATGGATTTTAGAAATTTGTCCTTAAGGGTAGTTCATCTTGCCTCTCTTAAAAGCAACTGACCTGGTTGACTGGAAATGTCACACTCTCTCTCTATGTCCTACTTTCCTGACAATAACTCCAGCTTGGGCTAAGCCCACCTGACTCTATCCAGGCCGACAGCTCAGCATGACTGGCCCCCCTCTATATTCATGAGCACAGCTCCTTCTGGGAGCCCGTAGGGCTGCAGAACGCCAAGTCCCCCCCAAATTCCAACACCTCCACTCTTATCCTCGCTCCCACAAGATGAGTTTGTCTCAGTCTTCACTGAGAACACAGAAGCAGTGAGAACTTCCACGCCTCTCACCACGATAGCCAGCCTCCTATCAGCAACTGTGATACTGCACCTCCGCCCTCCCCCCAGGTGAACTCTTCATGTTCTAAGAGCATCTCTTGGACAGATCTTATCCTCTTGCCTACTCAAAGATACGAGCTCCAGCAGTTCTTCCTTTTCTTTCCTACAAGTCCACCTTTGCCCCTTGCTACTGGATTTTTCTCACCAACATATAAATATGCCGTTAAACTTTCCAACCTAAAAATACAACAGAAAACAAACTCTCTTTCAACCCTGTGCTTATCCATCCTGCAGCTACGGCCTGTTGCTTTCTTGTTAGTCCCCTTTAGAGCTCAGTTCCTTGAGAGACATGGAGTGTCCACTTCCCTTCTTCCAGTCATTCCCAACATACTTCACTTAGGTCTTTACCCACACTGTGCCAGTGAGCTAGCTCTTGATGAGCTCTCCAGTGACTTCCAACCGCCTAAGTCAAATAGTCAATCTCAGGTCTCTTTAGGTGGGATTCTCTGGCAGCACTGGATAGAGTCAAGCTTCATCCCTGAAACATCTTTCCTCTTATCTGAAACCTCTGATGTTACAAGTGTCACAGGACTCCATATAGAACTTTTCTCTATCTATGCATTCTCTGTGATGTCATCCACTCTTGTACCTTTAAATACCATCTATATGGTAATTTAGAATTTAGTCTATATGCCCAGGATCAAGCTCATTTCTTCCCAGATCTGTTCCCCCCTGCAGACTTCCCCAATCAGTGAATGAAAACTCTATCCTTCCAGTTACTCAGGCCAAAATCCCAAGACTCATCCTTGACTTTTCTCCTTAGCTAGATGGAGAAGATCTCCATCCAGCCCATATAACAAACTGATGGCCTAACTTCAAACTACATGAAGAACGCAAACACTTCTCATGACCTCAACTGCGGCCACTGGTCCCAGTCATCCCAGGCTTTGCCGAGATTATTGCCAACGCTTCGGTGGTCTCCCTGCTTCCACTGCTGACTCTTTCTGGTCTGTTCTCAACACAGCAGCCAGAATGATGGTATTGTAAGTCAGATCATGTCACTCCTAGGCTAAAAATGCTCTAATGAGTAAAAGACAAGGTTCTTCTACTGGCCCGGGAGGCCTTACAGGAACTGGTCGTCTCCATTTGATTTCATCTCCTGGCACACTCCCTTGCTGACTCTGTTGCAGTCACAGTAGCCCCACCGCTACTTCTCCAGCCCATCAGCCACATTGCTGCCCTCAGTTCCTCCTGCCTGAAATCCTCTTCCTTTATGGAGGCATGGCCCACTCACTGCCCCTAGGCCTCTGCTTCACTGTTACCCCCGCTCAAATTAGACGGGGCTTACTTGAGAAGATATAAGTAGCAATTCTATCACTCCCTTGTATTCCCTTCTCCCTGATTTTTCCCATTGTGCTTAATAGCACCTTTGACACAAAATAACTGTTTATTAGTTCACTACCTTTCTCTTCCCTCACCAAAATTAATTTCAGTGAGGGCAGCTATACCGTGTTTTTTTGTTCACTGCTAAATCCACACTCTTTAAAACTATACCTGGTCCATTGCAGGCATAGACATATTTACTGAATGAATGACATTCAAGTAAATGACAGCAAGTAAAACTGTTTCCGTAAAACTAGACATTCAGAATAACTTAGTCTTAGAAATCTGCTCTGCTTGTATCTCTTATGACATAAAATTAATTTTCAGGGTTTTTTTTTCCTTACCCATTGGTTAACACTGCTGATCTGTGCCATGTAGTAGTGTAAAGACTGGGTTGTCTTTTCCCACATCACGTAAGAGCTGCCAAGAAAAGCCAAATCCCAAATGGGTCTCAGAGAGGGATCAATATGTCCGTGACTATCTGAGAGGGAAGAAAAAAGGAAAAAAAAAAAAAGCACCTTTTCGTTATGGCATTTTGGAGACACAATTTCACATGTTTAGGAATGAATAGGAGTGTAAACTCAACCACATCAGACCTCTCTTACAGCAAGACCTTGTGCTGGACACATGATTGTTCTTATCTGTTTCTACATCATACAGAGATTCCCCTGCTTCAGTACGTACAACCTACTGGGTAAAGCTACTCTAAAAAAATGAAGGGCTATTTGTTGTACCATATTAATGCAAAGTAAGAGCTAGAATGATATTCAAAGTTAAAGTCTTGTTAGTTGAGAAGCATTTTAAAATTAGATTGAAAAGTTTATCAAGTATCTTCTCCACATTACCTTCTGGACTGGGTTTACAAGTCCATGCAATGTTTTTTGCTGATTGCTCAATATGTTTGTCCTTCACTAATCATCGGCTTTAAAGCTAATCAGTGAATTGCCAGTAAGTATCTCTGTCACTGATTTTGACCACATGAAGAAATCAAGTGGGTTTTCCTCTGTGGTACTGTTTTTGGAACTGCTATCTTTTCATTGCAACACGTATTTATAAAAACCTACTTTATATCAGATGCTGCTAGAGGTGGGGATACAATGATTAATAAACCACCTTTTGTGACTTTTAGGAACTCAAATTTCAGCATGTAATTAATTTATAAGATAACTGTTCATAGACCATCCTTTTATGCAATTTGGTGGAGCTATTCTCAGTTTAAATAAAGGCTCAGTAATAATATGAGACTATGCTGAGTGAAATCAGTCAAGCAGAGAGAGTCAATCATCATATGGTTTCACTTATTTGTGGAGCATAACAAATAGCATGGAGGACAAGGGGGGTTAGAGAGGAGAAGGGAGTTGGGGGAAATTGGAAGGGGAGGTGAACCATGAGAGACTAAGGACTCTGAAAAACAATCTGAGGTGTTTGAAGTGGCGGGGGGGGGTGGAAGGTTGGGGTACCAGGTGGTGGGTATTATAGAGGGCATGGAGCACTGGGTGTGGTGCAAAAATAATGAATACTGTTATGCTGAAAACAAAAAATAAAAAAAAAATTTTTTAAATAATATAATATGTGAGGAATAACAAATAACAAACTTATCGGGAAACTAATCCTTCTTGGAAGAATAATCTTTAGCATAAATTCTTCTCTGTACAGGTGGAACTTGACTTGGCTGGTTTATAATGCCAGTCAATTCAAGGAGCATTCATGGATTGTGTGGGTGCTGTGAGAGACCCAAAGATGGGTCCCTACCCTCCGCTCGCTGATACTGCAGAAACACAGCTGATACCTGCCTCAAGAGGAGGAAGATCAAAATGCTGACAGAGCATAGGGAAGGGAGAGGTTTCTTTGGGTGGGAGGAATCTGGGGAAAGCTTCACCGAGAAGAGGTTTGAGCTGAGCCTCGGACTCCTGTGGTGCATGCAGGGGTGGGAGCGAGAGAGAGTGGAAGCTTCCTTCATCCAGCCACCCATCACAGGACTCATCTCAGAGTGCTCCTGTGGGCTCAACAAAGCCATTGCTAGTAGGCAAGTTAGTTACACTGAATGCTGGGAATAACAAGGATGGCTGACAACCCTGCTGCAGACTCATTTAGGTGGCCGGACCCTGGGCTGGTTGTTCTCAGGTCTTCAGGATTTTCCTCTGTAGCATACTTGGGCTCAACTAAAGGAAGTTTGTAAATTCATTAGAAAAGTGAAAGTTGTACTTGTCACAAAAACTAAACGACCACCTGTTTAGGGGAAAAATAGTGTGGAGTGAGGATATCCTGAAACGGATTAGATGGTCTCACCCATCAGTTGTAGAGAATACTGCCCTCCAGAAGCCTAGCACCCCAGACTGAATGCGTACGGAACAGAGGCTGCTGAGATCCGAACTGGCCAATCTGAGGACTACGCCACAGTTCTGACTCACTCTTGTCTAAAACCAAACCCTTACAGTTTTAATAATTTTGTATACAGAGATAGGCTATAAATAGTACCATCATATGCCTCCACTGAACTTATAAATTGTTAACAAAAAGGTGCCCTCTATTAAAGTAAGTTTTTGGAGCTTTAGGCCACACAAGTTAGATTGTTACAGAATGATCCTTGTGGGCATGTAGGACATATTAATTGAACAAAATTCAGTTTACTTCATGATTAAAAAGTATCCAAAATGTAGTGATCCTGTAGCAAATATTTGAAGAAAAGGTCCTATTACAGTTTCTAAAATTTGTGCTTTAAGGAGACTATATAAAATCTTATTTCCCCAGCTAATGCGAAAGGGAGGAAATCCCTAAATAAATGTAGATTGTAAGCATCAGTCATGAGCTCATTTATTTCAGACAGTACTAAACGTAAGGAAATTTCAAGATTTTGAATCGTCTCTCATAATTCTCTGGGACAGGATTAAAGCTGAGTTGTTAGAGAATGACTATGGGAAACACCCAAGTTTCTGAATTTTAGAAAGGCAAGGAACAGTATTCTACATACAGGTTTTTAAGAACACTTAGTCTTGACAAATGGAGGGGGGCACAGATGTGCGCAGGAGTGGAGACCACAGGTCCTGCCATGTGGACATGGGTCCATTACCGTCTCTGGGCAAACGAGGGAGCCGGGAGAGAGCACGGGATGCAGAGTGCTACACTGGTCAGATGTCAAGTTTAATACCCGAGCACAAGTCCAGAGATGACTTTTGTGGTTTTGCAAATTGGATTTGCCAGTAAGTGCTGAGTCTCAGCTACTGCCCACACATGCACTCAATAGTGCTGAGGTCAGAAAGCAGGAGTTCTGCTTCACTTCAGCTGAGTCACTTCGGAGGGCCGGGCTCATTTCTTATTAAAGACGGCACCACGGCCCATTAGCTCTTGACCTAAGTGAGACAAACTTGATTCTGCTGCAGCCTCCCAGCAAGGCCCCGAGACAGCTGGCTCGCCCAGCTCTGTGTGGACGTCTGCGGTGGGCATCGTGGGGGTCTGGCGATGGTGCCTCATCACGTACGTTTCCAAGGCCAACACTGAAAAATCTTTAGAAATGTCGCCTCACTCTGGGTTCAGCCCTGAAAACTTCCCTGCTATGTGCCTCTCTTGTAGCAACTCTACCTCTTCTTTGAAGGTTGAGCTCTCACCCTGACCCTTGTCTGGGATGCACAGTGGGGAGATTAAAAGGGCACCAAGAGCTCTTGATGGAGTTACCATATTGTCCTGGAGATGAACAACAGGAAAATGATAATTCTGAGTTTTTTCTTTTTTTTTTTTTTAAATAAAGAGGTGTACCACATTCTATAGATGAATTAAAGTGCCACTTTGGGGATAAAAATGTACATGATCATTCTATTTAGGATTTAGTCATTACATACATTCCCTAATACAGAAATTCCAGACACTGGTTCATACCAGGTATGCTGGTGACATCCAGGGGGGTTTTAAGTTGCTTCATGTGCTTATAAAGCAGGTAATCCTCTTCTTGTCTTTTGTTCTTCTCAATGAGCCGTGTACAAGTCACATTAATAGCTGGTTTGGGTTTCTGGTTCCTGAAAAATACTCGAGCAGAACATTTTCCCAAATGCTCCTCACCAACCTGAAATAAAGATTTGGGGATTAAACAGAATGGCTACTTATCACTGCCCACTGACCCCAATACACAGCTACACACAGGATCGAGAAGGTCCTCGTATTGGCATCAATATAGATGCAGTGGTCTTGGCTTTGTGGAAAGTGATTTCTGAACACAATGGTCCTTCCTCTTTGCTGTCATTTAAACTCCTGCTTTCCGACAATGTCCTTATACAATAATGCTGGGCCTATCTGAAAGAAAGATTGTTGGTGCCTCTTGAGTACTGCTTGGTTCCAACCTCAAGGACCGTAGGTAGTTTTTCTACTGTGCACCAACATAATGCTTAGCTGGACCTCAAGCTTGCTAACTTGAACCAAAAGATAAAGTTGGTCCCCATTAAAAAAAGTGATAACATCCTCATACTGCCTTATGAATTTGGCTCTCTGATGCCAACTTTACAGATGAAGATACTGAAGTCTAAGGAGGAACTTACTCCAAGGTCTCCCAGCTAGTAAATGCTAAGCCAGGAGTTGAGTTAATGTCTATCTGATGCCAAAACCCTGGCTCTATACTAACTCCATCTCTCTACTCCAAGATCTAATTTGGAAGGAATGGAGACAAATGGCACCCAAATTGGACCAATCCAAGGGGTGTCTGTTTGCATTTATATTTAAACACAGACATACTGAGTACTCTGGGATCATCCCCTCACTTTTCTTCCAGTCCAGAGACACTTGGAGGTGGACAGTTAGATGCTTCAAATAAACATTAAATGTATGACTCAACCACAGGACAGTGCTTCTTCATCCTCATCAGTCACAAACTCCTTACCCCAACAACAAAAAAAGCCAGAATATATTCCCAGAAAAATGCACATATGCTCAGACCATCATCACTAAGCCTAGAATTTGAGTAAGTTCATGGGCCACTAGTCATGGCCCCACCCAAACCCATCCATGGGCCCCTCGTTAAGAACTCCTGTTACAGGGCACCTGGGTGGCTCAGTGGGTTAAGCCGCTGTCTTCCGCTCAGGTCATGATCTCAGGGTCCTGGGATCGAGTCCCACACCGGGCTCTCTGCTCAGCAGGGACTGCTTCCTCCTCTCTCTCTCTCTCTCTCTGCCTGCCTCTATGCCTACTGTGATCTCTCTCTGTCAAATAAATAAATAAAAAATCTAAAAAAAAAAAAAAACACTTTAAAAAAAAAAAAAAAAGAACTCCTGTTACAGAGTGGTGGGTTGAGCAGTTCAGCTCTTTTCACTTTTACAGTCATTGAAACTGGATGACAACAACCAAAAAGAAACTTTAAATAAAAAGAGCTCACAAGGAGACAAATTTTAATGAAAATTAGATCTGCTTAGTAAGTCCATTTCTAGCACTAACTCAAAAAAACTGAACTATGCTTTACAATGGGAGAGCCTTCCGTGAATGCTACTTGGAATGAGAGGAGATTTCAGTAGTGCCTTAAAATCCTAATTATCAGCCACAACATGGAAGAAAGGTGAAGGGGGCATCCCGGAAGAGGCTTATCAAAGGCAGAAGAGAGAGCTGGCACATAATCTCTGTTGATGTCTAAGCTGTTTCCAGGAAAGAAAAAAGAAACCGGGTATTGTCTCCTTTCATTTTCCTTCCTTTCCCTCCCCTCGCACCCCGAAACAGCTCCACAGAATCAAAGCAAAGCACTCTCCTCATCCCCTGAAATGGAGCATTTCAACTAGCTAGCTGCGCTCTTCCCAGAAACACTGTTGGTCAACATAATCTGTTTTCCCTTTACCTTTAATCTAACACTTACAGTTTGCAAAGCTAGAAATCAAAGCGGTCTTCCTCATGCTTTAAGAAGATGTTTAGCTCTTAAGCAGAGCAGCAAAGTCAGAATACACAGCTATGTGGTTAGAATTTATTTCTATGTACTGGTAGGCATTCTTCCAGAAGCCTCCCTGTGGGCTGGGGGCCTGGGGTCATGCCTTCCCTTTGGAAGCTCTGCCCCCTGAGACACTTGAATGGGATGCTGCCTGCTTTGAATCAGCACCATGCAGACAGCATCTGGGCTGGTCTGTCCACCCAAGTTCCAGCTGCTGACTCCCAGCTCAGCCCAGCACATGGCAGCTCATCTGGTTCTAATTTGGGTATGAGTCTTCTGTTTACTCTCTTCTTAAGATCAGGTAAAGGAAACTTGGCAAACCATGGCCTGACTTGGTCAGGATTCTAGAGACATTAATAATGCCTGCGGCATACATTGCTCTGTGTTTTAGAGAATACTTCTGTATGGGAGCTCGTGGAATTGGCCTCATGCGAAGCCGGCCTGCTAAGAAAATGTCAAGAGCTGACAGGGAGAGGAACAGGTTGACATTTGGGAGTGAGTCATTCTAAGCATTTAGAGGTGTGAGGAGGGGGTACCAAAGGAACTGTGAAATTCCCTCCCAGGGGCAAAGGAAGGAGGGGATGGTGGCTCCGGGACTGTTTTAAATGCAGTCTTGCATAAGGCCATGGAGTGGAAGGCGTTCGATCGTGGGTTCCTGTTAGCTCAGCTCTTTAATTCTCGAGAACACAAAACAAAGCATTAAAAAAAAACCCAAACCAGAAGCTAACCTCCAGGTCACTATACATTCAGACTTTCACCTTTTTAAAAAAATAAATCCACAGGAGTTGCTAACTGGATTCTTCAACAATTGTGGCAGCTTACCTCTGGGTTATAGTGATCTGTGGTAAACACCAGGTCCACCTGACATCCCTTCTTTGGATTAACCTGAAACAGAGGAATGGAATCTTAGCCTAGTAGAAGCTATTGAAGAATCAATTGCATGCCCTGGGATAGCAGGGCATGCAAACAGTAGCCCTAGCATTTATACCAGAATAAAATCATGTTTTACAAGGGGAAAAGAGTTCAAATTTTGCTCCAGTCATGATACTCTGCTTGCTAGTGTGACATCCACTCACAAAAGGGGGTTGAGGAGGGAAAATGGTTGTATAGTGGGGGCTGGTTGGCTTTGTGAGACAGTATGTATAAAGGTCAGGCTGGTGGGGGGGTGCGGCAGAGGGAGGGATATGCATTCATGCATTCAGGTGCCAGCCAGGGGGAGCCCTCATGCTCCTTGCGGCTATGGTCAACAGGGAAGATGGCACAATGGTGTGCCCCATTATGGATAATGGGTTTTCAGATGGTGGTAAATGAAGAAGGGGGGTGTGGGCAGAAGTGGCTACTTTCACTAAGGTGCCCCGGGAGGATGCCTCAGCTCCAACGCACCCCCAGACCCTGCAGGCAGAGGGGACCTGCCCCTGAGGCTGGAGGTCTGGGATAGGATGGAGTACAGACACTGAAGACCGTATGCCTCTCCCTCTCAGGTGGCTTCATCAGCGGGTATATTTCTGAACTCCGGAAATGCACATGCAGCCTTTTCAACTTGTCATCGACTCCGAGGCACGGTTTTAGACTTGACAAAGTCATATCACTGAGGCAATTTTAACTGTTTAGAAGGACTTCATCCCATTTGCCATCAAGTAAGACTCTGGAAATACCGATTTCCTTTGAATCTCAGCCCGGAAACACAACCACCAAACAGGATAGTTATTTTAAATATGCCAGATATCATCCATTCCTATTTTAGATCCTTAAATAATCCTGGAAAGCTAGAGAACGGAGGCATAGGATGCTCTGGCAATTATTTACATAAAGACTATTGAAACATGTGAATGTACAGATGTCACTGTGTTGGGGGTGGGGAAGCCCCCAGAGCAGAGCGCAGGGGCAATCTGCTTTGGACTCATTTTCAATTTTGAAAAAGTTCTGGGGGCACCTGGGTGGCTCATTGGCTTAAAGCCTCTGCCTTCGGCTCAGGTCATGATCCCAGGGTCCTGGGATAGAGCCCCCCATTGGGCTCTCTGCTCAGCAGGGAGCCTGCTTCCTCCTCTCTCTCTTCCTGCCTCTCTGCCTACTTGTGACTGTCAAATAAATAAATAATTTAAAAAAAATAAAAGAAAAAAAAAGAAAAAGTTCTGGTGTAAGTTGAAACACAGACTTCAATGTACAGAATTCACACACACAAGTCTGACTTCTTCCTCATTCCGTGTTTGCCACCTACCCTGCCAAACACAGCGTGAGGTATGGGATGCAGAGAAACAGAACATCCAGTCCAGCCTTACCAGAAACCCACTGCTACTGTGGCAACAGGCAAGTCACTGGAGACATAGCGTGCTCATGAGTGTGGTGGAAAGCTGTGCGTGTGCAGGGCGCTAAGCGTAGGGAGGCCTGAACTGGTTCTTTGAGGAGCAGGTACTGGCTGGCCAAGGGTGTGGGAATAGTAGGAAATGCCATTCCAGGGGAGGCAATGAAGCCAGAAAAAAGGCTGTATGGGGAGATGGGCACAAGGTCCTGGAAAGCCTTTTTTTTCCCCCCCAAATGAAGAGGACTTTGAACTTCATCCTGAACTCAGGGAGAAAGTTCCCAGCAAACATAACTACAGTACTTAGGGTGTTGTCAAGAATAAGATAGGGCATTAAAAGGGCTTAGACAGGGTCAGGGTAAAAGGTCAATATACTTCACTATTTTTATCATTAGGAAAATCTAGAGACCTGAGGGAGAGAAAGAACCATGCTGGAAATTAGAGTCTGGCCCAAGTTCCAGGCTAGGGAAGAATGGTAACATGGACTCAAGGTTGCTTTGTTTGGTTTACTGGCACCTGAAGCTCCCGGTGAGTGGTGGATGGGTCTGAGATCTGTATAGAAGTCACAGGATAAGGCGGTCCATGGCCCCTGTCTCCAAGACTTCTCTACTTTGGGGTCTTCGCTTCCCAAGTTAAAGGAACGTGAGGAATGGTGGGCTTGCTGCCCTTGACTCTCACACCACGGTGGGACCCACCACGAACTAGAACTCGGAGAAGGCAGCCCCTCCGCTTGCCAGCAGGTTCTAAACCTTGAAACGCTGATCGTGCCAGCCCTGGGCCCTCTTCACCTGCTACATGCGGGACCTTCGCTTACACCCACTTCCAGCTCCCCCACCCCCACCAAGTGGGCCTCTGATAGGAGGGTCAGGGACCATCAAACTTCGTTATCAGTAATGCATGGGGGGTGGTGATTATTTGTCATAGGAAAGGATTAACAAAAGTCTTCCTCATCCTTGATAAAACTGTGCATATTTTAAATGACCTACTTAAGATAGTATTTGAAAACAGTTTTTTGAAAACACACAGAGGAAAAAGGAGGTATCAGTACGTACTCTGTGTAGGGAAACAAACAGAACTCGATTAACAAAGGCTGTGAGCTGAGTCAGAATGGAGTCTGGCCTTCTGAAGAGTTATTTGCCTTGCTGATTTGATTTCCTTATTTTAATCAGGCACTCTTAAAAGCATCTACATTTGGTCCAAAATAAGATTTTTGTATTTTTGGTTGCACTTTATCAGTTACCAAGAGCAGAGCTTTTATCTCCCACAAGGGCCTCTTCCTCCTTCCTGGGGTGAGTCACAGCTCCTGGGGGGCCACTTTGCTGCTCCTCTGGAGATAAGCCTGGTAGCCAGTTTGGGCTCCATCGGGGACAGAGTGAGTGTCTCGTGCCCCCTGGCCGTTGCAGGGCTGTGTTTCCCTCTGGCTCTCTTTGATTACAACTGTTCTGCAGTAAAGAGGCCTCTGTTGGACACCCACCGCAGGAGCTCGGAGTGCAGTGCTAGGTGCTGGAACATGGGGCGACAATGCAGTGGTACCCTGGGCCCTCAGCGCAGTGCGGCGGTGCGGGGGTGTAGGAGGAGAAGGACTTCAAAGAGATCCCTTTGGAACTGACCATGTGATTATAGATGACTTAAGAGCTATGAAAGGATACCTGGAGGACTGATCTCGTCTCAGGATTGGGGAAGTGACCTCTAAATGGAACTGTGAAGATTAAGAGGGAATTGACTAGGGCAGAGGAAGCAGTCCAGGCCAGTCATCCCACAGGGAAGCAACGGTGGGGCGGAAGTTCCCCGAGGAGCTGCCGCTGGGGCCAGAGGGCAGGGAGCCAGGATGAGGAGGGGCCACCCCACAGGCTATGGTGAGGATTTTATCGGCAGAGAAATAGGAAGCCAGGAGAGACAGAAGAGATTTTAAAAGATCCTTGTACTGGAGTGTGGCGAGCTGGAGCCGGAGTAAGGAGGTGTCCAGAGTGAGCACGGGGCACAGAGACTGCAGGAGGAGAGCAGAGGGTCGTGGATGAACCAAGGTGGGGATGGTGGAAATGGAGAGAAGTACACGGTGGGCAGATAGGAGGGCCACAGTAGAAGGCAAACACTGAATGTGATTCAAGAGCAGAAATAACCACTAGAATGTAAGTTTTATATTAGGACATTAGTACACCAACCATCATTTAAACAATGCTTGTATTTAGAGAACAACAGCTACCCTAGTGGGTCTGTGCAGGGGACTGCTCTGAGCACCCCACATGTCCTAACTATGCTAACAGAGCTCTGAAGGCCAGTTCAAACTCATCAGTAATCAGAGAAATGCAAATTAAAGAAGCCTTGAGGTATCTCCGTAACATCATTGGCAACACATTAGAAAGTGGCTAGGGCTACCTGAGGGACGGGTTTGGGGGCTGACCGAGAGAAGTCTGATGTAGACTGGCTCAGGGACAGTCTGGCTGGACTGGTCACATCATGCTTACACATGCCCTGCAAGCTAGCTAACCCACCTCTGGTTCACAGCCCACAGGAACTGGGACACTGGTTCCTGGGGTCTCACAGCAGGAGGTTCCTCGAGGCACCATATGTGTAAGGGGGAGCTGGAGGCACTCTGGTGTCCATCCCCGGAGGGTGGGCAGTAAAATGGGGGTACCGGCCACAGAGTGCCATTTCGGGGCCACAGGGAGCAAACTAGCTGACATACAGCAATGTACATGGATCCGAAATTCTGAGAGTGAAAACAGAAACGTATATACAGCATAAAACCAGTTACAAAAAATTGTCTAAATAAAAATTTGCACACAAACCCAACAATATCTTTTGTAAGAATACAGACAAACAGATGAATACACATCTGACTTTTTTGATGGTGGCCCATGGAAGGTGGGGGAACGGGGAACGGGGATACAAGAACAAATTGCAGAAGGAGCCTCCGGGGACCAAAGACAAAAACGGCTCCTGAAATGAGGTGTGGTTCTCCCTCAGCTTTGGACCCAAGACGGAGAGCCCACGAACAGGCCTTTAAAAAAGATAGAAAGTCATTGAAAAATGCTAAGTCCGAAGTAGCTGAGCATGGATGTCCTCACCCCATTGAAAGGAGCCCAACTCTCCCCATCGGGTGATCCTCCCTCCACAGCTGGCTCTTGGCTTGCTACAGCTGCACGGGGCAAAGCTAATCCGTCCATTCATAGCTATTATAAAGAAAAAAAAGCTAAATAGGTATTTTTTTTTTTAAGAGTTTACTTCTGGGAAAGGTGACAACAGTTCCGGCTTCCCTGAGGGAAGGAGCGTTCCTGGAATATAGCTGGTCATGGTGCTTATGCCCTTCCTTCCCCCCACCATCCCCTCCCCCACTGCTAAACTGTCCAAGTGGGAGACAGATTTGGGAGTCTTATCTGTTTCTTCAAACACAGCAAGAGACACTACCTGCTGTTCTAATATTTTCCAGAATATTGGCCCTTTATATAAAGGGAAAGTCCACGAACAAAGCAAATGACTGTGTGAATGCATAACCTGAAGGGATGAATTAGCAGTTCTTTGCTACAGATTTCTTTTTAATTATGTATAAAAGAGGATTTATGGGCTGTAGCCTAGAAAAAACTGCTTTACAATCAGGGGCCACTAATGATGTGGATTATAATCTAATCTGTCTTGTTTTCCAGGTTTCTTGGTTTTGCCCTCACTGGCTACGAGGAAAGACAGCCCCCTCCCATGTGCACTTTTCACATGCTGAGCCTCACAACGTGCTCTTAGGGGAAGGAGCAGCACTTAGATTTTGGGCTTCCCTTGCAGTAGGGAGGCAAACAGACTGCTTTTAAAGTCCTGTTTGAGGGGCGCCTGGGTGGCTCAGTGGGTTAAAGCCTCTGCCTTCGGCTCAGGTCATGATCTCAGGGTCCTGGGATCGAGTCCCACATCGGGCTCTCTGCTCAGCAGGGAGCCAGCTTTCCCCTCTCTCTCTGCCTGCCTCTCTGCCTACTTGTGATCTCTCTCTCTCTGTGCAAAATTAAAAAAAAAAAAAAAGATCTTAAAGTCCCGTTTGAGAAAGTGTTCAAAGGAAAGTGTTCGAAGGAGGACTGGACTCGGTAGACTACATTTTGGGGGAGAGGGTAAGAGACATGCTCCTCAAATCCTTAGCCAATCGGTCTCGAGCACTGACTGCATGCTTGTACGTAGGGCATCCTGCTAGCCATGGGGAAAGAAAAAATGATAAAGGCAGGATGCATATAACAGGCTCTCACTACATGCTCCTTGGGGTTCCACACCGCCTGTGTTTTCGCAGATCCCAAGAGCCATTTTGGGTAGATACAGTCATTGCTCCATTTTAAGGATGAAGAAATGGAGTCAACCACCCACAGTCAAGAGCTAGTAAGCAATAACGCCCAGCTTCTGACCGCTGCTCTACCCCCACACAGCACAGAAGCTGAACCGGGCCAGCAACCTCTAAGAGAGGGTGGAAAGAAAGCTCTTGAATGTGTGCCTGAGGGGCTAGAGGAAAGGGAGGGAGACAGATGGTGCTTACAACCATGGTTCCTACAGGCAAGACCACCGGAACCTTCTGGAAGGACAGGGATGGGCATGTGTGTCAGTTTCCTAGGGCAGCCATAACAAAGTACCACAAATTGGCTGCCTCCACAGAAATGGATACTCTCACAGCTTTGAAGGCTACAGCTCAAAATCAAAGTGTTGTCAGGGCTGTGCCCCCTCTGGGGTCTGGGCAGAATCCCTCCTTGCCTCTCCCTGGTTCCTGGTGGCAGCCAGAAGTCCTTGACTTCTCCTCAGCTCGCAGCTGCAGCATTTCAGTCTCGGCTATGTATTTATATATTTATTTATTTATAGGATTTTATTTATTTGGCAGAGAGAGAGAGATCACTTAGCAGGCAGAAAAACAGAAAAGCAGGCTCCCTACTGAGCAGAAAGACCGATGCGGGGCTCGATCCCAGAAAGCGGAGATCCTGACCTGAGCCAAAGGCAGAGGCCTAACCCACTGAGCCACCCAGGCACCCCTCGGCTCTGTCTCTAAACAGCATCTTTCTCTCATGTGGTCTTCCTCTAAGGACATCCGTCCTTGGATTCGGGGCCCTAATGCAGCACAGCCTCTTCTTAATCTGATTATATCCACAGAGGCTGTATTTCCAGGGAAGGTCAGATGCACAGGTGCATGGGTTAGGACTTCAGTGCATCTTCTCTGAGGACACAACAACCCCCAACCAGTGCGTAAGTGAAGATGATCTGAGCTTTTGTAAGGAGCCCAGGATGTGCTATTTCAGGTAAGGTATATAGGGGAATAGGAGCCTGAGCAGGTGAGGAAATCTCTGGGGAGGTCTGGGACTGCGAGAAGTCGAGAGAAAGGGCGAGGAGCCTGGCACAAGGGAGGGAGTGTGAGCCCCGGCATGGAGGTGAGCAGCCAGGCTGGGAAGTCGGCAAGTTAACGGACGGATATACTTGGAGTGAAGGTTAAGATGGTGGATTGGGGCCAGATTAGAGAAGGCCTCTTACAGAGACTTTATTCTAGAGTGGTGACTCTCCAACTTAAGCGGCAACAGTATCTCCTGGAGAGCCAGCTAAAACCCAGTGTGATGGGGTGCCCCTCCGGAGTGTGGGGTCAGCACCAGGGGAGGGCCCAGGAGATCAGCATTTTAAGGCGTGCCAGGTGGCTCTGCTGCCGCTGGTCTGGGGACCACCATTTGAGACCTTCTCTCGAGGTGCTGAGTGGAACCGTTGAAGTTCTGAGGGAGGGGCAGAGGTGACAAGTAGCTCCAGTGACAGTGACAGTCACCAGCATACAGATGACCGAGAGACGGAGGACACAACAATTCTGAGGGCCCAAGGCTTTCTTGAGGACAAAATGGAGGAATGTAGCTCAAAGTCTGCTTGACATGGTGTCCCTAGCCATTAGGTCATGGGGCCTCAGAAGGTTAAGGTACCCTCTGCTTCAGGGAGCCCAACCAGTAAACTCCATGACAGCACAGGACAGGCTCTTGCACAAGCTGGGGCACCTGAAGGCAGCACTCTGGACCGAAACTGTTCAAATACAGAAAATGCTGACGAAAATTCACTCCTTGCTTCCTATTTCATGGGGAACTACTTTGCCAGGTAGACATTTTATATATCCACCAAGAAGTTAAAACGGGGGCGCATGGGTGCTCAGTCAGTTGAGCAATCAATTCTTGATTTTACCTCATATCGTGATCTCAGGGTCATGGAATCAAGCCCCGCGTCGGGCTCTAGGCTCAGTGGGGAGTCTGCTTGAGGATTCTCTCACTCTGTCTCTCTCTCTCTCCCTCCGCCCCTGCTCACGTACACTCTAAAATAAATGAATAAAATCTTCTAAAAATTAAATGTAAATTTAAAAAAGAAGTTAAAACTCTGCAAAGTCATGGCTTACTTTTAGTACAAACCCGTTTACTATAAAACATAAAGGTTTGTTTTCATGTCAACGGATCAAAAATTCTTCTCCCAGCAAATGTCTGGACTATACTTACATTAGATACAATACAGTGTTTGTTTAAAGTCAAGTCACAGAAATATCGGTGTGAATATTGGAAATAAACCTGAGGACCTTAATGAGGGATAGAGAATAGATGTTTATTTCATTTTAGAAACCTAACATCCCTTTTACACTCACTCAAAAACCTGGAGCCGATGAAAGAGCAGAAATGGCGTCCCCAAGAAGGCTTGCTGTCGGCTGCCACAGGGAGACCATGGAAATGCTGTGACTTTGAGAGTTTCCAAAGACACGATTTTGCCAAAAGCTAATCTACAGAAAGAAAACCCTGTGCTCAGGGGGAAACACGGTCCTTGTTTTTCCTGTCTTCGTGGATGGTTGCTCAGCACAGTCCCTTCATCTTGCCTGAGAACTCGTGGTGACAACTTCCAGCTTCATGCTTTCAGGTTGAGGGGGTGGGTGGCGGGGACAACTCCCGCGGGCATCGAGTTCCAGGGTGATTCTCATCTCCCTTCCCACACACACTGGGCCCCGCTGGCCTGACAGACTCAGCTTTTAAATGTCCCCTCCAGCCTTCACATTTAGTAAGAAAACATAAATGTCCTGCCATTTCAGTAAAAGCAAACTTTTTCATTCTGGAAGGTTGACTTTATGAGTCAGGCTCAGTGGCAGAGAAGTAAATGAATCATTTGTGGATGAAAATTGCTGTGCTGTTCTTATGTTCTGGACAGAGCTCCAGTGTGTTCCATTATACCTGGGAATTATCATACCGCATTTTCTTCTCTTGGGCAATGCCAGATAAAGTAAACAGTCTACTGAACGAAAGTTCGTGACCTTCTCAGGCTCCATCCCATGCGGTCCAAAGAGACCTTTGCACGTGGACACTCTGCTTTATTAGGTTAAGTACCAGTAGACAGAAAGACACAAAGTGTATAGCCAACTCTGATTCCAAGTTCTTGACCGTTGGAAAGAAACTAAGACGGAAATGGCCAGAGGCCGTGTTATCCTCCGCTTCCCCTCTAGCTCAGGGTGGGGCTCACTGGACAAGACTGGTTATGAGAGGGTAACTAGGTAAGTAACCTAGTTACTAGGTAAGTAACCTAGCTGAGTCTCTCTCATCCCTCTAGAAGGGCTGGGCCAGGCCCAGCTTGGGTTCCAGATGCCCCATGGCCCCAGCACCCTTCCAGCTACCTTTATTTTCACTGAACAAACATTAATATTTAGTATTTCTTCCTCACAGGGCCCGATGTCAGAGGAATGGAGGAACAAGGAGGTCTGAGGTCTTCTGCAGGATAGAAACAGACATGGTCCTGTTGAGGAGCGAGCACAAGGCAGTCCCCAATCAGGTACCAAGACACGTGTTGAGGACAGACGTGTCTGGAGGCAAGGACATTACCAAGGTGGTGGAGATGGGCCAGACAAGAAGCGTGAGTGAGAGGTGCTATTTCGTGGGTCTAGTCACGTGTCGGGCATTGTGGGGAGTACTTGCATGAGCCCAGAGCCAGCCCAGAAACTGGGTGAGGTAGGCTGAGTAACAGCCCTCAGCGATGCCCACGTCCTAATCCCTGAGATCTATAAATATGTTACTTAATATGGCAAAGGGAACTTCACCAACGTGAGGACTGAGGGGCCTCAAACTTGGCAGAGAGCCTGGATTATCCCAGTGGCCTTAACCAATGTGTTTACAAGAGTCCTTTTAAGGAGGATACAGTAGTGTTGCATCCAGATGTTGTGCTCTTGGCTTTGAACATGGAAGATGGAAACCAAAGCAGAAACCTGAAGAAGGCGAGAAACAGATTCCCCCCCTAGAGCCTCTGGAAGAAAGGCAGCCCTTTTAACACCCTGATTTAGACTCCTTTGGACTACTGACTTCTGGAATTGTAAGAGAATAAACCTCTGGGGTCTTTTAATCTATAAAGTTTGTGGCAACTTGTTGTGTACAGCAGTGGAACTAATAACAGATGGTAGCGATTCTTACTGTTGTGCTCCGAGCAGGAAGGTCTTTGGGGACCACCGTGGTTTTATGTCCATCCCACACACAGCTATGGTACAAGACCCCCTTTGACAACTTGACTTTACTGGGTAGAGACGTGCTGACCAACCTCAAGATGTAACCTCAGGTGGAGACTTGCTACGGCTACCATCCCCAGCCACTCCTGTGGGACCAGCTCTGAAAAACCTCTCCGACGGGGGCACCATCTCAAAGGCAAATAAGTGCCAAGGCTGCATATGTGAGGAGAAATCTCTCGAGTGACTCATTGTCCAGAGACAGAGATCAAAGGGCAGGTTGGACTGGGAGCTATTGTGTGCATTGAACATCCAGCCTCACTGATTCCATGCCAGGGCTGAGTATTAATAGTCCATCTCTAACAGAACCACCTAGGCTGTTCCAGGAAGAGTGTGCAACTAAGCCAGAGTCCTGGCGGTTAGATTCATGACCCTCCTCCACCAGTGAGCTTTAGTCAGGGGCCACTGCTCATAATCTGTGATCACACACACCCCTGGCTAGGACACCACATGTGGCAAGACAAGTGGAAAAGTGTTGTGGGCTGGTTTAAAAAAAAAAAAAAAAGTTTGTGGTTCAAAACAATTTATTACAAGGAGGTCAGAAGCATTCCTACTTCCTAGCTCATCTGGGTGCAGCTGGCTTGGGTGAGTGGTGTTAAGTGCCAAGGAGGCCAAGGCCTAAGCTTATCGTCAGGGACAGGTGGAAATTTCCCATCCCGTGCTAGGCCCAGACTCTGCAGTTAGGGTTTTGTGGACCAGACGGGTGCGGGGGTGGAAGGCTGGGCACAGACCTTGGGTGCACCTGTGCCTTTTCAGCACGAGCAATGCCTGGGAGGCAAGGAGAGAGTGTGTCTGTTTTGGGCTCTAGGGTTAGGTTCCATCCCCAGGGTTATAGGAGGGCACACAGAGAGATACCATGTTCATCTTGCAAATCCCACCCCTGTTCTGTGATGATTATAAAAGCAGCTAGGAGGCTTCCTTGAGTGAAAGTAAACATTGGACAGTGATAGAGGAAGAAGGTTTTCCTTAGCAGAGTAAGTGCTTTCCTAAAAGCCTGTGGCTCAGTGGACAGGCTCTGTTCAGCTGTCAGACACATGGGTGGGTGCCCGCAGTAGCCCAGCCTGTCTGCCCCGACGGTGGCCTGAGGCCTGCCATTGTTCTGCTCCCAAACCCGCTCCTGCCAGGGGTACCTACTCCCTAATTGCATGCAAACTGTCACATAAACTGTGAAGACTGGGAGCAAAAAATAAAATAAAATAAATATAATGTCCACAAAATCCAAGTTAAATTTGTAGAAGAATCTGATTAAGTCTCTAAAACTCTTGCTATTGAATTGGGTGTGGATGAGTCAAGGCTGAGCAGGAAGATAAAAGGGTAAAAGTAGAGGATTGTACTTTGTATTCTTTGCAAGTACTCCCTGCACTGTAAGTAAACCAAAAGAGGAATGAGATGATCCATAAAGGCTGAGTTTACTCTAGAAAAACTGCAAGGGGTGACAATGAAATGGCCTTGGCCCTATACCCCAAATAGGTGATACATTTACATTTATTGCTTTTAATTTAAATTGAAGCATTGTGAGGTATGGGCATAACCTCCCTTCCCCAGACACAGAAGCCAAGGAGTGAAGCGGACATTCACCTGAAGCGACCAATCCCCAAACAGCAGCGGATTGCTGAGTGGGCTGCTTTCCTCATGAAGTACGTGCACACACGGATCTCTAAATGCCAAGGTAAGGGCTGGCCTCTCATCTCCTAGGGGCAGTGGTCTCAGGACTTGCTAAGACCCATCTCAGTGTAAGGAGCAGCCTCTTAAGGGAGGAAGGAGCTAGTCTAGGAGACCCTGGATATCAGCGTCACCCAGCACCTCTCACCACCCCGCACTGTGGGTCATGAGGCTGTGCCACATGCTATGTGGGGGGCAAAGCCAGAAGAAAGATGGCACCAGATAGGAAAGTGAGGGAACACAAACTGTGGTCTGCAATCTCTCCCTATAATTTAGTAAACAGAACAGAACAAAACAAAGCAAAACACTTGGCTCTTTCTGCAGCTCTATCACTGATTTCTTTTCAAAACTTAGCTACGTTGACCACCACAGCTATTACTGGATTTCACCACAAGAGGGCGATAGGGTTTCTAAAACGAGAGATTCTTGCACACCAAGAAATCAAATCCCTCAGGGCTGGAAGAGGTCTTAAATATCACTATCACTTGGTTCGCCGGTTTTCAAAATCTTTTTGGCTAAAACCCACAGCAAGAACTGCATTCTTCATAGCGAACTAGTTCATAAATATATATTTGAAATGCATTTTACGTACAATTTACTCTTACATTTGCAAAGCATTCTAATAGTTTGTATTCCAACAAATTTTGTTAAAAATAAACGAACAAACCACAAAGCGTCTGCAACCTACCAGCTTGATTTCCTAACCCACTAGTGGGCCATTACTTTGAAAACCCCTGACTTGGCTTCAGCCTCTCACCTTACAAAGGGTTGCACAGACCCTTAGGGTGAAGAGGGCTCCCTAGGGGCTCTACTTTTCACACACACACACCCAGGCCCCTGTTCGCCCTAGGGGCAGTCCTGGATGAGTGACAAACATTGTGTAGCAACTGATCACTCACTCTGGAAATGCACCAATTTAATAAAGAATGCAGACCCATTTGGGGGATGTACCATTTTTCACTTCTTGTCAATCTATGACTGTTCTTGGAGGTAGAGCAGAAATTCCTTAAGCCACTACATTGCAAGGTTCACACAGGTGATATCTGTGCTCCTCACTCAGGTGGCCAAGAGAATTCTTCAAAACTGAATGAATCTCAAAGAGGCTTTCCCATCAACCCCACCCCAATCTGAACTGGGGCCATAATATCCAGCCCAGTGCCAGGCACATAGTAAGTGCTCAAGAAATAACTCATGGATAAATGGATCACCCCTCAGACAGTATAATGGTAACTCACATTTTTATATTTTACAATTGGTACTTCCATCCTCTTACGGAATTCTTAAAAACACCTAGGTGTTTGGCAGAACATGGATTATTTCCGCCTTGATCATCCCTGAAGGTGGGTCCTCATTTAGTGGTGATGTTTGAAGATGGTAGAGGAATGGAGAAAAAAAGTTCACTGAATACCTGCAGAAAAACTGAAACCCCTTCACTCTTAAGAGATTCTTGACCCTGAAAGTCAGTGAGCTCTCTTTCCTGGCTCCTTGATTTAAAAACATTTATAACCATTTTCAGAAGAAATGTAAAGGTAAACCAAATGACAAAAGAAGTTATCTTTTCTTAGAGTCAATGCCCTGAATTCTTCTACGTATTAATTACCACTCTCCTCCCCATCCCTGCCCACCCATGCATATCTGCCTCTAATTTATTGACTTATTGCCCCACCCCTTTTTTGTATATGTGCTGCCGAAGAGAGCACCCCCGACCCCTTTTTTGGTCAAAGGAGAATTACTTTAGAGTTCAGGAACACTATACTATTTTTTTTTTTTAAAGATTTTATTTATTTGACAGATAGAGATCACAAGCAGGCAGAGCAGCGGACAGAGAGAGAGAAAGAAGCAGGCTCCCCGTGGAGCAGAGAGCCCGATGTGGGGCTCGATCCCAGGACTCTGGGATCATGAGCTGAGCCGAAGGCAGAGGCTTAACCCACTGAGCCACCCAGGCGCCCCTGGAACACTATACTATTACAGATGAAAAACACTGACTGAGCTCCTTGTGGAAGAGACGGAGAATTTTTACTGAATGCACTTGGGTTTCGAGAGAGTTTAGTTATCTCGTGAAAGACACCAAGTACTTAATTTTCTTTCAAGGGGATGACTAAACACATAAAAAAAAAAAGCAAAGTATTATTATTTAGTTTTTTATGGCCTTGAAAGGAAGAAAAGAATTCCCAGTACTTGAAAACTGACTTTTCTGTAGGGAATAATGAGGGAGCAAATCTTCATGCACCCTCTCTTTGGGCTCTAGGAGGCAATTACTCTCCTACTTTGATAGAAAGTTCTCAAGCTCTGTTTCTTCACTTCTCTGATGAACTAGTAACACTGAACTTCTTTTCTCCATGAGAAAGCAAGGATTGTTAAAACAGGGGAGAAGAGTAGGATGCCTTTTTCTAAGAAAAAATTTTATTTCATCCATCAATAAATTTAACCACCTGAGGTACAGGATTAAGTCTTTGAGCAAGAGACACTGCTTCCAAAAGGCCTTCCCCACCCCTGTATCTGACACCAAGTCTAGAACAAAAATCCTACTGCCTCTATTTAAAACTCTATGTATTTACACACACTCAATTCTAGATTTTATGAGACCGAGTCTGCAGGCTTTGTGGGGTATTTGGGGATTACTGGAAAGAGCGTCGCTACTTTGGGGACAGACTGAGTGGAGTTCTGTAACTCTGCAAACTTCTGTTTGATGAAGAAAGCAAAGTAGCTCCACAGACACAAAGAAGTAAGGGTCCAACAGCCAGTGCCTGGAAATCAAATCAGGAGCAGCCAAATTCTCACTCATTCCATTCACATGGAAAGCAGCTCTGGTTCACTCCCATTAAACCAGAAGCCAGCATTAGGAAGGTTCCTGCCCGCCCCCTGCCAACGCACCAATTCCAACCACACCACTCGGAAGCCCTAGCAGCGTCGCCTGCTGTTAAGAGACAGTGCGTCCCCGGTCTGCAGGGGAACTGGCACCGATTTTAAAAATCCCGTCCAGGATCTCTGCTGGAGCCAGGTGGGTCTCGCAGTGACCACCCCTTTGGCAAGCACCTCTGGATACTCCCAGACAAGATCAAGCCTCGCCGTTGGGGCCCGCTCCTCAGTTGCCCCACGCACCTCTTTCCCAGCAATGGGAGCTGCCCTGTGAAAAATCTACGGCCTCAGAAACGGCGAACGAGCCAGCCGGCTCCCTGTGGACTCTGCGCAACCAGGGGCCGCCGCACGGCCTGACCACTCCGGAGCCGCCGAGGCCCTCGTCCCATCTCCCCCAGCGTCGTACTCCGCGGGGCGGACGGGCGCGCGCGCACAGGTGTCCTGCCCACGCGCTGAGCCGCCGTGTCACCCGGGCACTCACCGTGGCGCGGCCCTCCAGCACGGCGGCCAGCACTCGCAGGGCGCTGGGCGAGCCCGCACGGAAGTTGAAGAAGTGCAGCGCCGCGCGCGCCGCCTGCTGCAGGAGTCCGCTCGGGAACTCCGCGTCCTGGAGCCCGGGGGAGTCCTCCGGTCCCTCGGCCCCCGCGGGTGCCGCCGCTACCCCTTGCAGGGCGAGCAGCAGCAGCAGCGGCGCGAGCAGCAGGACGGCGGGGCGCGGGCCCCAGGGCCCAGACGCGGGCGGCGGTTGCCGGCGGGGCGGCATGGACGCGGACTGCAGGTGCGGCGTTCGACCGAGCGGGTTCCCGGCGGGCTGTGCCGGCGCTCGAGGAAATAAGGCCGCGACGGGCTCCTCCCCTCCGCCCCCGGGGCGGCCCGCTGCCCGGAGCCTGGGTCCTCGCTCGGCCGCGCCCTCTCAGCGCTTCCTCCGACCCCGGGGCCCCTCCGCCCCGCCCCACTCTGCCTGGGCCCCAGCTGCGCGGGCTCGAAGACCCGACGCGGCGGCGCCTTTGCGGCGCGGGGCCGGAGCGTCTGGCCCAGGCTGCGCTGGCAGAGGGACCGGGGTCGGGAGCGGGGGAGGGCAGCGGAGACTCTCCTGCGAGGGAGCGCAGCTTGCCCGCCACCACCCTGCGCCGCGCCCCCAGCGCAGTCTGGGACCCGGCTGCTCTCTGCCGTTGCTTCGATTTCGAAATCCTTTGGGTTTCAGAGCGAACCTGCTTCGGTTCTCCAAGGCTTGGAACTTCGGTTTCCCAGACTATGAAATTGGGGACCGCGGATAAGGGGGCAGGACGCAGCCAACATTGATCGAGGGGGGGGGGTCCCCTGTGGCACAATGAAGTTGGGAGTGGGACAGGTCGTTGGATTGCTGAGTCTGGAGAGGAGGTTGTAGTGGTCAGCAAGGCCCTTCACCCCTTGATCATTGCGGGGGAGGTTGGTTCAGGTGTAGGCTCGGGACTATTCGGGTGAGGGAATCGCGAGTTGTTGGTGAGGTCTTGGAGAGAAACTGCCTTGCTCCTCTAGAGAGCTTGCTCTCTCCTCCACCTGCCGCGTCTTTGAGAGGAAGCCTGTAGCCCCGAAGCTGCTGGTTCCCTTATGCCACCCTCCGGAAAGTAGGCATCAGGATGAAGCCAGCTCGTGGAAGGTAGAAATGAGGCACGGAAAGACCTTGGGGATATTATCTCCTGGCTCAGGACCCTCCGGAAACCTGCCCTATCTCAAGATTTTACAGTTACAAGAACCAATAACCCACATTTATTGTTTAAGCCAACTTGGGCGTGATTTTGTTACACCAGTGGAAAAATTCCTAATGCATTGCTGAAGCAGGAACCGGAGATAAAAGTCTGCCGTGTGTGTGTGTGTGTGTGTGTGTGTGTGTGTGTGTTAGTCTGCTTGCGCCAGCACTGGGGGACAGTCTGGGAATACCTCAGCGGCTCCCTACCTGGAGAAGACCATATTGGCAGATCCCACCAGCTCTGGGCTGAACCAGCTGCTGAAGGGACATCTTCCACATCCACTCCCAGCTAGGGCTGTGCAATCTAGCCAGCCTTAAGGGTCAGGCCAGGCTGGGAGCCTAGAGAAGTGACTGCTGCCAAATCGGCCAACTGTAAGCTACTCTCTCCGGCTCTTTAAGAAAAGCAGGGCCAGGAGGAGGGATAGGGGGGAAAAGACCCTGCAGGAGAGGAAGGAATCCCTTAGAGACTTGAACCTCCACCCAGGGATGATGGAATCACTGGGGTGGATGGAATATTTTGTAAAGGCCTAAGTATTCTTTATTGATAACTTGGGTTTCTCCCCTCTTCTCACACCTGATCATGCCAGTGCAAGCCCCACCAACCCATGGGGCTTGGAAAGCACAGATGATATCAATTATTAGAAAACTGGTAAAAACAACTATTTATACACGAGTGAGACCACAGGATGTAAGACCACAACCCCTTTGTACATGCTGATGCTTGCACAGACCATCTGGAAGGACAATCAGAAACTGGGAACAGCGGTTGCCTCTGAAGAAGGAGCTGGAGTGGGAGGAGATTACTGGAACTGCAAGTCTGATTCCTTGCTCTCAGCTCTTGCTGGTGGTAACAGCAGCGAGGGGTGTGGACTTGGAGCCAGACTGCAGGGTCTGGCGAGCAGCTTCACCAGTGTAACTGGACTGCTCTGCACTTTGGTGATGCCTCCTAATGGTTTGCTTGTGCTAATAGCTATACATAGGCAAAGCGTGCGGTAATGGCTGTGTGAGTGATTGCTATTATTATTATAGCTATTAATCTGAAAAATCAGATATAATCTTGAAACTAATGCAGTCAGCTGTGGATTTCTTTTCACGAATGATGAAAGGGAATGCCAGGGACTACAATATGTTGGGCCATCAAATAAAAGCTTAACCTTCTTAATCCTTCTTAACCCACCCTTTTAGCAGAGCTATTAGCAAGTCAGAAAATGTGAATCTATATCCTCTTTTCTATTCTTCTTGGCATGTGAAAGTGAAGGTAGGTGGCATTGAGAGAAGAATGTAGATAATCAGCACTTGACTACTGAAACTCGATTAACCAAATCTCAGGTGTGACTGAGATGATCCTTTCTCTTGGAGACTTGGAACCAGGAGCACCTGTGGATAAAGTACTGTTCACCTAGTTCCTTGGGTCTGCATCTTGCATGCCCTGAGGTGACTTGAGCTTTTGTTTCAGTTAAGCCCTGGAGACCTACATATTTTCCATGCTTTGTCTTCAGGCCTGTAACGTCTGTCCTAAAGCCTCTGGAGGAAGGCACTTTGCTGGTCATGGAAAGATCAGAAACCCTGTTTGTTGGAGGGAGCTGTTTTCCTAGAACATTTGGCTTCCTGATCTCTTCCTTGAAGGTGCCTAGGACTCATGGAGGAATTAATTTTCCTCAACTTTGGACCCATAAGCTACCTGATGCTCACACTGTCTGCAGCAAGTCCCCAGAGATGGTAACAAGACCCAGGGCTTGGACCATCACACCTATACCCCGCCAGACTCTCAACAGCAAGGCAAAGAGCAAGGGAGCACCTGCAGAGCTCAGGGCTCTAGAATATGGGTCTCTGCTGTGATGGGCCTATGATAGTTTTCTTAATTTGTGAGGTTAAGAAGGGAGTCTTTCTAGATTGAACCAGTGAGAATGAATCCTTTGAGATGCAGAACTGGAGACAGGTTCTTTCTAAAAAGAGATGGGAGAGAAAATAGAAGGGGACGGGGGATGGGTGAGGCTGGTGGTGGGTATTAAGGAGGGCACGTATTACATGGAGCACTGGGTGTGGTGCATAAACAATGAATCTTGGAACACTGAAAAAATAAAATTGAAAAAAAAAAGAAAATAGAGTAGTTACATTTATTCCTGTCACCAAGAAAAGATTTCACAAAACATAGCTTAGAGACTGACACGGATGTGTTTGGAAAGCCTCAAAATCAAGTGGATAAGGTAACCAGCACTACCCAATACAATTTTTTAATGAAATGTTTCTATATTTGCATGATCTAATATGGTAGCCACTAGCTACATGTAGCTACTGACTGTTTGAAATGTGGTTAGTGCAACTGAAGAACTGAATTTTTAATTATGTTTAATCTTAATTGATTTGAATATACATAGCCACTTGTGGCTGAGGATATAGCTGTGCCATGTTAGACAGCACAATTATAGACAACTGACTTTTCAGTACAACAGTGATTTGGGGAAAGAGGGAAAATAATATTTTGGGGAGCTGTGTTTAAGATATGACACTACATGCTTTCTGTAACAGAATTATCTCATTCAGTCTCCACAATCTAGAGGAGTAAACTGGAGGCCAGAGAGAGGTTCCAAGACCTGCCCAAGGTTGCCTTACTAGCAAGGGTCAAGAAAGGGGTCCACAGTCAGGTGTGCCCAAGCTTTCTCCAAGCACTGTTTGGTATATTCCACAAGGAGAGACTCGAGATGGAGGGGTTTAGATCACAAAAACAAAGCTAAAGGAGAGTGTGAAAATACAACTTAATAGAAGAGTTGGGATTATTTTATTTCAAGAGAAGAATACTGAAGGAGCCCCTCAATCTTCAGTGCTAAATTAAAAGATTTTTTAGAGGACAGTAAGTGGGCTGTTTCTGTTACCAGTAATGAAAGCTTCATTTTATTTGGGTTATTCTCGGGGACAAGGGGGAATTAATATAGCTTTGGTTCTGATGTGTGGGCATCTCTCTTTGTACCACAGTAAGCCTGGTTGGACTTGAAGTCCCCAGAAGGAAGTCAACTTGGGCTTTTGGACCCTTTATGGGTAGCATTTGGGCTGACCAGAACTGGTGGCTTCTAAAGACGATAAGAAGTATCAAGATTCCTATAGGGACATCTGGGTGGCTCAGTCGGTTGAGTGTCTGCCTTCAGGTCCTGGGATCAAGTCCTGCATCAGGCTTCTTGCTCAGCAGGGAGCCTGCTTCTCCCTCTGCCTGCTGCTCACCCTGCTTGTGCTCTCTCTCTCTCTCTCTCTCTGACAAATTTTTTAAAAAAGATTCCTATATTCAAATTTTTTGGTGATCACAACACTGGTAGTTAGCTATGGTACATAGTGAGTGGGTACAACCTACTTGCTTGACTACTCTCGATTCGGAGTCATTGCTACATTTGAGCAGATGAATAAAACTGTTACCCAATCCTCTGTCCACTTACCTGTGAGCATGAAACGGTTCTTTTAAAATCCACCATATGTTCACAGTTAAAACTGAAAGTAATTTAGATGGTGTGGCTTTGACAAAAATTTCTTCTCTTGCAAAGATTTGAGAAGTCCATTTTGACACATAATTGCCAACAGATGTTTTTAAAATGTAATGAACATGGTCAGTACCCAATGTATCGGATTTTGCAATTTTCCAAACTAAACCATTATTTTTGGCATGTCATGCTCGTTAGGAAAGCAACATCTTTATAGATCAATTATACATTTCCTGAGAAATCTGGCATGGCATTTTGTTCTTCCATCAATCATTTAAGACAGGATATTTGCCATTCCAAGAATGAATTAACATTCTACTTGATTTATAAAGTGTGATGTAAAGTAAATTACAGGTTGGGACTGCTTTAATTTTCCAAGCAAAGGATATTCAAGTAAAGCTTGAAATTGTAAAGTTTATTCTTTCTTATTTGAAAAGATGCTATGTTTATTCAGAGTGAAGTAAAATTTTTAAAGTTTTTCCCCCTGGCAGTAATACTTAGAATTTTATGTTCTTCAAAGAAAAATCCCTAGTAATTGTTAATATTTATATACCATGAACTCCCTGGAATGACTGATTTATGAAACTCCAGTTATGAACACTAGTGTTCACGAATCAAACTTCAATCAGGGCAAACTAAAATCAGTTCCTCATACTGCAAAAGAATGTATGTGCTGGGCGCCTGGGTGGCTCAGTGGATTAAGCCTCTGCCTTCGGCTCAGGTCATGATCTCAGGGTCCTGGGATCGAGTCCCACATTGGGCTCTCTGCTTGGCAGGGAGCCTGCTTCCTCCTCTCTCTCTCTGCCTGCCTCTCTGCCTACTTGTGATCTCTCTCTGTCAAATAAATAAATAACATCCTTAAAAAAAAAAGAATGTATGTGCCCACATACAGAGGGCTAGATAATAAGACAATGTTATAAAACCCACATTGTATTTTTTTTCTTTCTCACCATTCTTTCCACAGACATGACAAGGCATGCATCTAATAGAACAAAGTACTGATAAGTAAATCACCTTCCTGATAAATAGATGACGCAACCACCTAGACAACTTATATACCTACAGAGTTGGTTGAGTTTCTTGTGATGATGCCATGGGTGGATTTTCAGGTTGGGCAGTTATTCAAGAAAAACTGCATTTGTAGTGGGTTTAGAAGAATCACCAAGTTGTGAGAACATCAAGGTAGGGGACCGTCCTAGGCCTGAAGGGTGGCCTGAATGAATGAATTGTATGGAGGGCCAAGCACAGGCAGCAGTGAGACTGGCTGGCATGGTGCCAGAGGCTACCTGAAGGAAAGGAAAAAAGTGGGAGACTTGAGTCCAGAAAGAGGCATTATGTTCTTAGAGGTTCCCCAGAAGTTCCCACACACCTAGGCTGAAAAGAATGGATAATGCACAAGGTGAGTTAGTTATATGAACATTATTTTTTGGAAAGAAATGCTCGTGCAAAAATGATTTTCTCTTCACTGGTAAATAACAGAAATATGATCAGACTTTAGAATAAGGAGGTACTAGGGTGGGCTAATATGAAATTCTACCTTTTGATTCTTAAAAGACTAACAAGTACAGAAGAGTGCAAAGGGCTCTGGTCTGAAAGGCAGGAGGAAAGAGTTCTAGCCCAGTTCAGCTGTCCTAACTGGCTTCCGTCTCCTCTGCATAAGGTGCTGGGTTTGGGGTGATAATTAGATGATAATCAGAAAGAAGAGCCAGTTTGTAACACAGTGGTTATAGTCTCCCTTAGTTGTGCCTACCCAAGGCAGAGAGGCTTGCTGGATTGTCCTTTCTTGGGACTAGTCTCAGTGATATTGTCCCACCTTCTTCAAGAAGTCCATTCGCTCTCACCAGCATGCAGGTATCATAGATGGACTTACTTGATATTTTATCTTGTTATTTTTTCAGTACTTTTAAAAATTTAATTTACATTTTATTTATGTATTTCTCAGCTATTTTTGGATTTTAAAAAATCAACGGATGAATGGATAAAGGAAGATGTGGTGCATAAACACTATGGAGTATTATGCCTCCATCAGAAAGAATGAATACCCAACTTTTGTAGCAACATGAATGGGACTGGAAGAGATTATGCTGAGTGAAGTAAGTCAAGCAGAGAGAGACAATTATCATATGGTTTCACTTATTTGTGGAGCATAACAAATAGCATGGAGGACATGGGGAGTTAGGAGAAGGGAGTTGAGGGAAATTGGAAGGGGAGGTGAACCCTGAGAGACTATGGACTCTGAAAAACAATCTGAGGGTTTTGAAGGGGCAGGGGGTGGGAGGTCGGGGTACCAGGTGGTGGGTATTATAGAGGGCACGGATTGCATGGAGCACTGCGTGTGGTGCAAAAATAATGAATACTGTTATGCTGAAAATAAATAAAAAATAAATTTATTAAAAAAATCCAAACCAAAAAAAGATCCATAGTTTAATTTTTACACCTGTTATCCAGATTAAATGAGGTAGTCGGATGTTTGGGATTTGGTTAATGAGATGACTCGTGTTTTAGATTGCGAGTAAACTGATGTAGCAGTCAGGATAGGCTAGGATATGCTGCAGTAATGAACAAGGCTTACATCTCAGGACTTAAAACAGTGCTGCTTTCACTGAGTCCATTGAGGTTTGGCTGGGGGCTATGCCTGTGTCCCTCGTTCCAGGGAGCAGGCTGAAGGAACAGCCTCCTCGGGAGCATGGGTCCTTGCTGTGCCTGAGGGGAAAAAGGAGCTGGGGGGACTTGTGCTCAGACTATTAAAGTTCCCATCACATTTCACTGGCCAAGGCATGTCATGTGGCCATGTCTAAGTTCTGAGGGGGTGGGGAGGTACAATGACATTATGTTCCCTAGGAGATGGCAAGCTGGAAATATTTGGAACAGCAACAAATGTCTACCATAACAGTAATTATCAGGCAAGGCCCCGCTTAGTCATAAGTCTTTTTGTATGTCATGTTCGTCAGCTAGGGTTTCCAGAACAAACTACTATAGACTGGGTGGATTAAGCAACAGAAGTCCATTGTCTCACAGTTCTGGAGGCTAAAAGTCGGAGATTAAGGCATTGCGGGCTTGGTTTCATCTGAGGGCTCTCTCCTTGGTTTGCTGATGGTCGCTTTCTCTGTGTCTCCACATGATCATCTCTCCGTGTGTGTCTGTGTCCTAACCACCTCTTTTTATAGGGACACTGGTCATATTGGACTAGGGCCTACACTAATGACTTCATTTTATCTCATTACCTCCTTAAAGGTCCTACCTCCAAATACAGTCAGAAGTACTAGGGGTTAGGACTTCAATATGAATTCAAGGGAACATGATTCAGGCCATAATAGAGACCGTGTTATAAAACTGGAGACTGTTTCATTAAATAAGACTATAACAATGACAGGAATATGCAAGACTTTTCAGTACATCTTTATCCCTACCTGGTGCCAAAACTCTAATGAGAGCAATTTTTGTAAATAAATCTTATTTTCCTACAACTTTCGAGACAGATATAAAGAGATGCTGTGATTAGAATAAAAAAAATTAAGAAATACAAATTTAATTACAGGCCTATGGATGATTTCCCCCATTCATCTCTACCCTAAACTCTCTGAATTGATTAGATAGTTCAGAGTCCTGATTTAACTCTTTACTGGTTTTAATAAGTCTCTTACAAAATGTGTTGGAAAACCACAGACTGACTGCTCTTATTGAATATGTCCCTGCCATTGGACAACGGCTCAGGCTAGTGGTTCTCAAACATGTGTATGTCTCAGAGTCATGGAAGGTCTGGGATGGGCCTGAGGTTTTGCATTTCTGACCAGTTCCCAGGATATGTGGAAGCTGCTGGTATCAGCCCAGGGATCAGATGTCAAACACCAGTGGTTCAGGAAGCTGCAGTTGGCATAATAGAGAACCACCTTCATATACATCTCGTCTCTGGGTGCCTGCATGGGGGATGCCAGAAAGCAACTCAGTTAATGTACATATACCAATTGGCACCTTCTAGACATGGGCAGACAGTGAGCAAGAGACTCAGAATTGTGAATTATCTAACCAGGTCTAGCTCTTTGATATTTTCTTTTGTATTTCTTAATTGCAACACAACCCATGTAATTTTACCCACTCTGCACAAGCCTGCTTCTTCTTGGCGCACTCTTCAGTCATTTTGTTTTTGTTTTTAGAACAGAGTCCTGGTAGAACATTCTTTCTAATAGCTATGCCAATGCTCCCTGAGTTTTGACGAAAAAAAAAAAAAAAGACTTACCCAATCCTTTTTTCATGCCAACTGTGCTATTTTATTAAAGGAAAATCTCTAGGGCCTGGTTTTAACTGTGACCACCAATGCTTTGGGAGTCACAGAGCTCCTTGTCAGGACACAGCATGATGGCCCGTACTCACTCTCTTCTTGATGGCCTTGTGCCCCCCTGTTTGGGGTTGCACACTCAGGCTATGCCATTAGGTCTGCTGGTTTTTCGTTTCCCAAGGAGAAGTGAGGTGGGAAGGTAATGAATGAATGTACCTCCCAAAGGAGGTAGCTTGTGGTGGGTGGGGGGGTAACACTGCTCTCTGCCAAACCAATATCCATTCTTCTTTTCTTCCTTACTAACTGAACCCCAGTGTTGTTCAGGGTGGCAGTGTGTCCACTAAATATGGCACCTGTGGCCTGCAGCTGGGGTAGCTGTGTGGCCCAACTCTGGCCAATGACATCCAAGGAGTTTTCACACATGGCTTCTGGGAATGGCTTTTAAAAGGGGTTTGGCTTATCAGAGAAAGACAATTATCATATGATCTCATTTGTGTGTGGAATTTAGGAAACAAAACAGAGATCATAGGGGAAGAGAGGAAAAAACAAAACAAGATGAAATCCAAGAGGGAGATAGACCATAAAGACTCTTAATCACAGGAAACAAACTGAGGGTTCCTGAGGGGGGGAGGGATGGGAGTGGAGGGGATGGGGTAACTGGGTGATGAGGATTAAGGAGGACCTGTGATGTAATGAGCACGGGGTATTGCAGGTATTATATAAGACTGATGAATCACTGAACTCTACCCCTGAAACCAATAACACATTGTATGTTGATTGAATATAAATTAAAAAAAATTTTTTTAAAGGGGGGTTTGGCTTAGCCGGGGTGTTCCTATAGACCTTTGCCTTTCACTCCCTTCTTTTTTTTTCTTTCTGGAATACAGATGGTAGGCTTGGAGGCACAGCAGCCTCTCTGCCACCACAGAAGCTATGCACCAAGGAAGCTGGAGCAGGAGAGAGAAGGAGGTGCCTCTTCAGCGGCATCCCTGAGCAGCTGCAGGACTCCAGACTCTCTTATGTGAGAAAACAAACCTCTGACTAGACAGAGCCTTTCTCTGTCAGGTTGGTACTTGTGAGGGCTCTGCCTGCCCCAGGGAGCATGAGGTCTGGGAAAGAAGAGAAGCTGTTGGGGGAGTACAAGAGAGTGCTCCCGGCACTGATGATGCTGATGAAGACAAGTGTTAACCACCTTTTCCTGAGGACTTCCTCTTGGTGGGTACAATGCCATGCTCTAGGTAGGTCATTATCCTGACGATGAATCTGAAGCTCAGAAGGTTTTAGTAATGAGCCCAAATCACACAGTCATCAAGTGATGGAGCTGGGATTCTGGCCTGGGCGTCTCTGAGCTCCCTGCCCCCCATATGACTCTTGACCTCTCCAGCTCTGGATCCAAGGCTTCTCTGCCTTCAGTGTCTGGAGTTGGGTGTCAAGGTTCATGATCCCGACTCCCACAGATTGTATCTCTCTCTTATGAACTGATGTTTCTGTCCCTCCTCTAACCCCCAATTATATGTTGAAGGCTTAACCCCCAATGTGATGATATTTGGAGGTGGAGCCTTGGAGAGATAATCAGGTTTAGATGAGATTATGAGGGTGACACCATTCTCCATGACAGAAGGGTATTTTTATAAGCAGAAGACGGACAAGAGCATGCTCCTTCTCTCCACAAGGTGAGGATGCAGTGAGAAGGTGGCCTTTTGCAGCTGAGCAGAGTCTGTACTTGTTTTGAACCTGAAAGTTTTGTGTCTGAAAACTCCTCTCAGTCCCAGGCAAACCAAGATGGCTGGTCACCTACCTTCTACCTCTTTATTCTTTTTCAGCCTAAGCAATGCATTTCCTAAAATGTTTGTGGTAGAACGAGGTATCTATTCTACATGACCCCCTCTCTGGCAGACACTCCACTTTGTCAATGTCACTCTTAAAATGCATCATCTGTAACCAAAGAGATAATCAACGTTGAATTTAGTGGATCTGTCGATGTGTGTTCAATTTTTCACCAACTGCACCACATCATTGGCATAGAACTGCACATGTGATCCGTGAAAATCACTGTCAAGTCGGTTCCCCACTCCCACCCTGGATTTGGCAATTTGTTTCTGGAGCTTAGGGCAGTTTACTTTTTAATTTATTCTATTTTAACTTTTTGGCTTGGGCCCAGTCAGTGTTCCTGTGTAGGTGATGTGAATTGTGAGCTTGTGGCCCAACTTACTGGTGATCCCACCCCTCTGTGTGGCTTCTGAACATTAGGTAAATGCATCTTCTGTGTCCTCATCCAAATTGTTGATTAAAGTGTTTAAGAACCTTGAGGATCTGTCAGTCCATAATTTATAGTTTTCCTCTCCAGCTACGTAGGAATGCATCGAATTCTGTTTGGGCCCTCAGGGGTAAACCCTAGAGGCTTTGAGCACATGCTCATGAAAAATTGGGATCCTGTAGGGGTTAAAGCCTTTCCCAGAAAGCCCAGGGTGTCATCAGGTTAGCTCCACTCTGAATGAGCACAGATAATTGAGGCATTGACCCTGTAATTATGTTGGCGGTATACTCCCAGCAAAGGCCTAATCTTCAGTTGACTCCCTTTGCCACTCTGAGGTCCCTCAGTCACCTCCTCTCACCTTCAACTATTTATCAAACTTCAAGACTTTATTCCGTCATAAAGACGGAATCAGAATACATCCTGATCAGAATACAGATCGTGTCCATCACCCTAGAAAGGTCTTCTTCCTTATCCCTCACATGTCCTATAGCTCTAACACTCTAATAGACCTTAGACCCTATGCAAATATAATGGGGGGGGAGAAGAAATATCCTATAAAAATAAAATGAGACAGATATACATGATTTACAAATACCTACAGTTTAAAATTCCCTATCCCCCTCCATGAGAAGTAACCAAGTGTTAACAATACTGTTTTCTCACATTTCCATTGTATAATTTTCTTTAAATAGTTCAATATGTCATACCAATTAAATAATTTATTCTGTGTTCTAACTTGCAGTATTTTTCAAATATGTACATCAAATTGAATTGAAATGGAGACCATCTCCCTGGTTGGTCATGAATGTCATTAGGTACGTAAGGACCTTCATGGTAATTGATTGGCAGAACTGACTCATGAGGTCTTTAGCTGGGACAGGTGCACACAGGTGCATGAGTGGGTGCTCGCCTGCCTCCACCACTGATTTGGGCTGGCTGCTGTTTATGGAGACCTACAATGGCAAGAGCGTCACTGACTTCTGTCGCTGACACACCTGCAGGTGTCTGTGGAATGTGAGCGATTGGTGCCAACTGGTCTGCAGATAATGAAGGCAGGAGATGAACTGGACTGGCCCATTCATCGTGGGTGGACAGAAGACAACTCTTGGTAATTCCACTTGATAAAGAGTGTGTCCCACTTCTTAGTACAACAGTGAATTTAGGAAAATCTTGAGAAGTTCTCTAAGCCTGATAGCAAATTATGTTTTAGCTATCCTGTGTAGGCTCAGCTTTGGTGTTTTTGCCCAGCTATGGTTATGAGATACTCAGATCACTAGGTAGCAGAAAAGAAAGATTAGAAACAACAGTAATAACCATCACCATCATGATAATAATAGTAACGATTTACTGACTGTTCATCATGCTGAAAACTTCACTGAGGAGCTTATGTAGATCATTTAAATTAATTCCCATAGTAGAACCATTTATAGATGAAGTAATTGGAGTCAGACAGGTTAAGTAACTTGCCTAATAGGTTAAAAGAAGAATTTGTACTAGGTATGCCAGTGTCCAGGAAGAGATCAGATGGCAAACTTAAGTTGAGCAATTAGAAGTGAGTATAATAAAAGTGTGGACAGGACTCAGGGAAACCATGAGGACTCCTAATATGGGGGCATTGTACTCCTATGCTATTAGGATAGAGAAGTAACCTGGGGACAGTGAGGCTATGTGAAGAGGGCTCTTCGGAGTTGTGGTCTTTGGTTGAGAGCCACAGACAGTTATGGGGACATCCATGGATACTTGGAGAACAGGTGCTCTGGCTTCATAATATTTGCCTGCCTCTAGTCTATTGGGCTCTTCACTGATAAACCCAATGGAAGCAAGAGAATGGGGGACCCTGTTGATATAGTCAATTATATGCCCAGAAAATATCTTCTCTCAGTCTGTGCATTGTTTTTTTTTTTTCACTTTATGTCTACTGACTTTTGTTCTACATATGTTTTACATTTTTAAAAAATATTTTATTTATTGGGTGCCTGGGTGGCTCAGCTGGTTAAGAATCTGCCTTCAGCTCAGGTCATGATCCCAGGTTCTGGGATTGAGCTCCATGTCAGACTGCCCACTCAGTGTAATCAGATAAATAAATAAAATCTTTAAGAAAAAAAGATTTCATTTACTTATTCCTTAGAAAGAGAGAGAGAGAGAGAGCAAGCATGCACAAGCAGAGGGAGCAGCAGGCAGAGAGAGGAGAAGCAGGTTTTTTGCTGAGCAGGGAGGACAATGCAGGACTTGTTCCCAGAACCCTGGGATCATGACCTGAGCTGAAGGCAGATGATTGACCCACTGAGCCACCCAGGCATCCCATGTTTTACATTTTAATGTAATCAAAATTTTCTAGGGCACCTGGGTGGCTCAGTGGGTTAAGCATCTGCCTTCAGCTCAGATCATGATCTCAGGGTCCTGGGATTGAGCCCCACATCGGGCTCTCTGCTCAACAGGGAGTCTGACTCCCCTGCCCGCCCAGACGCCTTCTGCTCAGCCTACTTGTGATCTCTCTCTCTGCGTCAAATAAATAAAGTCTTTAAAGTGTCTTTAAAGTGCTCTTTGCTCTATTTGTCTGGGTCAATACGTGGCACTCATTATTTCAGAGTTTCTAGCTTCATATTAAGTCACATTATCCAGAAACATGAGTCTCCTTCTCCCTCCTCAGTTTTTTCTTAGCTCTACTTCTCTATTCCTATTCCTTTGAGGATGAACTTGACAAGTTCCATGAAGAAAGACTGCTGGGGTTTTGTTTAAATTGCTCTGCTTTTATTAATTTGGAGAAAACTGACTTTTTAAAGATCTTAAGAAGGGCGACTGTGGTAAACAGGACCATGTGCTCAGGTTTCCTTCCATGTCCTTCATTATAGTTTGAGTGTCTTCCCTAGACCCTGCACTGTTTTTGTTAGACGTTTTTTTTCTAGTTAGGTGCTGGTGGCTTTATTTTGTATTAATACTGAAATCTTGTTTTCTATTACATTTTTATTAATTGGTTCTGTCTAAATACTTTGGCTTTTTGTCTGTATTTAGCAACCTGTTAAACTGTCACATTTTTTGTAATAGTTTAAAAAAAAATCTCTTAGTTGTACCATGTTGTGGTAGGCAAAACTCTAAGAACTCCCCCAAGACTTTTATTATCTGATGTACATAACCCCATCTAATCCCCACACTCCCCTGAGTGTGGGCAGGACCTGAGAATTGATAGAATGGTCACTCCCTTGGTTGGGTTATTTTGTTTGAAAAAGGTGATCTGATAGTCACTCCCATTATTACGATATATCACATAAGACTCAGTCATAGTCCACAGAAAGGAGAGTTTCTCCTGGTGGCTTTGAATAAGTATTCTGTCACAGTAGGAAGCATGTGGAAAGAGAATGTGGCCAGCTTCAGGGGGTTGAGAGCAGCTCTCAGATGATAGCTGTCAAGGAAAGAGAAGCCTCAGTCCTACAATCACAAGGAACTGACTCCTGCCAACAACCATGTGATCTTGAAAAAGGACCCTACGGTCCAGCAGAGAACAGCATCAGAGCCCCACTTTGGTTTCTGCCTCCTTCCATCCTGAGCAGAAAACAAGAGTTCTGACTGATAGAACTGTAAGATGATAAATGTGTGCTGTTTGAAACTGCTAAATTTGTGGTAATTTCTTATCTAGAAACAGAAGACAAATACATACATTAACAATATATTGTCTACAGTTAATGGAAAGGCTGTTTCTTCTTTTCCATTCCTTATACATTTTACCTTATACATTCACCTCTGGTCTTCTTGTGCTGATTAAAACCTTGAGTGAAATAGAAGTGATAATATTGGAAAATCCTTAAATTTTTCTTGATTGTGAGGAAATGCTTCTAATATTTCATTCTTAAGTATAATGTTTGCTGTAATTTTTTGGAGGGCATTTTTTGTAGGGTCATGAGTTTCCCTTCTAATCCTACTTTGCTAAAAGTTTTTTTGATCATTAATGGACTTCAAAGTTGTCAAATGAGTTTCTCCAGATCTATTAAAATAATTATATGTTTTCTCTTTTTAAATTATTTATTTTTTCTTTATTAGTCTGTGTTCTGTATTGATAGATTTTCTCTAGTTAAACCTTTGCTTCATCCTGGGAATAAGCCGCATGTGTGTGTGTGTGTGTGTGTGTGTGTGTGTGTGTGTGTGTGTGTTTGAGTTTCAATACATTGCTGGATTTAGTTTGTTAATGTTTTATTTAAATTTTTGTTACCTCTCTTCAAAAGTTTGATAAAACAATTGTGAAACCATCAAATACTGTTGCTTTAAAATTTTTTTTAAGATTTTATTTATTTGACATAGAGAGAGAGAGAGAGATCACAAGTAGGCAGAGAGGGAGGCAGAGAGAGGGGGAAGCAGGCTCCCTGCTGAGCAGAGAGTCCAATGTGGGGCTTGATCCTAGGACCCTGAGATCATGACCTGAGCTGAAGGTAGAGGCTTAACCCACTGAGCCACACAGGTGCCCCTTTTTAAATTTTAAATAGACCATTATTTTTAAAAGAACAGTTTTAGGTCGACCGCAGACCTAAAGCGGAAAGATTTAGCTTCGATCCTGAGCAGAAAGAAGGGAAAGTTCCCTTATACTCCTTGTCTCTATCTGCAAACCCCCAGCACCCACTCACCAACTATCAACATTCCACATCAGAATGGTACATTGGTTGTAAGTGATGAACCTACATGAACACATCGTTATCACCCAAAGTCCCTAATTTACATTAGGATTCACTTGTGAGGTCCTACATTTCTTTATGGGTCGTGCCAAATGTATGATGACAAGTATGTACCATTTTAGTCTCACACAGAATAGTTTCACTGCTCTAAAAATCCTCTGTGATCTGCCTCTTCAACACTTCCTATCCCTAGCCCCAGGCAATCATTGATATTTTTACTGTCTCCTTGGTTTTGCCCTTTCCAGAATGTCATATGTTTGGAATTATACAGTATGTAGCCCTTTCAGATTGGCTTCTTTCATTAATAATATGCATTTAACTTTTTTTCCATGTCTTTTCATGTCTGGATGCACCATTTTATTTATCCATTTGCCTATCAAGTTTTAATAATTGCTTCCAAGTTTAGGTAATAATAAATAAAGCTACTATAAACATCCATGAATATATTTTTGTGTAGCTAAGGGTTTTCAGCTCCTTTGGGTGAATACCAAGGAGCATGACTGATGGATCATATTAGTATGTTTATAGCTTTGTAAGTAACCACCAAACTAACATCCAACATAGCTATTTTGAAGGATTGTTGTTTTCATGGGTTTTTTAAATTTTTATTTTTTAAAGATTTTATTTATTTACTTGTGTGTGTGTGTGTGTGTGTGTGTGAGAGAGAGAGAGAGAGAGAGAGAGAGCAAGAGCGCGTGTGTGTACAAGCAGGGGGAGCAGCAGGCAGAGGGAGAAGCAGGCTCCCAACTGAACAAGGAGCCTGATGTAGGACTTGATCCCAGGACCCCAGGATCATGACCTGAGCCAAAGGCAGACACTTCACCAACTGAGCCACCCAGGAATCCCTGATTTTTTAAAAAATTACTGACTCAACTTTTTTTTAAAATTTATTTTTTATTTTCAGCATAACAGTATTCATTATTTTTGCACCACACCCAATGCTCCTATGCAATCCGTGCCCTCTATAATACCCACCACCTGGTACCCTGACCTCCCACCCCCCACCCCTTCAAAACTCTCAGATTGTTTTTCATAGTCCATAGTCTCTCAACTTTTTTTTTTCTTTAAATGCATACAGATCTTTTCAGGTTTTTTATTCTCCTTGAGTTATTAGGTTTTTTATATTTTTCCAGAAAATTGTCCATTACATCTAATTATTTAATGTCATATCATTCATAGTGTTCTTTCACGAAATTAAAAAAAATCCTAGCCAGAGGAGTCCAATGTGGTGGAAGAGTAGGAGACCTTAGTTTTGTCTGGTCTTAGGAATTCAGCTAGATAGTTATAAAATCACTTTGAACACTTGTGAACTCAACCAGAGATCTAAGAAAAGAGTTGCTGCAATTCTACAAATAGAAAAGCAACCACTTCCTGCAAGAATGACAAGACAGAAAAACTCACCTCAAAAAAGAGAACAAGAGGCAGTACTGACTGCCAGAGACCTAAACAACGTGGATATAATGGAGATGTTAGAACTAGAGTTCATAATAATGATTATAAAGATACTAGCTGGCTTCTTCCACAGTTTGGCTATTGTGGACATTGCTGCTATGAACTTTGAGGTACATGTGCTCCTTCAGATCTCTACATTTATATCTTTGGGGTAAATACCTAGTAGTGCAATTGCTGGGTCATAGGGTAGCTGTATTTTTAACTTCTTGAGGAACTTCCTTACTATTTTCCAGAGTGGCTGTACCAGCTTGCATTCTCACCAACAGTGTAAGAGGGTTCCCCTTTCTCTGCATTCTTGCCAACATTTGTTGTTTCCTGTCTTTTTAGCTATTCTGGCTAGTGTGAGGTGGTATCTCATTGTGGTTTTGATTTGTATTTCCCTGATGCTATGTGTTGTGGAGCATTTTTTCATATGTCCATTGGCCATTTGTAGGTCTTCTTTGGAAAAATGTCTGTTCATGTCTTTTGCTCATTTCTTAACAGGATTATTTGTTTTTAGGGTATTGAGTTTGAGAAGTAATTTATAGATCTTGGATGCTAGTCCTTTATCTGTAATGCCATTTGCAAATATCTTCTCCCATTCTGTAGGTTGCCTTTTAGTTTTGTTGACTGTTTTCCTTTGCTCTGCAAAAGCTTTATATCTTGATGAAGTCCTACTAGTTCATTTTTGCCTTAGTTTCCCTTGCCTTTGGAGATGTGTCTAGCAAGAAGTTGCTGAGGCTGACATCGAAGAGGTAGCTGCCTGTGTTATCCTCTAGGATTTTGATGGCTTCCTGTCTCACATTTAGGTCTTTCATCCATTTTGAGTTTATCTTTGTGTGGGATAAGAAAATGGCCCAGTTTCTTCTATATGTGGCTGTCAAATTTTCCCAGCACCATTTCCCCAGCACCAAACCTTTTATTTTTAAATTTAGAGTTCAGCAAGATTTCAATTCTCACTTACTGTAGCTCTGCTGGCTTGCACTGTTCAGAGAATTCCTTTTGTTGTGCTTTACTCTTTATGCTGACCTTGACCTTGAAATAGAAGGTAATTTGATTGCCTTCAAAGGACAGTTCTTGAAGGTATAAAAATAATTCTTAAAATAATTCTTCCTCACTCTGATGCAATTACAGGAGTTTTTCTTCCTTTGGTCATTACCAACATGTCCAGAATGGACAAGACATACTTAAATCACCCTATAATCACATGACAGAAGATGGAGGAGGAAAGGCAAGTCCTAAGCTACAAGGGAGGACTGATTCACAGAGTAAATTAACAAATGACCAGAACTGTAGTTTTTGTTTCACAAAGTACTGTGTAGTGGAGAGAATATGAGCTTTGGGATTAGACCAGGTTTGAAATGGCATGTGCTGCTAACTTATTTTGTCATCCTGGACACATTACATATGTTCTCGCAACCTCAGCTGCTTTGCAAAAACAAAGAGTAGAAAAGAATAAAATAAGTTTTAATGGTGAATGAAATCTCATACTCTAAGAAAAGTAGGTTTTAATAGTAGGATATGCTCAACTGGAGCATTATTGTGACTACAAGTCTTTAAGTCACTTCTGCTAATGCTGGAGAATAGTAGTAGGGGTACTTTTCCCAATATTCTTTTGCACAACTCCTCTTCCAGAATTGGTCTCCCTGGGGGTAGTTGATTCCATGTGTTGGCCTGCCAAATCCTCAGGACTGATCTGGAGCAAAACAAGAATGATTTCCAGGACTTGAGGAGCTGTGCTGAAAGAACACAGAGGTTGATCTTAGAGGGGTTCCTGTCTGCCTTTGGCAGTATGGATATCACAGAGAAAATGGTGATTACAGTTCATTAGAATTGTTGAATTTGTAAAGTTAGATATGTAAAAGAGAAAAGTTAATGTAGAGTGAACAAAAGACAGTTATAGTAGAAGAGTGAAGATAATCATGCATGTTTAATTTTGTGTTGATAGTAATAAGTAGGAGAACAGTAATCACATGTGAGCTTTCTGTTTCACCTCTTGGCTGCATTTCCTTACCAATACTGGATATGGATGTGTGCTTGTTACTGACGGTGAGGAGAGAGGGTAAAGAGTACCACTGGATTCAGCTCTAACTGATGGGATGGGGGGGGGCTCTGTGTGTTGGTGGGAGTGGACTTCAAAGTTCCTGAAAGGCAGTGGTGGCAGCAGGGGTGCTTGGGAGCCTTGCACATACTATGTTGTGCACCCTGGTAACACCACTTTCTTCTTGTTCTCCCAGGGGCTTGAGAGTGATGGTGTGCTCCTGCTGCTGCTGCCAATCTCTGTGTTAAATTTCTGATGTCTGAAATATCCTGAGTGGGTTTGGTCTTCCCAGCTGGATACCAAGTGATATTGCCATTATTATTATTTTTCTTTTTTTTGGCCTGGAATATTGTATAGTACTTGGAAGGAACTGAAATGAGCAATAGTGCATTTTGTACAAAGTTGAAGTTGAAAAGGCATAAGAAGTATAGAAATACTTAGGAAATAAGTTGGGTTGATATTTTAAAATAGTTTTAAGTGTTTGGTTGTCATCATTTGTGTCTGAACTCTTCAGAAATTAGTTATGCTAGAATTTCATTATAGCTTAAATAATTTTAGGTAATTTAAATAAATAATCAATGCTCAAATGTATGAGAAAATTTGATTTTCAAAGTTTTGTTTATTAAACTTGTAGGATTTAATACATTGAGCATTAAATAAAATAAAAATAACAAGTATTCTTTCTATGGAGATTTCTTAAATATAATGAATGTGATCGCCTCTTTTTGTGTGTGGGGATGTTAGAGATATTTACGAGTATTAAATGAATTATGGCTTAAGAGCAGGATATAAGCTTTCTCTTTAAACAGATACTCAAGGGGTGCCTGGGTGACTCAGTTGTTAAGCAGCTGCCTTCAGCTCAGGTCATGATCCCTGCATCAGGCTCCCTGCTCAGTGGGAGGCCTGCTTCTCCATCTCCCACTCCCCCTGCTTGTGTTTTCTCTCTCTCTCTCTCTCACTGTCTCTCTCTGTCAAATATATAAATAAAATCTTTTTTAAAAACCCCAAATACTCGAATTTTATTGTCTTTTTCTTTCTGGATGGTAAAGAGCTCTTTGGTCCATTCTGGGTGTGAGGGCAACATTCTCCAGGGATGAGAGGCAACATCTTTCTTCTCTCCATGGAGGGAAGATTACACTATTGGATTTGATGAAGAATGAGCATCCCCAGCCCTTGAGGACTGACATGATGATGTCAGTTGCTAACAGTTGGGGTTCGGCACTGGTAGGGTAATTCAGAGTCTTCCCAATAATAAGCCAGCCACAGATAAACTGAGGGAAGGGAAGAGACAAAGGCTTTGGGTCAGAGAATAAAAAGGGGTAGTGGCCAGGAGAGGAGAAAGTCCACAGAAGTCAGGGGAACCAGGCCCCCTCAAACTGTGATTGTGATCTGTAAATAGGGGCCTTGGCCTAGAGGCAGCGTTGAGTGGGTCAAGTGAAAAACTACTTCCCAAGAGCCACAGTGGATTACAGCCTTGGCCAGGCACTGTGCAGGATTTACATTATGGGTCTCCCATTCATGCTGGTTATTCTGGTGCCCAGAGGATACAGAAGTCCTGGCACCTGTCCCATCAGTTATCACAGTCTTAAAATATATATAATTCCTGGCAGAGCTGGTTTATTCTTGCTATTCATTTCAAACAACGTTGTCTTTTCCTTGAGAGTCTACAAAAGTTGAGAAGAAAAACCACTTTAAATAAAGAAATTAAGCTAGAAGTGGGAATGGTTTATTTCAGGGAAAAGAGGGCTTGGTATCCATCGCGACATAGAGAGCTCTGAAGAACGAGGAACGCACCAGTGCTACACGTGTTTGATCTTCATTTCCCAATCAGTCAAAGGGATGTAACACATGAAAAGCAAGGAGACATTTCTTTATCTATTAAGGTGATAAATATTCAAGTGGTATTCCACTAGACTTCTGGGGCAAGAAGAGAATCTCTAATAGTAGAAAGAAATTAGGAAGTTCAGTTATCTTGACTAGACTTCTCAACGTTTGTTTCATGTTTAAAACATCCAGTTAAAACAAGTGAGTCCCATTTAACTATGAGTCTGTGATGATTTTCTTTCTTCTGAAAGATGGAGAGGCACAAACTGAAGTAATCAATATGCTCTTAAATTCCAGAGAATAGGGTGTGAATAAACCTTTACCGTATTTGGGATTAAAGTTTGTATGCTGATTATACCTTGTGCTGGAATGGTGGGGAGTGAACCCAAATATTACATTTATAAGGGATGGGGCAGCACTCTGCCATTTGTTCAAGCACCAAACATTTATTAAGAGTCTATGATGTACCTCTGCCAGGCATTAGGAAAAAACATGGTAAGCAAAACATACATGGGCCTTGCCCTTATGGAGATGACAGCTTAAGTGGAGGATAAAGATGTTAATCACATAATCACATGCATGAGTGTATAATCACATATGTGATACATTCTTGAGGAAAAGGTACTTGGTCTGGAAGAGGTAAAGTAGTTTGGAGCAGGAAGTTTATTGAGGAACAGACTTTTAAGTTGAGATCTCAAGTACTAGCGTGAGCCAAGAGCCAAGGCAAAGTGTGGGTGGGGTGGGAGGCACGGAAGAGCCTGGACAGAGCTCTGTGGCATCAAAGTGCTCTCACGGATAGCTTGAGGAGCTTGCAGAAGACCAGTGTGCAGGAGCAAAAAGTGGAAGATGATGGTGAAGTGGGCAGGAGTCGATGCCAAATCCTGAAGACCATATTAGGATTTTGTCTTTGTTCTAAGGTTGACAGGAGGTCTGAATGTTTAAGCAGAGGTATGACATAATCAGACTCGGTGGGCAAGGAGTCACTCTAGCTTCCTTGCTGTGCTCATAGGGAAACTGGCAAAGTGAGGTGTCAGTGAGGAGGGTGTGACTATAACATGTGGCGCTCAGTATTGGTTTCTTCATCCCCCCAGTGTGTCCATTAGTGAAGGACATCAGGTTACATCATAATTGTAACAATAACCTTTCTCAGGCACCCAGTGCCCGGGGCCCATGGTAGGACTTTGAGGGGCTTCCAAGGGTTCAAAAGCACCCCAGGAGTGCTAAATATTGTTATTACTGACTCAAGGGGCAGGAGCCCTCCTAAATCATAACTCCCATGTCCTGCTGTACCCTGTGTACTCTTTGTCCTGTTTGAGTTCTTGCCAATCCTAAGTCCACTTTGCCTAAGAAAACGATCCCACAAAACTCAAGGGGGCATGGCTTATGGCCATGCCTTGAGCAATCTTAATACTTTAGGAAAATCATTTCTCTTTTTTTCTTTACTGACCCACAGAGTTTTTACTTACATAATTTCAGGATTAATTATGAATTTTGAGGCAATGTCAGTGTGAAATGATGTGCTCTTTCAAACCATAATCTGGAGAACGAAGTTATTTTTCTCTGGTGATTACTAATGGAACTATTGCTTTTTTGTAATGTTAATTTTTACCACAAGATAAATAGTAACAACAAAACAATGCAATATCAACCTTCTACAAATTAAAGTTAGTTTTATTTATTTATTTTTTTTTATGATACTGAGTAAGATTTAGGGCTACACTGTATCTTAGATTCGGCAATTAACACAGTTTATTTAGGGACAAACTGTATTGAAAAAGTACTTTGTTCTTCTCTAATTAGTGAGAGATTCTTATGCTATCAGAAGAGATCAAATCTACTCTGTCCATTATCCTGGAGCCTGTGAAAGCCTGCTGGGAATAGGACTTGTAAAGTGGTAACTATGTCAGGGAGCTTGTGGTCCAGGACTATTTTTCCTGGCAGTGTTGCCAGAACAAGAGAGAGCACACAACTCTCTTTAAAATTGAAGGTGTTTGCTTATGCCTAACATTAAACTAAATTCTACTTGGGTGAGAGATGTGCTTATGAGCATAAAGCAAAACACAGTGATGCCTGCTGGCAAACCAAACAGAACCAGAAGGATCTGGATCGGAAGAATAAACATTGTTAAAATGTCTATACTGCCTAGAGCAATCTATACTTTTAATGCCATTCCGATCAAAATTCCACCGGTATTCTTCAAAGAGCTGGAGCAAATAATCCAAAAATTTGTATGGAATCAAAAGAGACGCCGAATCACTAAAGAAATGTTGAAAAACAAAAATAAAACAGGGGGCATCACGTTACCTGATTTCAAGCTTTACTACAAAGCTGTGATCACCAAGACATGGTACTGGCATAAAAACAGACACATAGACCAGTGGAACAGAGTAGAGAGCCCAGATATGGACCTGAAACTCTATGGTCAAATAATCTTCGACAAAACAGGAAAAAACATACAGTGGAAAAAAGACAGTCTCTTCAATAAATGGTGCTGGGAAAACTGGGCAGCTATATGTAGAAGAATGAAACTCGACCATTCTCTTACACCATACACAAAGATAAACTCAAAATGGATTAAAGACCTCAATGTGAGACAGGAATCCATCAGAATCCTAGAGGAGAACATAGGCAGTAATCTCTTTGATATCAGCCACAGCAACTTCTTTTAAGATATGTCTCCAAAGGCAAAGGAAACAAAAGCAAAAATAAACTTTTGGGACTTCATCAAAACCAAAAGCTTCTGCACAGCAAAGGAAATAGTCAAAAAAACAAAGAGGCAACCCACAGAATGGGAGAAGATATTTGCAAATGACAGTACAGGCAAAAGGTTGATATCCAGGATCTATAAAGAACTCCTCAAACTCAACACACACAAAACAGACAATCATATCAAAAAATGAGTAGAAGACGGGGTGCCTGGGTGGCTCAGTGGGTTAAGCCGCTGCCTTCGGCTCAGGTCATGATCTCAGGGTCCTGGGATCAAGTCCCGCATCGGGCGCTCTGCTCAGCAGGGAGCCTGCTTCCTTCTCTCTCTCTCTCTGCCTGCCTCTATGCCTACTTGTGATCTCTATCAAGTAAATAAATAAAAATCTTTAAAAAAAATGAGTAGAAGATATGAACAGAGACTTCTCCAATGAAGACATACAAATGGCTATCAGACACATGAAAAAATGTTCATCATCCCTAGCCATCAGGGAGATTCGAATTAAAACCACATTGAGATACCACCTTACACCAGTTAGAATGGCCAAAATTAGCAAGACAGGAAACAACATATGTTGGAGTGGATGTGGAGAAAGGGGAACCCTCTTACACTGTTGGTGGGAATGCAAGTTGGTATAGCCTCTTTGGAGAACAGTGTGGAGATTCCTCAAGAAATTAAAAATAGAACTTCCCTATGACCCTGCAATTGCACTCCTGGGTATTTACCCCAAAGATAGAGATGTAGTGAAAAGAAGGGACATCTGTACCTCAATGTTTATAGCAGCAATGGCCACGGTTGCCAAACTGTGGAAAGAACCAAGATGTCCTTCAACGGACGAATGGATAAGGAAGATGTGGTACATATACACTATGGAGTATTATGCCTCCATCAGAAAAAACGAATACCCAACTTTTGTAGCAACATGGACGGGACTGGAAGAGATTATGCTGAGTGAAATAAGTCAAGCAGAGACAATCAATTATCATATGGTTTCACTTATTTGTGGAGCATAACAAACAGCATGGAGGACATGGGGAGATAGAGGGGAGAAGGGAGTTGGGGGAAATTGGAAGGGGAGGTGAACCATGAGAGACTATGGACTCTGAAAAACAATCTGAGGGTTTTAAAGGGGCGGGGGGTGGGAGGTCAGGGTACCAGGTGGTGGGTATTATAGAGGGCACGGATTGCATGGAGCACTGGGTGTGGTGAAAAAATAATGAATACTGTTACGCTGAAAATAAAAAAAAAAAAAAGGATCTGGAGAAAGACTACTCATGCCATAGAAATAGTGGCATGGTTCTTGCCAAACCATGAAGCAGTCTTCCTGCGAAGGCCACTGCACAGAGAATCCTTGCAATGTTGTACCTCTCAAGGATTTAAATTTACCAAAAAGTAAATAAAATTGTGCATTGGTTCTCTTGAAAAAAACAAAAGATGTCAAATTTTGATGTGTAGGGAGGGACAAACAATGGACTACGGAGCTTTAAGGTAAGGGCAACACATGAGGGTCCTTCTTTCTGACCTGCCCTTTATAGCACAAAGGCAGTCTGTTTGGAATGTCCTTCCACTTGCCCATGCTCTACTTCCCCAGCAGATCACTGGTAGGTTGCTCTGCTCTCCCCAGGGGGCCTTTGTAGGAGCTCGGGGGGTGTCCTCTCTAAGGTGATGATCCATACAGAGGTAAGACCCATTCTTGGAGAGAAAACTAATTAGATGAAAATGTTGAGCAGCTTGAGGTCAGGACAGTGAGAATAGGTAATGAATTTTATGAGGAATCATTAATAGAGTTGCCATCTGCAAGCTGGAGACCCAGGGGAGCTCGTAGTGTAGATCTAGTCCAAGTGTCCACGTAGACTGATGTTCAGCTGGAAAAGAGCCAGACGGTTTAATAAGCCCGTTTAGTATGATGTGCTGCTGCAAGCCCTACTGATAGCATGAGCTGAGGTAACAGACCTTGGTCTGGTCAGCTCTGTAGTCAGTTTTGGGTAGACACATTTAAACTAGAATATGCAAAAAACACACTCATTATGATGGCTACTATTTAAAAAAAGAAAAGATAAGATAAGAAAGAAAAAAAAAAGGTCTGGAAAGGATGTGGAGAAATTGGAACTCCTTTGGTGGGAATGTAAAATGATAAGCAGCTGTGGAAAACAGTAGAGAGGTTCCTCAAGAACCTTAAAAAGATAAAATTGCCATATAACTCAGTAATTTCACTTTGCATATAGACCCCAAATAATCAAAAGCAGAGGACTGAGAGATATTTGTGCACCCATGCTCAAAGCAGCATTATTTCTAATAGCTAAAACACAGAAACAACCAAAGTGTCCACCCATGGATGAATGGATAAGCAAACTATGGTGTATACATGCAGTGAAATACTGTTCAATCTTGAAATGGAAGGAAATTCTGAAATATGCTACAACATGGACGAACCCATAAGTAAAATAAGCCAGTACAAAAAGACAAATATTGCAGGATTTCACTTATATAACGTACTTAACAGTGTCAAAATCATAAAGCTAGAAAGTATAATGGTGGTTGGCAGGGACTAGGGGAAGGAGAAACAGGGAGTTATTGTTTAATGAATATAGAGTTTCAGTTTTTTTCCTCCAAGATTTTATTTATTTATTTGACAGACAGAAATCACAAGCAGGCAGAGAGGCAGGTAGAGAGAGAGGAGGAAGCAGGCTCCCTGCTGAGCAGAGAGCCCGGATGTGGGGCTCGATCCCAGGACCCCGGGATCATGACCTGAACTGAGGGCAGATGCTTTAACCCACTGAGTCACCTAGGCACCCCAAGTTTCAGTTTCACAAGATGAAAAGAGTTATGGGGATGGAGGATGGTGATAACTGCACAACAATGTGAAATTTAATACCACTGAGCTGTACACTTAAAAATGGAGTGTAACACCTGGGTGGCTCAGTCAATTAAGTGGCTCTTTCTTGATTTTGGCTCAGGTCATGATGTCTGGGTCCTGGGATTGAGGCCCTCATCCAGCTTTGCACTCATCGGGGGGGGGGGGGAGTCCACTTGAGGATTCTCTCCCTCCCTCTGATTTGCCTCCCCACTCTTTCTCTAAAATCAATTTAAAGGCTCCTGGGTAGCTCAGGGGGTTAAGCATCTGCCTTTGGCTCAGGTCATGATTCCAGAGTTCTGGGATCAAATCCTGCATTGGGTTCCTTGCTCAATGGGGAACGTGCTTCTTCCTCTCCTGCTCCCCCTGCTTGTGCTCTCTCTGTCAAATAAATAAATACAATCTTTAAAAAATAGAATAAACTTAAATATAAATTAAAAAAATGGTTGAGATGGTAAAATTTATGTTATGTGTATTTCAACCAAAAAAATATAGACATGGCTATGTCTTAAAAATGAAAAGGAAGCTTCAATAGGTAAAGATGGCAAAGGAGCAACGGAGCACAAAATCAGGACTTCTAAAAGTCTGCTCCACTGAGGGACATCGCTCCAGAGCTAAACTGGGGTGAAACCCACATGGGGTCAGTGTGGCCCCAGGTCCCATGGGGTCACAGAAGGATTGGGGGTGTCTGAGTGTCACAGAGCTCACAGGTATTAGAGTGGGGAAGCTGGCTACAAAGACAGAGCTGATGTGAACTCTCAGCTCGCAGTTACCTTGAAGCAGTCGCAGGCTGGATGATTTCAGAATGCAGCCAGAGGCCAGGGACACGGGAGTGATTGAGCGCTTGTCTCTGAAAGCGCACTGAGAAGTGGGGCCCCAAGCTTTCGGCTCCTCCAGACCAGAGACTAGGAGGCCGCCATTTTCATTCCCGTCCTCCGGAACTCTATGGAAAGCGTTCAGGGAACAAAAGCTCTCAAAAGCGAACCCAAGCAATTACTTAGCCCAGACCCTGGTAAGGGCAGTGCAATTCCGCCTGGGGCAAAGACACTTGAGAATCATTACAACAGGCCCCTCCCCCAGAAGATCTACAAGAAATCCAGCCAAGACCAAGTTTACGTACCAGGGAGAACAGCAGAATCCCAGAGAAGGAGAAAGCAAAGCATGGAATTCATGGCTTTCTCCCCATGATTCCTTAGTCTTGCAGTTAATTAATTTTTTTTAATTTAATTTTTTTTCTTCTTCCAATTTTTTTAAACTTTTACCCTTTCCTCTTTTAACATTTTTAACTAGTTTATCTTAACAATGCCTTTCATAAAAAAATAATAACCTTTTCTGAACCTTATTATTATAGTCATATTTTATCCTTCATTGTATCTAACTTTATTTTTTGTATACACATAGGGTTTTTTCTTCTAAAAAATATGGGGTACAACTTCTTCTAATAGATCAAAATATGCCCTAAATCTAGCTCCAGGCTTGTTCTAGTTTCCAGCCTGAGCAAAATCTCTCCACTTTCTTTTTCTTTATTCTCCCAACCAACTTACTTTATCAACTTCTTTTTTAGAAATTAAAAAAAATTTTTTTTCATCTTTATAGGCATATTCCATCCATTCATTGTGTTTACCCTTATATGTTTTTCTTTCATTAAAATTTTGGGAGGGAGTTTCTTCTAAGGGACCAAAATACTCCCAAAATTAAGTGGGTGACCCTGTTCTAGTCACCAGTCTAATATATATATTTTTTCTTTTTTATATTTTTAAAAAAATGTTTTATTTTTCTTTTTTTCTGAAATTCTTTTTATCCCCTTTCTCCCCACCATGATTTGGGGTCTCTTCTGATTTGGCTAAAGCGCATTTTCCTGGGGTCTTTGCCACCCTTTTAGTACTTTATTTACTCCTTCATATATTCTTATCTGGACAAAATGACAAGGCAGAAAAACTCACCACGAAGAAAAGAACAAGAGGCAATACCAAAGGCTAGGGACCTAATCAATACAGACATTGGTAATATGTCAGATCCAGAGTTCAGAATGATGATTCTCAAGGTTCTAGCCGGGCTCAAAAAAGGCATGGAAGATATTAGAGAAACCCTCCCGGGAGAGATAAAAGTTCTTTCTGGAGAAATAAAAGAACTAAAATCTAACCAAGCTGAAATCAAAAAAGCTATTAATGAGGTGCAATAAAAAATGGAGGCTCTTACTGCTAGGACAAATGAGGCAGAAGAAAGAATTAGTGATATAGAAGACAAAACACAGAGAATAAGGAAGCTGAGCAAAAGAGAGACAAACAAATACTGGACCATGAGGGGAGAGTTCGAGAGATAAGTGACACCATAAGACGAAACAACATGAGAATAATTGGGATTCCAGAAGAAGAAGAAAGAGAGAGTGGAGCAGAAGATATATTGGAGAGAATTATTGTAGAGAATTTCCCTAATATGGCAAAGGGAACAAGCATCAAAATCCAGGAGGTGCAGAGAACCCCCCTCAAAATCAATAAGAATAGGTCCACACTGTGTCACCTAATAGTAAAATTTACAAGTCTTAGTGACAAAGAGAAAATCCTGAAAGCAGCCCAGCAAAAGAAGTCTGTAACATACAATGGTAAAAATATTATATTGGCAGCAGACTTATCCACAGAGACCTGGCAGGCCAGAAAGAGCTAGCATGATATATTCAGAGCACTAAATGAGAAAAACATGTAGCCAAGAATACTATATCCAGCAAGGCTATCATTGAAAATAGAAGGAGAGATTAAAAGCTTCCAGGACAAACAAAAACTGAAAGAATTTGCAAACACCAAACCAGCTCTACAGGAAATATTGAAAGGGTTCCTCTAAGCAAAGAGAGAGCCTACAAGTGAGGGCGCCTGGGTGGCTCAGTGGGTTAGAGAGCCTACAAGTGGTAGATCAGAAAGGAACAGAGACAATATACAGTAACAGACACCTCACAGGCAATACGATGGCACTAAACTCATATCTCTCAATAGTTACCCTGAATGTGAACGGGTTAAATGCCCCAATCAAAAGACACAGGGTATCAGAATGGATAAAAAAACAAAACCCATCAATATGATGCCTACAAGAAACTCATTTTAGACCTGAAGACACCTCCAGATTTAAAGTGAGGGAATGGAAAACAATTTACCATGCTAATGGACATCAGAAGAAAGCTGGAGTGGCAATCCTTATATCAGATCAATTAGACTTTAAGCCAAAGACTATAACAAGAGATGAGGAAGGACACTATATCATACTCAAAAGGGTCTGTACAACAAGAAGATCTAACCATTTTAAATATCTATGCCCCTAACATGGGAGCAAACAACTATATAAACCAATCGATAAAAAAATAAAAGAAATACATCGACAATAATACAATAATAGTAGGGAACTTTAACACCCCCCTCACTGAAATGGATAGATCATCCAAGCAAAAGATCAACAAGGAAACAAAGGCCTTAGATGACACACTGCACCAGGTGGACATCCCAGATATATTCAGAAATTTCATCCCAAAGCAACAGAATACACATTCTTCTCTAGTGCACATGGAACATTCTGCAGAATAGATCACATCCTGGGTCACAAATCAGGTCTCAACCAGTATCAAAAGATTGTGATCATTCCCTGCATATTTTCAGAACACAATGCTCTGAAGCTAGAACTCAATCGCAAGAGGAAAGTTGGAAAGAACCCAAATACATGGAGGCTAAACAGCATCCTTCTGAAGAATGAATGGGTCAACCACGAAATTAAAGAAGAATTGAAAAAATTCATGGAAATAAATGATAATGAAAATACAACGGTTCAAAATCTGTGGGACACAGCAAAGGTAGTCCTGCGAGGAAAATATATAGTGGTACAAGCCTTTCTCAAGAAATAAGAAAGATCTCAAATACACAACCTAACCCTACACCTAAAGGACCTAGAGAAAGAACAACAAAGAAAGCCAGTAGGAGAAGAGAAATCATAAAGATCAGAGCAAAAATGAATGAAATAGAAACCAAAAAAAAAAAAAAAAAAGAACAAATCAATGAAACTAGGAGCTGGTTTTTTGAAAGAATTAATAAGATTGATAAACCCCTGGCCAGACTTATCAAAAAGAAAAGAGAAAGGACCCAAATAAATAAAATCATGAATGAAAGAGGAGAGATCACAACCAACACTAAAGAAATACAAACAATTATAAGAACACATTATGAACAACTCGATGGCAACAAATTTGACAATCTGGAAGAAATGGATGCATTCCTGGAGACACCTAAACTACCACAACTGAACCAGGAAGAAATAGAAAACCTGAACAGACCCTTAACCAGTAAGGAGATTGAAACAGTCATCAAAAATCTCCAAAAAAACAAAAGCCCAGGGCCAGATGGCTTCTCAGGGAATTCTACCAAACATTTAAAGGAGAACTAATTCCTATTCTCCTGAAACTGTTCCAAAAAATAGAAATGGAAGGAAAACTTCCAAACTCATTTTAGGAGTCCAGCATCCCCTTGATCCCAAAACCAGACAAGGATTCCATCAAAAAAGAGAATTAGAGACCAATATCCTTGATGAACACAGATGCAAAAATTCTCACCAAAATATTAGCCAATAGGATCCAACAGTACATTAAAAAGAGTATTCACCACGACCAAGTGGGATTATTCAGGGCTGCAAGTTTGGTTCAACATCCGCAAATCAATCAATCAATGTGATACAATACATTAATAAAAGAAAGAACAAGAACTATATGATACTTTCAATAGATGCTGAAAAACCATTTGACAAAGTACAGCATCCCTTCCTGATCAAAACTCTTCAAAGTGTAGGGATAGAGGGCACATACCTCAATATCATCAAAGCCATCTATGAATAATCCCCTGCAAATATCCTTCTCAATGGAGAAAAACTGAAAGCTTTTCCACTAAGGTCAGGAACACGGCAGAGATGTCCATTATCACCACTGCCATTCAACATAGTACTAGAAGTCCTAGCCTCAGCAATCAGACAACAAGAAGAAATTAAAGGCATCCAAATGGGCAAAGGAGAAGTCAAACTAACACTTTTTGCAGATGATATGATACTATATGTGGAAAACCTAAAAGGCTCCACCCCAAAGCTGCTAGAACTTGTACAGGAATTCAGTAAAATGTCAGGATATAAAATCAATGCACAGAAATCAGTTGCATTTCTCTACACCAACAACAAGACAGAAGAAAAAGAAATTAAGGAGTCAATCCCATTTACAATTGCACCCCAAACCATAAGATACTTAGGAATAAACCTAACCAAAGAGGCAAAGAATCTATACTCAGAAAACTATAAAGTACTCATGAAAGAAATTGAGGAAGACACAAGGAAATGGAAAAATGTTCCATGCTCCTGGATTGGAAGAATAAATATTGTGAAAATGTCTATGCTACCTAAAGCAATATACACATTTAATGCAATCCCTATCAAAATCCCATCCATTTTTTCAAAGAAATGGAACAAATAATCCTAAAATTTATATGGAACCAGAAAAGACCTTGAATAGCCAAAGGAATATTGAAAAAGAAAGCCAAAGTTGGTGGCATCACAATTCCGGACTTCAAGCTCTATTACAAAGCTGTCATCATCAAGACAGCATGGTACTGGCACAAAAACAGACACATAGATCAATGGAACAGAATAGAGAGCCCAGAAATAGACCCTCAAATCTAAGGTCAACTAATCTTTGACAAAGCAGGAAAGAATGTCCAATGGAAAAAAGACAGCCTCTTCAATAAATGGTGTTGGGAAAATTGGACAGCCACATGCAGAAAAATGAAATTGGCCTATTTCTTTACACCACACATGAAAATAGATTCAAAATGGATGAAGGACCTCAATGTGAGAAAGGAATCCATCAAAATCCTTGAGGAGAACACAGGCAGCAACCTCTTTGACCTCAGCCGCAGCAACTTCTTCCTCGGAACATTGCCAAAGGCAAGGGAAGCAAGGGCAAAAATGAACTATTGGGATTTCCACAAGATCAAAAGTTTTGCACAGCAAAGGAAACAGCTAACAAAACCAAAAGACAACTGACAGAATGGGAGAAGATATTTGCAAACGACATATCAGACAAAGGGCTAGTATCCAAAATCTATAAAGAAGCTTAGCAAACTCAACACCCAAAGAACAAATAATCCAATCAAGAAATGGGCAGAGGACATGAACAGACATTTCTGCAAAGAAGACATCCAGATGGCCAACAGACACATGAAAAAGTGCTCCACATCACTCGGCATCAGGGAAATACAAATCAAAACCAAACAATGAGATACCACCTCACAACAGTCAGAAAGGCTAAAATTAACAAGTCAGGAAATGACAGATGCTGGCGAGGATGTGGAGAAAGGGGAACCCTCCTACCCTGTTGGTGGGAATGCAAGCTGGTGCAGCCACTCTGGAAAACAGCATGGAGGTTCCTCATAATGTTGAAAATAGAGCTGCCCTACAAGCCAGCAATTGCACTACTGGGTATTTATGCTAAAGATACAAATGTAGTGATCCGAAGGGGCACATGCACCTGAATGTTTATAGCAGCAATGTCCACAATAGCCAAACTATGGAAAGAACCTAGATGTCCATCAACAGATGAATGGATCAAGAAGATGTGGTATATATACACAATGGAATACTATGCAGCCATCAAAAGAAATGAAATCTTGCCATTTGTGAAGATGTGGATGGAACTTGAGGGTATTATGCTTAGCGAAATAAGTCAATCGTAGAAAGACAACTATCATACGACCTCCCTGATATGAGGAAGTGGAGCTGCACTGTGGGGGGCTTGGGGGGTAGGAAATGAATAAATGAAAGAAGATGGGATCAGGAGGGAGACAAATCATAAGTGACTCTTTATCTCACAAAACAAACTGAGGGTTGCTGGGGGGAGGGGGCCGGGAGAGGGGGTGGGGTTATAGACATTGGGGAGGGTATGTGCTATGGTGAGTGCTGTGAAGTGTGTAAACCTGGTGATTCACAGACCTGTACCCCTGGGGATAAAAATACATTATATGTTTACAAAAAAATAAAAAAATTTAATTAAAAAAAAGAAAAGGAACAAGTAAATCAACTTTAACAACAACAACAACAGGTACCAGTAGAATGCTTAAAGAAAATTAAACTAGTTCACCCTTTCTAGTGACAGTTACAGTGCTTGGGAAGTCCAGGGAAATTAATCCTGGTGTAACATAAAGAGACTTAGTGAGGAGACCCAAGTAGGCTTGTACCTTGGATGACATTTTAGGGTATTTTTTGGTTCCTGGCAACAAGCTACTCAGTGAAGCAGTTTCATGGGACTTTCATGGCTCAATTTCCTTCCTGGCTCCCAGCAGAGGGACCTCCAGTCAGCTGGTAGGAGGTTATCTCCACCACCAGGCTTTCTGACCACAAAATTCTCCAGCCATACCCTCAGTCAGGTTCTACTACCTGCTCTCAATCTCAAAGTCCACAGCAAAAAAGAGCCACAGGGGTTCTCTGTTCTGGAGCATAAGGATGGCTGTGTCCATCTGTGTCTAGCCTAAGCATATCTTTCTTGAAGGACACATGACTTGGGAACAATATTCAATCTCTTGCTGACCTTCCCCCATTCATTTAAACTGTACCATGTGGGGCGCCTGGGTGGCTCAGTGGGTTAATCCTCTGCTTTCGGCTCAGGTCATGATCTCAGGGTCCTGGGATTGAGCCCCACATCGGGCTCTCTGTTCGGCAGGGGGCCTGCTTCCTCCTCTCTGCCTGTGTCTCTGCCTACTTGTGATCCCTGTCTGTCAAATAAATAAATAAAATCTTAAAAAAAATAATAAACTGTACCATGTGACAACAATGGAGCTTGCATCAGCCCTTCACTTAATAACAATTTAAATAACTCTGGGGCAGCATTGGCAATTGACTTTTCTATGATGATGGAAATGTCCAATGATATCTGTACTGCCTAATATGGCAGCCACTAGCCATTTGCCGCCATTGAACAACTAAAGGGGGCAAGTATGACTGAGGTACTGAATTGTAAATTTTATTCAATTTTAATTATTTTCAATTTCAATAAGTACATGCATCCAGTGGCTACTTAATCCGAGAGTGCTGCTCTAGGGACCTGACCAGAATGGATGTGTTGGCTTGGTCTTAGTTAAATTCTGGCCTTGGAATCGTAAACTGACCTTCTTGAAATGTGCTCTGATTTTTCAGTTGGAGACCTATTAATGACTAGTTGTATCACTTTAAAATCAACTAACTAATCCAGCAACTAATTAGTCAATTCCCCTCCATTAACCTACAGCCTCCTTCAGGTATCACCCATGCCTGCTCTTTCCCTTCACAGAGTTTTTAAATATTTTCTATAATTACTGGACATTTTCTCTTGCTCACTCCTTGATTCCTGTTGCCTCAAATCCCATCATGCTATTCTCAAAGCAGCACCTCTCATCAAAGTCACCACAAGTGCTATGTTTGTTTGCAAGGGCTGCCACCACAACATACCATAGACTGGGTGGCTTACACAACAGAAATTTAGTTTCTCATAGTTGTGCAAGTTGGCAGTCCAAGATAAAGTGTTGGGAGGGGTGGGTTTCTTCTGAGACCTCTCCTTTGCTTGAAGATGGCTGCCTTCTCCCTTTGTCTTCACATAGTCTTCCTTCTGTGTGTGTCTGTGACCTAATATCTTTTTAAAAGGACACCAGTCATATTGGATTACACCCCACCCATATGACCTCATTTTTAACTTAATTATCTCTTTAAAGATCCTATTTCCAAACACAGTCACACTCTGAGGTACTAGGGGTTAAACAACATATGAATTTTTGGGGACAGAATTCAACTTAAAACAACAGCTTTGCTGCTAAATCCAACACATACTTTTCCACCTTTATGCTGCTTAATCTCTCAGCATCACTGGACAATGCTGTCCACCCACACCTATAACTCTAGCTCTCTTGTTTCTGTGACTCCACATTCCTGGGTTTTCTCCCAACTCTCTGGCTCTTTCCTCTCAATCTATGCTATAGATTCCTCTCTCTCTCTTTTTAAAAAAGATTTTATTTATTTATTTGACAGAGATATCACAAGTAGGCAGAGAGACAGGCAGAGAGAGAGAGGTGAAAGCAGGCTCCCCACCGAGCAGAGAGCCCAACGTGGGGCTCGATCCCAGGACCCTGGGACCACTACCCGAGCCAAAGGCAGAGGCTTTAACCCACTGAGCCACCCAGGCACCCCATCCTCTCTCTTTTTAAAATCTTGCCTTTAAATATTAGTGCTCCTCAGGGTTTTGTTCTTATTTTCTCTTCTCCTTTTACACACTCTCATCCACTTCCATGGTTTTTGTTGCCATCTTTGTGCTGATGCTGTCCAAATAAATCCTTGTCTTCAGCCCACATTCTCTGATGAACTCTACACCCAAATACATAACCATCGAATAGACATTTATCTATTTATCTATACTTGGCTTTCCTACATGTAACTCAAATTCAACCGGTTCAAACTGAATCAATCATCTTCCTACATTCTCCAAATCTGTTCTTCCTCTGTGAGCTCTAGGTCAGGGAATGGCATCTCCATTCACCCAGATGTTAATTCTGGGAGCCTGCAGCTTCATCCTGACTTCCCCTGCTTCTCATCCAATTTATCCAGCCCCCCTCCCCCATATATTGTCTCCTTAGAGACTGTTAAGTTCTGTTGCTTTTCTTTATCTCTACTTCTGCTCTGCTGGTTTAAATCACTATCTGATATTTCTAAATAGCAAATATAATTATGTTTCTAATCAGCTTGAAATACTTCAATGACTTCCCATTACTCTCAAGATAAAGCTCAAATCTCCTAACATGATTCCTGTGTGATCTGCTCACTGTTTCCCTCACCCTTTTCATCTGCAGCTGCTTCTTCCTGTTGCTTTCTCTATTCCAGGCTTAGGCCAATACATTACAGCATTTCTCACCTATGAGCCTTAACACCTGCTGTTCCCCTGCTGGAACACTCTTGTTGTCCACCTGCTTTGGCCTGGTTTTAGTTCTTGGAGGACACTCTCTGCGGTTGTCTGGGACAAGTGCACCTCAGGTGCCTCACAGACTCTAACTTCTGGCCTCTTCTATGAGATTGCAAGTTCCTTAAAAGCACAGATCATGTCTGTCATTTCCCACTGTAGGTGCTTAGCCCCCACAGCAGAATCCTTAAATGGAGCATGACTGGGGCAGGTTTTTGGGACCTTCTTCCCGTGAATTCTAAGCAGCTGGAGAGCCGCTTTCTCCTACACAGAGATTTTTCTGTGATAAACCATGCTAATGGCCTGTATAGTTCATGCAAAGTGGTAGCTACAGCCCTGTCATCCTAGAGCTGGCCTTATGAAAAAGATTATTTGGAAAGAGCCAGGACAGAGTCCCTTTCCCTTACACTTGAGATATATAGGCACTAGATTAATCATCATAAGCTGGTTCCCAGAGCAGCCTCAAACAAAATAGGTAGAATCTATGTGGGTTTGCAGGATGGCCACGTAGATTTGAAGAGAACACAAAATAGAACTGTCTAACACTCTCATAGTATGGTGGGATGACCTTATGGCCATCAGATGAAAGGTTCTGATTTTTCATTCATCTAAAAACATTTATCCAGAGACTTCTCTATGCCAGGCTCTGTTCTGGATGCACATAGTTAGAACTCAGCACTCTACACATATAGAAGGAACCATCCTATAGAGCTTAAGGAACTTTTAAAGGTTCAACTCCTCTTGTAATTACCTTATTTCCCAAAGGCAGGGACATTTAAATGCCAAAGGTGTGCATTTTGCTAAAAAGAACTATTTACAAAACTGAAAGAATACTGCATCTCTGGATATTCTATACAAGTAAATAAAAGTAAAGCAGCCAGAGCTAAAGAAATAAAGCCTTTGTGTTTTGAGGTCTGAACCTCTAAATCTGAAGTGCAGAGTAAGAGAAAGAGTTCTGCTCTATCAGGATATTCCTCCTAGAAAATGGAAGGGGCTACTCTCACGTGAATTGGTGCGGCTGGCCATGAATGTGGTGCCACAGGAGAACATAGGAGTTGAGACAAAGAGTTCCAGAACTAGAAAACGCCAAAAGAAGCCCAAAGCAGTGAAAGTTCTCTTAGCTACTCCTGTATAATGGTTTGATCATTTGGGGGCGCTTGGGTGGCTCAGTCAACAAAGCATCTGCCTTGGCTCAGGTCATGATCCTAAGGTCCTGAGATCGAGTCCCACATCACTCTCCCTGCTCAGTGGGGAGTCCTTCTCCCTCTGCCTGCTGTTCCCCCCTGCTTGTGCTCTCCCCATCTATGTCAAATAAATAAATAAAATCTTTTTAAAAAGTCTTTGATCATTGTTCCAGTGGGAAGAAATACCCAAATGGGGGAAATCAGTTGACATCTGCAGTCATGGAGGGAGCAGAGCAGGCAAACAGTGGTACCTCTCTCATGATGGGAGGGAAAGACTGGTGAGATTTCATCACCAGAGGAACTGTTATTTTTCTTCTTTAGAGGGAAAGTACTAAAGCAAATATGAGAATGCTTGTGGGATACCAACCAAATCTGTGCTTTGCTGACTTTTGTCAACAAGAGTGTTACTTGGTATGACACTTTCTTCCCATCTTCCCATTTCCCAGCTCCGCTGTGAGCAAAATGCTTGGAAACCACCCTAGGGATTTTGCAGCCAGTACTGGGAAAGTCACGCCTCCCTGAGCCAGAGCCATATCCCATATGAGCTCAAATCCCATAGTAGCTTCTTTGCACCCTCTGCTCAGCTATCCGTGGCTGTATGCTTAAACTTGTTTATTCACATTTTGCCTCCCCAAACAGACTGTAATCTTTGAAGGCAGGAGGTTCCTTGTACATTAGAGGTGACTACTTCATATAACAACACACACAATAGGCCATTAAATCTGAGTGAATCAGAAAAAAGCATTAGAGGGAAGATAGTGTTGGTCCTGGCTTGTAGGCATTCATAATGTATGAAAAAATAATGGGTTCATTTGTTGTCCATTCGTTCACTCATTCGTTCATTCAAACGTGTACTGAGTGCCTGGTATTTGGGATGCCTAGTGAAGCCACTCAGAGTTCATGTTGATAGGAAACACAGATGCAAGAGGCTCAGAAAACAGACCTGCTGCACTAACACCCCACTTATCTGTGTGGGCTCTGGCCCTTTCCCTATTTGTTATGACAATTTTGGCTCAGAAAAAAAGGATGAACAAAGTTCAGATAAAGTTCATTGTGTGTGTTTGTGTGTGCCTCAGAGCTTACACTTGGCAAACCTCAAGGGAGGACTCTGGCTGAACCCAGTGAACTAGGGGGAAAGAATCACAAAAGTCTGGGATTTGTTGACTGGAAAAATTCCCTGTGGTCTGACAGACTACCATTTCCCACATGGCCCTACTCATCAGAGACATGGAAGTGTCACTTTCAACTGGCTAAGCTGCTTTCTTCTGGATCTTTCTTCCATGCATCTAAATAATATGCTTCCCTATTGACTTTTCAGAGTTAAACTCTTGACTTCCTCCTATAAAAGACAAAGATTCAGCACCCTTGTTCTCCTCATTCTTCCAACATAAATATATCATAATATTTGGTTAAATCCGTATTCAAAGTTAACACTGTTTTGATTATTGTAAATATCTTCCCCAGTTAAGTCGTGCAACATGCACTAATAATGTTTCCTTTGTTATGCAACTTTTTTCCCCTCCCTGAGTACAAAATTATCTTAAGTTTTGATTTATACCTATCCTTAATGTTCCTTCAACTCTTTGCCAAAACTGTTAACCTTCTCTTAATAGTTCAAATTTGGGGCGCCTTGATGGCTCAGTTGGTTAAGGGTCCAAGTCTTGGTTTTGGTCATGATCTTAGGGTCATTGGATTAAGCCCTGCATCAGGCTCTGTGCTCAGTGGGGAGTCTGCTTGAAGATTCTCTCTCCCTGCCCCTCATCCCCCTCCTCTAAAATAAGTAAATAAATCTTTAAAAGAATAACTAAAGTATGTCAAGTATTCTGTTGATTTTTAAATTTTTAACATATTCCCTCTGGAGCCCACTGGCTTCCTGCTCTGATGTGTTATCCAACTTCTTTGAATTGGATTCCTTTTTCTTGAATCCCATGTCTTCTTTTTTCCTGATTTAGTCCCTCTTTTTGGTGGAATACACCCGCAGGTAGTTTCACTTAAAGCATGCTTGGATTCTACTGAAATTTTTTTTCTGCTTTTATTTTTTTTAAAACTGAGAACTCATTTTTTCCTATGAGCCCATCTGTTCCTTTTTTGTTGACAGAATTATCTTTTATTACCTCCCTGAAGATACGATATTCCTGACAACTTATTCTGCTTTTTGTGCTGTCTCAGTTTTCTCTGAATTTCTATGTTTGATTAGGATTCCCAGTAATCATTGTCTATAAATTTTTCTTTGAAGAACTCAGTTCCCCTAGGCTGCTGCCTCAGGTGTCTAAGCTAGGCCACCAGAATTCTCAGAAGCATTGGGGGAAAAGTTACTAGTGGTTCTCACCATTCATTCAGAATGCTGACTGGATCTCAGTCTCCTTCTCCAGTATGTTTTCTGTTGGACGATGGACATGCCTCATGGGGTAGGTCGGGGAGGGATCTAGGGATCTCCCTGCATTTAGTATAGGCTTTTAACCAACACCCCAGCTCTGGAACAGTTCCTTGTACCTCCAATCCTGTGCCTTTCAGAAGCTCTATGGGGCCAATCTGTTAGCTTCCTGCATCCTCTCTGCACCCCCCACACAGTTTCTGAGTTACTCATCACCAGTTATCTGTTTTTCAATTGCCAAGGGAGATGTGTTCACATCTCTCTTTCCATTCTTGTTGCCTTCAACAAAATCTTTATATTGTGGGAAGAGGTTTTGAGAGGAAATGGAGACAAAAAAGGTGTTTAATACATCATGTTTACTTGGATAATTACCCCATCTTTCCTCAACGGGAAAAGAAAACTTCTTAAAATAGATTCTGTAGAAATTCTACCTACTTTGAGAATGTTAATAAATCTTCATGTTTCTAAGCCCAGTTCACAACCTCTCATAGAACTGGTGTCTGTCATATAGAAAGTGAACAATTACTGTTTGTTAACCATTTGAATGAATAAATGAATCAAGTGTTCACTGGTAGTGCTGCTGACTCCTTTGGAAGCTAAAGGACTCTGAAAACTGAGAAAAGGGGGTAGCACAGCAGGTGCAGTTAACTAGGAAAGAGTGACTCCCACATTTGGTTGCAAATTAGGATCAGTTGGGAAGAGTCTAGAATTATATATCCCTGGAGATCACTCCAGAACTAATTGAATCCTGTTCTCAGGATTCTTGGGGAAATCTGTATTTTTACAGAACAACTGCCCACCCCTAGCCTTTTTATTACATGTAAAAATAAACCTCTAATGTTTAAGGTACTGCTAATTTTATTTTTTTGTTGCTTGCAGCTGAAAGTATTCCTAACATATATATGTGGCCCATGAGAACCCTAAAACACTGAAGTAGAAAGGATGACAATCTAGGAGAGTATGGAAGGGGCTTGGCAAACGCCTCCAGGGGTACGTAGTCTGCTGAGGGCCTCCTGGGGGAAGAAGTGGTAATGTGGCACTGGGATGTGGTTGTCTGGCAATTCCTCTAGTCTCTCTCCTTGCTCCATGTTTCTTCAAGAGCTTCCTGACTCAAACCTCACTTTTTGATTCCCAAAAGCTATTTCAGAGTCCCAAAGCTCAGCATGAACTGTTCTCAGCTCTGTTAATCCCTCTCTATTAATTTTACTCTTCCATGGGACTACTTGCTTATTGTATAAGGAAGTGAGGGGGGGGGAACTCTACAAATTAGTATCTCAAGATAGTAGTTTCTAGGTTTGTTAATGACAGTCTGCCCATTGTTTCACCCATCCCCCCAGTCCTACCCTCAGCAAGAGAGACTGAGTTTACTTCCTTTACTAGAGGCACATTATACAGCATCCTACAGAGATAGCTGAAGTACAAAGAATTCTAGGGAGACAGGAGTAACTAGTCCCTAAGGGCGGTCCCAGGGATTACAGAAAAGTAAGGGGAGGCTTTTTTCCCCCGTGGATGAAAGGAAGTGGGTGAACTCCAGAGCCAAAACCCCAGGGAAGCAGTGGGAGAGGAGATACCCCAAAATGATGGTGCAAATCCTTTGAAGGTTAAAGTTGGGCAAATGTGTAATTAGTAGTAACTTACTCTCCAGATCAGTTTTGAACTTGATCAATGATTTCCCTCCATCAATTTCAGATATGTCTTTTTTTTTTTTAACTTTTTGTATTTTGAAGCTAAGTTATTGGATGTGCAAGAATTTGAGATTGTGCTATTTTTCTATTGGACCCTTTATGATCATCATAAAGGGTCCCTCTTTCTCTTGGGTGATGCTTTTTGCCTCACAATTTACTCTGTCTGATATTAGGATAGCTATACTAGCTCTTTGGGGTGAATGTTTACATAGTGACTCTTTTTCTAATCTCTCAGTTTCAATATTTCTTTGTTTTTATATTTAAAATGTCTCTATGGTTGAGTGGGAGGGTCCCACATGGTGACTTAGGAAGGCCCTAAACTTAACACCTCCATGGGCACATGCTCTATTTATAGAGCTATTCCTCCTGAAAAAGAACTGGGCACTGACCTAACAGCTTGTGCACAACCAAAGATAGAGACCACATAGAGAATGGCAAGAGAGATGGAGACAGCAATGAAGGAAACCCCCATGCCTGATGCCATGAACTGCAGTGAGGAAGGACAGTACCTAAGGACCATGAGTAAATTCATCTGCTTTGAAGCACAGAAAAAAATGCTGCAACTAGAATATAAAGCAACCATCCCTAGAACCTTGGCAAATGACAGGGGAGATTCTGGAACTCTTTCAGGTTCAGGGGAGCTGGTGAGCACCACAGTTTATGTTCCCTTTCCACCTTGACAGTGCAGAAGCGAGCAGGGTCCAGGTGCCATAGCCAGTCTGTCACCTCAGCAACCCCTAAGTCCCCAGCCCATACTAGCCCTGGTCACCCTGGGGCACAGAAAAAAAAAGTCATGGTTTAAAAGAGCAACCAGATCCAAAGCAATCTACAGATTCAATGCAATCTCTGTCAAAATATCAACAGCATTTTCCACAAGAATTAGAAAAAAATTCTAAAATTTGTATGGAATCACAAAATACTCCAAAGAGTTAAAGTGATCTTAAGAAAGAAGAAGAAAACTGGAGGTATCACAACCCCGGATTTCAAGATACACTACAAAGCTGCAGTAATCAAAGCAGTTATGGTACTGACACAGAGACACATAGATGCAGGAACAGAACAGCCAGTCCAGACATAAACCCACATTTACGTGGTGAGTTAATCTATGACAAAGGAGGCAAGAATATACAACAGGGGAAAGACAATCTCTTCAATAAGTGATGTTGACAAAACTGGACAGCTACATGCAGAAGAATGAAACTGGACCACAATTTACACCACACACTAAAATAAGGGCAGATAAAATGGTTTAAGAACCTAAATGTGAACTATGAGAGACTATGGACTCTGAAAAACAATCTGAGGGTTCTGAAGGGGCGGGGTGGGTGGGAAGTTGGGTGAGCCTGATGGTGGGTATATGGAGGGCATGTATTGCATGGAGCACTGAGTGTGGTGCATAAACAATGAATTATGGAACACTGAAAAGAAATTTAATAAATAAATAAGTAAAAAAGAACCTAAATGTGATACCAGAAACCATAAAATTTCTAGAACAAAACATAGTAATCTCTCTGACATTGGCCTTAGGGACATTTTTCTAGCCATGTCTCCTCAGGCAAGGGAAAGAAAAGCTAAAATAAACAAATGTGACTAAGTCAAACTGAGCTTTTGCCTAGAGAAGGAAACCATCAACAAAGCAAAAAGCCAGCCTACTGGCTGGGAGAAGATATTTGTAAATGAGATATCCAATAAAGGGGTTAACATCCAAAATATATAAAGAACTTCCACAACTCAACACACACACACACACACACACACACACACAAACAAACAAACAAAACACACACACAAAGCCAAACCCAAATAGTCCAATTTTTTTTTCAGCATAACAGTATTCATTATTTTTGCACCACTCCCAGTGCTCCATGCAATCCGTGCCCTCTATAATACCCACCACCTGGTACCCCAACCTCCCAGCCACCCGCCACTTCAAACCCCTCAGATTGTTTTTCAGAGTCAATAGTCTCTCACGGTTCACCTCCCCTTCCAATTTCCCCCAACTCCCTTCTCCTCTCTAACTCCCCATATCCTCCATGCTATTTGTTATGCTCCACAAATAAGTGAAACCGTATGATAATTGACTCTTTCTGTTTGACTTATTTCACTCAGCATAATCTCTTCCAGTCCCATCCATGTTGCTACAAAAGTTGGGTATTCATCTTTTCTGATGGAGGCATAATACTCCATAGTGTATATGGACCACATCTTCCTTATCCATTCGTCCACTGAAGGGCATCTTGGTTCTTTCCACAGTTTGGCAACTGTGACCATTGCTGCTATAAACATTGGGGTACAGATGGCCCTTCTTTTCACGACATCTGTATCTTTGGGGGTAAATACCCAGGAGTGCAATTGCAGGGTCATAGGGAAGTCCTAGCAACAGCAATCAGACAACAAAGAGAAATAAAAGGTATCCAAATTGGCAACGAAAAAGTCAAACTCTCTCTCTTCACAAATGACATGATTCTTTATATGGAAAACCCAAATAGTCCAATTTAAAATGGGCAGAACACCTGAATGGACATTCTTCCAAAGAAGACATTATGCAGATGGCAAACAGACAAAAGAAAAGATGCTCCGCATCACTCATCATCAGGAAAATGCACATCAAAACCACATGAGATATCACCTGACACCTGTCAGACTGGCTAGAATCAAAGACAAGATGTATCAAGAGTCAGTGAGGATGTGAAGAAAAAGAAACTCTGGCGCTTTGATGGTGGCAATGTAAATAAATACAGCTACTGTGGAGAAGGGAATGGAGGTTCCCCCCAAAACTAAAAAGAGAAAAACCGTATGATCCAGGAATTCCACTACTGGGTGTTCACCCAAAGAAAAAGAGAACTTTATGGGGCGCCTGGGTGGCTCAGTGGGTTAAGCCGCTGCCTTCGGCTCAGGTCATGATCTCAGGGTCCTGGGATCAAGTCCCGCATCGGGCTCTCTGCTCAGCGGGGAGCCTGCTTCCCTCTCTCTCTCTCTGCCTGCCTCTCTGTCTACTGTGATCTCTCTCTGTCAAATAAATAAATAAAATCTTTAAAAAAAAGAGAGAGAACTTTAATTCAAGAAGATATATGCACCCTTATGTTCACTGCAGCATTATTTATAATAGTCAAGATATGGAAGCAACCTAAGTGTCCACTGATAGATGAAAGGATAAAAAAGAGGGATATACATATTATATACATATTATATGTACATATATACATATTATATATATAATCATATACATATAGTACGTATAATCATATTACTCAGACATCAAAAAGAATGAGATCTTGTCATTTGCAAAAACATAAATGGACCTAGAAGTATTATTATGCTAAGTGAAATAAGTCAAACAGAGTAAAACAAATATCATATGATTTCAGATGTATGTGGAATCTAAAAAACAAAACAAATGAACAAACAAAGCAGAAACAGACCCATAAATACAGAAAACAAACTGGTGTCTTCCAGAGAGAGGGAGTTGCGGGGGTGGGCAAAATGGGTAAAGGGTAGTGAGAGGTACAAGCTTCCAGTTATAGAATGAATAAGTCATGGGGATGAAAGGTACAGCATAGGAAACAGTCAGTGATACTGTAATCATGTTTTATGCTAACAGAGGGGAGCTACACTTGCACTGAGCATAGCATAATGTATAGAAGTGTCAAATCATTATGTTGAATACCTGAAACTAATGTAACATTCATGTGTCAACTGTACTTCAATAAAAAGAGTATCTATTGTTTTTTAGTCAGTATTGCAGTTTTAGTTTTTTACTTGGATTAGCCAATTTACATTAATTATTGACTTAGTTGAGTTTATAGAAACTCTTACTCTTTTCTAATTAACCCACCTACTTTGTGTCACATTTTAAATTTTTCTTTTCATTTTTTGGATTAATACTTTTTATATTTTCTACTTTGCCCCTTTACTAACCTGTCATAGACTTATTTACTGATTGTTCTCAATCTCTGATAACATACTATGGTATTACCTTCAGTTATGGAGTCCATAGATTGAAGAGGAAAAGTAGCAGACCTTCCAAGTTCTAAAAGGTGAGCAATAGATGGTTTAACCTTAAAAATTAAAGGCTGGATGGATAAATAAAGATGGAGGGATGAATCAGATAATTCTTTGAAGGGATCCATGAGATACGCAGTTTTATAATGGAAGGGACTGGATTTACAACAACAGAACACACCATTGATGGTGTTTACAACAGGTGACGCTTTTTAATCTGTATCATATAGCCAATTGCTATTGGAAATTGTCACCAGATTATCTATGAGTATCTCAGATCCAATATATCCTCCCTTCTTCGCAGCCCCGGGTTCCTTTTCTGTACTCTTCTCTCAGGTAACAGCACCACCATCTACCCAGTGGCCAAGCCAAGAACATGGACATCATCTCTAACTTCTCTCTCTTTCTCACCCACTTTCACCACCAAGTCTGACTGCCCCGTACCTTTAAAGTTCCTCACATCCATTCACATTTCTCCATCTTCACTTCCTCACTGACTCTACCTCTTCTCCATTGCTTAACCACAGAACAAAGCATAAAGTGGAGGAATAACTCAATTTGCTGAATGAATGAATGTCCACTACTGGCAGAAACAATTTTTTTAAAAAAGAAACAAACATTTTGAGATAAGCAATGAATATCTTCTCCCTGTATAAATTAGCCTCTTTTCTGGTGCTCAAGAGGTGCCACAAGGGGCTTGGGTGGAGGGATGAGCATGAGGCCAGAATCAGCAAGATGGACTAACAGAAGAGTACCTTAAAGGATATAATGTTTAAAGTCTGTGGGTCGGTCCTATCCTAGCCTATGCTTCTCTCTTATTAGGAAACAGAACATGCAGTCTCTGGAGGTCATAAGAACCAAAGTGAGTAAAACTCTGAAAGCCAATTTGCAATTCCCAAGTGGACTGGCTATCTGGAATTTTCAGTGGACTTGATGGATCAGAGTAATGCAAAAAAGCGGGACCTCCAGCCTCCGGATTTTATAGCACCTATAAAACATGTTTTACAGTTTTGGTTCAATTTTATGCTGTTAAGCTAAACATTTGATATCATATGGCACTTTAAGCACATTGATTTATGGTAAGTCAGCAATTGCATCTGTAATAAAAAGTCCAAAGTATGGGTTTTAAAAGTAATCTACTGTATTTATTATTGACATAAACAGTTACCTGCAGTCCATTTGAACATCATCTTAGATTTAACTCATGTATTAAAGATATTATGTTTCCCACCCAGCAAGGTCATCACCAAGGTGAAAACTATATATGGTTGGAAATGAAAAAGATCAAATGTGTAATGATAAATATTTTAAAAATAAGTGACATATAGGATTTCATCTTTCTACATTCCTGATTAATAATCATATTCTGTTTATCTTTTACACCCACCTCCTTCCCCCAGGTCCCAACTCTGACAAGCACTAATCTTTTCTTCATCTCTATAATTTTGTTATTTCAAGAATGCTGTATAAATGGAAACATACCTTTGTAATCTTTTGGTATTGGCTTTTTAAAACAAAATTCAACGTAATTCCTGTGAGTTCTGTTTAATCTTATGTGGATTATCTCATGCTTATTTCACCAGCGTGGTTACAAATAGGGTGGCATAATTCAATTAATTTTTTTGAAGATTTTATTTATTTATTTGGCACAGAGAGAGATCACAAGTAGGCAGAGAGGCAGGCAGAGAGAGAGAGGGGGAAGCTTGCTCCCCAGTGAGCAGAGAGCCCGATGCAGGACTCGATCCCAGAACCCTGAGATCATGACCTGAGCCGAAGGCAGAGGCTTAACCCACTGAGCCACCCAGGTGCCCCAATTCAATTAATTTAAGAGGTACTTTAATATATGCCAATCTAAGAGAGTCTAAATACAAGTAATTTCATAAAAGGGAACATTATTTATTATTAAGTCCATATTAATGAGTAAGAGATGTTTATTTTTAGACAGTGTTAGAGCAAGTCTGGACAAAATGCATCTAGTTCATCTAAAGGATAGTTGGCAGCATAGTTAAAAAGCATCCAATTTCCCCAATGCTAATTTAAGAGCTGATATAATTATACATTTGGAAAAATTGCAAAAAATTTGGAAAATATTCCATTTTCATATTGCATTTGTAGAATGTATGTTACTTAGTTTGCAAGCATTTATTGAGTTCATCCAATGTGTACACAGTAAGCTCAAGTCATGGAAAAACAAAACTTGCATGGGTATTATAATAGCATAGATTTGTATTGCCGTATTTGGCTATTGTTCTTAAGATACAGTATGTGGTCTTATTTTTGTTTTCACACATGAAATTTGACAAAGGCTATTTCTTTTCAAATAACCCAAAAAATGGAGGCCTACAGTATGTCAAAGTTATGTCAAGAACTGTTAGCAGGCCATGTCACGAGGTCCCCAAGACCACCCGAGGTTCAATTATTCTCTAGGAGGATACACAGGACTCAGAGTATCAGAGTCAAGGTTTTGATTTATTACAGAGAAAGGATACACAGCACAATCAGCAAGGGGAAAAGGCACATTGGGTGAAATCTGGAGAAAACCCGGCATAGGCTTCTAAAACTCTGCTCCCAGTTTAGTTGCACAGGACACTCTGAATTCCCTCAACATCGAGATGTGACAATATATTTATAATGTGGCCAACCAAGGAAGTACATTAGAGAGTCAATGCCCAGAATTTTTCTTGAGGGCTGATCACATAACACTCTTTACCTAGCATATACCTAAATTCCAGACTTCCAGAAGGAGAGCAGATGTTCAGCATAAACTACATTATTTGCATAAACAATTTGGGACAGTGAGCCACATTTATTATCTTGGGTGGGAACCCTCCTGAAATCTACGTTCCCAGATACCAGTCAAGAGCCAACCTTGCAAGTAGGTGTTCTCAAGGACAGCAGCTTAGGCATGTTATATTAACTATTTTCAGTACATAGGCCCATTTAGTGTACTACTTATTATTCTGATCTCTACCTCTCTGACTGTTGTGTCTTAGAACACAGGTGTCATTTGTTGACTCTCAGCTAAGTAATATAGCGATACAATGAACATGAAAATAGCCAGGCAGTCATGCCTCTTTTTCCTAGCATGAGAAAAAAGAAAACCCTGCAACAAAACCAACATATAAATATCTTTAAGATTAAGAATACTACCTGAAAAATGGATTCACATTCATTATCCTTTTTTTAAAAAAAGATTTTATTTATTTATTTATTAGAGAGAGACAGAGAGAGAACACAGCACAGGGAAAGGCAAGAAGAGGGGGAAGCAGATTCCCTGCTGAGCAAGGAGCCCAATGCAGGACACGATCCTAGGACCCTGGGATCATGGCCTAAGCTGAAGGCAGATGCTTAACTGACTGAGCCACCGAGGTGTCCCTCACATTCATTATCCTTATTGAGAAAGTCTATATTGTGACTAGAGATACTGATGATGCATGAAGTATCCAATTATTCAGACAGTTAAACTATTATTTCATTTTAAAATCTCATCCTTCAAATTTTTCATATATGTGTGTTCATTGCTGTAAGATACTAGTACTGTCTGCATATGTACCTTTTGAAACTAAATAAGTATGCATATATTAGGGATGGGTGTGCAAGCTGCTTTACTAATAGGGACTTACCCCTCCTACCTTTGGGTCATAAAATTTTAGAACTGGAAGCAATCATATAGACTTAGTTAAATTTCCTCTTTTATATTCAAGCATTGTTCACAGTAGTCGAGATATGGAAACAACCTAAGTATCTGTTGAGAGATGAATAGATAGGAAAATGCGGTAAATATATATAAATATGTACAATGGGATATTATTCAGCCTTGAAAAAGAAGAAAATCCTGCCATTTGCAACTACATGGATGAGCCTGGAGGACATTACACTAAGTAAAATAAGCTAGATACAGGAATATAAATATCACACAATGTCACTTACATGTGGAATTAAGAAAAGTGGAACTCATAGTAACAGAGTAGAAAGGTTGTAATCAGAGGCTGGTGTGGGGATGGGAGAAAATGTGAGATATTGACCAAATGGTATAAACTTTCAGTTATAAGATGAATAATTTCTGAAGACCTAAGATACAATATAATGCACTGTATGCTTGAGATTTGCTAAAAAAGTAGATCTCACATGTTCTCACTACACACAAACAAAATGAAAACTATGTGAAGGGACAGGTATATATTAATTACCTTGATATTGTAATAATTTCACAATTTATACATAATGTAAAATATCACATTATATTCCTTAAATATTTAAAATTTTTATTTGTAAGCCACACCATAATTAAACTTGGAAAAAAATAAGGAAATTGAAGCCCAAAGAGGTGAAGCTGACTTGTCTAAGATGTAGTAAAAGTTAATGGGAGGGAGAGGCTAGAACCTGGATCATCCGTGAGCCATGTAGGAATATTTGACAAGACCTGAAAAGCTTGGGAGCCATGGTTCTTTGTGGGGAAGGAATGAATGGGCTACATTTCCTCTTATCTCTATTTCCCTTCTATCATCTCGCCTCAACATCTTTTTCATATTTTTCTTTCCAAGGGGAAATGACCTGCCATAGTTTGCCTTATCTGGAGAGAGGGAAGGACATTTATGTCCTTTTGTTTATTTGGTGAGTGATTTCACATCTTAGAGTGAACACGGGATACTGACAGTTAGACATTGGCCAGGAATACAACAGCTGAGAACTGTGCCATTAGTGCATTGTAAGACATTATTTTATTCCTTTCTACTTTAATAGGTGAGAATTAGAAAAAAATTAAATTAGCCTGGAACATCAACAGTAATAACCTCTTATGTTTTCACAAGGCTTCTCAAGTTATAAAGTATTTCGTCCTATAGTATAAATTGGTTATTGCTTAAACAACTAAATTTTGGGGTAGTTTATATAACCAGAAAAGAATGGATAAAATTATTAGTTCTGTCCAGGAGAAACCAAGACTCAGGGATTTTTAAATGATGTATGTGACAGAATTGAGTCCCAAACAAGGGCTTCAGAACCGCACTCCCTCCCCTCACCCCACTGCCCCATTACACTACAATGCTATGAGTCTGCAGTTTTAGTCACATCTTTATACAGAACTTTATACAGAAAGGGTGAAGGATTGATTCCAGATTAATGATTTTCTATCCCTCCTATCTGTAATTTTGGTTTGAATTTAATGTTAATGTTATTCTTACATCATAGGCCTCCTTTGTATAATTTAATGAGCTGATTCTAAAATAAGCATTTGTGCTTTCTCCATAGTTTGGGTATTGTTGATAATGCCGCTATATCAACGGATGAATGGATAAGAAGACATCAAAAAGAATGAAATCTTGCCATTTGCAATGACGTGGATTGAGCTACAGTGTATTATGCTAAGTCAGAAAGAAAACAGATGAACATATGGGAAGAGGGATAAGGGAGAGAGGGAAGGAAGCCATAAGTGACTGTTAATGATAGAGAACAAAATGAAGGTTGATGAGGATATGCGTGGGGGCATGGCTAGATGGGTGAAAGGCACTGTTGTGATGAGCACTAGGTGTTGTATGTAAGTAACGAATCCCTGAATTCTACTCCAGAAACCAATATTGCACTGTAGTAACTTTGACTGTTACCTCAAACCATATACAAAAGTAAACTAGAAATAACCAGATCAATCTGAATATAGAGGCTAAAATAGTAACACTTATAAAAACAAAGAGCAAGAGCAAGTTTTTTTGTGATCTTAGTAAGGAAAAGATAACTTAGATAAGATGCAGAAAACATTAAAGAAAAAAATTGGTTAAATGACCTTTATAAAAATTAAAAGTATATATACTTTCAAAAGACAAGATGATGAGACTTCTGGAAAGGCCATGTGATGAAAGAAGAAATAAACAATTCAATAACTATAGTTGGAGACTTTAATGCCCTACTTTCAATAATGGATAGAAGACCTAGGCAGAAAATCAAGAATGACATAAAAGACTTGAATAACACTATAAATCAACTAGATCTAACAGATATCTCTAAAACACTCCACTCAACAAAGGCAGAATATGCTTTCTTCTCAAGTACATATAGAATATTCCCCAGGATAGACTATAGAGTTGGCCATAAACAAACTGTCAGTAAATTTTATTTATTTATTTTAAAATTTATTTATTTTCAGCATAACAGTATCATTATTTTTTCACCACACCCAGTGCTCCATGCAATCCGTGCCCTCTATAATACCCACCACCTGGTACCCCGACCTCCCACCCCCCCGCCACTTCAAACCTCTCAGATTGTTTTTCAGAGTCCATAGTCTCTCATGATTCACCTCCCCTTCCAATTTACCCCAACCCCCTTCTTTCTAACTCCTCATGTCCTCCATGATTTTTGTTATGCTCCACAAATAAGTGAAACCATATGATAATTGACTCTCTCTGCTTGACTTATTTCACTCAGCATAATCTCTTCCACTCCTGTCCATGTTACTACAAAAGTTGGGTATTCGTCCTTTCTGATGGAGGCATAATACTCCATAGTATATATGGGCCACATCTTCCTTATCCATTGCCAAAGCAATCTTGAAAAAGAAAAACAAAACTGGAGGTATCATAATTACAGACTTATATTACAAAGTTATATTACAAAGCTGTAGGGTATCACTTCCATAAATAAAATACAGTTATTAGATTGTGTAAATTTAACATTGACAATTCTATTATCTTCCATAGAGCTCATATGCAAATTATGTGCTGAGGGATATTGGTGTGTATTTAATTGCTGAAACAAAACAACCCCCTCCCAAACATAAGACTCAACTACCTGCTGTCCAAAGAAACACAAATCCCAGGTGTGATTATTTTTTCAATATAGGTCACTCAGTTTCTTAGGCTTTGCATGCTTTGACTCTATAGGTTTTTAGACTATTCAAACATAGAGTTTGCTTCACTCAATCAAAGAAAACACTTTTTTGTTGATAAGTTAACATTGTTTTCTCAATAACAACTCTATCTTGATTAAAAAAAAGAAAACAATGTGAACCACAAAGATTGAAATGATCTTTTTTAGTAGAAAAAAATGTATTTCATTATGTTCTATAGCAAATTATCAAGAGCCGTAATATCCCACCAAAGACATATATACATTATTTAAAATATAACAATTTTTCTAAAAATTTTAGTAACAAATTTCCAAATTAAGGATTACTGTTCTACTAAAAAAAAAAAAAATTACTTAAAATTGTGCTTCTTGGGATGCCTGGGTGTCTCAGTTGGTTAAGCAGCTGCCTTCGGCTCAGGTCATGATCCCAGCGTCCTGGGATTGAGTCCCACATCCGGCTCCTTGTGCTCAGCAGGTAGCCTGCTTCTCCCTCTGCCTCTGCTTGCCATTCTGTCTGCTTGTGCTCGCTCTCTCTCTCCCTCTCTCTCTCTGACAACTAAATAAATAAAATTTAAAAAAAATTGTGCTTCTTGTACTGCATGCTTAAAACAAAATATTAAAATATTTAATTTTTTAGCATATATTAGATATTCTGTATTTGTTGAATAAATTAAGAATATTTAAATTTTATCATGTCATTTTATCTTAAAGTTTACTTGAAAAGATTAGAGGTTGCAAAATATTTTTTTAAAATTTGGTATCTACACGAAATAATGGTTGGTCAGAAAGGACTGAATTTTGTAAATAATGTGATTTTAAATATAACTTCTTTTTTTAACACTAATAATTTAAGTATCTGGTTTTGGGAATGGTGGCATTTGCTGAAAAATTAAATGATTGCAAATTTTCCAAGCTTAAAAAACAACAACAACAACAACAAAGCTGTAGTAATAAAGACAGTATGGTACTGGCACAAAAACAGACACATAGATCAACAGAGCAGAAGAGAAAACCCAAAAATAAACCTACAAATATACAGTCAATTAATCTTCAAAAAAGAAGGAAAGAATATCTACTGGAAAAAACAGTCTCTTCAACAAATGGTGTTGGAAAACTGGCCAGCTGCATGCAAAAGAAGGAAAATGGACTACTTTCTCACACCTAACACAAAAACAAACTAGAAATGAAATAAAGACCTAAATGAGAGTCCTGAAAGTATGAAAATCCTAGAAGAGGGGCGCCTGGGTGGCTCAGTGGATTAAGCCGCTGCCTTCGGCTCAGGTCATGATCTCAGTGTCCTGGGATCGAGCCCCGCATGGGGCTCTTTGCTCAGAGGGAGCCTGCTTCTCTCTCTCTCTCTCTGCCTGACTCTCCGCCGACTTGTGATCTCTCTGTCAAATAAATAAATAAAATCTTAAAAAAAAAAAAAAAAAAGAAACAAAATCCTAGAAGAGAGCACGGTTGGTAATTTCTCTGACATGGATGTAGCAACAGTTCTCTAGAACTCTCCCCAGTGGCAAGGGAAATAAAAGCTAAAATAAGCTACTGGGACTACATCAAAATAAAAAGCTCCTGCACAGTGAAGGAAATAATAAACAAGACCAAAAAACAACTGACAGAATGGGAGAAGATCTTTGCAAATGACATATAAAATAAAGGCTTAGTACCCAAATATATATGAACTTATACAACTCAACACCAAAACCCAAATAATCCAATTAAAAATGGACAGAAGACATGGACAGACATTTCTCCAAACAAGACATCCAGATGGTCAACGGAAACATGAAAATATGCTCAACACCACTCATTATCAGGGAAATGCATATCAAAGCTACATTGAGTTATCACCTCATACCTGTCATAATGGCTAAAATAAAAAACAAAAGAAACAAGGGTTGGTGAGGATGTAAAGAAAAAGGAACCCTGGTGGGAATGTAAACTGGTGCAGCCATTGTGGAAAACAGTATTGAGGTTCCTTAAAGTTAAAAATAGAACTATCTATGATCCAGTAATCACACTACTGGCATTTACCCCCAAAATACAAAAACACGAATTCAAAGGGACACATGTACCCCGTGTTTATTGTAGCATTATTTATAATAGCCAAACTATGGAAGCAGCCCATGTGTCCATCTATTGTTATATTTTAAATAATGTATATATGTCTTTGGTGGGATATTACGGCTCTTGATAATTTGCTATAGAACATAATGAAATACATTTTTTTCTACTAAAAAAGATCATTTCAATCTTTGTGGTTCACATTTGCAACAACATGGATGGAGCTAGAGAGTATAATGCTAAGTGAAATACATCAGTCAGAGAAAGACAAATACCACGTGATTTCACTCATACATGAAATTTAAGAATCAAATGAGCAAAGAAAAAAGTGAGAGAGACAGAGACAAACCAAGGAACAGACTCTTAGCTATAGAGAACAAACTAATGGTTACCAGAGGGGAGGTAGGTGGGAGGATGGGTTAAGTAGGTGAAGGGGGTTAAAGAGTACACTAATTGTGATGAGCACTGAGAAATATATAGAATTGTTCAATCATCATATTGTACACCTGAAACTAATATAACATTGTATGTTAACTATACTGGAATTAAAATAAAACACTTAATAAAAAATAAACTGAAATATTAAGCAAAAAGAAAATGTATATGATACAGCTAAAGTAGTATTTAGAGGGAGATTTATAGCTTTGAAGGCTGATATGAAGAAGGAAGAAAGATATCAAGTCAATAATCTAATTTTACATCAAGGGAACTGGAGAAAAGAAGAAACTGAACCCAAAGCAAGAAGAACAAAGGAAATAGTAAAGTTTAGAGTAGAAATAAGAATAGGATACTTACAATTGAATTAACAAACCAAAAAGTTGGTCTTCTGAACAAGAAAATGGAAACACTATTATTATTAAGGAAAGAAGAGGGAGGACTTAAGTTACAAAAATCAAGAATAAAAGAGGGGACACAACTACGAACTTTACAGAAATAAGAAGAAATATAAAAGGATAACTTAAATAAAACTGTATACCAACAAATTTGAGAGATAAATTGGAAAAATTCCTGAAAAGACATAAACTACCTAAACTAACTCAACAAAACAGAGAAAATATGAATAGTCTTATAACAAGTTAAAATACCAGCTTTGTAATTTTAAAACTTCCCACAAAGGAAAGCCCAGGCCCACATGGCTTGACTGGTGAATTAAACATTTAAAACATTTAACATTTAAAATATTTAAACCATTTAAAACATTAATATTAAATATCAAATATTTAGAGTTAATACCTAACCTTCACAAACTTTCAAAAATAAAAAAGGATAGGGACGCCTGGGTGGCTCAGTTGGTTAAGCAGCTGCCTTCGGCTCAGGTCATGATCCCAGCGTCCTGGGATCGAGTCCCGCATCGGGCTCCTTGCTCGGCAGGGAGCCTGCTTCTCCCTCTGCCTCTGTCTGCCTGTGCTCACTCGCTCACTCTCCCTCTATGCCTGACAAATAAATAAATAAAATCTAAAAAAAAAAAAAAAAAAGGATAGAATATTTTCCAATTCATTCTATGAGGCCAGGATTACCCTGATATCAAAACCAGGCAAAGATATGGTGAGTACTGTGAAATGTGTAAGCCTAATGGTTCACAGACCTGTACCCCTGGGGCAAATAATACATTATATGTTAATTAAAAAAAACAGGCAAAGACATCACTGGAAGGGAAAATATAGACCAATATCTTTTATGAATTCAGAGGCAAAAATCCTCAATAAAATGCTAGTAATGTGAATCCATAAACATATGCAAATGGTTATACATCACATACATGTGGGATTTATTCCAGGAACTCAAGGTTAGTTTAATTCAACTTAGGAAATTTGACAAATGTAATATATACTAAATAGGATAAAAAGACAAAACACATGATCATCTCAACACACACAGAAAAATTTGACAAAATTGGTATCATTTCATGATAAAAATACTCAGCAACTAGGAAAAGAGGGAAATTTCTTAACATGATAAAGTACATACACCAAAAAAAATCCTAAAGCTAACATTATACTTAATAGTAAAACAAGACAAGGATGTCTGTTCTTCCCACTTCTATTCAACATTACTGGAGGTTCTAGCCAGGGCAATTAGGCATGAAAAATAAAAGGTATTCAGGTTAGGAAGGAAGAGGTAGAATGATAAAATGATCTCTATTTGCAGATGACATGATCTTGTGTATAGTGAATCCTAAGGAATCCAGTAGAACACACAAAAACTAGCAAATAAAGGATCATTTTCATATATAAAACTCAATTATACTTGTATACATTAGAAACAAGCAATCTGAAAATGAAATTAAGAAAACAGTTCCATTTACAAAATCATCAAAAAGAATAGACTAGTAAGAAATACATTTAACAGGAGTAAAAGATTTGTATACTAAAACGTGTAAAACATTGTTGAAAAAATTTAATACAATCTAAATAAACAGAAAGACATCCTATAATCATGGATCAGAAGACAATACATGGCTGATTACCTTGGACCTTTCTGAGTTGCTTCCTTTGTTTCTATTTGGCATATGCTATGTAAATAAAACACAATTCATCTCCTACCTCCCACCCCCAAAGAAGACAATGTTGTTAAGATGGCAATATTCCCCAAATTGATTTAGATTCAGTGAAGCCACTATTAAAAATCCCAGCTGGTGACTTTTTTTTCTTTAGAGAAACTGACAAGTTGACATGAAAATTCATAAAGAAATGTAAGGGACCCAGAATAGCTAAAACAATTTTGAAAAAGAACCAAACTGGAAGACTCACATCTCTTGATTTCAAAATTTACTATAAAGACAGTATAGTATTAGCATAAGGATAGAACTGCATATCACTGGAGTAGAATTTAGAGTCCAAAAATAAACCTTTACATTTACGATCAATTGATTTCTGAGAGGGGTGCCAAGACAATTCAATGGGAGAAAAATAGGCTTCAACAAATGGTACTAGATAAATGACATGCGCACATGCAAAAAAAAAAAAAAAACAAAAAAAAAACATGCTCCTTTCTTGCATCACATGCAAAAGTTAACTCAAAATAGATCAAACACTCAAATGTAAGGAATAAAATTATAACCCTTAGACATTACTAATGATAACTCAAAACATATGTCGACAAAGAATGCTCATAGCAGGGAGCGCCTGGGTGGCTCAGTTGGTTAAGAAGAAAACAGGAGTAAATCTTTGTGACCTCACATCAGGTAATGGTTTCTTAGATATGACAAAACTTAAAGTGAAAACAGAGAAAGTTTATACATTGAATTTTATCAAAATTTGAAACTTCTGATCTGCAAACAGTATTAGTAAAACCTACAGAATGGGAGTAAATATTTGCAGATTATATACCTGATAAGGGTTTTATGTCCAGAATAGATAAGGGACTTTCATATATAATAATATATATTAGGACAATCTCATTAAAAATGGGAAAGGGAGGGTCTCCTGAGTGGCTCAGTTAAGCGTCTAACTCCTAATTTTGGCTCAGGTCATGATCTCAGGGTTGTAAGACAGAGGTCCCTGTCAGCTCTGTTCTGGGCATGAAGCCTGCTTAAGATTCTCTTTCTCTTCCTCATCCTCTACCCCTCCCCCACCTCTCCCAACTCTCCAAAAAATAAATAAATAAATAAATAAATAAAAATAAAAAAAAATAAATGGGAAAAAATCAGAAGACATTTCTCTAAAGATTTACAGAGTCTAATTCACACATGAAAAGGTGCTCAATTTCATTTGCCATTAGGAAATGTAAAGCAAAGGAATAGGACTTCACACCCACTAAGATGGTTAAAATAAAAAAGACAAGATAATAAACAAGTATTGGCAAGGATACGGAGAAGTTAGAACCCTTAGACATTACTAATGATAACTCAAAACATATGTCCACAAAGAATGTTCATAGCAGGGGGCGCCTGGGTGGCTCAGTTGGTTAAGCATGTGCCTTCAGCTTGAGTCATGATCCCAGGATCCTGAGATTGAGTTCCTGAGTGGACTCCCTGTTCAGTGGGGTGTCTGCTTCTCCCTCTCCCTCTCACCCTGCCCTCTTGTGTGCTCGCTCACTCACTCACTCTCTCTCAAATAAATGAAATCTTAAAAAAAAAATGTTTGTATCAGGCTTTATTCATAATAGCCAAAAATGGAAACAATCCAAATGTCCATCAACTGATGAATGGATAAAGAAAATGTAGTATGTTCACACAATGCACTATTGTCTGGCAACTAAAAGGAATGAAGTACTGATACAAGCTATAACATGGATGAAACTCGAAAACATTTTACAAAATGAAAGGAGCTAACCACAATATATTCATATTATATGATACCATTTGTATAAAATGTTCCAAATAGGCAAATCCAGAGATGCAGAAAATGGTTTCGTGGTTACAGGAGCCTGGGTGGGTAAGGAAGGGTCACTAAGGGGATATGGAGAGTGACTGCTAATGAGTACAAGGTATATTTTTGGAGTGTTGAAATGTTCTAAAAGTAGATTGAAATGATGGTTGCACAACTCTGTGAATATCCTAAAATCCACTGACTTGCATACTTTAAATGGTGAATGGTAGGATATGTGAGTTATATTTCAATAAAGCTATTTTAAAAGGGCTTCATTAAGAAAATAAAATTGGAAGCTACAGATTGGGAAACATTATTTACAAAATGTAGTATGATGAAAGACATGTATCTTAAATGAATAAAGAACTCTTAAAATATTGGGAACACAACTCGCTATTTAAAAATGGGGAAAAGATTTGAACAGACACTTCACCAAAGAAGTTATATTACATGGATGCCAAATAAACACATGAAAAGTTGCCCAATCAACATGGATAGTCATGAGGGAGATATAAGGTAACACTACCATGAGTGATTAGTAGATATCCATTAGAATGTCTAAAACTAAAAGAAAAACATCTGACAACATCCAGTCTATGAGGATCTGCAACAACTGGATTTCTCATACATTTCTGTTGGGAACACAAAAAGCATAGCTGGTTTGCCTAGTAGTCCTGCAGTTCTTAAAAAATTAAACGTACCGGGCGCCTGGGTGGCTCAGAGGGTTAAGCCGCTGCCTTCGGCTCAGGTCATGATCTCAGGGTCCTGGGATCGAGTCCCGCATCGGGCTCTCTGCTCAGCAGGGGCCCTGCTTCCCTTCCTTCTCTCTCTGCCTGCCTCTCTGTCAAATAAATAAGTAAAATCTTAAAAAAAAAAATTAAACGTACCAACTTGCATTCCCACCAACAGCCACTTTGGAGAACAGTGTGGAGATTCCTCAAGAAATTAAAAATCGAGCTTCCCTATGACCCTGCAATCGCACTCCTGGGTATTTACCCCAAAGATACACATGTAGTGAAAAAAGGGCCATCTGTACCCCAATGTTCATAGCAGCAATGGCCACGGTCACCAAACTGTGGAAAGAACAAAGATGCCCTTCAACAGACAAATTGACAAGGAAGATGTGGTCCATATACACTATGGAGTATTATGCCTCCATCAGAAAGGATGAATACCCAACTTTTGTAGCAACATGGATGGGACTGGAAGAGATTATGCTGAGTTTTTAAGTCAAGCAGAGAGGGTCAATTATCATATGGTTTCACTTCTTTGTGGAGCATAACAAATAGCATGGAGGACATAGGGAGATGGAGAGGAGAAGGGAGTTGAGGGAAATTGGAAGGGGAGATGAACCATGAGAGACTATGGACTCTGAAAACCAATCTGAGGGTTTTGAAGGGGGGGGGGTGGGCGGTTGGGGGAGCCAGGTTGTGGATATTACGGAGGGCACGTATTGCATGGAGCACTGGGTATAGTGCATAAACAATGAATTCTGTTACACCAAAAAGAAATTAAAAAAAAAATTAAACGTACACTTACCACACAACTCAGCAATCCTACTCATCAGTATTTACTCAAGAAAAATAAAAACCTGTTTACAAAGGTTTTTTTTCCCCATGAATGTCCTTAGCAATTTTATTCATAATATCCCAAACTGGAAGAAACTCAAGTGTTCATTAACAGGTGAATGGATAAATAGATCATTCACTCAATGGAATACTGCTCAGCAACAGAAAGATGAAGTACTGGTGCTCACAACAACATGGATAAATTTCAAGTGACTTAGGCCAAGTGACAGAAGGTAGAAAAAACCCCCCTACATATTGTATGATTCCTCTCACATGAAAATCTAGAAAAGGAAAAGGAAAAACAAGATAAATAAATATCTACTATTTGGGCTAGGAGTAGAGGAAAAGATTGAAGGTAATGGACCATGAAGGAACTTGTGGGGTGACATCTATTGTGTCTAGATTGGGGTGGTGATTATATAGTCATATAAATTTATCATGAATCATTGATTTGCACAATGACAAAGGGCACATTTTAATGAATGTAAATTATACCTCAATAAAGTTGATTAAAATTTTTAGAAAAAAAAATCAAAGAAATGTGGGGCTTATGGTGGTAGGGAATCGCTATAGATTGAATGTTTGCTTTTCCCTTAAAATTCATATGTTGAAATCTAATCCCTAACATGATGATGGTAGGAGGTAGAGCCTTCAGGAAGTGCTCAGGTCATGAGGGCCGATCCCCGTAAATGGGAAATAATAATGGGAAAAGTACTCCCTTGCCCCTTCTGTCGTATTAAGGACACAGTGTAAAGAACCAAGAAGTGGACTCCCACCAAATACTGAATCTGGTGGTATCTTGATCTTAGACTTCCCAGCTTCCAGAATTTTAAGAAAAAAATTGATGTTATTTCTAAGCTATTCAGTCTATGGCATTTTGTTAAAATAGCCCAAATGAATGAAAACAGTAATTTACAAGGGATTATTGATAGCAACAACCTGAAATCCACTGATGTTAGCCAATCCTTACTTGAAGTGTATAAGGACTGAAGACTCCTAACTCCCAGAACAGAGATCTAGCTGCTATACCACATTCTCAGTTCTTTTTGGTGTGTGTAATATTATTGTATATGAATCCAAAGCATTTTGAAAAAGGGTGAAACATTAGTAAGTTTCAAACTCAAATATATTGAGTTTCTGACATGATAACTAGCCAGTAATCTCAGAGAAGGAGCATACTCCAGGACTGGTCTGGATTAAGTGAACCCTGACACAAAGATCTGAGGGAAAGACATTTATTTGGGATATTTTTAATGTGGATAAAAGCATTAACACACCAGTCCTAAGAGTGCTATCCAGGGGACTGCCTGCAAGATCAGCCCTTGGCTGGATTCAGGGAACTTGGATTTTGAGAGGGTTCCCAAAATCCTTGTATGAATGGCTCACTGTGCCTAAACCTCAGGTAAACAATGTGGTTTGTACTAAGCACCTACTTTCCTTTTGGGAGTCTGGGGTTTGGGCACATGCCACACAGATGACCAACTCTAATTAAAGACTTTGGGCACTGAGTCTCTATTGAGCCTTCCCAGCGACAGCTTTTTGAACATGCCATCACAACATGTTGCTGTGGGAAGAAGTCACATCCTATGTGATCTACTGGAGGAGACATTTTAGAAGCTTGTTTCTGGTTTCTTTTGGGCTTTACCCCATGCGCCTTTTCTTTTTGCTCTTAGCTGTAATAAATCACAACCATGAGTATGACTATATACTGAGTTGTGTGAATCCTGCTAGTGAATCACTGAACCTGGTGGAGGGGAGTCTTGAAGATCCCCAACACAAGAGATGATCGCTGAAGACACGAAGAAGGGTAGGAATAATGGACCTTGAAAGGATATATTTTTAAATAAGTTACCAGAGTAGACAAGAGAGGCAAAATTCTCATGGGGAACATGCACTTCAGAGTTATCTGCTCAAGTAGCAAGAAGGATGTGATATTTATCACCCAACTATAGAGGTGGTATTAATTGTCTGGAACTTTCAGGCCACCCTGTGCACAGGCCCAGTGGGCTCTGATGGTCACAGCCAGCCTGCGAGCAAAGAGCTTCAGTTGGAAGTCAGGCTTGCTTGTACGCAAATTATAAATGCTTGTGGTTGGAGCACTTCTCCCACAGCCTCTACAAGGCATAAAATCAAACAGGATTGGGAGGGAGACAAACCATAAGTGACTCTTAATCTCACAAAACAAACTGAGGGTTGCTGGGGGGAGGGGGTTTGGGAGAAGGGGGTGGGATTATGGACATTGGGGAGGGTATGTGTTTTGGTGAGTGCTGTGAAGTGTGTAAACCTGGTGATTCACAGACCTGTACCCCTGGGGATAAAAATATATGTTTATAAAAAATAAAAAATTATATTAAAAAAAAATCAAACAGGAACATGGAACTGTCGTCCAGTCATTTCACATGCTACCCTCTGCCTTCCTTAGGATGAATTACTTGTACCTTATTCCCACTAGGGAGCCCTTGCCTCCCAGGAGAGTCCTTTATAAGCTGCAGTCTGGCCCAGTGCAGCTTGAGAGCATAAAGGAGAGTTTGCCTTATCCATGTAAGATGGAAATAAGGTCTTAATTCTCGCTCTGCTCTCAAGTCCTGGAAGTCCTGGTCACAGGAAGCCTGCCAGGGTTTACTGTTTCTTTTGTTTTACCTCTTTACCAGCCCAGTCTAATTAGTAGAGTGAATAGCTTCCTCTCCCACAGAATGGGCACCCAGTCTAAGCCTCAGGCTCTCTCTCTCCTCAGGACACAGGCTCCTTCATCAGACTACATTACTGAGAGATACTCTACCTGTGTATTGTGTAGGTCCACTGGGGATGATCTACCCTGCCTGCTCTGGCTTACTTATGGTTTCCTCATTCTACCTTTTCCTACTTACATAGTTAGAAATTCACTAATTATTTAAATTTATTTAACATAATTAACCGTTATATTAGTTCCAGGCCTACAATATAATTTTCCAACAATTCTATATATTTCTCAGTGTTCATCAAGAGAAGTCTACTCTCAATCTATTTCAAGTGTACTCCTTCGTCTGTTTCATCCATCCCTCCACATACGTCTCCTCTGGTTACCACCAGCTTCTCTGTATTTAAGAGTCTGGTTTTTTCTCTTTTTAAAAATTTTTGTTCATTTGTTTTGTTCTTATATTCCCACATAAGTGAAACCATAGGGTATTTCTTTTTCTGATTTATTTCACTTAGTATTGTACTCTCTAGGTCCATCCATGTTGCAAATGGCAAGATTTCATTCTTTTTTATGGCTGAGTAATATTCTATTGTACATGTATAACATATCTTTCTCCATTTATTTGTAGATGGACACTTGGGTTGCTTACTTAATTAGGCTCTTGTAAATAATGCTGCAATAAACATACAAGTGCATTGTGTTTTTTAATTTAAAACATTAAATTAAGTGAATGTACTTAAATTCTAGTGTTTTCATTTTCTTTGGATAAATACCCAGTAGTTGAATTACTGGATCATATAATAATCCTTTTTTTTTTTTTTTTTGAGACAACTTCATGCTGTTTTCCATGGTGACTGCACAAGTTTGCATTCTTACCAACAGTGCATGAGGGTTCCTTTTTACTCACATCTTCACCAACATTTGTTACTTCTTGTGTTTTTAATTTTAGACATTCTGACAGGTGTGAAATGTTATTTCACTGTTTTATTTTTATTTTTTCCCTTTCATTGTGTTTTAGTTTGCATTTCCCTGATGATTACTAGAAATTCATTATTTTTAAGATGGGATTATTCAGAGCACCTATCTCATAGGGTTGTTGTGAGGTATGTCAGATAATACCAGGAAAGTGCTTAAAACTGCCTGGAACACAGCAAGCAGTCGATATTATTTTGTATGTATAAATAGTTGGCAGATGAGTATTTATTAGATTAAAAAATGAAATGTTCAGATTGCTTCAACTTGCTCATTGAAATGCATAGGCAGACTAGAGAGGTAATAGATTCTTCAGGAACACTTAGATGATTTTAAATTTCAACTTCTGAAAAATATCAAAAGTTCTAGGTAAAATATTATTCCTCTCAAACAGTTGTGATGTACCGGTTCAACTTCTAAATTCAAGGTTGCTAGGTAGACTTAGTGAAATTCTTGTTCAAGAAATGGAAGGTAATAAAATGGTAACTCTTATAAACTCACTGTCATCTTCTACTACCCATATAGTTTAATCTTCAAAAAAAAAAAAAAAAGCTTGATATTTACAGAGCAGATCTGAAAACCCCTCCTTCTATAACTGCTTGTGAGAACAGAGGCTATGGCCAGAAAACTTAGAATGCTCAAATCAGAGACACAGAAGCCACAGGGCTTCAGACATACACACAAAGAGATGAGCCAGTCCTGTGGTCACACATGATTAGCAACAGACATTGAGCAAGCATGGTGGAAGGAAAAGGACACTCCTGGGAATTCCGTTGTGAAGATAGCACTTCAGGTGACCTTGGAACAAAAGCATAAGCAAGAACTCAGGACTTGTCAGGCAACTGGTACAAAGGCTGTATGACCCAAATGGGACTGGGCCAGCAGGTAAAAATGTGTGGCAGAATTTCCACAGTGCAGAAAGAAATTCAGAATGGAAATGATTTCTTAGCCACTCTTGGCTAAAGGTTGCTTTAAGGAGTGACTTAACTGTTGGTATCAGAACTCAATGTGTATCATGTTGTCAGTTTCATCATGGTAATGTTTACTGAATATTGTGCTTATTCTAGAACGGGAGTTTGGCTATTCTCAACTAATCTTTTGCGGTCTTTATTACAACTCTTTTTGCTATACCCTATTTTGATGTACCCTACTCCTATGCTCTCATTTTTCTGCTAGGACTCTGCTGATAAAATATTTTAGAATATGTGCTGCCAAAGCGAGCACTGATAAAATATTTTAAAATATAATCTATATGACAATTTAATTAATTTTAATAATGAATATGCCTGATACTGAAGATAAACAGTACAGCTCTAATCTGCGAACTCAACCTTCTTTCTTTTTGATTTGAAAATTACTTGCTTTTTTTGGGTGCCTGGGTGGCAGACTTTAACCCACTTTTACAGTGGGTTAAAGTCTCTGCCTTTAGGGGCGCCTGGGTGGCTCAGTGGGTTAAAGCCTCTGCCTTCAGCTCAGGTCATGATCCCAGGGTCCTGGGATCGAGCCCCACATCGGGCTCTCTGCTCTGCAGGGAGCCTGCTTCCTCCTCTCTCTCTCTCTCTGCCTGCCTCTCTGCCTACTTGTGATCTCTGTCTGTCAAATAAATAAATAAAATCTTAAAAAAAAAAAGTTAAAAAAAAAAGTCTCTGCCTTCAGTTCAGGTCATGATCCCAGGGTTCTGGGATCGATCCCCCCATTAGGCTCTCTGGGGGTTGCTATCTGCCTCCACTCCCCCCACCCCGCTTCTCTGCCTACTTGTGATCTCTGTCTGTCAAATAAATAAAATCTTAAGAAAAAGGAAAATTACCTGCTTTTTGAAGTAATGAATATTCAAGATCTATAGTTTAATACTCTAGGTTTGCTAAGATTTCTGTCTTCCTTGAGTCCAAAGTAATCAGTGTAAGGATTCTCTGGTTCTTAAGATCATCCTTGTCAATTTTTCTTAACGCAAAAATACTTTAGGAATTCATGTCAAGATCAGTTTTACAAAGATAATGTTAGGAAAGGGACTGCATGAGCTAAACTAACACATTTGCATTTCATATTCGGAGATTGGGATAAGGGAGAGGGGTGTCTATAGAATACAGGTAAGGCCGCCCTCTAGTTGTTGTGGACTTATGTAGGTCATTTCATCAAGGACAAAAACGCAAATCTGCTAATACTTACATATGTTAAAGAGCCACATGATCATGGTTTAGTTCTCTTTGTTCACTGTTCTTAATTTAGCTAATTTTTGTTACCAGATCAGAACTACCACACGCTGTTTAAATCAGAACATGCTAAATTGTTTTTCTTTAGCCCTTCGGAAAGCTCTTTCCTGCTAAGCACATTACTCTTGGGTTTTGTTTTTGTTTTATTTTTAAAGACTTATCCCTTAGAAACTCTAGTGAACACAGACCATGGATTTTTACAGTTACTCTTCTAAGCTTTGTGAATGGAAAGGGCGGTACTAGAATCTACCCTTTAAAGTAGCACTAGAGTGCCACCTACTGGCCAAACAGCTTTAGTGGCTGTGTGAGAGAGGCTTACCTCTGAGAGTAAGAAAGCATTGGGAGACAGATGCTCTCAATAGGTGAATATGCCAATCCAAAAGGAAATGGTTTCTGCCTTTAAAAACGTATACATTTCTTCAAGCTATTTTGATAAATCTATGCTGCATATGCCAATACAAACAGGCAAAAATTCAAAAGCTTGACAATACAGTGTCTCCGCAAGGCACAGTTACACTCACAACACAAAATGTTATGATCCCTCTAAGGGGAAATTTGGAATATCTAAGAAAGCCATATATGCACTTATCCTTGACTCAGCAACTGCACATTAGCCTGAACATGAACTACCAGCAATATAAAGATACATATGCAAAGATTCTTCATTGTGACCTGATTTGTAATTGCAAAATACTGAAAGCTTCATAAATGTCCCAATATAGGAAAGTGGTTGAATAACTACAGTACATATATATGATATAGTATTATGCAAGTATTAAAAGAAAGAATAAGTAAGATCTGTAGGAACTGATATGGAGGATTTTCCAGGATTTGTTAGGCAGACAGAAACAATTTTTAACAATTGACATCTGTATCAATGCTGTTTTTTTGACCTAATCCAGGAAATATTTTAATTTTTAGTATTAAAATCTGTGGTGAACAGGGAATGGTAGAGATGGCTGAAGAAGGCATTTTAAGACAGGTACATCTGTCTTTGCCTTCCCTGGGCCCACAATCCTGACATATTCACTAATGTACTGTGTGTGGCAGGACACTTCTCTCAGTAGATAGATAGGTAGAGATATATAGATAAAGATATGGATCTGAAACAGTAAATTGTGTTTAGGTTTAGATGTATGAACTGAATCACACACCGAATGTGCTATTTTGCAGAATTCACAAATTATTCTAGAATAGACGATAGCAGGTGGACCAGAGTGTAGTTAGAGTGTTCAAGGTTTTACAAGATCTGCAGGGTGCCTGGGTGGCTCAGAGGGTTAAAGCCTCTGCCTTCAGCTCAGGTCATGATCCCAGAGTCCTGGGATAGAGCCCCACATTGGGCTCTCTGTGCAGCAGGGAGCCCACTTCCCCCTCTTTCTCTGCCTGCCTCTCTGCCTACTTGTGATCTCTGTCAAATAAATAAATAAATAATTTTACAAGATCTGTTTGACATAGGTGTGTATTGACTTAAATTTCAAGCTCAGAGTAGAGAAGAACTTATTACTTCCCAAATTATAAAATCTGCCCTGCTTCTGGCATAGATGCTCACATTTCCCTTTCTGTTGTTGTTCTTCCAACGGGCTGGTCATTTTAATTTTTCTTATCCTTTTCTTTTTTTTCTTACTTTAAATTTCAGAGGCATCTCTGTTTTATAGCTTTATTATAGTAATAACTTTACAGATTTATTTTTCTATGAAGCTGTGGGTTCCTTGATTTTTTTTTTTTTTTTTACCTGTGCTGCAGGAAAATACTGGGTAAAATGCCAGGTAAAAATACCGGGCACTGGAGAGGCTGCACAGACCAAGCCCTGGAGCGAGCACAACCAACTGCAGGCTAGATCCTTCCAGCCTGAGATGTCTCTCCTGTGTCTTCTACTGACAAAGCTTCCCATCATGATGGGGCAAAGGAAACATTTAAATTATCACAGGCTGGGTGAAAAGAATGAGCTGAGACAGTAAACCCACAACCTGTGTAAGATGTGTCCATATATGCTTCCTATACCTATCCCTCCAAGAGCTTAATTTTTGTCTTTTTTTCATTGTCTTTCTCTTCCTTAACATGTAATTCATAAGTATGTGCACAATTTTTGTTGCCTGATATGTGTATGTCTGTGTACATATATTTTTCCTTTAAAATTTTCCAATTAGAAAATTCAATATTACGTATTCTTTCCTGAGCCCCTTTACCTGTTATGAGGGGGGGAGGAAAATACGGTGAGTTTATTTTTGCAATTAGTCTATAAAACAGAATTCCATAACCATAGTAGGTAAATAGATAAATAAATGTACCATAGTAGATAAATAGATAAATAAATGTATAGGTAGAGGCAGGCATATGGATGAAAGCACAGATGGACGCATAGAGAAAATAGAACTAGATTGAAACAGGAATGCATTCATACATTAAAAATTATCACAGTAAAAGAGACATCTCTTAAAAATTGAAGTCTGTAGGCCATAAATGCAGTCACTGGCATTAGAAATTTAGGGAAGTTTGAGACGGCATCTCATCTTGGCCATCATACCTATCTTTGTTCCCAATATATCAGCCTTCTTCATCTTCATCCCAACATATTCAATTTCCTATCTTTGGGGGCAGGTCTCTTTAATTAATTTTCAAAACAGATTAATAAGGCTGTGCCAATCTGGGGGTCTGTGTATGAATAGAAACATACATATTTACTTTTACACTTTACACTCACGCATGTTTTGGTTCTAAATGTCTCATTGGGATCTGAGGGTCAGTGGCTCTGACCTCTGAGGTTCTTGTTTTTCCCAGTTCTTGTTTCCCAGTTCTTGTTTTTCCCAGTAAGAAATCTCTTGTGCTTCTTTAGGGGCATACTTATATTTATTTTCTCATGCTGTTTTTCCAAGGGGCTGGTTTTGGTGTTGTTTTTTCTTATCTTTTCCTCTTCATCTTGTAATACTTTATTGTGTATCTCTTTATTATTGTTTTGTCATATTGCCTCATATATTTCTAATAGGTCTGTAATTTTTGTATTTTTAATTAATTTTTTCATTCAGTGGAATAATCATATATATTTGCACAATATATTTTGCATTCTCTTTCCTTCTTTTAACCAGTTCTTCCAAGTAGGTTATATAGCAATTTGTGGTCTAAATTCTCTTTACTAATTTATACTGAAACCCCAGTGAATTATTGATTCTGCTCTTTCAGGACTCCAATTTTCCACAAATGAGGAAAACATCAGAATTATTCCACTGGGAGGTGAATGAAATAAATCAATGCTTCTTAGGTATTTTTCTATACAATAGAAAGCATTATTTATTGAGCATGCAAACATTCTTTTAGATCTTTATAAAAAAAGTTTGGCCATAGAGGGTCAGATCCATAAAGACAGCTCTTTGGCTTTAATTATTTTAGATGCAAAATTTTGTATCTAAGAAACATTAAGACTAGTATTTATTGCACACTGTCATTCATATTTTTTTCCACACAAACAACATCAACATGCTTAAAAACCCCACAATCACCTTGGAATCCCAATAAGATATGCAGGTCACAAGTATGATTTTTACTCATGGAAAAATTAAGGTGCAGAAATGTGCAATGAGTCCAAGTCATATACTAAGTATCTTTTCTTAATGAAAAATCACTTCCATTTCAACCAACTTTTAAATCATGCTTAACAAAGATATTATTTCAACTTTATGTCATGCCATAGTTCTTTATAAAGGATTGAATTTTATATTCTGGTCAAAGGAAGCAATATTCGGAGTGGACTTCCTTGCAAACATATTGCTGAGAGAAATGTTAAGGAATAAAAAATAGCATTACCTGAATCCCAGAACTGAGAAGTGAGGGAACAGCTTTCTCCAACTGGAGACAGTCAAAGGCAAGGTACCAGGAAAATGTGTGGGAAGCACAGATTCTCAGGTCATGATGGTAATGCAATACAACAATAACAAAAAACAAAACAAAACAAAACAAAAAAAACCCCCAAAACCCAAAACCAAACCAAACCAAAAGAGGAAAAAAACTAAAGGAGGCAGTCAAAGAATGATAAGTAGATGAATTAGCCAAGGTTCCCCAGACTGTCTAGTGGATGCCTTCCCATTATCTGGGCCACCAGTTTTGCCAATTCAGTTCTTAAAAAAAAATTTTTTTTTATTATGTCACCATACAGTACATCATTAGTTTTTGATGTAGTGCTCCATGATTCCTTGTTTAACACACCCAGTGCCAATTCAATTCTAAAATATAAGGACAATCTTTTTTTAAAATAATTTATTTTTTAAATTTCTTTTCGGTGTACCAGAATTCTTTGTTTTATGCACCACACCCAGTGCTCCATGGAATACGTGCTCTCCATAATACCCACCACCAGGCTCACCCAACTTCCCACCCCCCTGCCCCTTCAAAACCCTCAGATTGTTTTTCAGAGTCCATAATCTCTCATGGTTCATCACCCCCTCTAATTTCCCCCAACTCCCTTCTCCTCTCCATCTCCCCATGTCCTCCATGTAAGGACAATTTTATCTTCCACTACTTAGTCCCATGATTTAAATCAATCTAATTATTTTTATCAGACGTCCAAAGCTTTCTTTGCACATTTTCCACATAGAGTTGGATGAAGCTGATATGGCAGTTGATGTGATTTTGTATCTCTTTCTAAGCCTCTGCATATGGCATTGTTTTTGCCTCTTGCCTTAAATACCTAACCCCTTTCCCTCCCCCCCCCCCCAATTCCTCCTCAATCTTCTTCGTTCTTGGAGATCAAGCTCAATTATTACTGCTTCTGGGATCCCAAGCAGAACCAGACACTCCTCACTCTTTTCCTGCATTAGAAACTCGCATTGCTGGTGGGGAGAGGTGGGGTGGATGTGGGCCAGAGAAGGAAAGAAGGGACTGAAAAGGACTATGAGGTTTTCAGCTTGGCTTCTGTATAGAATGGAGATAGGGGAATATTCTGATCCACGCAGCCCTCTGGTGGAGTGGTAGGAAGTAAAGATCTGTGAATCTAGATCTTAAGATTTTCGAGAGAACCCTACCGTCTTTTCTGTCTGTGGGGCTAACTTTGCTTCAGAGGCTGCACCCATCCCCACACCAATGAAATGGCTGGCCAATCTGATGGTCTTGTGTCCCAGGTGATAAAGTCTATACCTATGCCCTCATTCCTATTTTTCTATCACCTGGTAATTAAAAAGTAAGTCAATTTGCTTGTCATACAGTAATAGGACTCACAGAAAAGCTGAAAAACTAGTACAAAGATTTTCCGTATACCTGGAACCCAGATCCCCTAAATGTTAACATTTTACCACATTTTCCCCTCTCTCTGTAGACATTTATACATGTATGCATGTATGTATGTAAGCTACATAAACGACTTAAAATTTTCTAGTTAATTGCAACATCTTATTTGCCCCAATATATGTTTTCATTTTAACATGTATTCGGTATAAAAATTAATGTATTTTTCATACCAGTTTTTGAAATCTGGTGTGTATTTTACACATACAGTACATCATCTCCATTAGTAGCCACACTTCAAGTGCTCAAGAGCCATGCACAGTGACAGCTACCTAAAGAATAGCCCAGAGATAGTGATGATATTTCAAGTTATGGGACTGGATGGTGAAAGAGAGCCCAGGACTGGGTCTTGGAGCACTGAAATGTTTAGAATTTAAGTGAAAGAAGAGGAGCTGACAAATTAGACAGTGAGGGACAGCCTAGTAGACTAGAAGGAAAGCAAGGCAAAGGTAGTGTCATGGGGGTCATTGAGGAAGAGACTGTCAACGGCATCAACTGATGCTGAGAAGTCCAGTGAGATGAAGACAGAGAAGCCATCACCGTAATTGGAAAGATGGAGTTGTTAGTCATCTTGGCAAAACAATCTCATTAGACCGGGGGGGGGGGGGGCGCTACTCTTGTGGAACTGAAGAGAGAATGGGAGGTGGAAAATGGATATTTCAAGTGTAGGCATCTCAAAGGCAAAAATTTCAAGCTAATTTTTCTTTGACACTCTCCCCCACTCTCCTCTCTTCCTATATTCTGACTCTGAGGTCTGTACTAGGTATTTGGGAGACATTCTCGAATCCTTTTCTTTCAAACCTTCTATGCTATTATTCACAAAGTCATCCCCATTCCACCTCCTAAATACTTATCGTCTCTATTGCTCCATCCCTATTTCCCCACTGTAGGCCCTTGCCACCTCTGATATTCCTACACCTAGCAATCATCACTGTAATTAGACCTCTAGGATTCACCCTCAAAATTCTTTTTGTAAAGTCTGGAAACACGCACAAAGGCTGGAGATCGAATGATGCTGCCTGATTGAATTTTTAAAACACAAATCTTGTATTTTTGCTATTCTGCTAGAAATCCTTGCATGGAACACCTTTAGTGTTTCTACTCTTGAGTTCCTTCTCTCACAATCCCAAATCAACACACACACACACAGTTCTGTTTCATGCTTGCATCTTTATGATCCCTCCTACCCACCTCTCCCCTTCTCCCCGTAACTCATCCCCTGAAACAGGCAGCACGGCCGGCTCATTTTTACTAAATCTTGTTTAGATACCAACCTCAAGCAGCTTCAGCATTTCCCATCCCCTCTATGCTACTTTCTCTAAAGCTAATTAAACTGTGCACCCGTTCTCCCTTTCCCACATGCCCTGCCCTGGCATGTCAATAAAATTTAGTGCTGATTTAAGTCACTGTTCTCACCACATTCATCCATTCATCCTAGTTCTTTAAAGTAGAAGTTTCAGTCACTTTTTCCAACTAAACCGTAAACTCTTAAGAGGTCTGAGAGCTCGTCTCGTTTTCATTTGTATCCCAGTACTGGCATGCCACTTGACATATCAATAGGTATTCAATCAAATGTGTTAATATGGAGAGCAAAGAGGCGGAGGAGAGCAACGCTGCGAGAAGGGTGGCGCGTCTTTTCGGGTCGTCTCCAGCCCACATCAGATCACGCAGGACTCTGGCGTCGAAGCGGACGCAAGGCCCGCATCTCTCCCGGTGGAGCTGCGCAGAGTCTGCAATGAGGGCAAGGCAGGAAACAGAAAGACAGTGCTCCCCACGGTGGAAGGCCGAAGGTGGGAACCTTAACAAAAATCTCAGAGAGAACGAATGGCGAAACACCGCCTCCCCCTTACCTCCCGGGCGGGTGCTGCTCGCCACGTGATCATGGCCACTCACGTGATCTCGGCTTTGCTTGATCCGCCGCCGCGTCACGTGACCCACACTAGCCACGTGACCACAGACTTCACTGGCTCCTAGGCGCCAGCTTTTCTCTCCGAGTTAATCTCGTGTCCTGGTCTTACCCCGGCCCAATGGAAGAGGACGATGAGGAAGCGCGAGCGCTGCTGGAAGGTGGCCTCAGTGAGGCTGGCAGAGGTGCCGCTGCCATCTCTCCTATCCCTGGAGCGCTGCCGGCCCTTTGCGACCCTAGTCGCCTGGCGCACCGGCTTTTGGTGCTGTTGCTGATGTGCTTCCTGGGCTTCGGTGAGGCATCTGGCCGGGTGGGGAGGGGCTGATGATCCCAAAGTTCTGATGTTGTGTGGTATCCCCGAAATCCGCACTGAGCTCAGAGCTGACACGCGGCCTCAGTGCAGCTTCCTAAACTCCTGAACTTCCTCCCCCACCCCTTCGCGACTCCATTCAAGTTTGCGGACGTTGCTAGCCGTTCGGCATCTAGGAGAGGCTAGGGGACTGAGCTGGGCGAGTTTTGTCCCACTCTTTTGCCCTTCAAGAAGTCCCCGAGGCTTGGCAGCTCGCCCCCTGGGGCCATAGATGTGAGGGAATCCCTATTTTGTCAAAGCTTTCGATACACTGTTAAGAAGGAATTCAGAGAGCTTGAACTACCCACCCCTAAGTAATATTCCCTTTTTAAATGACTAATAGGGAGCAGAAAATATTAGTGGAAGGGAAATGGTCAGTGGTGTCAGTCCTGGAGCCCTTCATATAAACATTGAAAGTAAATGAAAACATTGAATAATATTTGCAACCTGAAACTTCTATATGGGCAGTATTAGCACTTACAAAATGTTTGCTCTTCCTTATTCTAGGCAGCTATTTTTGCTATGATAATCCTGCTGCCCTTCAGACTCAGGTTAAACGGGTAAGTTGGTTTTTCACTTTGCTTCTCTGGAGTGAGCTGTTGAAGTATCACCAAGTCTCAGATTGCCTAGTCTGAACCATTGTTCAGTGAATCATTTTAACATCTGTAGTTAAATCCATATGTAGTAAGGAGTGTTCCTGAGTTGGAATGAGTGGCCACAAAGACTTTATAGCACTTCTGACTAGATACTGTTTTACACTTTAATTAGGTCCTATTTCCACAAAATTGCCAAAAATTATTAGCAGATTTTTGTTTGTTCACTTTCTAATTGCATAATCATCTGAATGACAAATGATTCGGCAGAATAGCTTTTTGTTTCTTAAATAAGTCTTTTTTATTCCTTCATTTTTATTTATTTATTTTTTTATTCCTTCATTTTTAAAATGTGGATGCCGACTGCAGAGGATTCTCCATGTCAGTATTTTTAGTTTGGTTTTGTAAAAATACATTTAATATTTATAGTTTCTTGTGTGTTTAGATAGTTTTTTTTCCTTTTTAAGATTTTTACCTTTGGACAGGAAGAAATAGATTGACCCTTCACATTCTAGAATGAAAGGGAAAGAAGGTAGGGTTTAGTGGTGGGTGGGTAGAGATGGACTAAGATGATCTTTTTCCATGTTGGGGTAGGAGAGCACCAGTGTGTATAGTATAATGGGGATTAGAATGTAGAAGATACAGGCAGATGCAGATGGAGATGGTCCTAGTAATGGGGGATCTAATTGATCCTGGACTCCCTGAAGCCTCTGAAAGGCATGTGGATCCATCAAGTTTCCATGGATCCTAGGTGTGACCAGTTTTCTGGGGGAGGGGCCACAGCTGTCATGGGATTCTTAAAGCAGTTAGTTACTACAAATGATTATGAAAATGCCTGTCCTACACAAAAAGAATGTTTTGATTTGTTGATAAACGTAACTGTTTGGAAAAAAAATAGTTTCATTTTCTTCCCATATAGGATATGCAGGTGAATACAACGAAATTCATGCTGCTATATGCCTGGTATTCTTGGCCAAATGTAGTTTTGTGTTTTTTTGGTGGCTTTTTGATTGACCGAGTATTTGGAATACGGTAAGCTTGAAAAACATCTCACCTATGTGTAAAATATTACTAGAAAATCATAGAACTAGATTAAGGTATTTCTATAAAGAACTGACTAAAATTCTGTATTGACTATGATAATCTACATTAGTTTTTTTTTTAATGGTTTTTATATATTCCTGGAATTGGCTTTTGAAACTTGGTTGGTATTTCAGTTAAGGTTGGAACTAGTAAGTACTACTCATGAAATATGGTAACTCAGTTATCTAAAAGTACAAATTATATTCTTATATAGGATCAGGCAAACCAGGGTCTGAATCCCATTGCTGCCACTTGCTCAACTTCCTATCCTGAGCTGTTGCTAGCTTCCTGAGTTTTAGTTTCTTTATTGGTAAAGTATGGTGATAATTCCTGCCTTACAAGGTAGTTATGAGGACTGAGAAAGATGTATAGTATTTGGCACATATATAGTATTTGCCTCTCACAGTCCCAGTGAGATTTTCTCTTTCTGCCCTTGGGCATTGAACTTTTTGTGGCCACTTCTGTTAGATGCTGAGGAAGGAATAGCGTTTTAAGCTTTGTCATTTTTCATCCTTATGGTTGTGTATATATTGTTAATGGAAACTTCCATGAGGGATGCAGAATATTTTCAGAAGGCAGAGGGAAAAATGATGAAGGATCTTCCAGCCATGTCTGATGGAAAAGGATTGAAGAAACTGAAAGTGTATAGACTTGGGGACTTAAAAATTTTGAAGGGTTAAGTATTAAAGAGGAATTAAATTTATTTTGCTTAGTCTGAAGGGATGGAATCAGGGATGGAAACTTCAGGGGAACAGATTCTGCTTAGTATGATGAAGAATTTCCTTGATCAGTTTGATGAGGGGCCATGAATTGCCTTGGGACTACAGCAAGTTTTCTAGTGCTAGAGAACATTCAGTAGAATGTGGGAATGGCCATTTCACAAGGATATGGAGAGGGATTTGAGTTTCCTAAGTATGGTTTACTCATAGAATCTTTAAGGACTTTTAAAATACTGGCGTTTTATTACTCTGGGGAAACAGACATTTGAAGTATAGAATGTGTGAGTAGGCAGATTCGTAATTGTATTAACTTGTATTTATCCTTTTAGTTACTGTGATAAGTGGAATAAGTCAGACAAAGACAAATAGCATATGACCTCTCTGATATGTGGAATCTAAAAAAAAATAAACCAGCAAATGAATAAACAAAAAACAGAATCATACCTATACAGAAAACAAACTGATGGTTGCCAGAAGGGAGGGCTTGGAGGGTTGGCCAAAATAGGTTAAAGGAAGTGGAAGATACAGGTTTTTAGTTATGGACTGAATAAATTGCGGGAATAAAAGACACAGCATAAGGAATATAGGTAATATTATTGTAATAGTGTTGTGTGATGACAGATACTATACTTCTGGTGAGCACAGTATAATGTATAAATTTGTCAAATCACTGTGTTGTATACTTGAAAGTATTAAAATACCATATCAACTATACTCAAAAAACCCAAAACCAAAAATCAATAAAGAGTTTTTAGTTACCAGGAATTATGACCAGTTAAAATTACTTAATCTTGGAATAAATTCTAAACTCTTAATAGTAATTTTATAAAGAATGCCCATGCGCATGCGGGGGGGGGGTGGCAAAGGGAGAGAGAGAATATGTTAAGCAGATTCTTCACTGAGGATGCCAGCCTGATGCCTGATGCCACACTGAGATCATGATGAGCTGAAACTAAGAGTTGGATACTTAACTGAGCCATCCAGGTGTCCCAAGAATGTTGATTTTTAAGTGGGAACCCTAGGAACTTCTTGAAGATTATTTGACAAGTTTTGTTTGTTTAAGAGATGATAATGGTTTAAGTTAAACATGCCATTACTGAAGCCTTGAATCCCCTTAGAAGTCAAGACTTCTCTAGATTAACATTTAGCCTGGGAAAGCTGCTAACTTTAGAGGCAGACCTGTATTTCATTTTTCTTTCCTTGGAGGGAATATAGGGGTCAAAGAAGACTGAAGAATTATTACTGAAGGGTTTTGGTGACATACTCTTAATTCATACTCTCTCTCTCTCTCTAACAGATGGGGCACCATTATTTTTAGCTGCTTTGTTTGCATTGGACAGGTGAGAGGGTCCAAAACCTTCATTGATTATGTAACAGTGACTTTTGAATTCTTGTCTAATTCCACCAGCAAAAATGTGTTTATTGAATGCCTGACTTAATTAAGCAGAGTCCACAAATGCCTGTGTAGCATAATGTATAGTCCATTTTAAGCCTTGAGGTAGTTGAACATTAGTACTTAAATTTCACAGATTTACTAAGAGGGAATGTTAAGACTATTATAGAAGTTGTGATTCATTATAAGTTGCTTATTTCTCTTGAATACTTTTAAGTTTACTTTTTCATTGATTCTACATTTATATTCTACATTGTAGGTGATTTTTGCTCTGGGTGGAATATTTAATGCTTTTTGGCTGATGGAATTTGGAAGGTTTGTGTTTGGGTAAGTTATGAATAATTTCATTCATCCTAATATATTACTGTTTCACTGCTTAACTATCAATTTAATAAAGATTCACAAAAATATATTACTGTCTGTTGTGGAGAATTACCTCAAATCCTTGAAATCTAGCTATATATATACACAAGAATGTTTATTGTCTTACTTTTCCTTTAAAGTGAGCAACAATTTTGAGTGGTCATAGTTAACTCTGTTTGGGGTTTGAATATTAAGTTGTTCTCCAGAAATGATATTTTTCCTGGGTGTTTTGTCTTTTGTTGTACTGAAGACTGATTTAAACCTCATTTAGAAAAGTATAGACCAACCATTTCTAGGTTGGTGACTTATGGACATTTTGCTATTTCTTGGTGGATAACATGCAGGTCCTTTTGAACCCTGTTAAAGAGGCTTGAATGAGCAAAATAACCAATAGAATGATTATTCTTTATGAATTTCAATGTCTGTTCAGTAAGTTCATTCTGAGTCTAGCCTTGGGCTTCCTGCCCTGAGAGATGCAGATGACATCACTCATTTAAGCTTTCTTGTAAGTACTGGGGACATGTAGACATATATGATATACCCACCAAAGTGCTCTAAGTGAAAGAGAAGAAAACAAACTGTATATAAAAATATGAAAGGGATCCAGAGATAGAGATGTAGTCAGAAATGGCCTCATGGATGAAGTATGTCTTGACATCAGTCAGGGGTTTGGATTAGGAAAAGAGAATGGGAGTATTTTTGGATTAGGACAGAGTGAGAAGGACTCAGTGTTAGGATATGGAGGAGAATCTCCTAACTAAAGGCCTAGAGGGGGAGTGGTCTTACAAAAGTTATAAAACGAGAAGTTAAAACCCAGGAAATAGGAAAATTTGAAATATGGAAGGTATTGACCTGAAAAATGTGCCTTTTTGTCTTTCCACAAAGTATGAACCACTCTTCCCCCAGGAACATTTTATATAGCATAGGTGGTGGTATAACCCAGACTCCTGTTATTACAGGTCATGCTTATTATTGCAACATACCACACTCCCCAAAACTTAGTGTTATAGAGCTGTTACAATGTGTTTGTGGACTTTGTGGGTCAGGAATTTGAACAGGGTACAGCATGGACAGCCTGTCTGTGCACCAGATGTCTAGAGCCTCCGCTCAAAAGATTCATGGAAGGTTGAGTGCTGGAATCATCTGAAAGCTTCTTGACTCATGGGTCTCATTCTGGGATTGGGACAGCTTGAAGAATAGCTCTGCTGGATGCATTTCCTAAATGCAGCCTCTCTCTGTGGCTTGGCTTTCTCATAGCATGGTGTGCTGAGGGTAGTTGGACTTCTTACAAGATGGCTAAAGGCTTCAAGTGTGAATGTTTGAATGAAAAGGCAGATGTCTGCTTTGATTACACAGCACCACTTCCACCATACTATATTAATTGAAACAGTCTCAAGCCCACTTAGATCCAGGGGTGGGGAATAGAGCCAACCTTTTGATAGGAGGGGTATCTAAATTTTAAATTTGCATTGCTAACTGTGGTGTTTCTGTAAAAGCAGTAATTTTTCTTCCTTTTCTCATTTTTAGGATCGGTGGGGAGTCCTTAGCAGTTGCCCAGAATACATATGCTGTGAGTTGGTTTAAAGGCAAAGAATTAAACTTGGTGTTTGGACTCCAGCTTAGTATGGCTAGAATTGTAAGTATGACAAACCTAATGAAGCCAAACAGAAAGTAAGAGATTTAATCTTGTAATCATCTCTTACAAATAATGGGATAAAATATGTTTTCGTTTGCCATATTAGGTCTTGATTTTTTATGTCTGTAGACTATAGTATAGCGTTTACCTTTAGTTTAAGGCATTTCTAACCTTATTGCACTTAGGAAACAGTCTAAAAATACTATTAGAGCATTCATTAGTTAAAAAGAATGTGAGCACTGGGAGGGATCCTACAGGTTTTGTCATCTAATTCCTTTGCCCATTTTTGGACTCCCTGGTATGCAAGGCCTCCAGACGAAACCTGCACATCTCTAGTGATTGGAAGCTCACTGTGTGATAGAGCAGCTCCTGTACTTCAGTCAACTTTGTAAAGTTTGGCCTCACGCAGAGATAAAATCTGCCTCTGCAAGTAGCTTTTTCTCATTGCTCCCTCTTTTGCCCTCCAGTTAATATTTATTTCCTCTTTCGTGCACTAGCACTTTGCTTATAAAGGCAACTTTTAAGTTCTCTGTCAGACATGCTCATTTCCTGTGGTTGTCTAAGCCACATAACATGGGTTTCAGCTCCGTGGTGCTGGTGCTCCCCTCTGCCTGGGCGTACTGTAGCCACTCAGTACTTTCCCCGGCATTTGGCAGGCGAGAATTCTACCACTGAACCACCAATGCTTCCCCGGCATTTGGAACCTGGAGATGTTCATGGTGTTTCAGGTTTGGTCTGATAGTGGGTACCCAGGGAAACAACATTGTACTTTTATTAATGTAACCTGTGAAGTGTTTGGCCATCTCAGACCATGTTAGGTTTTTTTCCTTATAAACTTCTATGAGTAGAGGTTTTTTTAAAAAAATATTGCCTTCTGGGTGGCTCATGGGTTAAGCCCCTGCCTTCGGGTCAGGTCATGATGTCAGGGTCCTGGGATCAAACCCCGCATTGGGCTCTCTGCTTGACGAGGAGCCTTCCCCTCTCTCTCCCCACCTGCTTGTGATCCTTTTCTCTCTCTCTCTGTCAAATAAGTAAATAAAATCTTTAAAAAAAAACCCTTGCCATTGAAAAATGAAGGTTCCAAAGACTAGCTAATGGCATGAAAATGGATGCACCATAGTCTTAGGGAAGAAATCCAGTACAAAAAGTTTTTAATGTACTATTTCATTATACATGTAATTTTCATAACATTTTGTGATTTTTATACATGTAGGTTCTTTCTAATTTTTCAACCATTGTAGATAGTGCTGTTGTGTGACACTATAAAACTTTTCTGCGTCTCTGATTGTTTCCTGAAGCTAGGTCGCTAGGAATGGGATTGAATCAAGAGGGTTTGTTAGGGTTTCTTAGGTTAGTAGTTTCATATTATCCTGTCAGTGATGTTTACATCCCCCATCTATGGGATATGAAAGGATCCTTTTTATTATAGCTTTGATAGTATAGACTATTATTACTTAGAAAAATCATTTTTGAGTGGAAACACCTAAATATGACTTTAATTTGTAATTCATAGCTAGTGTATCTTGTGGAGGTCAAGATATGTCTGTGACAGCTTGTGAATTTCATTGTCTAATAACTTATCGAAGAAAGAAGTAAGATACAATCTTGGTGACATCATTGTGGCTACTGGTGGTCTTCAGATTCTTTTCTGTGTGGTCACAAATTAGCTCTCATCCATTGAGCTGCATTCTGAGGAGCCCTAAGTTTTTAGAAAGGAATCTCAGGGGCTTTGAGGATGCAGGGTGGAGGTTACTGGGGTGATGGAAGGACCTGAGGATGAGGTAGAGTAAACCAGACCTCAAGCAGCCACCTCCTCTTTAGCCAGGGTAGTTCAGCTTTGATCTGATTTCTGTGCTTAGGGTCTTTTTGAGAAGCATGGGACCAAAAGATTTCATTACAGAGCTGCTGGGGTAGATGGAATTTCAGTGCTTTTGTGCTTCCCTTTTCCCTGTGCATATTCAGAATGATCATAGAGATTCTGGCTTTACCTCTTCATTTTCCTATAGGCTGAGCTGTGAGTTTGTCTGGTTTTGGACACTTGATCTGTTATGTTACCATTCTACCTTTAGGCAGGGCATTTTTCATTTTTTATATCTTACTGGGGGTTGGAGTCCAGCACCCCTTTGATTTTCATTTGTCATTTGTTTCTTTTAAGCTCATTATTTCAAAGTATATTTATTGAGGACTTGCTAAGCCATATCGTGTTAGGCGTTTTAGGATTAAAGGATTTTTAAGGCAACATCCTTGTCTTTGAGAAGCTTTTATTTTCAGTGATATTGAGGAAGGTTTCCAGTAAGTCTCCATTTATACCTTTTTGCTCATTTGAGTAATGCCATAGGCTAGCATTTTTTAAGTAACAGCTGTGTGAAATTTACTACTGTGTTTGCTGTGAGAATATTGCTGAGGACATGTTCATTTCTCAGTCTTTAGTGTCTGACCTGTCAATAAAAGCATTTAGTGCAGTTGACATTCCCCCTACCTTGATTTCTTCTCTTCGGTTCCAGGACACTACAGTCTCATAGTTTCCCTCTTGTCTTTCTCTTTACTACTTGGCCTGTTTCACTAGATCTATCTCAGTCTTCTGAACTTGTAAATGTGGGGGTGCCCTAGGGCATGGTTACTGGATATCTTCTCTTTTCTTTTAACACTTCCCATCTTTTGTGATCTTACCTAGTTTTGCAGTTTTAAATAACTTGTCTTTGCTCCTGTATTTATATCACGTGTCCAGGCCTTTTCCCTGAATTCCACACCCCTATAATGCAGCTTTCTACTTTTCCATTTAGATGTCTAGTAGGCACATCACAGCTGACATGGCCAAAAGTCAGTTCTTGATTTTCTACCTTTACCCCCCCCAAACCAGCTTATGCTGCAGTTTTCTCATCATCAGTTATGGGCAACTCTTGATTTCCAGTTGCTTGGGCAAAACCTTAGGTGTGATCTTAAATTACTGCCCCTCTCAACATGTATTTTCCATTAGCAAGTCCTATTAGTTTTACCATCAAAATACATCCATATTGTGACCACTTCTCACCATGCCCATTGCTAGCTACCCTAGACCAAGACCCATCATCACTCTGGATTATTACAGTAGCCCCTTAATTTATGTCCTCACTTCTGCCTTCATTCCCACTTGTAGTCTCTTTTGACTATAGCAGCCAGAGCAAATCTATTAAAATGCATGGAATTCCTGACACTTCTCTACTCAAAACCTTAGTGGGCGCCTGGGTGGCTCAGTGGGTTAAGCCGCTGCCTTCGGCTCAGGTCATGATCTCGGGGTCCTGGGATCGAGTCCCGCATCGGGCTCTCTGCTCCGCAGGGAGCCTGCTTCCCTCTCTCTCTCTCTGCCTGCCTCTCCGACTACTTGTGATTTCTCTCTGTCAAATATTAAAATAAAAATCTTAAAAAAAAAAAAAACAAAAAACACCTTAGTGACTTCCCATCTTACATAGAATAAAAGCCAGGAGCCCATATTATTACCTATAGCCAGTCTTCCCACCATTTCCTCTTCAGGGATATCATCTCATGTTCTGTCTTTTTCATTTACACTGTTCCAGTCTCTGCCCTCCGTGCTGTTCCTTGAGCATGCTGCCGTATGCACTCTCACGATCTGTGCACTGGCTGTTCGTTCAGCCTAAATGCTCTGTCCTTCCCCCAGATCACATGTGGCTAGTTTCCTTCAAGTTTTTACTCAGAGGCACAATCTCACTTTATGTTCTCCTTCCCTGCTCCCCTCCTTTATTTTTAAAAATACTTACCACAATTTAATATGCTACATGTTTTACCTCTTTTACTCCACTGAAATGTAAGCTTTATGAAAGCTGGAGGTTTTTCTGTTTTGTCCTTTGTTATATTCCCAGTACCTGGAACAGTGATGGGCTCAATAATTGCTGAATGAACAAGCGAATGAGGATATTATCTTCTATAACTTTTATTGCCTTTTTATGGATAGGATCAATTTTTTTTTAGATGAAACTATAAGCAAAGGCTGTGATTTTTCTGAGTGAAAGTTTATTTTATTCTTAGGTACCCTGTGAATTTTGTCACTTATTGTTTCCTTTTTGCTTTTGCTGCTAGAAAATTCTAAATGTACTGTGCTGTTTTCGGTACTAGCATTTTCTACATATTAGCATTTTTTTGTGTGCAGTAATTTTATCTGTGGGTTTATCTTAGTTTGTTAGTTTTTTCCTAGTCATGTTTTTTAAAAAAATGTATCTCTTGTTTAATCTGGATCCTGTTTGACCTGTTTCTCTTAGCCACCTCATATCCTTTATTGAACGAGGCAGAGTATATGTAAATGAAATGTTTTTTCTTTCTCTTTCAGGGAAGTACAGTAAACATGAATCTCATGGGATGGCTGTATTCTAAGGTTGAAGCTTCATTGGGTTCTGCTGGTCACACAACCCTTGGGGTCACACTTATGATTGGTTAGTGGATCCTTTTGTCCCTTGTTTTATCTTTTCTGAAAGTATGTCATAGGAACTATGTGGCAGAGCAGGAAGAACACTGGAATTGGGATTAGACCACTTTGTTTGTAGTTTTGCCTGAATAGTTCATGAGTTCTTGGACCTAACTAGAAATAGTGAATCATTCACGCAGTTTGTGATACTATTTCCATTTTCTTAAAATGGAGGATTTTATCCCACCTTGTCTACTCCAGCGTTGTCATGGTGAGCAAATAAGAGAGTATATTTGAAAACTCTGAAAACTGACTTTATACATGTAAGGTGTTACTAGTCTGTAGCAGAGAGATGATTATTTCCTTTTGATCAAGGTTCCGTTACAGTACTATGGAGCTAAGATTTTAGAGAAGTTAGAAGGGATATAATGTTGTGGGAAATCCACTAAATTGAGAGTCAGGAGTCTGGGTTCTAGTACTAGCTGTAACTAGTTCTGTCATCTTGGACAAGGAAGTTAACCTCTGTGTCTCAGTTTTCTTTTTTGTAAAATTTCAGGTGTTTGACTAAAAGTGTATAGGTCCCTTCTCGCCCTAAGTTCTGTTAGGTAAGACTTGGTTGTGATGGTTGCTGGGTGGATCACTAAGAAACATACGAGGCCTTCTGGAATTCCCTGCGCTTTTCTCTGAGCAGTGGATTTTTGTAACTGTGCCCCATAATGGGTAAGAGGGTCACTTGCAGAGCCCTATAAAGACCTGTGGATGGTGAGGTGAACATTCTGTGCCATCTTTTATTCCTTATAATTCCTTGGTATAGCTTGGTAGAAAGAGGGCAGTGGAGAGGAAATCTTGAACAGGCAACCTGCATCTAGAGGCTTCTCCTTTCCTTCCTGCCTTCTCAGATCCCTTGCCTTATTTAAAGCCTCTTTTTCTTAACTCTCAGATGCTCTTTAGTATTCCTTCCAGTCTTCTCCACACTGGAGAATTTGAGAATTTTAAAGAATTTTAGCACCAGAAAAGATCTGTGCCATCAAGTCAGAGCCTCTGATTTTACAAATGGAGAAGTTGAAGCCCTGAGAGATTAAGTTCTGTGTTCACTATCATTCAGCTTGTGGCAGAAGTAGAACCCGTATCTCCTGACTTTTATTTTAGCAACTTTCAGCTAGACTGTATTATGTAATTAAAGATTCATTTATTTTACTGAGCTTCTTTTAAAGATCTTGAGAAGTATAAACTTTATTTACTTTTTATCCTGATTTGCTTTAATGATATCAGGTCAGCATTAGTGAGTAATTAGTGAGCTGATTACACAAAGGAAGGAGAGCCTGGCTAGCTGTGCTGTGGGAGGGTGGGACCCTATGGGTTGCCAAAGGGTAGGAGCAAGGGTTACAGACTTTGGGAAGGAATCAAGAGGAAGATACGATGATCACAGAATCAGACTTTGCTTTCATAGTTTTTTTTCCCTTTGGCATCTGTCAATAATTAGTGCTTAGACTTAGTTAAGAAGTTAGTACAGATTTGCTAGCTGTCATCCACTTTCTTAAAGTCTTATTCTGCATTACAAGACTAGCCTAGTATGTTCTAGTTTTTTCCCTCTAGTCTACAAACTTCTACTAGGAAATAATATAATAAGAGTGACTTTTGTTTGTTGAGTACTTATCACATGCTGTTTCTTTCCTTCTGTCCTGATTTAGTAATTGTAGGATTTTCTTCAGTGTGTCTAAATGCCATCTGTTTCATTTGTTAAGTTTTCTGTTGTTACTCTACGGTACTACCTCTTGGGAACCTTCAGTCGCTCTCTTTTAAAAATCTCTCTCTCTCTCTTTTTTTATTGTAGGGGGTATAACATGTATTCTTTCACTAATCTGTGCCTTGGTTCTCGCTTACTTGGATCAGAGAGCAGAGAGAATCCTTCATAAAGCCCAAGGAAAAACAGGTAGGTCTAAATGCAGGAAAAGGGGGATTTGGGGGATTTGCAGACCTTTGAAGATAATTTATAACGAGCTAAGTTCCTAATGTAGTGTTATAAGTCCAGTGAGGCTTAATGCATGTTTTACTTTCTAATCTGTTCCTACTTATCTAAATTTTGGGGTACTTTTTTTTCCCCTTAAGTGCTTTTGACAGAATTTGCATTCTTGATTGCACTTTGTGTATTTGCAAAATGATGAGTGTTCCTGGAAGACAGCAGGAGAGTAGACACTAATATTAGATTTTGTTTTTTCTAATGTCTTTTTAAGTTTTCCCATAAGCTATGTTCCAATAATTTACTGAGAAAAGTATTTTATAAACTGGATGGCAAAGGTTAATCACATGATAAAAACAATATTGACCTAGTTATGCAAAATTATGCTGATAGTTTCTTCCTTTTCTTTTCAAGGTGAAGTTATTAAGTTAACTGATGTGAAGGACTTCTCCTTACCCCTCTGGCTGATATTTATCATCTGTGTCTGTTATTATGTGGCAGTGTTCCCTTTTATCGGACTTGGGAAGTGAGTATTCTGTAGCATTGCATTTTTGTTGGCTAAATTATAATGAGAATTTAATCACACAAATACAATTTTGTTAGTTATAAGTCTTGATTTTTTGGTTATAGATTATATTTAAATAGGAATTATTTTATATCCTGGGATATAACTGATTTTCTTATCTTAAGGTTTACTATTTGGCATAATAACTTTCATTATTTTTTTTATGAAATACTTAATAGTTTTTGATGCCTAATGTAGATTTATTTTAATGCTTTGTAACAGATGGGTATTTTTTTTTAAATTTCCTCTTTATTCTTTTGTTTGGAAGCCTATTCTTGAGAATGGAAACAGTACTTTGGCTCATTATGCCTGGGCACATTTCCATTTGCTAGGACTATAATTATGCCAGGGTTCAAAATCAAATTCTTTTTTGTGTTACCACTTACCTCTTCCTTTCCAATGGCAGCTGTTCGAACAGAGCAGTGTGTGAGTGTGTTTATAGGGGTGTGTCTTTATAATCAGAACCTTTAAATTCAGACTGTTTTCAATAATTTGAAACTCTGTTTTGCAAAGAACCTGTCCAGTCCCACTTTAAGGAAAAGAAGCACTCTTAATTTTATGTTGTAATAATTCATTTGGTTTTCTGAAAAGTTTTGCATACTGTTTGGTGCTTATTTAAAATGAAAAAAGTCAGGGTGCCTGGGTGGCTCAGTCAGTTAAGCGTCTGCCTTCAGCCCAGGTCATGATCCCAGGGTCCTGGGATCGAGCCCTATATTGGGCTCCCTGCTCAGTGGGAGCCTGCTTCTCCTTTCCCTCCGTGCTTCCCATCCACTTGTGCTCTCTGTGTCCCTCTCTATCTCTCTTTCTCAAATAAATAAAATGTTTTAAGAAAGAATAATAAAATGAAAAAAATCCACATCAGTGTATTTTATTTAACTAGTGAAATATTTATGTAAACCCTAAAGCTTTAGTGCCAGTTGCTTAAAGATGAATGTTACATAAGGTGGGAAAACAGTATTAAGAAGAAAAAGTTGAGTAAACTTAGAGTTACTTTTATTTAGTTTCATTTTGCCTTTAATTATTAAAAACAGAGTAGTTCTCTAAAGTGCTTATTTCTCTCTCTCTCTCTGTATTTTAGAGTTTTCTTTACAGAAAAATTTGGATTTTCTTCCCAGGCAGCAAGTGCTATTAACAGGTATTTCATTAATTCTCTTGAGTGCTTATTGTGTGCATAGTGTGCATCTTTAATTATAAGCAAATGTTCTAGGAGGCAAGGCATGTGACTTAACATCTGTAATGTGAAACCAAGAGCATATTGCCACTCGATCCTGAGAGACCATCTATGCATTAACGGAAAATCGAAGAAATCTTGGACCACTCTTTAATATTTAAATTTCTGTTTACTAATGACAATTTTAGAAGAATAGCTTAATTAAACGAGCTAGGGTTTGCTTTGCCTAATGGTTTTAGGAAATTTTTGGATTTTTTTTTTTTTTTTTTTTGGTAGCTGTGATACATTTCATTAAATATCTTTTGATTTTCTGGGCAGTATTGTATATGTCATATCAGCTCCCATGTCCCCAATATTTGGGCTCCTGGTGGATAAAACAGGAAAGAATATCATCTGGGTTCTGTGTGCCGTGGTGACAACTCTCGCTGCCCACATCATGCTGGCCTTCACGTTGTGGAACCCTTGGATTGCTATGGTAATGTCACTGCGGACGCTCACAGGGCACAGGGCTTTGGGGAGGACTCTGTCAAGTTTACATCAGGAGCCATACTCCGCTCCTCTGAAAACAGAGCTTGTGACAGTAGGAAGAACAAGACAGTAGTGAGAAGTTTGAGTTCTGCTGTGATTGCAGTCTCTACAAAATAACTATTTTTAAAGTAAATAAATGTTAATTATTAATGAATAAGATATTTTAAATTTTATTTGGCTTATTTAACACAGTAATCTCAATGCTGAAATAGAATTTGAAATAAAGTAGTCTTTTAAAAGCCAAATTGCTTACCAGTTCCATTTATTTTCCTGTATTTCTTTAAAAAAATTCTTCCATCATAGGTGGCGCGTTAAAAAAAAAAAAAAAGTCTGTCAGCCCGGGGTTCATGATTTTGCATTCTTTTGTCTTTGACCTTTAGGTGGTTAAAAAGTGATAATGAATTCATCATCAGGTTTTTGTTACTGTCCTTTAGAATATCAATTTAAAGACCACAGGCTCAAGTTCTTACCTATTAATAAAAGAATATTTTGGGTATATATGTTTGTGGTACACTTAGTAAAATTTCTGTAAAACAGATTCCTGGAGGTATAAATGCTGTAGCAGAGGCTTTGCATATTTAATATCTTGATAGACATTGTGAAACTTCTTCTCTAAGAAGTTCTTACCGATTTATAGTTTTACCAATAATATACGAATGTGTGTGTGTTTTTAGTATTCTAGCTATGGTGGGCATTGGCCCAATTTCAATCTTTGCCAGTATGATAGGTGTAGATGATCTTATTTAAACTTAAATCACAAGGTTTCTTTTTTTTTTTTTTTTAAAGATTTTATTTATTTATTTGACAGAGAGAGATCACAAATAGGCAAAGAGGCAGGCAGAGAGAGAGAGGAGGAAGCAGGCTCCCTGCTGAGCAGAGAGCCCGATGCGGGACTCGATCCCAGGACCCCGAGATCGTGACCTGAGCCGAAGGCAGCGGCTTAACCCACTGAGCCACCCAGGTGCCCCACAAGGTTTCTTTTTTAACTAAAGAAAAAGTCAGCATTAGGTGATAGTTTTTTGCCTTGCCCTCCAGTTCGGTGTTGATGATCTGAAGTAAGATAATGGACTTTGGTGTGATGTTGCCTTGATTGCTTAATTTGTAGTTAATAAATACTGGAAAATTACCTTGCCTGAAACAATGGTAGTAACTTTTTGCAAATTAGCTTTATTTTCTTGCTTAGTCCTTGATTGTACCCTGGGACCAGTAAGTTATATGTGCATATAATATAAAATGGTTAAGATAGTGTGTTTTGTCACTAGAGGGATACTGTTAGTGTCTAGACTTCTTTCTATCAAATGAATTTTAGCAAAATTGCAATAAAATTTGCATGAATGTTCATATATTTGCTGTTATGTCACTCTGGCTAATCTGCATCAAAGGAAAATCACCTTTTGGTTAATGTTAAAAGACTTTTACATTTTTCTGTGTCACTTTCTGCAGTGTCTCCTGGGACTCTCTTATTCGTTGCTTGCTTGTGCATTGTGGCCGATGGTGGCATTTGTAGTTCCTGAACACCAGCTGGGAACTGCATATGGCTTGTAAGTGTTTACACCATAATGTCTCTCTGCTATAGCAATTTAATTATCATATGAAACTCCAGGTCTCCTGAACCTAGTCATCATTGTGCTTCTGGGACAGCTCTGAACCTAGAAACCACCAGAAAAGTCAGTTAACCTACTTGTGATATTATTGTGGCAACAGAAATGCCCCAGTCTTCCAGCAAGAGAGTTGGGATTAAGCTAACCCAGAAGTTATTTCTGACATTGCCATTGACTGCCTTTTTATCTGAGGGCTTCTTAGTGAGAAGTTTGAGTTCTGGTGTTTGACCCAAAGGGCAAAAGGGGGAAACTGCACCCATGGTTGGTATTCGCTTAGCTCTTAACTTTCTATCAACAGGAAAATGTTGAGCTTATATTGCATTTAATAAGACAGGCTCCCTTACCTCTGAGCATAACATCTAGTAGCAGAAATAGTCATGGGATGAAAATACCTGATCAGGTCGTCCCTAGGTAAAAACACCTCTTAACACTAATAGTATGTCATTTATAGATACTAATATTAAAAGTGAATTGTTACTGTGTGTATGAAGATGTGTCTTTATATTTCTTGAATTGTAGCATGCAGTCCATTCAGAATCTTGGGCTGGCAATCATTTCCATCATTGCTGGCATGATATTGGATACTCGGGGATATTTGTTTTTAGAAGTTTTCTTCATTGCCTGTGTTTCTTGTAAGTATGTGATATGGCAACATTTAGTTTCTTTTAATGGATAACAATGTTTTCATTTATACTTCTGGGTTTTTGTTGTTATTATTCTCTTTTTCCCTCTTTTAAACCAAATCCCTAAGATGTATCTCCCAGATTGCCTATTTCTTAGTCTGTGCATCAGAGTTTCCCAGCTGGTGGCTTTCTGGTTCTGTGAAGATTCACAGGCATTTTTTTAAGGAGATTCTTATTTTTAAAAGTAGTAGTAGAGTCTGTTTCATATTCTATTTTAGATATTTATGGTTTTTAGAAAACATTATCCTCTTTAAAGTGAATCCATTTTAAAGAGTGGTAAGTATGTCCCTGGTGTGAGTGTGTGGACATTGATAGGATTCAGGTGTGAGTGCTCATGGTTTATCCATAAGGCAACTTTACGTTGCTTTTATTCTTGGCCGTGTTACCTAACATTTACCCTAATGATTTATTGGTTAAAAATAGGAAGTATAAGGAAACTGTTGAAAACTACAAAAATAAATTAACATTTTTCCTGTGGTAGGCTTCACCATACAGATAGTTGTGTTCATCTTATAAATTTTTATAAACATATCAAGTTGTCTTTTATGCTTTAACATGTGTTTAAAATGGCAAACCCTAGCAATGATTTTATCATTTACATTTACATGAATAAAAGACAGTTATACTTGAAATGTGGTTTATGATGTGTCTGAATACATTTTATTATCCCATAATTTTAGAAGTAAGCACATCAAATTTTAAAAATACGTTATTTGTTTTTAAAAAGTGAGTCATGTAGAATTCAAAATACTTAGGTCATGGAAGTGTATGTATGTCTCTTTGATGCTGCGACGTGTGGTTTAATTTCAATCCACAACTCTCTATATATTTGGTTTTTAAACCAAATGCCATGCCATTTAAAAATGTTTTTGTTGCCATATTAACCTTAAGTAAATTTAGTGTGCCTTGTTAAGGTAAAAAGACAAGCCATGACTTTCTGAGGCTTCTACTGGCTCTGGGCTTTCTGGGCTTCTGGGAGTCAAATGACCACTTTCTAACACTTGGTTAAATTGTAAAATGGACGTGGTGTTTTCAGACTTAAAATCCTCAAAGGATTGTTTCTGTTTGGTTCTCTGTAAAAGATAAACAGTCAGGGGGCTGGCAGGAGTTTTTGGAAGTACCAGGAGAACTAACACTTAATCTGGAGAGTAAAGAGCAGCAGAGGTGATCTCCGGGTGGATCAGCTCCCTCCCTTCTCTCAGCTGCTTTTTTTCTGGTCCTGCTAATCCCTGGGCTCATGTAGCCCACAGGGAAAAAATGGTGTGTAAATAATTTTTAGTACTTTTTGGAATATAATGGGAATAGTGTTTTTTATTTTTAAATGCCAATCAATGAAGATTTATCTGAGTTTTACTTTGTAATTATGATTACATAGGAATTGTTGGGAAGAGGTACATGTTTTTTAAGGACCTTGTGATTTTTTCACTTGCAGTGTCACTTTTATCTGTGGTCTTACTCTATGTGGTGAATCGTGCCCGAGGTAAGTAGAATTCAGACATTTTCTTCTTCAACCATAGTGGATCATCTTGTGGGGTCCCTGGATTGTCTGCATGCCTCTTTAGAGGCCAGTGCTTTAGTTCATGTAATAATGACAATCTGTTCATATGTTCATGGAAACACATTATGTAACATAGAACTATGCATTTTGGAACTTCAGACTTATTAAATCATTGTCATGTTCTTTCTGGCCAGTTCAATTTAAGTTTTGTAATAGAAAATTTTAGATGTTCTTTTTATGTTAGCATAAGGAGGTATGGCAGTTTTAAAATGACCTAAAGCCATTACTGTGTTATTGTTTCATATTTAAAAAAATTAGTAAGCGGAAGTGGGGGGTGGGTAGAGGGGCTGGGAGGGATGGGGTCGCTGGGCTATGGACACAGGGTAGGGTATGTGCTGAGGTGAGTGCTGTGAATTACGTTAAGACTGATGATTCACAGACCTGTACCCCTGAAGCAAATAATACATTTTATGTTAATAAAAAAATAAGTAAGCAAATTTATAGTTATAGTTTGTATTTTAAGGTTGAAAGTGTTTGATACAGAATGAGGTGTTACAGATATTTTTCTTTTGCTAGTATTTTTTAAATGCATTTGTACTTCTTTCTTCTGTATAAGATTTTGATGTTACTCTTATTAATTTTTCTAATGAGGTTGCCCCTAAAGGTTGTTAGGTACTTAGTAAAATGTGTATACCTGCTGTTTAAATGATTTTAGGTCATTTCCTTTCTTTTCTCTTAATTTCCACTATTTACTGATTATTTATTACAATGCCCGAGTTAACAAGATGTAAAGAAGTATGTAGATCCAAACTTAAAAAAAAAATGCTCAAATTAAGAAGTGGTTATTTGTATTTGTATCATATAAAGATTCTTTTTTTTAAATTTTTTAAAAGATTTTATTTATTTATTTGACACACAGAGAAATCATAAGTAGGCAGAGGGGCAGGCAGAGAGAGAGGGGGACGCAGGCTCTCTGCCGAGCAGAGAGCCCGATGCGGGACTCGATCCCAGGACTCTGAGATCATGGCCTGAGTCGAAGGCTTAACTCACTGAGCCACCCAGGCGCCCTCATATAAAGATTCTTAAAAAACATTTTTTCCCTTGGGAAGGCCCCAGGAGATAAACCATTTCTTTGTCATCTCCCATTGCCTTTTCTGTTACTTTAAGGTATACCAATGCATGTGTGTGTATGTGTGTGTGTGAATTTTATTTTTAATAGTTGTATAGAAAAAGTTCTATGCTTATTTGTATTTTAGGGGGGAACCTAAATTATTCTGCAAGACAAAGGGAAGAAATAAAACTTTCTCATGCTGAGTAAGTACTGAAAGAGAAAAGTTCTCTCCTTTTGCAAATCTGAAACATTAGCATTTTATTTGCAAGTATTAGGTTTGGGCTTTTTTTTTTTTTTTTAAGATTTTATTTATTTATTTGACAGGCAAAGATCACAAGTAGGCAGAGAGGCAGGCAGAGAGAGAGGAGGAAGCAGGCTTGCAGAGAGCAGAGAGCCGGATGCGGGGCTCAGTCCCAGGACCCTGGGATCATGACCTGAGCCAAAGGCAGAGGCTTTAACCCACTGAGCCACCCAGGCGCTCCGAGGTTTGGGCTTTTAAGAAACTAGTCTTCTTGAGATTCGAGAGCTAACGATTATCTGGGAACTACTACAAAATTTTTGTTTGTAGAAAATTTAAATAGGGTAGATATCAAAGGTTAAAGTGAAGGGGGAAAAATAACTGGGTTTTAAATTGCTTTTTGAGAGAAAGGGAGACCTGTTGTATTTGTAATTTATTAGAGGAAAGGTCTTTGTCCTAAACTTATGTTCTGGGCTTACCCTTCCATTGTCTGATCCTTTGTTTTTCTTAACTATTTGAGATAACTTTTCATTTTCCCCCGGTACTAATATTCTGTTCTTTGACTTGGAACAAATTAAGTATCTAGTGTGGCATTAAGTTAAACTTATTTTTTCAATGAGTGTATGCTAAAGTGTAATAGTGATTCTATTTCCTGTTATTATGATTTCTGATTTTTCAGATATTCAGTTTTTTATGACTTAAAACATTTATTTGTAAACATATACTATGTAACTATAAGTTTTGTGAATTTTATATAGGTTAAAATCTTGTAGAACAAAGGATTTTTTGGGAGGTGATTCTTGGCCATTTCAAATTTCCTTTTAACATAGTAATTCTAGAAATACATCTTGAGAAGATAATCAGAAATGTTATAGGTTTTTAGTATCTTTATGACAGTCTTGTTTGTTATGTCAAAAAACTGGAAACAATGTGAGTGTCCCAAAGTAGGGAAGTGGTTAAATAGATGATGACACATCCATATAATATATTGTTAAAACCATGTTTGAGGATTTTAAAAGTCAGAAGTAATTCCCTCCCTGCACCAAATCAGAGTTGCTTACCATGCTACATGTTAAGTAGACAGAAGATTAAAATGCAAATGTAATATTCTAATTTTGTTTAAGAAAAAGTATGCAGGCACATGTATTTCTTATTTATGTACTTGTATATAATAGGAGAAATACTGAAAGAAAAAAACCCCAATACTAACAATTCTATTTGAGTGGTAAGGTTACAGGCATACTTTTTCCTTTTGTTTTTCTGTATTTTCCAGGTTTTCTATGTTGATCTTAATGTTACTTTTATAATTAAGAGGATTTAAAGAGTTTATTCAGCAAAGTGTGCAACCTTTAAAATTTGGCAGTATGTGTTTTGTAATGCTAATGGTTTTTATTTTGTACACCAGATGAGGCTGCTGTTTCCCCCCTTCTGATAATTTACTGCATTGTGTTTTGCAGATGAAAAACTTGAATGACTGTGTCATGAGGAGCTGCACACATCATTGGTCTGAAAACCTCACTTTTTTTTTTTTTTTAAATCTCGAGTTTAATCAGGAATAATAATGGTCTGGAAATTTATATTTATATTTCAAAAGCACCTATTTCAAAGTATATTTGTGAGGAATATCTTAGCTTGTGTCTTATGTATTGTTTATTGTTAATGAATTCCACTTTAGACTAGGCTAATCAACAGTAAGGTTTAGAAAGTTCCTCTGGAATATGCAGGTGAACTTTGGTAAGGACAGTAAATAATGGAAAACTTGGATCTGGCATTGAGATAATTTTCAGAAGATGTTTCTTAAGGATATGGCTTTTTTTTTTTTAAATCTTAAAAAAAAGCTTTTGAGAGGGTAGAAGGGATATTTTATACAGAATAAACAATGTCATTTTAATAGGCATTCCATGTTTCTGTAGGGAATATTTGAAAGATATCTTTTATGCAGTCTCTTCATTTTTACAAATAGATTGTATTCTGCTATCTTTAGTTATAAGAGGTTGCTGAGCAGTGACCCTCTTGAGCTTCTTTATCTCTCCATTACTGAGGACACTGATCACTTAGGGATGTAATTTTATGGTACAAACTTTCTGTACAGTTTTTTCTTATAGTCTAATTAATTACTAAAAAGTGTCCTTTAAATTATGATAGTTGCATATCTACCTGAATGAAAACACTGCAAAAGGAGTACTTATCTTCTAAAACTTTATTTTAAAAAATACTAAAATACTGATTTTAAGTCTTATTTATTTGGAAGACTATTTCTGTAAGATAATCAACGTCAGAGTAAAGAAAATTTGTCTTTGAAAATCAATGGAGTACTTTTTTCTCCAGAGTAGAACCTAAGTAACATGTATGATTTCCAAGTTAAATAAAATACAAGTGTAAAATTTCTTTTAACAAACTTAAAAACTTTTTAATTGACTTAGTTTTAGCATATTATATATTAAAGTCAGAGAATTTTTCATGTTTTTGCTCTCCAGGAGTATGCAGGTATTTTAGACAACTGTTAAACTGTCATATTTAGCTAGTTGTATTGTTCAAAATAGGACATAACATTGTATGCTTGAAAGTTCTGGAACAGATTGAAAGTACATTCCTTGTTCAGATCAAGTTTATTTACATCCATTTTTCTGATTGTAGTTTTATTGTGTCATTATTCAGTTGTTTGTTTTTTTGGCTTTGACTGTCATGTGACTTTTGTAGCCCAGATTATTGAATGTTGGTTTTACCAGCTGGTGAGAGTGGAAGAAACCAGTTGCTACTGCTGCTGGAGGGCTTGTGTGGTCTGGCCCCTGCCTTACTCTTTCCATCGCCTCTGTGCCTCAGCCATAATGAGCTGCTTCATTACATTTTTTCAGATGGGTCCTCTTCCTTGCCTTTTCAGGGGCTTTGTCCTTGCTGTTCCCTTTGCCTAGAATATTTCATCCAGGATTCTCTACAACCTGGTTTTCCATGATTTACAACAGAAACCTTAGTCCCAGCTCAGACGTATTTTTCCCAGGGAAACTCTTCCAGACCTTCAGGCTATATCAAATTCTTCTAAAATTTTTGTGATTTTTTAAAAGCCCCATATTTTTCCTTCTTTGTTGACCTCAGCTTATAATGAAGAATTTGTAATAGTGTGGGTGGGGGCGTCTCTCTCTTCCTTTAGATTGTAAGCTCCATGAGGGCAGGGACTGTGTCTAATATGTTCATTATGATTGTGTTGATAGTTCCTAGCTAAAGTAGGCACAAAATAAATATTTTTTTGAATGACATATAAATAAAAAGAATAAAATGAAATAACTTTTTGGAGGATAATTTGACAATATGAATAAAAAGACCTATAAAGGGGATGATGGTGGGCTTCATGCCTTTTGGCTTAGCAGTTTCATTTCTACTAATTTATCCCAAGAGAACCACCAGACAAATATACACATAAATGTATTTTAAGAAAGTATTTTCATAGCAAGATTGCTTTATAATAGCCTAAACTAGGAAATCACCCACATTTATAAGAATAGGTGATTTGTTAACTACATCATATCATATGCTTTAAATGAAATATTAAAACAGTCATTAAATGGTTTCATTAGAGAGCATTGACATGGAATGATGGCATTATTATATGAAGACTCAGAGTGCTGCTTTTTTTTTTTTTTTTTTTTTTAAAGATTTATTTATGAGGGAAAGAGAGAGCCTGCCTGCATGGTAGAGAAACCCAAGCAGACTGCGCTGAATGTGAAGCCCGGTTTGGGGCTCGATCCCACAACTCCCAAGATCTCGACCTGAGCCAAAATCTAGTCAGATGCTCAACTGACTGAGCCACCCAGGTGCCCCCAGAATGCTGATGTTTTTATAAAAACAAACAAACGTGTCTGAAGGATATGTATGTAAATGCCTCTGGATGAAGACTTTCTTTTGGCTTATTTATATTTTCTAATTTTTCAACAGTAAATACTGTAGTAGAAGCTTTTAAAATCCCACAAAGAAGAAAATTCAACACAAGTTTGAGCGCTACCTTTGAGGAAAGTGGTAGTTGGTTTTCAGAAAGGAGGAAGGTAACAGATAGTGTTTCTCAAAGAACTTTGGAGATGTAGGTGGGAATTAACAGGCCCCTGAGTTAGAAATAGAATTTGCATTGACTGGAAAAAAATTGCATGTGAAGGGAGCCTTGAGAGACAAAACAGAATAGAGAATGGAGTAAGGGCTAATAACACTCTTTCTGATCTCATTGGTGGCACAGAACAGCTTCAAGTTGTCTGCAGACTATTTGTGATTTCTGGACTGCCTCAACCTCAGCCTCATACTCCCTGGCTTCTTCCATTTACTTGTTCTTGGAATGCACCAGGGGAAAATTGAGTTCAGGCCCCGAACAGAGATTTGCTCTCTAGAGGTTAATGGGGGGAAACTTTGATCTTTTGTAGGAAATATTGAACAGTCCTTGACATCATGCAGGTAGGCCAGACAACCAAACTGTTTACAAACTTATTACCACATAGTCCCATGAGCTGTTCCTATATAAGGTCATGTCTTCTCCTTGGTGGATCTTTATCAGTACCACATGTTGTCAGTGACCCTGCCTAACTCACTCAGCTTAAAATGATTTTTTCCCCCATATCTTTGCAAATTAATTGTGTAATGAAAATCAGTGGTATTTCTGTTTGGGATTAGTATGTCCTTCGTAGGAGTGTGTCTTTTTTTGTCTCTTTGAAGAAGATCATCTATGCTTGTGTCCTAAGTTTTAGTAGGTAGCAACTTTCTGTGCTTCCATTTCCTGATCAGCAAAATGGAGTATCATTAGAGTTTCTTCTAGCACTCATGTACTTAATTTATGAAACATACGGATATGGTTGATTACCACATATTCGATACATATTCATTGGTGGGTGATGACCTGAAACACTGTCTAGAGAAATATCCATCCATTCCTTGCATTTAGTTGATGAATTGGAGAGGATGGCTCTCCTAGGATTCTGCTCAGATTCCTTTGGGCACTCTGGCAAATAAATAGAGCATGCTGAGAAATTTCTAGGACACAGTGGGTTGTTCATGAACAGATGAAAGTGTGGGCTGATGACACTTTTAAGCTTCTTGCAAGGTTTATCCAACTCCTCCCCTCCTCCCCCAATATTGAAGCTTGTTCAGTTTTCTGAGGGAAATCTGACTATTTCAGGGTTCTCTGTCTTATCATGTTCAGTTAGTTTTTAACCTTTCCAAGCAGATCCTGTCTGCCCTGGGGAAGAGGTAAATACAAGTGTCAGGATGCAAGGTGAACCCCTCTTCTTTTTTCCCCCTCCTGCCTGCATTAGAGCCCAGATTTCACAGGGTACAGTGCACAAGAGTTGGATAGTTGATGGAGTGAGTGAGGAGGAGGTTGAGAAGAGAATGGCTGGGCTTGAGCAGCAGCTGCGCCGGGAGAGAAATGACTGGAAGGAGAACAGGCTCTGTATTAGCAAAAGGAAGCCTGGGCTAGAACACAGAGGAAGTGGGCAGATGGGCCTGGAGACAGGTTATCACAGATTTTAGGGTCGCTGATCAATAGATGGAGTGAAAGTGTCAGAGGAGAAATATGTTTTCTTTGGGTTCTGGTGGGGTCTTTGGAGGTGGAGTACAGACTTGGTGGATGGAAAGTGGGGGAATGGGCCTAAGAGGACAGTCATATTTAGTGGATGTTTAGAAGTTTTTTCCATGGCTTTAACTTTATTTTACAGTTCTGTGAATTTTAATAGGTAGAGATTTGTGTTCAGGCTACCACAATTAGGATACAGAACAAACTGTTACTCAGTGATCATTTCATAGGAAAAAATATTACAATATTTTAAGGTAGTATACATGTGATATCTTCATTTAAGAATTAAGTTTGACTTATTTTCTGCACTTGAACCTGGAAAATGCTATTCTAGTCTGATGGCTACATAAAGTTTTTATGATCATGTTACTTAATATGCTGTATCTCATAGACTATAATATTTCACCTTAAACATCTCTGAAATTGGGATGTATGTTTGACATTATCTTATAATTCAAAGGAAAGCAGTTGTGGGAAAAACCAAGCATGATGCTGTAACAGTGTGATGAAGCTTGATAATATAACATATGCATAGATTTCTGTGTCATCATTTGTTTCTGGCATCACTGAACCTAAAGTTCCTTACTGGAGGTGGCTGTCGAGAGATGTGGAAAATGTAGACTGTCTTCCTCAAGAGTTGCGTGGATACATGGGGAAATGGGCAGAGGATCAGTGGTTCTGTGATTGTGTTACAATGTGATGAGCACTGTCCTAGAGTGATGGCTAATGGGGTTCAGAAGACCTAGAATACGTCAAAGATTCCCAGAAGAGATAGTCTTTGAACTGTATCATAAAGAGTAAGGAGGATGATTCACTAAGCAGGGAAGGAGTGAGGAGAGAGTGGGGAGGGCAAGAGGTCATGGAGCTAATCCCAAGTGAGCCTGCTGGTAATGAAAATGGAATGAAGGGGATGCTGGGTGAGTTTAGCTTGAAAGTTTTGATATGAGGCAGGTTGGTGAAGCCCTTTCATTCCGTGTTCAGCATGGTTTTTTGTTTTTGTTGTTTTTTTTAAAGACTTACATATTTATTTTAGAGGGAGTGTGTATACAAGTGCAGAGAGAGACAGGATGGGGGAGAGAGAGAAGTAGACTTCCCACTGAGTGCAGAGCCTGACCTGGGGCTTGATCCCAGAACCCTGAGATCATGACCTGGGTAGAAACCAAGAGTTGGAGGCTTAACTCACTGAGCTACACAGGTGCCCCCGTGTTCAGCACGATTTTAATCCTGAAGGCAAATGGAAAATTTTGGAAGAAAACGGGAATTTTTGGAAGATACTTCTGTTGGGGATTAAGAGAGGGTTTACATTTCAGAAAGGTGACCCTAGGAGCAGAAGGCAGGAAATGAAGTAGAGGTTGAGGGAACAGATCTAGAGTCAGGAGGATGTTTAATAGGTTGGAACAGTGACGCCCACGAGAGTTGATGGGAATTTGAACTAAAGCAGGATATGGAAAAAACAAGTTCTAGTGATGCTTGGGAGGTTGAACTGACAACGTGATTATGGGAGATGAGGGAGAGGCTGGGATTGAGCACGACTCCCAAGTTTCCAGCTTCAGTAGATGGTGGGGCTATTTAACTGGAAAGAGCCACCAGCTTGTAATGATCTGGAGTATGAATCCATGGTAGAAATTACACTAAAGAAGTGTAGCCTATTCTTGCAAGAAAGTAGGCTATAAAGTAAGAAAACATAAGGAGGAGTCTTTAGTGGCTGTTTTTTGTTTTTTGTTTTTTTTGATCGTGAGGATAACACTTTATAAAGGTCTTGTTGTTAGTGTGATTCTCTACTTGCAGAGTGGAACATTCTCAGACTCTGTGATTCTTTAATTTTCTTGAAGTGGCTCTTTTTGCTTTTTGTTCATGGTTAAACCACTTTAAACATTCCCAGCTATACCTAGCTGCAAGAACATAAGTTCTGTTTCTCATCATGAATTTCTTCTTAAGGCCATTACCTTTGAAATTGTTTGATACGTTAAAAAAAAAAAATCTCAACAAAACAAAAAGTTGAGAAACTGGAATACTAAAGAGATTTGGCTGGTTTACAAGAAAGTAAAATATAATGAGAATACATAACTTTATAAGGTTAGGTTAAGTTATGCTTAAATGCAAACAACTTTGTGAAACATTTCCCTTCTTTTTTATTGTTTTTAAAACATGGGCTAAAAAGTGAGCATGCTTACAGGTGTTGTGTATTCTGGAATTGCTTTGAATTGGAGTTGGTGAGTGTTGGAACAAATAAATCCCAGACAACTTATGATTTAATTTTATAGGCACACATTCATAAATTGGATTTAGGCAGTAATTCCAGAAAAGCATACACAGGAGAATCATTTGCTGTGTGTTCATTTATTCTACAAAGATTTAGTGGGTACCCATATGTTGAAGTCTGCTAGATCCTGTAGGAGGGGAAGTAAGAGGATTTAAATATTGCTGCTCATACATGGTAGAAGGGTAGATGTTTCTTGGTAGGAGGGGAGATGTTTCTTGGGTGTGGATGGTGGGTGGAGAAGGGAAAGGGTGTTCGATGCAGGGTCAGGGAAGGCTTCTTGGAAGAGGTGGCATTTGAATTGTTTTCTGAGAGACTGCTGTTTATTCTCTTTGACTCGTCTGTTTCATGTGACATCTTTGGTTAATTACTCTCTTTCTTGAAACTCTTCCCTCATTTGATTTTCTAGCACTCTAGAATCCAGCACCACCTCCTATCCCTGTGTTACCTGTCAAGACTTTTATGGTTCCCTTATCTCCTAGGTCCTTCATTCTTTCTTTCGTTCTTTATCAGTGGTACCCTTTACATCTTCAGCTTTGAATATTTCCCTCGATGGTTAACTGTAAACTGAGTTTGAGCCTAAGCTGTCTCTGAACCTCCATCCTGCATTTCCCGCTGAGGCCTCCCTAGCCGCTCACATTTAATTTGTCTGAATCTGAACTCTCCCCTGCAGAGCACAGATTGCCCCCTTCCTCCCCCTCTTCCTTTTTCTTTGCCCATTGACTGTTGAGTGCCTACTATATGCTAGTTTATCATTCCTTTGATTCCTTAGGCTTGGAGTCTCAGAGTCATTTTTGTTCTGTCTCCTTACCACCCGTCTAAAGGAGTATTTTATTTCTCTTAATTCTATCTAATGTTTTACAGTCTTTTTAGTTCTGTTCAAGCCCATTATCTGTATGCTTGGATCACTGCAGTGGTCTTCTAAATGTGGACTGCCTTCTTCATTACCAGCATCACCATTGCTTACTGAGTGTCTACTGTTTTCAAAATGTTGCTAACATGGCATGTTGTATAGATTGGAAAATGGACTAGTGGGTGAGAGAAAACAGACCTGGAATGAGAAAGGAGACCATCCTCAACTCCACGGTGATAAGGCAATGGCAGAATTAGCAGTGCAGAGTGAGACCGATGGCATCTAGAAGAGGAAGGGTACTTAAGCACGTGGAGAAGGTTTGGGGGAAGGTATTGAGTGGTCAACATGTGAGGGGTAGAAGTCCACATGGTGTGGCAGGAGAGCTGTGAATTGAAAAGTTCAGCTGGGACTGGACTGTGATAGGTGTAGTATGCCTGCATGAGAAGTCTGGGCTTTGTCCTGTAGAAGTGAGGATATAGAGAAGGCACGGACAGAGCTGGGGAGAATGTTGTATAAGAAAAATGCTCTTTTAAAGAAAATGTGGAGGTGGTGTGTAGGCTGGCTTTGAAGGAAAGGAAGGCCAGTTAGGGCCTCACACAAGTTGGCTGTGACAGTTTTGTTTCTTTTCTCTAATTCATTCCAAACATGGAGGCTGCCAGGTTAAGTTTCTGGGTCACAGCTTTGATCCTCTCCCTCTTCCACTTAAATGCCCCCAAAGATTCCCTGTGCCTTGAGTGGTTCTTTAGCCGGCTCTGGGGTGGCCTTTGTGATCACAGTTCAGCCCACCTTTCCAGCATTATCTTATCCTCCTCCTCTTCAAGCCCCAGCATGGGCTCTCACAGATTTTCCTTTTCTCGAACACTGTTTGGGAAATTGTGCTAATTGAAATTTCACCAGCCTTCTGCATGCTCATGATGCCTTCCATGGCCCTCTCGGTCAGTAGTAGTATTCTTACCCCTGCTCTTCCCTAATACGTACTGCTTGTACTGTTTATTTTTGGTTAATCAACAGCTGGCATGGTTTCTTCTGTAGCTGCTGAAACTGTTGAATTAATGTTCATATTGCTGTTGAACATTTCAGTTTTGTTTCTCCAATAGTCTGTAATGTCCTTAAGGGCTGGCCCCATGCTTGACACTTTTGTATGTGGCTACAGCCAAGATACGGGTATCTGCTACTGCCCTAGTCATGCTGTTTGGAACATGGTAATATTTGCTGACCTTCAGTTTTTTTCCGAACAGCCAGACAGATTTTGCAAGATTCTTGAGGCCCAGGGCAATAACATATTTGAAGATCCCAGCTTTTATCAGGATGGTAGGCATTGGATGACTAGATCCAGAAAAAAACTTTTGTTTCTTCTAGTCTTATTGTACCTTCTGTGGGTGAGTTTTTTTTCAGTGACTACAGAGGAGTCGGGAACATCCCCTTGACTTATATTGGGTTCCCAACTCCCATTACAAGTGGGTCTTTTTTCCAAAGGGAGTAGTCTAGTTTGATTTTTGTCTTGAGATAATCGTCCCTGAAAACCAGGATGTGATGTCAACCAAGTTAAACTTTTTTTATCCCAACTATACAGAACTAAGTTAAAAATGGATGCTTATACTTTGCTGTTAAGTAGGTCGGAAGACTCTGCAGAAGCAAAATTAACATTATATAGATCAGAGAAATAATTGCAAGCACCTAAGTTAACAAAGACTAAAGGCCGGAAAACTTTGATCAGGGGTGTTAAAGCACGTGCTTTTTAGATAAAGGTGATGTAACCTGAGGATTCTAATTAATTTTCTTCCCACCTTCAGGGTTGGCAGGCTAGTGTGCATTCGAGGTAACTGCTAAGGGGACACACGGGATGGCTTTATGTTTTTATTGAAGAGTCTCGTGCACCATTTTTCCAGTAATGTAAACTGTATTAATTTGTAAGGTGTGACAATTGGAACTTTTGGATACCTGACTCTTCTGTGTGTGCTATGCAAAGGAAGGGACAAAAGTGAATAATAGAAGCAAGAGAGCTGAGAATATTCAAACGAGCAGTTTTAAGTTCTTTTAGCTGCTATAGAGACACTTATGTGGAAACAGCTGACCTACTAATTAGAAAACATCCTTGCCTATTCATTAAATTAATTATCCTAAAGAATTCTGCTAGGCGATACTTTATCTAGTTCTAATTATTGTATGCCTTTGAAAGCAATAAACTGCACTTTTGGAATGAAATTTTATAATATAGACATATACGTGGCTTACTCAGAGACTTCCTGTAATTAGAGTGGGGTAGTAATGATGGGTTATTTTTTGGTTTTCATTAAAAAGGTTTATCCACCTCCTCATAGGGAGATTATAATGAATTATTAAATAATGTATGTTTAGATCTGAGAACTCCCTGGAGATCATTATTGTTCAAATATGAGAGGTTTTTAAGGTTATCTTTTCAGATTACCATGGATTTTTGTTTATTTATTTATTTTACAGATTTTATTTATTTGTTAGATTGAGAGAGAGAGAGACAGAGAACACACAAGCAGAGGGAATGACAGGCAGAGGGAGAAGCAGGCTCCTCACTGAGCAGAGAGCCAGATGTGGGAGTCAACCCCAGGACCCTGGAATCATGACCCAAGCCAAAGGCAGATGCTTAGCAGCTTAACCAACTGAGCCACCCAGGTGTCCCCTTATATATATATTTTAAGAATGAACATCATATTATGATTAAATACAGTGGTAAAACTTTTCTGTCATAAACATTATGTTCAAATAAGAATAAGGAGAATCACCATTCATGCACTTGTGGTGCCCTGTTTTTTTTTTTCCCACTTTGCCCTGCAGAGCTTTTATTCTAACCTTAGAACCCTGGTTAAGAAGTATAGTGAAAGATCGCACGCTGTATACCCAGTGGTCTGCACCTGCAATCAGCTATGTGAGAGCTGAGCTGACGTGAACAAGTAGCTGGTGCTGCCGAGGCACCCCTGGCTGGCTCTTGACCAGCGTTTGGATTGGGCCATATGCGCCCGTCTTAGGAGCCTGTGCTTAAGAGGCCAGTGCCTGGCTTCAAAGCTTCCATCCAGCATGAGGATCTAACCATTCTACAGCTGGGTGACCTTGGGCAAGTTACTTAAGGCTCTTTGCTTATCTGTAAATGGGGCTAACAGTAGTTCACACCTCCAAGGGCTGTTGTGAGGAACAAATGAATTACTGCATGTAAAGTGCTTTTCCGTGGTAAGGGCTTTGTTCACTTATCCATGCATCCACTCATTACTTATTCATTCCACTCCTGTCGATTGTACACTCACTGTGTGCTGGGCCCTGCTGCGGAGGCGCCTTAGGGGTACAGCAGTCAGACAGATGAGGTCCCTGTCCTGTTGGAACCTAATTCTAGGGGGAAGAAACAGACTGTACATGAGTAAACCAGTTAACAAGGTCAGACACTAATAAGTGCTAAAAAGACAATAGATAGGGAAATAGTGACTGGGTTATGGGGAAAGAGGTCAGTATTAACTAGGGTGGGTAGGAGCTTCTGAGGAGGTGATGTTCAAGCTTAGGCCTGAGTGATAAGAGATAAATTCCAGCTCTGATTAAAATGAGAAAGTTTTCCTTTGTGTAGGTGGCTGTCTCCATACTCTTCCTATACAATCTCTTAACATCAGTATAAAATCCTTTGTAGCAGGATACTGCTCAGAGATCTTGAGCCCCTCTCCTGATACCACATGACTGTGTTCAAACAAGTCATTATCAACATCTTGGAGCTCATTTTCCCCAAACTTCATCTTGTCAGTACCCAGATCTGGCCATCCCTGGGTCTCTCTCCCTTGGCTCCAGCTGGTTGCTCACCCACCTTATTATGCCTGAGTTCCTGGAGGAGCCTGACTCTGTTATTCCCAACCGACAGAAAGTACAGGACTGGGTTAAGGCAGCTGCTCATGCTCACCAGAGGCCTCCATATCTTATAGGCCACGCTGGCCACCATTAAGAGCTGGCAGTCCTGTGAAGATAGAAAGCGGAGTGTGAGGTAGAAGGAACGTGTGATGTGGAAGGGGACAAAGCAGAGGGTGAAGAGGCCGCACACCAGCAAGATGGTCTGGATGGACTTGGCCCGGGCTGCATTGCCTGTCCTCCTGAGGGTCTCTCCTGGCTTGATCAGGCTCCTCACCATCAGCGAGTAGCACACCAAGATGACCAAGGAAGGAAAGGCAAAGCCAGACAGTGTCAGAACCATGCCATAGGCAAAGAACTGATCAAAATTCTCTGGGCCGGTCATGTCGTAGCAGACCATCTGGCCATCGATGTAGTCTGTGTGGGAGAAGAAGAGGGTGGGCAGTAGCTGGAGGACCACCAGGGCCCAGGTGGTGGCTGTGCCCAGGAGGGCGTGTCGGCGGCTCCTGTAGGGCAACGAGCGCAGTGGGTGGCACACGCCCAGGAAGCGGTGCGCGGAGATGCAGGTCAATAGCAGGATGCTGCCATAAAGGTTGATGTAGAACAGGAAGCGCACCAGCCTGCACAGCAGCTCCCCAAAGGGCCACCTGTCACCCAGGGAGTAGGTGATGATGAGGAAGGGCAGCGCCAGCACGTAAAGCAGGTCAGCTATCATCAGGTTCACCAGGTAGATGGTGGCACAGCTCCAAGGCTTGGTTTGGCGCCAGGAGAGCCACAAGACCGTGCCATTCAGGGGTAGCCCTAGTATGAGGATGATACTGTAGGTCAGGGACAGGTAGATTTGCTTGTAGTCCTCCGAGAACTTGCAGACTTGCTGGTCCCTCGAGAAATTAGTATCCAGCGTCTCCATTTCCTGGGATGCTCCCTCTGGGAGCACAGCTGCTCCTGCTTGTGCTTTACCTGGAAGGAAACAAAATGGGCAGCATAGCATCATGAACTTGGCTGCGTGTGTCTTTAGGCTCTCCCTTGATCTGTCATTCCACTCTGTGTTCCCAGTCTGGTCAGAGTCCTTGTTTGACATAGGCCAGATCCAGGAAGAAAAAAAAATTAAACCCAAGGGCACAGGAGTCTTTTAAAGCAGGGCTTATAGACTTACCAGGTCCAAAGGGCTGGCCTTCCACTATCCTGTATGCTTTCTGCTCTAGGCTGGGATGTGATAGGAAGCTGAAGTACACATGCTGCAGGGAGGTGCTGTAATTTCAACAGAGCATACAACCTCAAGCACTGTGACTCCTCTGCCTAGAATCCTTTGCATAGAGTCAGGAAATCTCCAAGGGCATTTGGATTTGTATCTCGAGATTTCTTAACTGCATATTTGAATACTGAGGCTCATTTGCTTATTAACCACCTCAGCATCCCGAACATCCAAAACCAAATCTAAGCCATGAGGTCAGGTGCAGATTCTTCCGTACTCCCATCTCTGCTGAGGAAGCAGATCCAGTAGGCAGATCCAGATAGCAGAGGAAACTGTGTGTGGAGCCTGCACGTTTCTGTTACGCTGGGAAGCCAGTGGGTTGGTCAGCCAACCACCATGGAGCCTATAGGAATGAAAAGGAATTTATTTCTAGGGTTTGACATTCAGAAAGACAAGCTAATACAGGGCAAGAGAGAAAGGTTTCAAATAGGTAACTGGCATAGATTGAGTGTTGACCAAAAGCTATAGCATAGCGTTACCAAGGGCTGACTATAAGCTGTAACACAGAGCTTTATTCACAACAAAAGGAACAGAGACCTCATTCACTCTGTCAGTCAACAAATATTTATTGAGCATCTATTGGGTCTGGCACTAGGGATACAAAGATGAATAAAATACAGCTCTTACTCTCCAGGATTTCAGTCTGGTGGGGAAGACAGAAACCAATACAGCTAATTGTAACAATGTGAAGAATGGTCAGCAAAATGCTGTGAAGACCAGCAGGATCAGCAGTTCTCTGCTGAGCTGCCGTTTGAGCTGCTTGGGGAAAGAACAGAGGAGCTAACTAGGCAAAGAAGGGTGAGGGGCCTTCCTTGGGGTTGGGGAGGCAGCCCACGAAAGACAGTGGAGCTTAAGGCCTCTGCATTTCCTGGGGTGGCAGGGAAGCCAGCGTGGGGGTGCCCCCAAGAAGGAGGGTGGGTGTTCTTCAGCAGGATGGTGATGGGATGGGCTGTGTGTGAGGAAGATCCCCAATAGCAGCTGAGAGCTGGGCCTGGAGCGGCCAGACTGTGATGGAGCTGTAGCAGTGTATGCAGGTGAGGGTTGTTCACTTCCCCAAGTGAGGCCGTGCGGGGTGGGGAGGGTGGGTCTCTGGAGATGCTGCTGAGACAAGAAGGACAGAACTGCATGGACATGGGGCACGCACCAGAGGAGGAGTCGAGGGTGTCCCTGAGATGGAGTGAGTAGGTGGTGAGGCCAGGGCCTGAGCCAAAGCCTAAAGCTTGAAGGTTGGGCCTGATGTTCTGAGGTTGGGGGACAGTGGCTCTCCGGCCGCAGCTTGCCAGAGGGCTCGCCTCCTTGTTAACTGGCTTTACACTCTACCTGACTAAGGAGAGCAAAGCTTTTTGGCTGGGTGAGTAAAAGGAATGTAGTTTTCTCTCATTTTGTTCCCCGTAATCTTTCATGTGGGGGGTTGGCAAATGCCTAGTTATTTTCGGCGTAGCTGCCTTCCCAGCTTGGTGTAGGCTCTCGGAAGACAAAGTGGGGAACCAACTTGGCTTAGTGCAGGCTCAGCCAGTTAGTTCACACTGTGAGCTTATTTAATCTTCAGAACAACCTTGTGGAGGAAGCATTATTAGCTTCAGGTTACTGCTGAGGAAATTGAGGGTCAGAGAAGACCCCTCTATGGGGCTCACTAGGCCCTCTAATCTAGTATGCTGGTTCTTGATGTGGATTGTGGGTTTCTGCTCCCTCAGAGCACCTTGTAGCATGGTGGAAAGTGCTCAGATCTAGCTCTGCCAGGAACCACTAACGCAGTTTGAACTAAGCCACCTTGTCTCTCTCAGCTGTGGTCTCTTCAGCTATAAAAATGAGACAGTCTCTCTGTGAGGTGAGGTTGCCGTGAGAATTAGCTAGAAGAAAGGCACACAGCACCCACTGGCCTGCCGCAAGGGAGAAACCCAACATATTTTAGCTCTCTTCTCACACCTTCCTCTCTCTTTTGCTCGGGACTATGGTACCCTGAAAACCTGAGCTCTTTTGCTTGTGTGGGAGGATGGGAAGGCAAGTGTGCCTTTGCTACCCCATAATTGGAGAAAGTCCTTTTTTCTCTGTGGCTATTACCTTCTGCTGTGGTATGAATTATATCCCTACAGATTCAGGTGTTGAACCCTTAACCCCTAATGTGACTGAAGTTGGAGTGAGGAAGTAATTAAGGTTAGATGAGGTCATAAGAGTGAGACCTTAATTCTGTAGGATTAGTGTCTTTGTAATGAAGGACAGCAGAGCGTTGACTTTATGTGAGGACTTAGTGAGAAGGTGGCCTGCAGGCCTGAAACAGAGATCTCACCAGGAACCAAACCCTGCAGTCCTCGATCTGGGACTTCTCACTTTCCAGAACTGTTTCCACTATTTAAGCCACGCAGTCTGGTATTTTGTTACAGCAGCTTGAGCAGGCTAAGATACTGTATATGTACTTCAAGGCCTACCTATTGTGGAGGGACAGCTTTTCAGGTGAGAGGATGACCATCTTAGTCAAGGGATAAGTGTAGAGAACTTACACTTATCGTGTTTAGACTAGTCTATCATTGAGGTTGCTATTATGGAGAAAGGAAGAGGAAGAAGAAAAAGGTGAGGTCATAAAGGGTTAATTCACTAGCTGAAAGCCCTGACAGTGTTGACCACCTCCTCCTCCCAGAAGCCTCTCTTTCCTGGCTTGTGTCACCTCTGGATTTTTTTTTTTTTTTTTTTTGGTCCTCCCTAGAACTCCTAATTCTCCCATTCACTGGGATGCAGAACTGAAGGGGCATGTAGCTATTCATAGAATAAAGGAAAGGAGTGGAGGAGAGGCAGGCTGGGGTTTTAGAATAGATGAGAACTGAGGGAGCATCTGCCATGATGAATGGAATTCTAAGGAGAAGTCCACACTTTTGGAAAGTGTGTACTGCAATATACAGTTTCTCCTCTTTATCACCATTTCCCCCAAGAGCTTTCAAAAAGACTGACACAATTTAGGGTTGGAATTTGTTTCTTTTAAATGGGCTCAGCAGGAAGATGGGCCTTATGGAAAGAATGAAGCAGCTGTCCCCAGTGTATAGTTAAATGGGTATGACAGCTTCTGACCTTGAGCCCAGGGTCTTCCCACTGTGAGTCTCCAAGAGCCTGCGTCTCTTTGTGGTCCCCTGCTGTACAGAGAGGGGCCTCATCAAGCCTTCCCAAGAGCAGTAGTGATCTCGGTATCACACTGGACATCTTTCAAAAGGGATGGGAAATCATCGTCATCTTAATGGCCTAAAATAGCTATCATCCCCCAGGGAAAAGCACACCTATGATGAAAGAACTGTTCTCTCTCCTTTAACAAGTTTATAAGATACATATTTCAAGAGTTCAGAAAAAGGAAAAGTGACGAATAAATTTGAGTAACGACAAAATGTTACTTAAAAAAAAAGATTTTATTTATTATTTATTTGACAGAGAGACAGAGGTCACAAGTAGGCAGAGAGGCAGAAGCAGGATCTCTGCTGAGCAGAGAGCCCAACGTGAGGCTTGATCCCAGGACTCGATCCTAGGACCCTGAGATCATGACCTGAGCTGAAGGCAGAGGCTCAACCCTCTGAGCCACCCAGGCACCCCTATGTTACTGCCTTTTGATTGTGGAGGAATGATTGTTGAATGAGAAAATCTTTAAAAAAGATTCTAGGCCAAAGGAGTGAGCATTGCTCATTTTCATTTTAAAATGCCACTATTGTATTATACATGTTTAAAATCTTAATATTTAATATTTTACCTATATCTGGAGAATTTTCTTGCTTAAAACAGATGGAACTACTTAATAGAGTCTCATAAATACCTTCAGACAGTAAAAGTTCATTTTTACAAGTTATTCTGCAAAACTTTTGATTAATATGTGTATTTCTTAATTTACAAAGATGAATTACACAGATGAATTTACAAAGATAAACTACAGAGATGAATACCACAGTGTAATTATTTGATTTTTTGACAAGTTTTTTTTTGGAAAAAAAAAATGAGGCCCCCAGGTACATTCTATGAGGTGGTGGATGAAGGTTGGTGGTTTACTTTGAATTACTTTTCCTATGTTTCAAATTCACTAGATAACTTGGTGTTATTTGGCCAGCAGACCAGTGGGTGGCAATGAAGACCAACTGGTTACAATCCCCACCCCCTCCCGCGGAAGGAAGTAGAAACTGGGGTTGGGCTCAGGTCCAGGAATAGCAGCTGTGGATGAGGTATAATTCATTGAGGACATATAGGAAACCCCACCAAACAACCTCTTAATTGTCTTATGTCAACAGTTACTATGCTCGGTTCACACAATGAAGTGGAGATACAGACAGCCAAAAGCAGCCTGGTATTGTGATTGATTTTTTTTTTTTTTTTTAAGACTTTATTTATTTGACAGAGAGAGATCAGTAGGCATAGAGGCAGGCAGAGAGAGAGAGAGGAGGAAGCAGGCTCCCCGCTGAGCAGAGAGCCCGATGCGGGACTCGATCCCAGGACCCTGAGATCATGACCTGAGCCGAAGGCAGCGGCTTAACCCACTGAGCCACCCAGGTGCCCCCCTTGTGATTGATTTTTAAAAAGATCTCGTGAGACAGGCAATGTGGCAGGCATTATTCTCCCTCACCCCCCATTTTACAGCTGAGTGAGCTGAGGTTCAGAGAGGCTGATGGAAGTCCTGTCTGTGATGATTTGGGGAAAGTCTGGACTTCTTTTACAAAGCAGAGCCTCAGCTCATTCCCACATTTCCAGGAAATGTTTTCTCTCCCCTAACCCCCAAGTCATACAACAAAGAAGACAGGGAAATAAAAGAGCAGGTCATCCCTGAAGTAACTTTATGTAGTGCCTTTGTTATAGATGACAGAACCCTAGTTTAAAAAGCATCATCTGACCTGGCGATTCACAGACCTGTACCCCGGGGGATAAAAATATATTATATGTTTATAAAAAAATAAAAAAACTTTTAAAAAAGCATCATCTGGAAATAATGGCAAAGAGAGAACAGAATAAATAGAATTTTAAAAAGCCTATCAAGAATAAGACCTATATAGCGGCCTTCTATCCAGTTTTAAACTATATCCTAGTCTTAAAATGAAAGGCACTGACATTAGCTATTTAATGATTTTTTACTATATTTTTATACTGTAGGCTTTCCTCAGCTGTGTACCTGGATTCCTCTTACATATTTCAGTTGTCCCAAAACATTGGAATCCAAGGGCTTTTTTTTTTTTCCTTCAAGGAAAGCAAACTGGATTCTTTAAATAATTTAAAGGACTGTCTAGAGACAGTGAATACTTAATTTCAATAATTAATTTATATAGCAGCTTGCACATTTTTGTTTTCTGTTGACAGGGATCTGACATAATTGGCAGCTTCAAATTAGTGTAAACATGGGGAGTGATTGGGAAGCATTGCTCTGACATTGTAATGTCACAACAGCCTAGGTGGCTGCTCTGAAAGCGATGTTACTTTGTCTAGAAAAATAATCACTACTAAAAAAATAATTTTTCCCCCATCTGTACAATTGTGTGATCTCCTCAAGCTAACTTTGAAATTGGAATTTTTAACATTAATGTTGTAGTAAAAATAACTGTAGCTATATTGTCCTGTGCTTGTAGAAGTTCATCATTGCGTTTGGGCTCACAACCTTGAAAGGGGATCTTTATGAGACTTTTTCATTTTCCTTTCATTTGGCATCAGACAAATATCTTTAAATGCAGTACAACTCAGTCTGTCTTTCCCTGTGTTCTGTGTCAAGAAATGTAGAAAGCTGGTTTAGTTTGGGGCAAGAGCAGAGATCAGTAGCAGAGCCTGGGGCTCTAGGACTAGTGGGGAAAGTTGCCTAAGGCATCTGCTGAGTGGAGGGCTTGCATCTGAGGACCCCTCCTTCCATCCACACTTACCCTCAGGCAGCAAGTTCCCCTCACAGATTGCTGTTTAAAATCAGTAACATGCTGACATGCTGTCCATCACTGGAGCCCTTTCTTTTGCTGTGGTGTTGCTAAGGTGGGGGGCAGTGGTAGAAAGAATCCACAATGGCTGTGGACACTGAGCACATGGGGGAGTTGGGAGAATGCTGTTGTCTTAGCTTGAGTCTCCCAGAAAGCAGAGTGGAGGTTTAGTGTGCAACTGTTTTATTAGAAGTACAGTCCTAGGGAGCAAGAGTGAGGGACAAAGGGGAATTACCTGGTGAATGAGGGAGAACTAATAGGAGGACTCAAAGATGGGTTATTGAGTTGGCCCCCACAAAAAGCAACTTAGTGCTCAATCCCAAGAGACTGTCATCTTGAATCAACCATATCCAAAGGAGGTTCTCCCAGGGCCAGAAGAAAGGAAGCATTTGTCTACCAGTTTCTATCTCCCACTGGCCAGACCATGGTGGTGGGTGTGTCCTTTGAGTGGAGAAGAACATCAGAAAGAGGAAACACACTGAAGAGAATGCATATTGTCTCCAAACCCATTTTTCTTCTGCCCTATAAGGTGTTGGCTTCTTCCTTTACATGCACTTCTGTGTTGCTTTTGCATGGGAAATGAGGGTCTCTTGCTGTATCTGACTCCCTATCTGTGTGAAGCAATTCTTCCAGTTTTTTCTTGTTCATTTTTCTATATTGAGTTGTCTTATTTTTGTTGTTACTGATTTTTAGGAGTTATTTACACATTTTGGATAAGTCTTTTCAGTTATTCTTATTATATATATATATATATATATATATATATATATATATTTTACTCTGTGACTTTGCTGGCTTAATGACGTGTATGTATATATGTATTATATGTATTTTTTAAGGAATAGAAGTTCTAAATTTTAACATAGTCAAAATGATCAATTTTTCTTTTATGGCTTATGCTTTTGTGTCTGGCTTAAAAATCTTTCTCTATTGGGGAGACTGGTTGGCTCAGTCAGTTAAGCATCTGCCTTTAGCTCAAGTCATAATCTCAGGGTCCTGGGATCGAGCCCCACATAGGGCTCCCTGTTTAGTGGGAAGTCTGCTTCTCTCTCTCCCTGTGCCCCTCCCCACTGCTTGTACACTTGAGCGTGTGCTCTCTCTGTCTCTATTTCAAATAAATAAATAAAATCTTAAAAAAAATCTTTCTCTGTCTTGAGGTCATAAAGATATTCCCCTATATTAGCATATTAGCTTTCCACATAGATCTAAGTGATTTTGCCCCACTAATGGGTTTAATGTTTGTATATGTGTGTACACATAAGTGTATGAGAAATGCACAGCATTAGATTAGATACTTTTTGAAGAGTGGAGAACAGGCAGAATTGTAAAGTAGTTCGGAGGCATATGCTCTAGTTTAAGAGGGAAAAGATGGTAGCTTTAGCTTGAGTGGTAAGGGTGGCAACAGACAAATGATGGATTCAGCTGATACTTAGGAAGTAAATGAACGTGATCTGGTGATGATTAAATATGGAGGTGTAGGAGGGGTTAAGGACGACCCCAGTGACTTTACTCTCTGTTGCTACCAACCAATGCTTTCATCCTTTTGTTTATTATTTTTCTATTTTATTGCTTCTCTCTAGTCAGTCTCTGCTTCTTCCTTGCTTCTTCTGACTCCGGTTTACCTCTGGGCATCCTTTGGCTTCTACTACTATTGCAGATGGCTAACTCTGCGCACAGAGCCAAAGAAATGTTCCAAGAGACTCTGATTGACCCAGGTATTCACTATTACTCAGAAAGAGAAGACCCACTTATGAGAATGGGTTTTCACCAAGCATTCTTTAATAATGTCTAAATTATAAACTTGTTTCTAGACCACATACTTATAATAGAAACTTCTCATGATTCTAAAACAATTGTGGATAGCAAATATAATATTTGAAGCTGGTCTCCAACACAAAGAGTTTTAGTTATTAATAGTATGCCTGTCAGAGCTTTGACTCTGAGATATTTCGTTCATACGTAAACCATAAATTTAAGTTGATAGTTCTACTAATGATGGAATGCAGTTATGTATGTATATGGTAAAAGAACAAAATGGATATTTTTGAACCTTATTATATGCAAGACAGATTAAAAACAGTAGTCATAGAGAATGAAAACAGGGCTTGATGTCATGTTCAGTAAAACATGTTAGAGGTGAGGTCTCAGAAAGTACTACAGTGAAATATGAGGGGAAGGTGTTGGAGTGGCAAGGGGTTTCATTTAAACATGAGGCTCCTGTATTAATATTTTCATTGATTTATTTTCATGCCAATATGTTCTGACATAAATATGGTGATCTATAATGTATCGACCATAAAAGTCAACATTATTTTTAAAGCTGACTCAGGGAAATAAAACCTGATTGTTAGTGCTGATATATACGGTATGTTACCGTGTTGGAAAATTAACCTCTCCTCTTCTACTCCCGATTGCACTAAATAAGGAAAATGCATTTCTTTTTTTTTTCTTTTTAAAGATTTTATTTATTTATTTGACACAGAGAAATCACAAGTAGTCAGAGAGAGAGGAAGGGAAGCAGACCCCCTGCTGAACAGAGAGCCCGACGCGGGACTCAATCCCAGGACCCTGAGATCATGAACCGAGCCGAAGGCAGCGGCTTAACCCACTGAGCCACCCAGGTGCCCCAGGAAGATGCATTTCAACACTGCTGACCTTTTGTGTATGTTTTCCTTCATGGCCAAAGCTGAGTTTGCGATGGGACCAGTGTGCGTTGTGAAGTAAAGAGCAATGCACATTCAACATTCTTCAGAAAAGACTTTGACAAGAATGAAAGCTGATTTATTCAGCAAAAATCTTTGCCTTTCAGAGGATCAAAAGACCTGTAAAAGTCTCTGGGTGAGATACTGCGGAGCTCATTACTAGTATCTTCAGTAAACTCTGAGACCAGCATGAGACCCTAAGACAAAGAGGATACTGGGGATGTGTCAGCCATGGGTGACCACAGAGGAGAGACTCAGACTGGAATGCCAGAGGCAGGGGCACACCCTTGTGGTCTACACAAGCCAACCAAAATGATGATAAGGCATTCAGTGAAATGATTCTACAAAATGAAGATTGAGCCAAGGAGAGTTTAATTTAGCAGCAGAGGAGAGAATGCTAAGAAGACCCGAGTGGATTTGGATGACTACTTCTTCCCCTACGTTCCAGAACAGAATAAATTTGCTGAAAATAAGAACATACTAAGATTTTTAGAGCCTTAGGGCCCCCTGGGTGCCAGGCAAGTGTAATCACTTGATAGATGAGGAAACTCTCAAATGAGCAATTTGTCCAAGCTCAGGTAGATGGTTAATGACTGAGCTGTGTCTGATTCCAGATGTCCCGATTCTCTGTCCAGGGCCCTTTCTGCTCCGTTATACCAGCTGGGAGCCATGACTAATAATGCATGTGCTGGGAGGACATTCCACAGGACCACTCAAATCTGGTTTCCAACCCGCCCCTGTACTGCAGCTGATCTTGTCAAGGCTCTCACTAGCCTGCATGTTGCCAAATCCTATGGGAACTTTTCTGACTCCATTTAAATCTCTAATCAGCATATGCTGCAGTCACTGAAACAGTTTTCTTCACTAGTCAGGATTTCATTCCTGGTGAGGGAAACCCATGCCAAAGGTGACCAAGTAAAACAATAATTTATTGCTCTTATAATCACTGACCTCATAAGGCTGGCTTTTATAGATGGTGATACCAAGACTGCTTTCTCTCTATATTTCCTGGCCTCACTTTTTCCAAATTGGCTTCATTTTCATATGTACTCTCTGGTTTTAGTGACAGGATGGCTGTCACAGACCGCTCTTTCATTTAATGATGTGCAAATCCAGCAGGAAAAATTATGCCTCAGCCAGGAGTTCCTGGGATTAGCACTGATCGCTCCTCTTGTCTTGTTTTAAGTTCTTTGTTTATCTCTGAACCAACCATTGTGACCGCATTGATTGGCGGAGGCTTTGGTTAAATGCTCCAACCCTCTGACCCAGTGGAGAGAATTGGCTTCATCCAAATTCCGTATATTTAGAGCGAGGGAGCGGTGGCTCTCCTAAAACACATATGGGGTCTTCTTACAGGAAAGGGAATGAATACCAGGCAGCAAAAACAACAAATGCCTAGAACAACTTCTCTGGTGGGATAATGCCTTAGTATGCCTCCTACTTCACTCTTTTCAGTCTTATTCACTGTATTGCCCTCATCAACTTGATCCTCAGGGCCCAGTTCCAGACCTTGTCCCCTTCCATGTCTATATTTACTCTCAAGGTGATTTTATTCAGTCCATTGTGAAAGCAAATTGGCATAGCCCAGGACATTTTGAGTCAACCTTGACTAACATGGTAGCTGAAATTGTAGGCATGGAATTTAGTAAGAGTGTTGAATGGGAATTCTTGATAGAAGGGATAATTGTTGACATAAATGTATCTGAGAATGCAGAGGACCAAGCTTCTCCTTATCCTTTGCTCCAAAGATAAGGGACAAGATTGGAAAATATTTACAAATACTTACGTAAATGCACAAAGAATAAACCGTATTAGTCAGGTGGGTTAAAACTCCTCTTAAGGTTTTATCTATACATACGTGCTTTTCTCTATGTGAAATTGAATTTCTAGCTGGTTTATTTGCTGGGAAGGTAAAGAAATCTCCTGGGATGTTTTCTTTCTTTATTGCAGAGGTTTATTGTGATCATCTATGGAATATAATCTTTAACCCTGAGGCTATGGTTACTGCAAAGCTTGTTTTACATATTTCTTGTGGGGCATTGCATTTATTCACTATGTGTCTATTATAAGAAATTGTATATATTAGAATATGTCAGGGTGGAAGATTGGATTTATGTAGCTAAGTTGTTGCATGCCAACCTGCTCTGTTGAAGACCTCACTAACTTTATTCCGTAACTCTATTTCTACATAAATTCATAAACCTAATTTCTAGTCAGAAGCCATTAGAACCCTTTCTTGGCTTTCTTGTTATAGGTTTGAGAAAAATAAATCTGTGATTCTATAAGAATAATACCCAAACAGTATGTGAAACCTGTTTTTTTCATGCCACTTAAATATATCTTGATAACTGCCTAATCGATACCCACAGCGCAGTTTTGTCTCCTGAACTCCAGACTTGTGTATCCAACTGCCCATTTGGCACTATCTGGATATTTACAGATTTTATCAACCTAGTGTGGCCAAGAGTGAGCTCCTGATTTCCTCCTCCACGCCCCCACCCCCGCCACCAAATCTGTCTCTCTGCTCAACATTCTTCATAATTTCTGTAAATGGGACTGTTTCCCCATAGTCCACTCCCTGACATTCCCTTAGTCCAGATTGTTCTGATGTTCCGTTTGGTCCTAGGACTCAAATCACAAGGCCATTTCCCTGAAAGCCTGTCTGTTCTTTGAACATATCATGCTAGTTCATGCCCTAGAGTCTCTACAATTCCTGCCCCCACTGCTTGGAACACACTTACCATAGCTTTTTTCTCTGCATGGCTGAATTCATCTTATCCTTCAGATTTTAGCTAAAATGTTATGTTCTGAGAGAGCTTTTTACTATCTGAAACAATTTGTGCTGTAATCCCTTACTATAAGACCTTGTTCCTTGTTTACTTTATGTGTGTGTGTGCGTGTGTGCATATTACATACATATTGTCTTTAATGAAATCTGTGTTTGTTTATTCTTTTGCTTGTTTGTTGTGCGTTTCTTACTAAAATGTAAATTAATTGAGGTCAGGGACCTTGTCTGTCTTGTTCTTTGTATCCTTGGGCCTAGCCGTGCCTTGCACATAATATATACTCAGTGGATCTTAGCTGAATGAGGGATTGTTCTGTTTACTTTCTTAGAAGGGAAGGAGACAAGTGGCTTGCTCTGCTGAGGGTCATGTCACCTCTCCCATCCCAGCAGGATGGACTTTATTGCTGGATTCATACAGACAATAACGGGCTTGTTTCTGAGACAGTGGTTGTTGGATGACTACCATCATGAATGGGCATAAAGAGAAGTAGCTTGAGCCTTCATCCTCCAAGGCCTTGACTCTGGGGGTGTTGGGCTTCTCTCTGGCTCCTTCTCTTGAACCTCCAATTTAGAGCTCTAAACCAATTTAGGACAGTTTAGAGTAATCTTAATTTCATGCAAGGTCTTGTTGCCTTTGATATGAGATGTGCATTCCTGAGAAGGATAAGTAAAAAGCACCGGGAGTAATCCCACCACCAACTTTTCACACTGCTCTTGGAAAGGAAGTTCTGTGCAATGTGGAAGTGAATACATAAAAGAAAAAACATGAATTTTGGCTTGTTCTCATCTTTAAAAATAGTGTATTGTGTTAGTCTCTCTATTCACAATTTTTTGAGTTGTTTATGGTAACTGACCATTTTGTTTTTGCTTTTGCTTCTTAAAAAATGTATTTTTTTTTTGTTGTTTTGTTTTAGAATGAAAGAGAGAGAGAGAGAGTGTGTGTGTGCGCACGCACACAAGCAGGGGGAAGGGCAGAGGCAGAGGGAGAGAATCTCAAGCAGAGTACCCTCTGAGCATGGAGCCCAATGTGGGGCTTTGAGATCATGACCTGAGCTGAAACCAAAAGTCAGATGTTCAACCTGCTGAGCCACCCAAGCACCCCTGTTGTTTTTGCCTTTTGTTGGTAACTGTAAGAGCCAGTTTTTACCAGATTATGCTGCAATAACAAAGAACTCTAAAATCTTACTGGTTTACAATAACAAAGTCTTGTTTTTCACTCACAATGTGCTAATTGTGAGTCAGGTTCAGGTCTTCTTTGTGTCTCTTCTTCATCCTGGGATCCAGGCTGAAGGAGTAGTCCCAATCTGGGACATGCTTATCTTATAGCAGAGAGAAAAAGAGAGATAGAGGAAACATGAAATAGCTTTTAAAGCTTCTGCTTAGAAATAGCATGCTTCACTTCTAGTCACATGTCATTGGTCAGAGTAAATCACCCAGTCAAACCTGATGCCAATAAGGAGGTTTAATCCTCTCACAGAAAGGCAGAGCAAATGATTGAGAATGTTAATATAATCTTCCACAGGAATTTTCTACTGAAGACCTAAAATACTCTTGCTGAAAAGTTATGGCAATATGTGGTGAATGAAAATTTTAAAAAGAATGAGTATTTTTAACTGTTATGATGTATTAGCATTATGTGCAAGTCAAATAATGTAGGACAAGAGAGCATGAAATGGAAGATCTGGAGTCTTTGTATGCCAGCAGTTTACTGTGTGAGCTTGGACAAAACATTTAATACCGCTGGGCTCCCATTTCAGCAAAACAAGGGGTTCAAATGAGATTATCTCCAAGTTCATTATAAATAAAAAATATATGTGCTCCTCTGATAGCAAGTACATGATGAGTGGTGGTCTGAGTGGTGGCAGGATTGAGGGCTCAATTTGTGGAGCATCTTAGGGCTGTTTGAAAGCATTACTCTGTACTCTGTAGGCATGTGGGAAGATCGAAGACCTTCACCCTCAGCCAACTTCGAGGGGATGGATCCTGTACTTAATTTCTTCCAAACTGAAGCCTTGCCATTTGCCCACATGAGACTACTGTTCAGTTTAAAAGGATTTTTCATTCTCAGTTCACTTAGCCAGAGGGCAGGTTCTGACAAGGTGGTTGTTTGAATATTGTTGATGAGTGATGATAAAAAAAAACAGCAAGCAGTAAGATGTGATGGAAATCCTGATGCCAGCCTGGCCCTAAACTGTTAGTTTTTGGAAAGAAAAAAATTAAATGAAATTAGACTTTGAAAATGTCATCCATCTGCAACTAATTCTGTATAACTCTTCATGTTGGATGAGCCTCAGGGGTTATGGGAAACTTGTTCAGTGAGAAGCTAACCTGAACCTGTCAAGATTTTTTTTTTCTCTCTCGGTACATCTATTCCCATTTTTCCTTGCTATTTAGGTCTAGTTGGCATGTGTCTTAAATTAGAAACACTCAGCTCTTTTCAAACAGATTTTCAGCTTAGATCAGACCCTGCAGAGCTTCAGTCACTGAATTAAACACTTGACCAAGTTCTGGTTGACCTCTACATGTCCATTCATCTCCATATAGTGATTTCATATATTTTCCCATATGTTTGCTGAAAATGGTGACTTTGAACTATTTCCAGCAACCTAAACATATCACTGTCACTGTTGTCATTATAGTAATTAGAATATTAGTTTAATTTAGTGGGCTACTTTTCTCTAATGTGTTAAAACATTTTTACAAAGATACTGTCCCTTGGGGATACTCTCCTACATGTGCATCAGGAGATAGATAAAGACAAGATATTTACTGCAATATTGTTTGTGATCAGAAGAAAAAAAAAGAATGCCCAAATATCAATAGGAGAATTGATGAATATATTATACTACGATTATGCAATATTCATGCAGCAATTAAACTGAGTGAGCTAGAACTATGTGTATCAATATGACTATATCTCAAAAACACATTGGGTGAAAAAAAAGCAAGTTTCAGAATTATATATACAGTATGAAATCATTTACTTAAAGTTCAAAAACAAAACACAATACTACATATATATAGATATACACATTTATAATAATACTAAAAATAAAATATAGAATAAGGGTACACAAGAATTTTGGAATAACGGTTACCTCTGTGGAAGGAAGGGAAGTTATACATAGGGGGAATAGTTTATATCTATAATGTATGATTTCTCAAAAAACAAAACCCCAGTATTTGTAGGCTGTTAACTGTAGCTAAATCTTGCTGGTGAGCATGAGGGTACTTATTATTGTTTCTTTATGCTTTTTCACAAATGGGAAATATTTAATAATACAACAGTTCATCCGCCGTCCCTATTAGCTCCCTTTTCTTCCAACCAACCTCCAAGCGATGTAATAGCATCGCATGTGAAAAACAACTTCTAGTAGTCTGGGTTTACTTCATGTCATTTGGAGAAGGTGACCTTTTCTTTGTATTAAATTTAAAAACATCACCTCAAACTTGGATTCGAGATTGGCTTTGAAAAAGAGTTGGGCAACCGGGGACTTTTTGTTCACAGTGATTTGTTTCACATATCCCAGAGGCTCTTCCCTGACTTCTACCACCTGTGTGCTCAAAATTCTCTAATGACCTCCTGTTATCCTTAGAATGAAGCCCCCGGCAACCTGCAGCCCTGCAGCATCCGGACCCAGGCTTCTCCCCTACCTGTTGGACTTCTGTCTTCTCCTATCATATTCCCTGTTCTCTCCATCCAGGGTCTTCACAGATCAGCAGCTCTGCCTGGTTTACTGTTATCCCTCATCTCCCTTCAGCTTTAAGCTCTAGGAGCTTCTTTAAGTCATTGGCCCTGACCCCCTTTCTGGGGTCTGTGTTGGTCTCATTCTCTGCTCAATCCCCACAGTTCCTAGGACACATGATCAATACATATTTATTAACTCTCACTAACCTGAAATTAGAATTGTAGAGATTAAATGAATCAGGTTGCACCCTAACACCTACTTATCCCTCTTTATGAATGGTGATATGTCTATTTATTCTGCTATCATAGGACAATAATAGGTATAAAGTTAATTATCTTACCAGACTAATGGAAATTCCTACCATGGGTTTTGGACATCCCTAAATTAAATGTTACTTAGTATTTAGTAAGTGACACCTAATGTAAAGGGAATCATGAAGTAAGTATTAATCATTGTTTTTTTTTTTTTTTAAGATTTTATTTATTAATTTGAGAGAGAGACAGTGAGAGAGAGCATGAGTGAGGAGAAGGTCAGAGAGCAAAGCAGACTCCCCATGGAGCTGGAAGCCTGATGCGGGACTCAATCCCGGGACTCCGGGATCATGACCTGAGCTGAAGGCAGTCGTCCAACCAACTGAGCCACCCAGGCGTCCCTTAATCATTGTTTTTAAGTCAAGTGCCTGTAAAGCAGATGATTTGTGCTCCAATTCAGGAGCATAGATGGGTAATAAAAAAATCCTTAGCATTTCTTCTAAGTTTAATATCAGTATTGGCAAGCACTAGGCATGGGGAAAAAGTACTGAAACACAGTCTAGGAAAGTAGAAGTCTATCTGAAGGAGTCTTGTTTTAAATCAAAGAGCTTGACTGTTAAAGTAAGGATCACTTTTTGATAGTTTTCTTTTATCATGTAGTTCCTTGAAAAGGATTCACAGGGTGGTGTTAAAATCAGAATGCTCTGAGCTTAATAGTAAAAGTGAAAATTTATGTAGCGTTTCTCTTGCTTTTGTGTAAGGGGCTGAAAGTCTGCAAATCTTAGTAGGGTATGTCTAATAACATGTTAATAACTCACAAATTGCCAGCTTTGGACTATAGGCCTTGAGTGAAAGGACTTCATAAATTATACATGTCTGACAAATAGGTGATACATTTTTCAAATCACATAAGCTCCTCAGAATCAAGTCTGCTCTGTGGAGATAATTAAAGAAAATCAATGTGTGTTGATTGATAGATATTTGACTTGAAAACACATTCTCCACGCTGCCTCAGACAATGGGGCGCCCGAGCTTGAAGCCTGTTCTCTGAGGATGGTATGAGGAGTGCGGTGGAAGGCTTGAGTGTGTTGGGTGTAGTGTTCATTCCCCTACAAGGCAGTTCTCACCTCAGCGCTGGCCCTGACCCTAACTCCCCACACTGCTGAGGGCAGCTAATTGGACCTCTCTCTACCTCCTTCCCGGAGTGAAAGAGTAGGACTCTCTGTTTTAGTCTCACTGGGACGGTGGGGGGTTTAATTCATCAATGTTGGTAAAGTGCTAGGAAGATGAGAAGTGCTGTGTCCACTCTAAGCAACATTATTGATTCAATTTTTTCCTTGTGGTTAATATAAAATTCTCCACAGATCAGATAATGGCTCAGCATTGCATGAACAGCCAAGAATTGCTGGCAGAAGAGATGTGGCCTTTGTTTTCCCCAAGGAAAACTGATGTCTGTAAACTGCCTTCAGTTTCTCTGAAAAAAAATTATTACATGATTTAAACTAATTATGTATTGTTATTGTATTTGTATTTGCCTACCAGAGTATTTTTTTTTTTATTTGTTTGGTTTGGTTTGCTTTTTAGTTACCATGTATAGTAAAGTTGAGCCCAGTAAACGCTTTACATTATGGAGGGTCTGGATTGGTAAATATTTTGTTTATCCATTCTGAGTTATCCTATTCATCAGATAATAGGGGGACACGATGTGTGTGTATTTGTGCAAATATATATATATGTGTGTGCGTGTATATATATAGTATATATCACATATAATATTTATATTTATACTATATATATTATATATAATATGTATGTGTGGTATATGTATAAACATATATGTATATATATATTTAAATTTAAAATCTAATTTACATTATCTATAGTGCATAATCCTGTTCATTAATAATAGGACAAATATATATATCATGTTAATATGCTTATCTATGTCTGAATTGTTATTCTTCTGAAATAATAAATATGATAAGTAACTACTATTTGTGACATTTAGGTAATTCATCATTCTTGAAAAGATTTCGGAATTGTCCTCCTACACTTGATCTTAGCCAAAAGGCCGAGAAGTGATTAGGAATTGCCCTCCTAAAATTACTTCCCACAGGCATTTTTTTTTAGTATTATTTAAAAAATGTTTTAAATTATTTTTTTATCATGAATATGCTTTTATTTTCACATCCAATGTTAGATGCAAGTGTACAATATAGTGGTTCAATGATTAAAAAAACCCAAAACAATTCTATAAATTACTCAGTGCTTTTCACAATCTGTGTACTCTTTTATTTTCTTTGTCCCTCAGGTATTTTTAAAGCATGTGAGATATTTGGCCCAGTTACTTTACCATTATCTAAAAATGTAATAATATAATTACTAATGTAATTAAATGTATTATACTGGATGATCTAGCTTATTATTTATCAGACCTGGTTCTGGATGCTTTCCATGCTTCCAAATTCCAAATAAACCCTTGGAAGATGGAAAATTCAACATAATTGGTTATTGTGAAACAGTGTTCATGGGGCTATAAAGATTGCATTGACAATAAAGACTCTGCTTTGGGTAAACAGGGGCTGGTTTGTTTGTTAAAAAAGATTCTGTTTCAGATGGGATTGGGAGGGAGACAAACCATAAGTGACTCTTAATCTCACAAAAGAAACTGAGGGTTGCTGGGGGTGGGGGGTTGGGAGAAGGGGGTGGGATTATGGACATTGGGGAGGGTATGTGCTTTGGTGAGTGCTGTGAAGTGTGTGAACCTGGTGATTCACAGACCTGTACCCCTGGGGATAAAAATATATGTTTATAAAAAATAAAAAATTAAAAAAAATTCTGTTTCTACTGATATTATGATTATGGCTCTTAAAGTCTTTATCTTCCCATGATACATACTGGAAAAAGAAATCAGTTTCATTATGATATGGTCACACTATTTGTGTGTAGCTCAGCCATGAAAGTAGAGTCTACCAAGGTTTTATGAATTTTCCTGTTTAATTTGTTATTCATCAATTTATTTTCTACATCATTTATTGGATTCTTGGTATGTACTAGGTGCCATTAAATGTGTTAAAGAGTAGAAGATAGTCTTTACTCTTAAGGAAGTTGTGATCTAGTTGAGTCAAAGAAAATGTTCTAGGTCCTTGAAACAAATAATACCTTACATGTTAATAAAAAAGAAAATGTTCTAGAGGCAAGCAAGATGATACAAATTACTTTGGAGAGGCTGGTACTTGTCCCCCAGCATCTATGTTCCTCTTCTCTTTCAGAGAAAAGATGCATCTCTAAGCCTCCCTTGCAGATAAATGTGGCCAGTGCTAAGGCTGGACAATGCTGTGTAAGAGGAACTGTTTTGTGACAGCTACTGAGATCCTTATTTGTCCACCGTGTCCCCTTTGACTCCTCTTCTTCATGTCTTCTTCTTGCTCACTGAATGTGGATGTAACTGCTGGAGCTCCTGTGATCATATTGGACCTTGCAGATGAGGGCCTCACCAAGGAATGGAGGAGTAAAGTCTGGAAGGAGCCTGGGGTGCTGTGTTTATGGAACTGCCTTGGGCAGCCTACCTCTGGGCTTCTATGTGAGAGAGCAATAAACTGCCATCTGTCTGTTATTTTAGGTATCTGATACTTCCAGCCAAATATAATCTTGGCAGGCACATCCTGCAAAGTGAACATTTTAAGTGTGGAAGGGACTATATACAGAGCAGTAATCAGAATGGGAAACTGCCACAAGGGAGGGCTTCTTGGAAGCATTTTGCTATCCCTGCCCCAATTCTTCTCTTACCTATTCATTATTTCTTTCACCTCATCATTTCTTGACTGTGACAACACTTTCTCTCTTCCTTACCTTTGCTCATGCTGTTCCTTCTTGCAATGCTTTCTCTATGCATCTTCCTGCCTATCAATTTCATTTTATAATTATATTACATTATATAATCCCATAAGCACTGAACATATTAATTAAACTCAATTTTGCCAGCTCAATTTTGCCTGTGTTCTAAAACTTCTCTTGAACACTCTCCCCCTTCCCTCAGAAAGAACTGTCCCCTCAATATGTAACCTGGCACTAAACAATACTCAGGGAACTAAATTGTTTGGGGAAGTGACTGGCTAGTTATTTGTGTAGGTACCTCTCAGGAAGAATGAAGGGACAGGAGGAATGTGGCCTTCCAGCATTCCTTCTTTGCTTTCTGGCTGCTGCTTTAACATTATGCCCTCTCCCTATCCCCAGGCTGCTGCTTCTATAGCCATTTCTCAGAGTGAAGGTCATAGCAACTCCTGGATCCTGAGCTTTGCCAACATGAATTCTCATCTTTGCTGTTTGGGGGTCAGGAGAGTGGCAGCAAACAGATTATAGAGAGGGTCTGGGGACAGGCAAGCTGTGTTTGTAAGATTACCCCAACTTTTTTTTTTTTTTTTTTTTGGATAACTACAGGACTGGCATTGTAAGAGCACTTTACGACCCTGTTGTGCTGCTCTTTGGTTTCCAGGTGTTTCTGCTCTGGGATTGCTAGGCTAGCATGCCCCACTTGTGGGGCTTATTCTCAGACACACTACCCTCAGCTCTGCTCAGGTGTCCTCCCTGTACTTTTCTCCCTCTACCCTGTCCAGTTGCTGTCCTATGGGCTGGGACATGGTCACACAGGAGGCTGTGCAGCAGACCATGGGAGGTACAAGGAGGCACTATTCTTGCATCTCAATTGGGCTGGCAAGAGATTTCTTGCTTAGTCTTTGGGAGTTCAAACACACTAAAAAAAAAATCTGTCAGTAATAATGAAGGCCTTGTCACTCACAGAATGAGACAGATTTCATTCCAGGTGGTGGTCTTTAGAAAAGGGAGCTGGTACTGTCAGATTTGAGGCTTTCAGTCATTGAAAAAGAAGGACTGGGGGTGCCTGGGTGGCTCAGTGGTTTAAAGCCTCTGCCTTCAGCTCAGGTCATGATCTCAGGGTCCTGGGATCGAGCCCTGCATCGGGCTCTCTGCTTGGCGGCTAGCCTGCTTCCTCCTCTCTGCCTGCCTCTCAGCCTACTTGTGATCTCTGTCAAATAAATAAATAAAATCTTAAAAAAAAAAAAAAAAGAAAGAAGGACTGATTTTGAGAATCATTTCCACAGTCCCTCCCCCATTCCTTGGTCTTGTCTCTGTTTAGAGAACTGAGTGAAGGAAGATGTCTGTTCAGCTTTCTCCAATTGGTGCTAACATACCTATGTTGGTAGGATTTTTGTACAATGTTGCATGTCTTTTTCCTGAGCCTAGCATACACGGGATGATATTTCATTGTAATTGCCTTTTTCATCCAGGACTTTTTTTTTTTTTTTAAGATTTTATTGATTTATTTGACAGACAGAGATCACAAGTAGGCAGAGAGGCAGGCAGAGAGAGGAGGAAGCAGGCTCCCTGCTGAGCAGAGAGCCCGATGTGGGGATCGATCCCAGGACCCTGAGATCACAACCTGAGCTGAAAGCAGAGGCTTTAACCCACTGAGCCACCCAGGCACCCCATCATCCAGGACTTTTAAATCTTACTTGCTTTACCCAGTAGGGCAAGTTCTTCCTTATTTAAAAGCTTTCTCCTGGTAATAGGTGATTATAATATTTTCTTTGCCTAAGCCTATCCACCTGTGTTTCCTGAAGAGTAAAGTTCTCCCGATGAATATTGGCGTTCTTTCTTTCTTTCTCTCTTTCATAAAGGGTTTAGGAAGACTGAGCTTTAATATTTGTTCAGTGCTATTGTTTTTTGAGTCTACATTGAGAGTTAAGGACGTATTTCTAAAATACAGTTAGACTAGGATATGTATATATGTACATATGCATACATACATCACAACTTGCATTTAGTAAGCAATACCAGTTGAAAAGTAGAACTGAAAGTGTTTCTGAACTGTTAAGCTAGAAAATATGCTTAAAAAACAACAACTCACCAGTAAAAAAAAAAAATTCCTTAGCATATAGTGTGTAAGAAACTACCTAATAGCGGAAATGTAAACTAAGTACAACTGATACCTTATTATATGTTTTTTCTTTTTTTAAACTGGATTAAGTAGGGTTTGCAGAACTAGGGGAATATCTGTCCTCTAAATACTTGGGAAAATGCTTTCGAGTTTCATAGCTTTGATCTTAACAACCCTGCACAGACATCTCATGATCTTCCAAATAGCTCTGCTGGTTCACCAGGACAGATAAGCCCACAAAACCTTTGCGTCTCTTACATACTAGACACATAAGATTAGGGGAACTAACCGTTTCCGTTTCTGAGGGAAGACATCGCCTCGCCCCGCCTCGCCTCCTCGCGTGGGAGGCAGCCAGTCCTCCCGGCGGCCCTTGCGGAGGACTGCGCCGGGTGCCGGGCATTGTGGGAGTGAGGGGCGGCAGCCGATAGGGCTCGCGCTCCGCCGCCAGGCGCGACGCACGAGGATGAGGGCGTGCAGTTGCCTTGGAGGAGGAAGTTCATGGCTGCACACTTCTGTGTGCCTGTCGCTCAGGAAGGCATCCTCCAGGACGGAGGCAGGTCATGAAGTTGCTGTTCACAAATAACGGGTCCTGGGAGAGCGGCTGTGGTATTCTCAGAAACTTCTTTGTTGGATTCCGGAGTACCCCCAATTGCAGTGAAATGTGCAGGGCAAGAGATGAGCCGGCCCCATTTAGCTTTGCCTGACCGGGAGTTAACCGGTGAACGTCATTGCATTCACGCTGCCAGCGCGCCAGCCATCCTTCGGGCCTGGTCTTTTATGAGACCCGAATCTCAGAGGTTAAGGGGAAGGCTGGGAAATGCAGTCTGTTAGTTCTTCATTAGGAAGCCAGGTGGCTGAGGGGCATGCTTGCAGCGGTGTTCGGTTTGTCGTCCTACTTCAAAATCCAGGGCCGTGGCGGCAGGGGGTAATGGTACTACACTGATCCGGGCCAAAGGAAAACACTGGTAAACGTCTTTCTCAGACGGTTATGAAAACTAGCGTTTTGGCCAGGCTTCTGAACACTCCTGTAAGGGAGTTGTCAGCTCTAGCTTACAATCTGGCTATCTTTGTTTTGGTGTGACATTAGAAAGTGCCTAAAAATAGTCTTCTCATTGTGATTTGGTTTTTCTCCCTTTGTCTTCTGAGTTGGCACTATAGTGCTAGCAAAATGGCAGCTCTAGAATGGCTAGTGGCCCACAGACTTGTTTTTTATTTCGCTTGCAAAGGATTTAACATTTTGGGGGGAATTAGTTCCTGTTTAGTAAGTGGGGAACTTCACATAAAAATGACTTCCAACTTCTCCTGAAAAGTCAGTTTCATTTGGTGACAAATGAAACGGTGTCTCATTTGATGACAGTCAGCTAGTACTGGACAATGACTGCTTTTTTAGTTGATGGATTTGCTTGCCAGTTCAGCATTGACCACATTTGTCTGGTTTTGTTTATGATCTGTTCAGCCTCAGAAGGCAATTGAGTTTGAGACCCTTGACACAGCGTCCCCCCAGCCCCCACATTTTTCAGTGTCCCCTTTGTAACCCTTACTACCTCAGGAGCTCCCTCACTGAGCCTGGTCCACATGTGCCACTGATTGATCCTCTGTAGCAGTCCTCTGTTGTCTTCCTGGGGAAGAGCTCTGTGCTTCAGTGTCCTGCAGACTTTGTTGCAGGTGAAGGTGTTGGGAAGCCAAATGCTGACCCTAGGTGACTCTTGGGGGTAACTCTTGCTGAGTGCACGTGCTGTAGCATATGGGTCTGGCCCTGCAGTTTGCTCCTGAACTCCCTGGAGGTGAGCTCAATTGCAGCCTAAAATTAGGGGCAGAGAAGTCTTTTTTTTTTCTTTTCTTTTTTAAATCCTCTTGGAAAACTGGACCTTCCCATATAAAGGTTATAATAATAATAGAATTATATATATACACACACGTGTACACAGACACACGCAGACACACACACACACACACACACACAAACACATTTATTTAAAAAGCTTTTTTAGAAATCACTCCTTTACACCTGACCATGACCTGTTAAAGTGGGGATTATTATTGCCCCTGTTTTGCAGATGAGCCCTTGGGAAGGATCAGAACACCTGCCCCAGGTCTCAGCCCAGCAGGGCATCAGGAACCTTTTAAATTTTTTTAAAAATTGAGAACTAAAAAAATTTTTTTGCCTGCATTGTGCATGACCACCGTTTTAAGCTCGAATGTTTCTATATAGAGAAATGTATGTAATGTCTCTGTATTTACATATATGTTATATATGTAAATGTCTGTACTCACAGCTTAGCACACAAATATCAGGATTATTACTCATATTCACCCTATCAATGAATAGGTCATTAAGGGACCCCAAGGGGGAAAATTCCCCAGGACTGCTTACACCTGTAAATTTCTCAATTTAAACTTTTGGCATCTTTAACATTAAATATTAAAAATGAATACATTCTTAGTAACAACAAAAGGCCTTGGCACTTCTAAATATTCAGAAATTTGCAAACCATCATCATCTTTTAAGCCATATCCATCTACTATTACATTCTTAAAATTCTAAAATTCAAATTTAAATTAACATATTTTTAATTTTTAATGTGTCAACTTATATTTGAATTTAAAAATTTTAAGAATAGTCACATCTTAAATAATAAAAATATGAAGTTGGTTTGATAGTCATATTTTTTAAATGTCCCTGAAAATAAATATGTAACTACTAATTTCATTTGAAGGTTCGTTTGTGTTTTATCTAAAATCATGGCACATTTGCTACTGTTTGGGAAACTCTGCTTCTGATGGAAAAATTATGCAAATTGTAGCTCTTTATGTCTATGTCACCAGTGGGTTTCTTTGGTGCAGTGTTGGAATGTATAATGTATAATATAGCAGGCATGAAACAAAATCACTGGGGGACTTGGCAACATCTGTGTAGTTCTCATAGTCTATCAGGTCTTCCTAGGATTTTGTTTGGTGATGGGAAAAACTGGTGCTTTGGTGGACATGGGATGTTCTGGGTACATATAATGACCTATGCGCTTATGGTGATCTTGTCCCAAGACTGAGGACCTGCATTCTTCACTGAGCTTTGTAGAGAAATCTAAGTTCATCCTGGATTGGTAACCTCCATCTATAGGAACTCACAATAGGAACTGTCATATGAATATTTATTTTCTCTGACCCAAAATGTTACCTTGATTGGTTTAAGAAATGATAGGAAAATATTCTTCATGTCTTGAACATTGAATTTAAATGCACTTTAGAGTTGTAGCAGTAATTTATTTATTTTATCTCATATATTTAGACTTTGAGCCTTCCAACTCAATTAAGCAAATTTATGCACATTATAAGCTAGTTATTAATTTGGACAAAAGGTCCTGATCCTTTTAAAAATAGATTTCAAGTACTAAAGATAAAGTGAGAAAATTTTTATGTATTTATTTAAAAATATCTGGGTACTGAAAGTAACACTAAAACAAGCAGGAATTCTTGTGGTTTAGGTGCTAGAAATTCACATTGCCTGGATCCCAGTGTCTTTCCAAGCACTGACTTTATTGAGTTATCTTCATGGTTCATATCGGTAGGGGAAGATGGAGTCGTCTTACAAGACCCAGGAAAATATGAGTTTGGGAAATGCTATTTGGTCAATTTGCAAAGAAGAAGGCTCTGATAACTCAATATCTATCTCTCTATCTTTATATATCTCAACTCAGTCTTTGGAAGACCAACAAAACAATCACTGTGACATTTCTTCTTTTTTTTTTTTTTTAAAAAGATTTGACAGAGAGAGATCACAAGTAGGCAGAGAGGCAGGCAGAGAGAGGGGGAAGCAGGTTCCCTGCTGAGCAGAGCCCGATGTGGGGCTTGATCCCAGGACCCTGAGATCACAACCTGAGCTGAAGGCAGAGGCTTAACCCCCTGAGCCACCCACGCACCCCATCACTGTGACATTTCTTAATACAGTTTTTAAAAATCTCTAATGTTCTTTATTTTTTTTTTCAATTTTGTCATGACCGATTTTTTAATTTCTTTTTAGCATAACAGTATTCATTGTCTTTGCACCACACTCTAATGTTCTTTAAATATGTTTACCCATTGTAATAGCCACTGTAGTCTTTTGAAAAATAATTCATAATTTATAATTTGGGAGTGATTATATTTTTTAAATGTATGCATTCAGTCTAGAATAGCTCTCAAAGGATATGCTGCACATATTAATACCAGGCTGCAGACAGGGGCTTGGATTAATAGACTGTGGAGGGCTACTTTTATGGAAAGTTTAAGTGCATATTATTATTATTCCTAAAGTGTATTAGTAATAATATCCTACACATGTCCAGCATGCATATGGCACTTTACTGTTCTACAGAGTGCTGTTGCATACATCCTCTTGTTGGTTCCTCGCAGCAAGAAAGCTAGGATATTTTCAAGTGTTGACATTGAAATCCTTTGCTGGAGATAAAATCCTAGTAATGCAGGGGGAAAAAAGATGCTATAGAAACACAAGCTTTTTTTTTTTTTTTTTTTTTTTAAACTGTATTTTTGACCAGTGTCATAGCAATTGCTTAGATTGGCTCTGAACATGTTACTCTCCAGGGAGAGACAGTATTTCATCATTTCTTCTGCCCATTAGGAAGAAAAAAAAAAGCAAAATATAGGAGTGCTTTTTTTGGAGGAAAAACTGCAAGATTAAGGGATCCCCTTCCACTTCACAGAAATTAACAGCAAACCCTTGGGTTCCCTGTTGAGCACTTTATATCCTTCTTGTTTAAAAACACTTTTTTCTGTATTCCTCTTATGCCAGACATGGAAAAATCTGGAGAATCAAGTAAGCACATAGAGATTGTCAGATGAAACAAACTATTTTGTTCTTATCGTCAATAGTGATTAAATCTAGACTTATATATTATTTATGTAATATTTTGCACTTTCCTGTTTTATCAACAGCACCGTGGGAAGTTAGAGACAACAAGCTGCATGCATATTGATAATTGGAATTATCAATGATCACTGGAATAGTGAACCCAGGACTCTGGTTTCCTAGAATCTGTGCTGAGAAATACTTAATAATTAATCATAATGATTATTTCTACAGGATACAACTCTAGGATTAAATGATAATTTTATTTGACTTACATAAAGGGAAATTATTACTGCAGTTACTTTTAAAGAGCTCCCTGGGTTTGCAGGGAGTATCTGAATTAACAGAAAATTGAGCACCATTACTTATTAATGGGGTCCAGCTGATTTATTGGTGGTATATCTGGCAATTAGCCATTCTGCATAGTGTCTTTTGTTTAGCCATTACTTTTTCACTATTGAGTGCAAGCTCAGAAATGAACACCTTGAACCAAAGGGGAAGTCTGCCTGTCAGCCTAATAGGGCCTTGCATCATCTTAATGGTGAGTTATGATCTGTCTTGAAGGATATTTGGACACACTTAATATCTTTTGGATGACAACCATTGGAGGCATAAGTGAATGTACATATTGTCATTGAACAACTAAAACTCTTTATTCAGTCACTAGATAGCCATTATATTATATGAATCTCTTTGGACATTTTTTTTTATTTTTAAAAATTATACACTTGCCTTTGGCTTTTGTGGCATTTATAGAATGAATTGCTGTGAGTGAACTGTAGTATAGTAAGTTATGGCCAAAAATATTTATTTGCAAGAGTCACTCTGGGGTGCCTAATTTGTCCTCAGGAGAAATATCTTTTGCTCAGCCTGCAAAATGTTGTAATAAAAATTGATGATTGATGTTGATTATAAGATTAAATGGCTGGGCCACAGTGGCCAATGTCATAAATCAAAGCAGCCCGAAGTTGTGATTGGCCACTAGAGAAGGCTCTAAGTGGGAGTGTTTTTTTAATGAGTCACTATATTTCAAGTCTTTATAGTATTGAGTCCTAAAGTTTATTGAAACTGTATTTAAAACGTCATTCTACAGTATTTTAAATAAGTTTCTAGTACAGTTTTGTTTTGCTTACCTAGGCATGCAGTAGTGGAAGAAAATAGAAGAAAATATTCTTGTGATAGGGAAAACAGTTTAAAAGTGGTTAGCATAATGTTGATTGTTCAGCAAAAAACTTGATTTTCTCAATCTATATTTTTTTCTTTTTTGTGTCATGAAGAATACTCTCCTTTAATCATGTTATGTTAGTCACCATATAGTACATCATTAGTTTTTGATGTAGTGTTCCATGATTCACTGTTTGTGGTGACACCCAGTGCTCTATGCAATATGTGCCCTCCTTAATACCCATCACTGGGCTCACCCATTCCCCCACAACCCTCCCCTCTAAAACCCTCAGTTTGATTCCCAGAGTTCATAGTCTCTCACGTTTGTCTCCCCCTCTGATTCCTGCCCTTCATTTTTCCCTTCTTTCTCCTAATGTCCTCCATACTATTCCTTATGTTCCACAAATAAATGAAACCGTATGATAATTGTCTTTCTCTAATTGACTGATTTCACTTAGTATAATCTCCAGTTTCATCCATATTGATGCAGATGTTGGGTATTCATCCTTTCTGATGGCTGAGTAGTACTCCATTGTATATATGGCACATTTTCTTTATCTATTTGTCTGTTGAAGGGCATTGCGACTCTGGCCATTGCTGCTATGAATACTGGGGTGCATATGGCCCTTCTTTTCACTATATCTGCATCTTTGCAGTAAATGCCCAGTAGTTCAATTGCTAAGTCACAGGGTAGCTCTATTTTTAACTTTTTGAGTAACCTTCATACTGTTTTCCAAAGTGGCTGCACCAACTGGCTTTCCCACCAACAGTGTAAGAGGGTTTCCCTTTTTCTACAACCTCTCCAAAATTTCTTGTTTCTTATCTTGTCAGTCTTTGCCAAAGAATGCTCTTTGGACATTGAAATGTAGAAGGGACAGTGGTAAAGGTTTGAGGGGCTGGAGATGGGAGGTGGTGTTATAATACCACCTCTGGCTTTTTAAAAGGGGTTGTGTTATATTCAGGGTCATAGAAGAACTTCTCTATGAATTTTTAAACTGATGCTCGTAATTGCTGAGGAATTATTCTGCTCCCAGCTATAAATAAGAGAAGTCTGATAGTCATTGTTGATCTGGACTTCAGAAAGACATGAGACAATGCTTTTTCTTATAGCTTCTGACAGTTTATATATTCTGAAAACACTTATTTATCCCTTACTGTCTTAGTTGATTTAGCTGCATATAACAAAAATGCCACAGGCTGGGTGGCTTATAAACAACTGAAACTTAACTTGCCACAGTTCTAAGAAGTTATGGCACTGGCATATTTGGTATCTGGTTAGAGTTGTCTTCCTGGTTCATAGATGGCTGTCTTCTTGTTGTGTCTTAACAGGGTGAAAGAAGAAAGAGGAAGCTCTCTGGGATCTTTCTTATAAGGGTGCTAATATTATTCATGAAGACTTTACTGTCATGACCTAATCATCTTCTAAAAGCCCCATGTCCTAATACCATCACATTGAGGACTAACTTTCAACACAGGATTTTTTTGGCGGAGGCTGGATACAACATTCAGTCCATAGCACTTATTGTGTGTGAATCACAGAGGATTCAATATGCATGTGATAAGCTGTCAAGGAATATGTAGGATGAGTGAGAGATAATACAGAAATAAATATGATATCAAGCAGGGGTTGGAAAATTATGGTCCATAAACCATGTCCATCCTGCCATCTGTTTTTGGAAATAAAATTATTGGAACACAGCCATGCCCATTGATTTATATATTGTTTATGGTTGTTTTTAATGGTAAAATGGAAGAGTTGAATAACTGCAACAGAAACTACCTAGCCCTTTATGAAAATCTGCTGACCTCAATATAGACCAAAATTGCTCTTAGGAATCATACTGGAAATGCTACAGAAACACGGAGTCAATTAATTGTGGTGGTGAGGGGGTACATTTGGGAAGTCTTCAAAAGATGGAAGCAGTTGAATTGGACCTCAATGATAAGATGAAAATTCCTAGAAGGCCATAACCCCTTCCCTCTTTTCTCTTTCTTCAAGCTCCAGCCTTCTTAGTGTTCTCTGTCTCTATCTCTATGTCTATCTCTCTATCATTTTGTTAAAGTTGCCTTTTCAGTATTTCATAAAGGTTTATTTCTTTATGCTTCATGTTCTGGTCAACTTGGATATGGAAGTCAGCAAAAGTCTGTGAAGTGTAAGGCCAGGAAGTGGTGTTACTATGAAGCAGGTGGTCAGAAATTCTTCATTTTACTAGGCAGGTATCTGCAGAGTACTCCAGAGTGGTTTCTGGAAAAATTAAAATTACCCGAGAGTTTTGTTACAGCCACTCCTTGAATTTACTGTTGGTGCAGAGTTGGGTGCTATTCTTTGTTGTGGTAGACCAGTGTGACTCCAGAATTTCTTGAAATTCCATGTTGTAGTACCTATGACCATTTCAAATTAGTGAATCATTTCATTAACTGTGCTATAACTGCTAATGAAGCCATTATCTCATAATTCTAACCTAGTTCCCTTTAGAGTTTCTTTTCCATTTTTAACAGAAGCCAAAAGGAAAGGTAACATAGTGGTGGGGCCTTCATCTCTGTCTTTCCCAGGTACTCTTCTTCCCAATCAGTGGGATAACGTTGTAATCTCTCTTAGCAACTAAGATAGTTTCATTCTCCCTTCCATCTTGCCAGGTGCTAGTTGAAATTTTCAGATAATTTAAGTACAGTGGTTAAATGTACTCATTAACCGCTTCACTGAAGCTCAAAACTCATAAACCTGGTTCAGAACACAAACAACTCTCTATTAGAGGGCATATCACTTCCTAGTAACAAATCCAAGCTTAACCAGCACACATAATTCTAAAACACATTCAGAATGAATTTAAAAGTTTATAAGCTTGCAAGCTGGTGCAGCCACTCTGGAAAACAGCATGGAGGTTCCTCAAAATGTTGAAAATAGAACTGCCCTATGACCCAGCAATTGCACTATTGGGTATTTACCCTAAAGATACAAATGTAGTGATCCAAAGGGGCACATGCACCCGAATGTTTATAGCAGCAATGTCCACAATAGCCAAACTATGGAAAGAACCTAGATGTCCATCAACAGATGAATGGATCAAGAAGATGTGGTATATATACACAATGGAATACTATGCAGCCATCAAAAGAAATGAAATCTTGCCATTTGCAACAACATGGATGGAACTAGAGCGTATCATGCTTAGTGAAATAAGTCAAGCAGAGAAAGACAACTATCATATGATCTCCCTGATATGAGGAAGTGGTGATGCAACATGGAGGCTTAAGTGGGTAGAAGAAGAATAAATGAAACAAGATGGGATTGGGAGGGAGACAAACCATAAGTGACTCTTAATCTCACAAAACAAACTGAGGGTTGCCGGGGGGAGGGGGTTTGGGAGAAGGGGTTGGGATTATGGACATTGGGGAGGGCATGTGATTTGGTGAGTGCTGTGAAGTGTGTAAACCTGGTGATTCACAGACCTGTACCCCTGGGGATAAAAATATATGTTTATAAAAAATAAAAAAATTAAAAAAAAAAAAAGTTTATAAGAACTGGGGCACCTGGGTGGCTCAGTGGGTTAAGCGCCTACCTTTGGCTCAGGTCATGATCTCAGGGTTCTGGGATCAAGCCCTGCATTGGGCTCCCTTCCCCCTCTCTGGCTGCTGCTCTGCCTACTTGTGATCTCTCTCTCTCTCTGTGCCAATAAATAAATAAAATCCTAAAAAATATATAATTTAAATATCTTTTAAAAAAGTTTATAAGAACAAAACTATAAAGTTTCATGCCAATATATTATTATTTATTTCAGATTATACTCTTGCCTTTTTATCAGATGCTTTCAGGGATTGAATCCAAAGCAGTAAACAGTGGAGTAATTTATTGGAATCTGGAAAGATTATCAATAATAAGGTTTCAGTAGGAAGGGTTTTGTTGCCCTTCAGTTGCCATTTTGGCTTGTTATTTACTCATATCCAGGTCTTATTTAGAATCCCAAATATTAACAGAGTAAAAATTCTCTTGCTCATGGTTCCTGAATTAAATAAGTAAAAGCCACCAGAAAAAACCCAATGGTTCTATAGCTTTACAAAAATAGAAGTTATTCCCAGTTGAGAAAACCTAAGCAACAAAGCCTTTCTTTTCTTAGAACTAAACCACCAGTCAGCTGGCAATTGCATATTCCATGAGACATAAACACATTGATCTTTTATTGTTGAGAACAAGGAAGAAATCCTAGACTGCTGCAAACAGCTTTTCTCCCTCACCAAAGGAGTACGCCATGTAGGTTAATCTTCTCAGCATATATGAATACCAGCTTTGTGCAGGGGCTGCACTAGGCAACGTGAAGATGGGAAGGTAAGTCCTAGGTTAGTCCTGAAGAAGTTTTCTTAGTACATGGCTTTGCTGTGTGTGGTTCCTCAAAAACCTAGGAAAAGTGAGAGGAAGCTCTTGGTAGTTGAATCAGTAGACCTTCTCTCTCGTGAAGAACAAGTCAAATGTAATTTGGTGGCTTCAGTCTTAAGGAAATGGGACTGTCAGAATCATCATGACATTGGCCTGAGCAACTAACTGAGCTAGGCTTTCATTTAGCTTTGCACATCTTTTCTTCCAGTGCACTAATTGTTCACTATGATTCATACATTGTTCTGACAAGATGGCAAATGGACAATGTGGAAAGTAATTAAAATAAGTGTGTGGTTTAAATTATCATAATCTATTGCCCTGAGCTGAATGCCATTATCAGGGGGAACAGGGAGAAAGGCTGCATTCAGGCATAGAGAATAGTTTCTGGGTTTTTCTTTATAACAAAAATTCAACTCAAGGAAATGAACTGAAGAGAGAGACTTGGAGCTTACTATCATAGTTCTCAGAAGTTGAAATAAGAATTCTGTATCATGGGGGCGCCTGGGTGGCTCAGTGGGTTAAGCCGCTGCCTTCGGCTCAGGTCATGATCTCAGAGTCCTGGGATCGAGTCCCGCATCGGGCTCTCTGCAGAGAGCCTGCTTCCCTCTCTCTCTCTCTCTGGCTGCCTCTCTGACTACTTGTGATTTCTCTCTGTCAAATTAATAAATAAAATCTTTAAAAAAAAAAAAAAAGAATTCTGTATCATGGGTTAAGGTCAGGTTTTCTAGGATGTTGTCCATATATATAAATTGATTAGGAGGGCTATGATTAAATTTATACATGCTTTGTATATGATAATTGAAATTTTGGCTATTAATTGAACTGACATTAGAATATAGGTCTTGTAAATATTCCTTATAAATAAAAATATACATCTCTAAAATTATTTTCTATAGAATAATTATTTGGAAAATAAAATATTTGCTTATTTAGAAAGTTTGAAAAGTACTTTATTATGAACAGCTTACATTTATTATTATAAGTATAATGATGCTTACTATGGATATTTTAGAAAACAGACAACTGTACAGAAAAAAAATTTCTTTGCATTCCCATTAGGCTGAACTAATCTGTGTAAATCTGACCTTTTATTTTTTTAAAAAATAATGTGTGTATATATGTGCTGTCTGTTTATATAATTAATTTTACATTTTACAGTGTTCTGTATTATGATTTTCTTCACTTTCCATTTCATTGAAACTTCTAGAAAAGTTTATTTTTAGTGACTACATAATATTTGATTTTGGGTCTGTGCCGTAACTTATTCAACCTGTATATAGACATATGGGTTTGCCCATGTTTTTGGTTCATAAACGTTTGCACCTTATTGACTTTGCTTACTTGGATTCCTTAAAGCAGAATTTCTGGAACAAAAGGTTTGATGCCATCTTAAAATGTTACTTTAGTATAAACAGACAAATGTTGAACAGTTGAATTGAAGTGGATCTCATTTTTAGGGTCAGAGTATTATTTTTGGATTATTTTTCTTCTGTTCTCATTTGTTTTTCATGGTTCTAGAATTCTTTGGACTTTAGAACCATGACGACCAAGATTCATATTCTAGCTTGGCTGCTTATTAGCTACTTGATACTGATCAAATGGCTTAAGCTCCCCTAGCTAGTGTTCTCATCTATAAAATGGGTCAGTAGTAGGTTTTCTATGAGGATTGAGTTCCTGTCCTTTGCTAGAGGCTCAAGAAATGCTCTTTACCTTTTCAAGGTGTGTATAGAGCTAATAAAGATGTGAACATCAGTTGGATGATGAGGACAACAAAAATGCTTGTAGAGTCATATTTCAAGATATCTGCTTCACATCATTTAAAATTTACCTTAATATGGATATTTACAATAGACAGGGATCAAAACCATATATCATTCAGGGGCATCTTGGTGGCTGTTGGTTATGTGACCAACTCTTGATTTTGGCTTAGGTCATGCATGATCTTTGGGTCATGAGATAGATCCCCATGTTTCGCTCCATGCTGAGCGTGGAGCCTGCTTAGGATTCTCTCTCTCCCTCTGCCCCTCCCTACCACTCTTTCTTTATCTAAGAACTTAGGTGCTGTGCTGTGCTGGCAGAATTGTTGGAAATATGCCCTTTGAGTTTTAGGAAAGCATCCATAGGAAGGTACCATACCTTGGAACTCGCCTCAAGGTGACCCAGAGGGAGGCTGGGGAAAGCCATTCATGGACATATGTGATGCTGCCTGATGGGGTTCTGGGGAAAGCTTTTGGCCACTGGGGACTACCAGATGCTGCACATCATGGGAACTGGGTGCTGGAGAAGCTGCCTATGTCATAGGAGTAGATGCTAGTGAGGCCGTGTATGCTGTAGGACCTTTATGAGAGGAGCACACCAGACTAGAATAGGAATTGCTTCCTTCTTCACTATGCCTCCAGAACCATCAAGTGACTAAGCCTGTTACGCCAGCTGACAAAGGAGAAATATTTACAGACCTCAGTATCATAAAGGAGGCAATAATGGGTCTATCTGCTCCTCAGGGACAGCACATTGATAATTGCTACAGTATAGTTCTTTGGTTACTCTGCTTCCATATACACTCTTCTGTACACATTTGAACTTCCGTACAACAATGAACAAACCCTTCTTACAAGTGAAGAAGATCTTTTTTTTTTTTTTTTAAAGATTTTATTTATTTATTTGACAGACAGAGATCACAAGCAGGCAGAGAGGCAGGCAGAGAGAGAGGAGGAAGCAGGCTCCCTGCTGAGCAGAGAGCCCGATGTGGGGCTCGATCCCAGGACTCTGAGATCATGACCTGAGCTGAAGGCAGCGGCTTAACCCACTGAGCCACCCAGGCGCCCCCAAGTGAAGAAGATCTTATCCTTTTCCCAAAATGAGGGGACACACGGCCTTAACAGTCATTGTATCTATCATTGACTATATTCATTACTCATCAAATTCTATCAAAGAAGAAAGAAAATTCTGTCAAAGACCCACAGAATATTTTGTTACTTACAAATGAAATTGTAAAGTTAACCTCCAACAGCTCATATATAAAATGAAGATGAGGAGGTAGAAGAAGAATATTGTTCGCATATATAAATATACACATACATATGGCAAGCAAAGAGAAAATATGCAAAGCTACTTTAAATCTTGTTTTTCTAAATGGTGTTAAGCCTGTAATTGATACCAGTGGCTTCTTTTTTCTACTACAGTTATTATATTTCCTCTTCCTTCCTGTTAGAACCTCGGGTGGTTGGGATTCTTTATCTGGTGGAGTAACCCACGCCTTCCTGAAGACTGACTCCTCAATTATCCTGCATTTTGTTTGGTTGCTGTAGTTTTTACATTAAGCTTTGCTGTTGTTCTTGGACATATGGAGAGACACTGTAAAGAATCTCCTGTGTTCCAGAAAGAGTTCTTTTTGCCCTCATTTGTAGCATCAGCCTAATTCTCCCTTGGTGATTGGGATCAATCACTCTAGCCAGAAGAGTAATCTTTTCTTTCTTTCTTTTCTTTCCTTTCTTTCCTTTCTTTTCTTTCTTTTCTTTTCTTTCTTTCTTTTCTTTCTTTCTTTTCTTTCTTTCTTTTCTTTCTTTTCTTTCTTTCTTTCTTTCTTTCTTTCTTTCTTTCTTTCTTTCTTTCTTTCTTTCTTTCTTTCTTTCTTTCTTTCTTTCTTTCTTTCTTTTTCCTGTTGTTGGTTTAGTGTCACAGACCTAAAATGGCCAATCTCATTTTCCAATTCAGTGAAACCATTGTTGTGCCCTCTGCTTGAAGCATTGCCTCCTTGTGAACTAAGACCTCCAAATTAGCAGAGCTCATGTTGCCAGGACAAGAAGCAACAATTTGGGGAGTGATTTATTAGCTATAGTAATAAGCGGATCCCTTCCCATGTGTAGGGTCCTAACTAGTTAAGTTATGAGTCTTCAGTAAATTACTTTACCTTTCAATAGCCAGTTTATTTTATGGGTATAAGCCCATTGCTGCACTTTGCTGCGGAATGAGTTCATTGGTCAGAAGCAACAATACAGAAAATGCTATGACTATGTATAACGTATTCTTTGGGTTTATGGATTGTAGTGCTCCACTGCCACCTTCCCATTTCAGCAGGACAGGCAAATCCATATTCAGAATAGACGTCTCTTGCAGTTATGATGAATTTATGCTCCATCCATTTTGGATGGAGTTTAGTGTAACCAACCTGCCACCTGGTAGTAGTCTGTACTCCTGGAAAATGGTGCCTTAACTCGTGGTCAAGGCTAATCTCAACTCTTGACAGATTAATCACACTTAGCCTTTTCATTTCTAGGGAAAGTCCATGTTGTTGAGCATATGCATAGCCCCCATAGTCACTTTGTTCATGGTCACAGTGAGAAAGCCCTGGGGTAACTGGGGAAAGAGAATGACTGGCATCATTTTGCCATCTGATTACCAAGAGCTTCCTCTATAGTGGATAAGTATGGGAATTCTTGTGGAACACAAATATCTTTCTCAGTTACTGGCATCATAGGAAGCCAAGGGTTGAGAGAGAGAAGGCAAAGCAGCTAGAGTTGTGTTAAAGTCTGAGTGACTTGTTAATACAGCTTGTTGAATAGAACACTATACTGCTAACCAATACCAGGGAAGGACTACAATTGCTTGGATAATAGCAAAGATCATCACAAATGCCAGCCACCAAAAATGGAACTCAAACAATTCTATCCCACTATATCTTAGCCATTGGAGTCACCAAGGAAGAACAACACTGTTATGGACTGGTTAGAACAGTGCTTTTCTTACATAGAGAAGGGACAGAGCAGGATTAGCTCTGGTAGTGTGCTTCTCATGGCGAGGGGCTTCCCTGGCAGCCAATGAGGGCGAGTGTCTTATATGCACCTCTATCATGCCTTAGCAGAAGGATTTCTTCCCCAACACCATGGAATCTGAAATACTGAAAGCTAGGGCCATGCCTTTGGGCTATTGATGCATACAATTTTTTTTTTTTTTTGTAAAGCTTAATATATTTTAGTAGCAAACTTACAGGAACAGCACAGAAGAGAGACAACATTAAAAACATGTACTTGGATATAGGACAACTCAGAAGACTGTAGTGAATGGGTGGATCCGCTGTATGATAAAAATGTTACAAACACCATTAGTTGCCGTCATAAGAAATGTACTTGTTTTTAAAAAAATCCATATGCTGGCATTGTCCAGAAAAATTTAACAGGTTTATTTATAATTGTTATAAATTTGAACTGTTGAAATGTGTTCGCTGAAACATTTTGTCTTGCATTAATGTTTTATGTCCCTGCTTTTATATTAAAAATTCACACACAAATAAAAATGGAAAAACTGCCAATACCTGATTTCTGTCCCCAGTTTTTCCACTTGCAATCATATACTTAGCTACCTTTTGACTTCATGAGAAAAAAATATCTAACATTCAGAACTACCAATAAAAGGAAGAAGAGACAATTTTTTTCTTTTTTTTTAAAGAATGAAATGTTTTCCATCATAGTGGATTCTTAAGCATGTTCTCCATATATGCAGTGTGCTAGCTGGATATCTTTTGGCATAATTGTGACACATTTGACATGGATATGTTATAGGTTGGTGTCTTCAAAGAAGCCCACCAGATAGGCCTCACTTGCCTCCTGAAAAGCACCAGTAGCTGCACTCTGGAAGTGTAGATCTGTTTTGAAGTCCTGAGAAATTTGTCACACCAGACACTGGAAAGGAAGTTTTTGGATCAGATGTTCCGTGGACTTCTGATAACATCTAATTTCACAGAGTGCCACAGTATCAGGCCTGTTAATGATGAAGTTTCTTCACCCCTCCAGCAAAGGGCGCACTCTTGCGAGCGGCTTTCATAGCCAGTTGCTTCCTTTTTGCCTTACCACGGGTCGGGTCGATTTGCGGCCTTTCTGCTTTATAGGAGCCACGGTACAGAAATCTCCATACGTAACCCCCTTCTCCTTTGGCTGGAGCTTGGCAAGCTAGAGGCGGTGTTGGCGTTGGCGAGCAACGATGGCGCAGTGCCGACTGCGAACATAATTCTTGATGCACACACTTAAGGAGAACAAACAAGCAGACATAGAGCCTAAAACAGGAAAAGATAATACCACACAAGGCAGTAAGCCCAGCACAGGCTGCATGAGAGCTTTTTATGTTTTGAGAAGGGCATGTTCAAGACCTAAGGCCCATTCTAACTTGGCTACTAGGTAGAGGTCAAAAGACTGTGCTCATGAGACTGCCTTTCCAAGAACAACATTTTTATACCTTCCAAACTTGCTTCATTTTGGTTTATGATAGGTAGATTGCTACTGCACATGCTTAACCTATGACTAGATGGCACTCAGTTCATCATAGGAGGCTCAGGCCTCATGCTCACCTGCTGTCCTATGGTTAGGAGTTTTCAGTCTCTATCAGTGCCAAGTAGCAACCCAAAAGATTTTTCTCAAAAGGATAATAATTATCTACAGAAAAGGGCATTTTTTTTTTTTTTTAATAATCCTATTGGCTTGCATTGTGAGTCCCCTGTTGGTACTTGCCAGAGGTTCTAACCAACATCCTTATTTGCCTCAGAGATTTCAATTGTCATTGGATTTGCTTGGCTGGATAATAAAGTTCAAGTGGTAGAGAGGCTTGTACTGCATCTTGAACCTACTGCAGTGCTTTTTCCTGTTCTGGCCCCACTTGAAATTGGTAGACTTGTGTGTGGCTCTCTAGAGGAGAGCCACTAAAATGTGGTGGTATATGTTGCTTCCAAAATTAAAGAAAGGCCTCTCAATTATTGTGCCTTTTATTTGGTAGTAGGTGGTATGAAGTGCAAGAGCTTATTTTTAATCTTGGAGGAAATATCTCAACTTGTTCCAGACTGTTAAACCCCTAAAAACTTCACTGAGGTGGTGGTGTTGGGGTTCTGAAATTTTCCAGGGTTTATTGTCCATATGTCTTACTAAGACATTAAATACTTGCTCCTTCCTGCTCATTAGATCCCATCAGCATAATCTTGTCAGTGTAGTGTGAAGTTAGTGGGACATCGAGGCAAACAGGATCTTTATGTGTTTTATTATGGCACAGAGCAAGAAAATTTATTAGGTATTTCCTTTTCTTCCAGTGTGCAGACACTCTAGCAAATGACTATACATCTTTTGGGGAAGATTTGGAGGAATTTATAGCGAGAAATTATGGTCTCTTTTGAGGTAAATTTCATCACAAATTTAAATAGCTAGGAAATATAGTTTCCCTGAAGCAAGACTATGAGGGTATACTGTCTTCCCTTTGAAGTAAAACCATTTCTGATGGTCTTTGCAAATTATTATGGAAAGGCATTACATACCACGTGACAGACTATTTATTTTAGTAAAGATACTTCATCTAGGTCAGCAGCTACATTTATAGTCACTACTTGATTAAGACTGTGATAATCCACAGTCATTCTCCAAAATCTATCTGATTTCTGCACAGGCCACATTGGTGAATTAAATGGATGTGTGATAGGTACCACCATCACTTCTTTCAAGACTTTAATGGTGGCAATAGTCTTTGAAATTCCCCCTGGGTTACTGTCTTGGTAGGGAGGGGAAGTTCCAATAATTTTAACCCCATAGACATACTTCCATTTGTCAAATGTGTCTATTCCAGTTATACATTTAGAAATTGAGGAATAACTGCAAGGTAGGTCCATGGATGAGATGGACCCAATGTAATTTGAAATTTATGTAAGAGTATACTCCATCTATCATATATGCACTATGAGCCCCACATATAGCTTATGGTGATGTTGTTGGTTTCTTAGAAATTAGTGTCAATTCAGAGCCAGTGTTTAGTAATTTTTGAAAGATTTGGATATTTCCTTTTTTCACTGTATAGACATTGTAGTAAATGGCCACAGTCTTTTGGGGAAAACTTGGGAGAATATTTATAGTGAGGGCCTCTTTTGAGGCAAATTGCATCACAAGCTTAAATAGGAAATATATAAGGATTAACATCTTTATCTGAAACTCAGTTTTATTGATTAATTTACCAATAGTGTGAACATTTCCTCCAAAATATACAGCTTGACTTTTCCAGTTGAAACTAAGGTCTGGGCCATTTCAAGGGCATCATCACTCAAACCCTGGTTCTTTGCAGACTTGCAGAATAATATTTATAATGACCGAGACCTGATATTAGAAACAATAAAATGAAAGCCAAAAGAATCATTCTCTTACAGACCAGAAAGCAGCTGATTATTATGACAAAGGTCTTTGCAGCCCTTGTCACCTTTGTTCTAGCTGCAAATCCTTTTCAACGAGTTGCCTTTGGAAAGTTACTTAGGGCAATAGACCAAACATGTGCTTCCTGACTCTCTGAAAAGACGAAGCAGTAGTGAACCTAGATATTTTAAATATAAAAGTTGACCAATTTAAGGTGAGCAAAATTCTCCACAGTGTTGTAAATGACATACTGGATAAAGGGTTAGTATCCAAAATCCAAAAAAAATTATCAAATTTAGTGCCCCAAAAACAATCTAGGTAAGAAATGGGCAGAAGAAAAGATTTTTTTCAAGGGAGACATTCATATTGTTAACAGACACATGAAAAGATACTCAACTTGCTCATTATCAGGGAAATATAAATCAAAACCACAGTGAGGTATCACCTCACACATGTGAGGATGGCTAAAATTAACAACACAAGAAACAACAAGTGTTGGCAAGGATGCAGAGAAAAGGGAACCCTCTTACCCTATTGGTGGGAATGTAAACTGGTGCAGCGACTCTGGAGAATAGTGTGGAGGTTCCTCAAAAAAGTTAGAACAATTCCACTGGTAGGTATTTACACAAAGGGTACAAAAATACATATTTGAAGGGGTACATGCACTCTGATGTTTATAGAAGCATTATTCAATAGTAACCAAACTATGGAGAGAGCCCAAATGTCCATCAAATGACGAATGGATAAAGAAGATGCAATATATACACGATGGAATATTACTCAGCCATCAAAAAGAACGAAATCTTCCCATTTGCAATGACATGGATGGAGCTAAGGTGTATTAAGCTAAGTGAAATAAGTCAGAGAAAGACTAGTTTAGTCAGAGAAAGACTAACAACTAAATCAGAGAAAGATAACATACGATCTCACTCATATGTGGAATTTAAGAGAGAGAACATATGGGAAGGGTTTTGGAAAAGAGAGAGAAAGAAATAAACTGTAAGAGACTCCTAAAGATAGAGAAGAAACTGAGAGTTGATAGAGAGAGGTGGGTGGGGGGATGGGCTGGATGGGTGAAGGGTATTGAGGGCATTTGTTGTGATGAGCACTGGGTATTGTACGTAAGTGATGAATCTTTGAATTCTACTCCAGAAACAATACTGCACCATATGTTAACTAAGTAAAATTTTAGTTAAAAAAAGGAAAAAAGGTGACCAAGTGTGAGCAAGATGTTCTACAGTGTTTCCAAGTTATCAAAAAACTCAAATCCACACTTGATCCCTAAAGCCTAGTTGAAAACTGTATATTCATTTTTTCACCCCAGTGCCTATTTTATTGGTTCTGCAAATTACATCAACAGAGCTTAAGGGTCATCCTTCTCTATCTGATTGCATACTGTTACTGTTAATGAGCAAGGACAGAAGAATATGGCTCAAAGTGGGTGAGAAGCAAAGAGCTTTGGAGAACCTACAAACTGGAAAACTTGACAAATAATTGACAGCTTAGCAAACTTTGCATGTGCTGTCCAGAAAAAGCTTGCTTCCCCAAGTACAGAGGCACAGCATTAGTTTCCTGGGAGGAAAAGTGACTTTTGAAATTATGTGGTAGAAGCTTTCCCAGTTCAGATTGGACTGCCCATTCAAGGGAATAACTTTTTACAAGTCTCATTTGGAATCTTTGTTGCTAAAGTTCATTTGTCTAAGTTCTCTTTTAAGAATATTCTCATTTCTAGTTCTAGATATTTTAAAATCTCCTTTTCTCTGATTTAATAGTAGATGCTAATACTGATATTTCACCTGATTAAATCTTAGATTTGACTTGCTTTTTGAAACTGCTTTCATGTATTTAAAAATAGTAAACATTGGTGATGTTACATTACTGGAACTTTTTTTTCCTTCCAGTCTTCATCTCTGACCACTGTCACCAATTACAAAATACGAAATGAACAAAAAACAAGACTAGGAGAGTGAATTCTATGACATACCTGACATACCATGTACAGGATGTCATACTTTAAAAATCCATTTACATTTTTAAGAGCCAGGATCACATTAGAATATTATGGGATATAGCTTTAGTAATCAGCTTCTATTGATTTTGAAAATGATAATCATTGAGACAATTTTTTATACCTAATTTTTTTCTTAATATTTTCCAGATAAATGTCTATATAATCTATATATAACTTTCAAATAATTCCATGTATTGGTGCATTCATTTAAAAATCACATATTCAATAGCTTTGGACCTATGCTCAATAATATTTGTCACATACAGTTCCATCTTAAGAAATTTCTTTCTTTTGGCTTAGTACTGTTAACAGTCATTTGACTTAGTACTGTTAACAGTCATTAGCAAGATCAACTTGCTACACACTTATAGAAATGCCTTAATATTCAGAATTTGAGGCATTGCAAAATGTCATTTACCTACTGAGGAGGAATCAGGATTTATTTTGGGGAAAAGAGAGAATCATCTTCAGGTGATAAATGGTAAAGCACTAATGGGAGGAGAGCCCAAGATACACATAGGCATTCATAGACAACCTTTTGGTTACATTGAATAGGTCTTGGTCTCTAAGTTCAAGCAAATGGAAACTTAAGTGAAGAAGGAACTGAACAGGTGAGCTTTTAGTTGGAGAACACTTTGACAAGTATCTTGATCTCTGAGGTAGAAAACAGTAGATTTTGCACATGGTAGAATAGAACCAGTATAGATTCTCTAAGGGAATAAAACATTGGCTAGCTGTTAGAGGTACTTTCAATTAGGTTGAATCACATGAAATTAGTGATATTGGAAAATTTTTGTCTTAATAAAATTCAGCCTACTGACTACTGTGTTTTGATATTAACAAAGCATTTTTTTTTTTTTAAAGCTTTCCAAGAATGAGATGATGAACTCTAACCCAAGTTAGCTCCTTCAGCCCTAGTATATGGTTAATGGCTCAGTGTCACCTTAACTGGTGTGTCTTGCTGAGTGCTAATATAAAGGGCTCTAACTTTGGCTCCAACATGTCCAGTGTTTTCATCAGTGTCTTAGCTATAGCTAAACAAAGCAGACTTATTAGATTTAGAGGGAGCATGAATTAAGAAGTATAACTAATGCTGAGTTTAGACCACAAATGACCTCAGCTAACTGAATCTCAAGACTGATTCAAAAATTAAGTAAATAGCAATGGAGAGAGTTTTTGAAATTGAGATTTATTTAATTCACTGGATTTTATTGAATTCCTACCATGTACTAGACACTGTTCAGGTTCTGGCTTTACAGTGATGAACAATTCTGTTAGGGTCCTGCTAAAAAAAAAAAAAGACCTAACTACCCCTCACCAAAATGGGAATGGAGAAGAAAGATCCTCAATACAGCAGGTTCTTGGGAAAAAATCTGGAAGCTTTGATCATTAGGACCTTCAATGTCACAAACTTTCTGAATGTGTTAGGAATTATACTAAAATGGTTAAGAAAAAGAACCTGTGAAATCTTAAGATCTGTTGTCATAAATGCAGTGTTCAGCCCTTTGGGAAGTTATTTGCCCATAATTTTCTGGGCCTTTCAGACAACCACAAGGGTCATTCAGGGGTGGTGTGATGTGGGGTGGGGTGGATGGGAGGGATAGCATTATAAAAGGGATGCTGTTGACAAACTAGAGTGTACCTAGACAAGGGGAATTAGGACATCAGTGGACCTGGAAGTTATGTATTTTAAGAAATAACTGAAGGAACTATAGAAAAATACATACTAGTGGGAGACATGCTAATTGCCTTCAAATATTTGAAGAGCTGACAAGTAGACAGGAAAGGAGCTTATTCTTTGTTGCTTCACTTAGCAGAAATAGCATAAAGCAATGAAAATTTCAGGAAGAGAAATTTTTTATTTGGTATCATAATGACACTTCTCAGATAGAGAAGCTGTCCATTACTGGGACACATGGTGCTTGAGGTAGTGAGCTTTCTGTTTTGGAACTATTTAACCAGAGACTGGTTGATTTCTTAGCCAGGGGCAGTAAGACAGCATTCATGTTTTGAATAAGAGGTAGGAGGAGGTGTCTTGGTAGTGACACCTCCAAATTTAGGTTACCTCCAAATTTTTAGGACCCGTCTAACAGTTGGAGAGTCATTACAAATTAGGTAGAGAAATGCTAGGAAGGGGTGAGGAGTGGGCCATGAGACTATTCCAACTGGTTTTATGTCTATGACCATAACTGGGTGCAGGCAAGCCTCCAGTAGAAGAAGGTGAGATTTTATTCCAGTTACCAATCCTAGACTCTGAGGGTGGGGGTGGGGGTACTGGTTGGGACTGTTGGTTGCATATGTAGAAACCCCAACTTAGATTGCCTTAAACTAAAAAGATATTTACTGACTCATATAACTAAAAAGTCCAGGGGTTGATCCGACTTTAGGCATGACTTAATCCAGATGCTCCAACCATCTGTCTCCCTTCTTCCCTTCTTTTTGTTTTCCTCTGTGGGCTTACATCTGCCATCTAGAAGGGTACCTGAAAGGGTAGATATCTAACAAAGATTTGCTGAATGCATACATGAATGAACCTGCCTGCTTGGCAACCCCAGATAAAGGCCCCATAGCCAAAGTTCTAGATAGACTTAAGTTTGGCCGTCCTTACACATTTGCTTGACTTTAAACCAATTGCTAGTGATGGGGAGGGGGGACACACAGATTGATTGGGCCATTAGGCTGGACTGACTAGACCTGAGAGTTAGCAATATCTGGTTGCATTTTATTCTCTGTCTTTTCTGTAGGCTCATTAAGGGGAAAGGGAAGGCCCTCTTACTTTTTTTTTTTTACATCCCCATGGAGACTAGTACTAAGTGCATTGTTTTTAGTCATAAAGTGTTTATTCTTTTTCTTTAATCCATAATGAATCTAATAAGCAAAGGTACTTAAAGGTAATTAAGGTAAAGGTAATTAAAAGATTAAAATTGAATGACTGTTTCCTTCAAGAGGAATAATTTTCATGGAAAAGCTTTATCTTTCCATTTAGGGTATCTGACTTCTATCCCTGGAACAAAATTAAGGAATGATTATTTTTTTTTTAATATTTTCACACAATTTTTAGCTTCTTTATAGGAATAGGGCTGGGCTCTGTGGATATTAGAAAGTGGTACAGAAAATGAACTTGAGTAAATAAAGAGAACTTGGCAAGTAGGATTATTTTTAAATGTTTTACGGAGCCAGCCACCCTGGCCTCGGGCCACCCCACCCCCTTCTGCTGCTGGAAAGTGGAATCAGTGGGTTCTTCTTTTAAACCTGTGGGGAGCTGAATGAACACTGGAATGTTTCAGTGATTTGGACTGCAAGAATATGATGGGAAATATCCTGATACAGTGTTTAGGGGACTATGTTTTTCTAAGAGCAGAAGGAAATGATTCTTTTCCCTCGGAGAATGCTTCCATTTTATATTTGAAATGTTCTTGCAATGAAGCAACAGAACTACAGTCTGTGTGGATTCTTTTTCCTTCCAGTCTAATTTTCTTTTTTAATTTATTTTCAGCGTAACAGTATTCATTGTTTTTGCACCACACCCAGTGCTCCATGCAATCCAGTCTAATTTAACAGAAAACAGAAATATACTCATGTTTGGTGGAAATTAAGTATAGTTGCAGTGTATTTATTCTACCTGGTCATTCTTTAGGGTTTTTTTTTTTTTTTTTTTTTTTTTTTTTTTTTTTTAGATCTTATTTATCTGAGTGAGAGACAGAGACAGAGATAGTGACAGAAAGCACCAGCGGGGAGGAGAGAGAGAAGCAGGCTCCCCACTGAGCAGGGAGCCAGACTTGGGATTCTATCCCAGAATGCTGGAATCATGACCTGAGCCAAAGGCAGATGCTTAACTAAGTGAACCATTCAAGTGCCCCCACTCTTTAGTTTTTTAATCGTGTTCTTCCCATGTCATTATTACAGTATTCTCTGATACTGTAAGATACATGATGATAGAAAAAAAAAAACAAACAAACCATGAGACTGACACCTCTAATGAAAACAGGCCTGTCATTATTTTATAGGCAGAGCTGATGTTGGAGTAAGAATCAACAGAGACTACATTGATAAATACAACTCTAGCATTGAAAATGAGCAGATATTAAACATCATTTTACTTGTGTATATATTTATCTTTTGTTGAATCTTGTCTTTCTCTGTCAGCTTCTCATAATTGAAATCAGATAACTGTTGGAGGGAATGAAAACGAGGATAACATGGTACTGCTGTATAACCAGAACATGTTGAGAGAGTTTTATGACCATACTTTATTTGTATTCTCTATTTATATGATGGCTACAGATGTTACCATTATTCTCACCTATTAAGGCAGATGACATTTGTGGTAGAACACATGTATGTAATTAACTACTTGCAAATACTGTATTTTATAGCTAGATGGAAAAGTCTACTTAATTGGTCTAAGTATCTTATAATTTTCTGTTCAAAAGTCTGATTATCTAAAGAATATCAGAAGCACTACTACCAAAAGAACTGAACAGGTTAAAGGCATGACTAATGGTTTGACAAATAATCTTACCTTAAGGAGCAGAGAAGTCTGTCTAGGAGATTGACTGAGCAGATTGCTTCTTCCAGCCTTCCACTTTTATGCTTGTAGTGTTTTGTAAGGGCTGTCAAATGACACTTTCCACTTGAGGAAATCATAGCTTAGTGCCTTCAGAATCTCTACAATAACCACTTGGGTATTCAAATATTTTTCTAGCTGGGTTTTAAGCTGTAAGTGCAATAGGTGGTAAAGAGCAAAAGGAACATTTAATAAACTTGAACATTTGTTTTTTAGCTTCTCTTTGAGAATTTTTATTGCAATTCTGAACATTAGATGCATTATGGTAAATTTTAGTAAATAGAAAACATTCCTTTGAACCATTGTTTAATTTTTGAATCATTCAGATATCCACCTTTCTCATATAGGCTAAAACCAACACATTGCCATTTGAAACTTCAGTGATCTCCTACTAAATTGTGCTAAACAATGAAAATTTAGTCAATATTCTTTAGCATTCTTCTTGCTTAGTATAGCATTCCTCTTGCTTAGTAACTTGATTCATTTGTGGCTTTCTGATGTCAACCTGATGGATTTTGCATAATTTGAGTGCCTATGCATCTTTTAGAAGGAAGGCTTGTTTTCCAGAATGCATTAATATTGTCACACATTGTGTCCAGAGATATTAATGTGCACTCTTAGAATTTCACCCAGTTTAGTTCTGGATGTCAGAATTTGATTTATGTATAGACAGTGTGGACGGTCCCTTGTGGATATTATATGAGGGCCATAGGAAAGCCCTGTCCAGGAATCTCTTCCATTTCTAGGGTACAGGAAATTCCACTTTGTGATATTTGCTACTTTGGGTTAAGCATTGTGTTCTTTGGCTAATCTTCTTTTAAAACTACAAAAACTTAGTAGGAAGTAATTTCTCTCAGTTGTATTTGTTTTGTTATGGAAACACATACCATCTTATTATTTTAGTACTGTAAAGTAAAGAAAAAGTATAGTTTTGCTGAAGGCAAATTCAAGTTCCTTCAAAATTTATGCTAATGGTCAATTAGCATGTGAAAGATCTTTTTCAGAACTACTGGTTTTCTGTTTCTAATTACTTCTGTTTCTGATTAACCAAAACAATATGTTACAAAACAGTAAGCACAAAACCAGAATGATCCCAGTGTTGCAAAAAAAAAAAAAAATAATAAAGTAGGTTACAGATACTGCACATTGATATAGATTGATCCCCCCTTTTTTTCCCCAAATAAAATAAAATACAACTTAATTATCTGAGATAGATTAAGCTTTGGGTGGACAGTAATAGAAATAATAATACATGGTGTACTAGTCAAAGAGTAGCATTTCTAAAATAAACGAAAGCATGTACATATTAGAGACCTCTGTCTTTTAGATATACAGAATAACTCAATCACTCTATGATAGTATATCAATTTTCTCGTAGAGATCAGTTATGAAAATAATATTAATTTGTGGCTTGACAGGGGTGGCTGTGAATTGAGGTTGAAGCACTGAGGGGTAATGATGATGTTATCTCTGGCCTAGAGTGGTCCTGGCCTGAAGTGGAGGAGAGTGACACTATGGTGTGCTCTTGATGGGGTTGGGGGTGAAGGCAGGGTTCATGAGAATGGTGATGTCTGGTGACCAGTGAGTAGAAATAGAGTTATGCCTAATGCTGGCTTTTATTGTCTGGACTATTTTGCTGGATTCTTTAGAAAAATGAGAGAATAATTTGCTTACTGATAAACAGATGCTACACAGGATTCATTTGAAATAAGGACAGATCAGGGGTTCCACTGTGTAATGGTTAGCACTCTAGACTCTGAAATAAGGACAGATCAGCTATGAAATTGAGCAACAATACAAGTTTATATAAAAGCAATCATAGAATAGTAAATATTAAAAAATGTTCCTATTATTGGGGCGCCTGGGTGGCTCAGTTGGTTAAGCAGCTGCCTTCGGCTCGTGTCATGGTCCCGGCGTCCCACATCGGGCTTCTTGCTCGGCGGGAAGCCTGCTTCTCCCTCTGCCTCTGCCTGCCACTCTGTCTGCCTGTGCTCACTCTCTCTGACAAATAAACAAAATCTTAAAAAAAAAAAAAATGTTCCTATTATTAAATAAACGTATGTCCTGTTGACTTATTTTTTCTCTGTGGTTTGGGATGGACCATTACTTCCTTTCCCCCGGACTCTTATTATTGTTAGTGGTGTGCCTAGTATGGACACCGGAGGGAAATGTACCAGAAGGTTTGCAGTGGTTATCTTTGGATAGAAGCATTATGGGTGATTTTTATTGTCTTTATTTTTGCTTTTCTCCATTTTCCAGATTTTCTGTCATAAACATTAGTACTTTTGTAGTATGTAAAAAAAAAAAAAGGTGTAATAGTAGCGGGATATTTTGATCTCAACATGAACAGCGTGAACGTGTTCAGTCTAGTTCTGCCAGCCAAGGAGGCCGCTGCTTTTGCACAAGTTGTACTAGTGAGAAGACAGAGTTACATCTTCATAAATATGTCAAATCCCTCTCCACTACTCTAATTGTTTCCCTAAAGGGTTGAAACTGTTAAATTATCAAATGCTTAATTTCCTGCAAGGAGTATTTTACTTACCATGTAGGACTATTATAAAACAAACATGTTTTATAATTTGTATTAGAAACCTAGCACATTTGTAAAAGACCATCTCTCTGAAAATTTTATTTAGAATTTTAATTAATTTATTTATTTATGTAATTTTATTAACAAATACAACATGCACATAAGCTTTCTTTTTATTTTCATTGCTATGCAGCATAGCATTGGGATTGGTGACTCTTATAGACAGTTGGCTGCTTTCCACATGGCTTTGTGGTTCCTGGAGGGGACAGTGTGAGCAGTCTCTGCACAGTAAGATCTGTTGCACATCAGGAGCACTTCAAACTCCTTGATGTTGTGGACAAGGAACTTCCAGAAGCCACTGGGCACTATGTGTTTTGTTTTTTTGTTCCTGTAACCAGTGTTGGACCTCAAGATCTGGCCCTTGAATCTTCTGTGCAACCTACTGTCAGTGTCTCTAGGTTTCCACCCATTGCACTTAATTTTGACATATTGGTCTCACTGGGGCTGGATGAACTTCTTGATCCTCTTTTTAACAATCTTGGGCTTCATCAGAGGTCTGAGGGCAGTGATGATGCTGAGTAGAAGATGTCAGCCACTTCTGCAGGCAGCACTAAAGAAGAATGGTTTATAACTTTCTTTCTTTCTTTACTTACTAATTTATTTATTATTTTTCTATTTATTTTCAATTAAATTCAGTTAGTCAAATGTATGCATCATTAGTTTTTGGTGTAGTGTTCAGTGATCATTAGGTGCCTATAACACCCAGTGTGTATCACATCATGTGCCCTCCTTAATCTCCGTCGCTGGATTACCTCATCCCACACCCCCCTCCCCTCCAGCAACCCTCAGTTTGTTTCCCTGAGTCAAGAGTGTCTCATGGTTTGGCTTCCTCCCTGATTTCTTTCCATTCAGTTTTCTCTCCCCTCTGCTCCCCTGTGATCCTCTGCACTATTCCTTATATTTCACATATGAGTGAAACCATATGATAATTGTCTTTCTCCAACTGACTTACTTCACTTAGCATAATACCCTCCAGTTCCATCCATGTTGATATATAAATGGTAGGTATTTTTGATGGCTGAGTAACATTACATTGTATATATGAATCACATCTTTATCCATTTATCTGTTGAAGGACATCTTAGCTCCTTCCAGTTTGGCTATTCTGGAACATTGGGGTACATGTGCCCCTTCTTTTCCCTGCATCTGTATTTTTGGGGTAAATACCCAGTAGTGCAATTGCTGGGTTGTAGGGTAGCTGTATTTTTAACTTCCTGAGGAACCTCCATACTGTTTTCTAGAGTGACTGTACCAGCTTGCATGCCCCACCAGCATCCTTGCCAATATTTGTTGTTCCCTGACCTGTTAATTTTAACCATTCTGTCTGGTGTAAGGTGGTATCCCGTTGTGGTTTTGATTTGTATTTTCTGGATGGCAGGTGACGTGGAGACTTTTCTCATGTGTCTGTTGGCCATTTGTATGTCCTCTTTGGGGAAGTGTCTGTTCACATCTTCTGCCCATTTCTTGACTGGATTATTTGTTTTTTGGGTGTTGAGTTTGAGAAGTTCTTTATAGATCTTGGATACCAGTCCTTTATCTGTAGTGTCATTTGCAAATATCTTCTCCTATTCCGTGTGCTGCCTCTTAGTTTTATGCACTGTTTCCTTTGCTATGCAGAAGCTTTAGATCTTGATGAAGTCCCAAAAGTTTATTTTTTCTTTTGTTTCCCTTGCCTTTGGAGATGTGTCTTGAAAGAAGTTGTTGTGGCTGATGTCAAAGAGATTAATGCCTATGTTCTCCTCCAGGATTTTGATGGATTCCTGTCTCACATTGAGGTCTTTCATCCATTTTGAGTTAATCTTTATGTGTAAGAAAATGTTCAAGTTTCATTCTTCTGTATATAGCTGTCCAGTTTTCCCAGCACCATTTATTGGAGAGACTATCATGTTTCAATTGGATATCTTTTCCTGCGTTGTTGAAGATTATTTCAACACAGAGTTGAGGGTCCATATCTGGGCTCTCTGTTCTGTTCCTCTGACCTATTTATCCGTTTTTGTGCCAGTACCATGCTGCCTTGATGAACACAGCTTTGTAATATAGCTTGAAATCAGGCAATGTTGATGCCCCAGCTTGGTTTTTCTTTTTCAAAACCTTTCCTTGGTGATTCAGGGTCTTTTCTGGTTCCATACCAATTTTAATATTGTTTGTTCCAACTCTGTAGAAAATGTCAATGGTATTTTGATACAGATTGCATTGAATGTGTAGATTGCTCTGGGCAACATAAACATTTTCATGATGTTTATTCTTCCATTCCATGAGCATGAAATGTTTTTTCATCTCTTTGTGTCTTACTCAATTTCTTTCATAAGTATTCTGTAGTTTTCAGAGTATAGATCCTTTACCTCTTTGGTTAGGTTTATTCCTAGGTGTCTTATAGTTTTTAGTGCAATTGTAAGTGGGATCAATTCCTTAATTCTTCTTTCTCTAGTTATATCATTGGTGTATAGAAATGCAACTGATTATTGTGCATTGATTTTGTATCCTGCCATGGTGCTGAATTCTTGTATGAGTTCTAGCAATTTTGGGGTGGAGTCTTTTGGATTTTCCACATAAAGAATCATGTCATCTGTGAAGAGTGAGAGTTTGACTTCTTCTTTGCCAATATGAATACCTTTTATTTCTTTTTGTTGTCTGATTGCTGAGGCTAAGAATTCTAGTACTAATATTGAATAATAGTGGTGAGAGTTGGCATTTCAGTCGTGTTCCTGATCTTAAGGGAAAACTTCCCTTTTTTTAATAAATTATTTTTTAGTTTTTTTAAATTTATTTTTTATTTATTTTCAGCATAACAGTATTCATTATTTTTGCACCACACCCAGTGCTCCATGCAATCCGTGCCCTCCATAATACCCACCACCAGGCTCCCCCAACCTCCCACCCCCTGCCCCTTCAAAACCCTCAGATTGTTTTTCAGAGTCCATAGTCTCTCATGGTTCACCTCCCCTTCCAATTTCCCCCAACTCCCTTCTCCTCTCTAACTCCCCATGTCCTCCATGCTATTTGTTATGCTCCACAAATAAGTGAAACCATAGGATAATTGACTCTCTTTGCTTGACTTATTTCACTCAGCATGATCTCTTCCAGTCCCGTCCATGTTGCTAAATTTTTTAAAAATTTATTTTCAGCGTAACAGTATTCATTGTTTTTGCACCAAACCCAGTGCTCCATGCAATCTGTGCCTTCTCCAATACCCACCACCTGGTTCTCCCAGTCTCCCAGCCCCTGCCCCTTCAAAACCCTCAGATTGTTTTTCAGAGTCCATAGTCTCTCATGGTTCACCTCCCCTTCCAATTTCCCTCAACTCCCTTCTCCTCTCTACTCCTCTCCTTGTACTCCATGCTATTTGTTATGCTCCACAAATCAGTGAAACCATATGATAATTGACTCTCTCTGCTTGACTTATTTCACTCAACATAATCTCTTCCAGTCCCATCCATGTTGCTACAAAAGTTGGGTATTCGTCCTTTCTGATGGAGGCATAATACTCCATAGTGTATATGGACCAAATCTTCCTTATCCATTCGTCCGTTGAAGGGCATCTTCTTGGTTCTTTCCGTAGTTTGGCGACTGTGGCCATTGCTGCTATAAACATTGGGGTACAGATGGCCCTTCTTTTCACTACATCTGTATCTTTGGGGTAAATACCCAGGAGTGCAATTGCAGGGTCATAGGGAAGCTCTATTTTTAATTTCTTGAGGAATCTCCACACTGTTCTCCAAAGTGGCTGCACCAACTTGCATTCCCACCAACAGTGTAAGAGGGTTCCCCTTTTCCACATCCCCTCCAAATACAGAAAGGGAAATTAGAGAATCGATTCCGTTTACTATAGCACCAAGAACCGTAAGATACCTGGGAATAAACCTAACCAAAGAGGTAAAGGATCTGTACTAGAGGAACTACAGAACACTCATGAAAGAAATTGAAGAAGACACAAAAAAGATGGAAGACCATTCCATGCTCTTGGATCGGAAGAATAAACATTGTTAACATGTCTATACTGCCTAGAGCAATCTATACTTTTAATGCCATTCTGATCAAAATTCCACTGGTATTTTTCAAAGAGCTGGAGCAAATAATCCAAAAATTTGTATGGAATCAGAAGAGACCCCAAATGTAAGGAAATGTTGAAAAACAAAAATAAAACTGGGGACATCACGCTACCTGATTTCAAGTTTTACTACAAAGCTGTGATCACCAAGACAGCATGGTACTGGCATAAAAACAGACACATAGACCAGTGGAACAGAGTAGAGAGCCCAGATATGGACCTGAAACTCTATGGTCAAATAATCTTCGACAAAACAGAAAAAAATATCCAGTGGAAAAAAGACAGCCTGTTCAATAAATGGTGCTGGGAAAACTGGACAGCTATATGTAGAAGAATGAAACTCGACCATTCTCTTACACCATACACAAAAATAAACTCAAAATGGATAAAAGACCTCAATGCGAGACAGGAATCTATCAGAATCCTAGAGGAGAATATAGGCAGTAACCTCTTCGATATCAGCCACAGCAACTTCTTTCAAGATATGTCTCCAAAGGCAAAGGAAACAAAAGTGAAAATGAACTTTTGGGACTTCATCAAAATCAAAAGCTTCTGCACAGCAAAGGAAACAGTCAAGAAAACAAAGAGGCAATCCACGCAATGGGAGAACATATTTGCAAATGACAGTACAGACAAAAGGTTGATATCCAGGATCTATAAAGAACTCCTGAAACTCAACACACACAAAACAGACAATCATATCAAAAAATGGGCAGAAGATATGAACAGACACTTCTCCAATGAAGACATACAAATGGCTATCAGACACATGAAAAAATGTTCATCATCACTAGCCATCAGGGAGATTCAATTTAAAACCACATTGAGATACCACCTTACACCACTTAGAATGGCCAAAATTAGCAAGACAGGAAACTTCTCAGTTTTTACTCATTGAGAATAATATTTTCTGTGGGCTTTTCATAGATGGCTTTTTATTACATTGAACTGTGTTCCTTCTATCCCTATACTTTGAAGAGTTTTGATCAAAGAAAGGATGCTGTAATTTGTCAAATGCTTTTTCAGCATCTATTGAGAGTATCGCATGATTCACATTCTTTTATAAATGTATCACATTGATTGATTTGCAGATGTTGAACCAACCTTGCAGCCCAGGAATAAATCCCACTTGGTCATGGTGAATAATCCTTTTAATGTACTGTGGGATCCTACTGGCTAGTATTTTGGTGAGAATTTTTGTAGCTGTGTTCATCAAGGATATTGGTCTCTAATTCTCTTTTTTGTTGGGGTCTTTGTCTGGTTTTGGGATCAAGGTTATTTTGGCCTCATAAACTGAGTTTGGAAGTTTTCCTTCCATCTCTATTTTTCGCAACAGTTTCAGGAGAATAAGAATTAATTCTTCTTTGAATGCTTGGTAATATTCCCCTGGGAAGCCAGCTGGCCCTGGGCTCCTGTTTGTTGGGAGATTTTTGATGACTGCTTCAATCTCCTTACTGGTTATGGGTCTGTTCAGGTTTTCTATTTCTTCCTGGTAGTTTTGGTAGTTTATACGTCTCTAGGAATGCATCCGTTTCTTCCAGATTGTCAATGTTGCTGGCGTATAGTTGCTCATAATATGTTCTTATAATTGTTTGTATTTCTTTGGTGTTGGTTGTGATCTCTCCTTCTTTCATTCATGATTTTATTTATTTGTATCCTTTCTCTTTTCTTTTTGATACGTTTGGCCAGGGTTTTATCAATCTTAATAGCTCTTTCAAAGAGCCAACTCTTAGTTTCATCGATTTGTTCTGTTGTTTTTTTGGTTTCTATTTCATTGATTTCTCCTCTGATCTTTGTAATTTTTGTTTTCCTGTGAGTTTAGGCTTTTTTTGCTGTTCTTTGTCCAGCTCCTTTAGGTGCAGGGTTAGGTTGTGTATTTGAGACCTTTCTTGTTTCTTGAGAAAGGCTTGTATCTCTATATATTTTTCTCTCAGGACTGCCTTTGCTGTGTCCCACAGATTTTGAACCGTTGTGTTTTCATTATCATTTGTTTCTATGAATTTTTTCAATTCTTCTTTAATTTTCTGGTAGACCCATTCATTCTTTAGAAGGATCCTCTTTAGTCTCCATCTACTTGGGCTCTTTCCAACTTTCCTCTTGTGATTGAGTTCTAGCTTCAGAGCATTGTGGTCTGAAAGTATGCAAGGAATGATCCCAATCTTTTGGTATCGGTTGGGACCTGATTTGTGGCCCAGGATGTGATCCATTCTGGAGAATGTTCCATGTGCACTAGAGAAGAATGTGTATTCTGTTGCTTTGGAGTGGAATGTTTTGAATATGTCTGTGATGTCCATCTGGTCCACTGTGTCATTTAAGGCCTTTGTTTCCTTGTTGATCTTTTGCTTGGATGATCTGTCCATTTCAGTGTGGGGGGTTTTAAAGTTCCCTACTCTTATTGTATTATTGTTGATGTGTTTCTTTGATTTTGTTATTAATTGGCTTATGTAGTTGGCTGCTCCCACGTTAGGGGCATAGATATCTAAAATTGTTAGATCTTCTTGTTGGACAGACCCTTTGATGATGATTCAGTATCCTTCCTTATCTCCTACTGTAGTCTTTGGCTTAAAATCTAATTGATCTGATATAAGGATTGCCACCCCAGCTTTCTTTTGATGTCCATTAGCATGGTAAATTATTTTCCACCCCCTATCTTTAAATCGGGAGGTGTCTTTGGGTCTAAAATGAGTTTTTTGTAGGCAGCATATTGATGGGTTTTGTTTTTTTTATCCATTCTGATACCCTGTGTCTTTTGATTGGGGCATTTATTTCATTTACATTCAGAGTAACTATTGAAAGATATTAATTTAGTGCCATTGTATTGCCTGTAAGGTGACTGTTACTGTATATTGTCTTTGTTTCTTTCTCATCTACTACTTCTAGGCTTTCTCTTTGGTTAGAGGACCCCTTTCAATATTTCCTGTAGAGCTGGTTTGGTGTTTGCAAATTCTTTTAGCTTTTGTTTGTTCTGGAAACTTTTTACCTCTCCTTCTGTTTTCAATGGTAGCCTAGCTGGATATAGTATTCTTGGCTGCATATTTTTCTCATTTAGTGCTCTGAATATATCATGCCAGTTCTTTCTGGCCTGCTAGCTCTCTGTGGATAAGTCTGATGCCAATCTAATATTTTTACCATTACCATTTTTACTTACTGTCCCAGGCTGCTTTCAGGATTTTCTCTTTGTCACTAAGACTTGTAAGTTTTACTATTAGATGATGGGGTGTGGACCTATTTTTATTGATTTTGAGAGGGTTCTCTGTGACTCCTGGATTTTGATGCTTGTTCCCTTTGCCATATTAGGGAAATTCTCTACAATAATTCGCTCTGATAAACCTTCTGCCCCACTCTTTTTTTCTTCTGGAATCCCAATTATTCTAATATTGTTTCATCTTATGGTATCACTTATCTCTTGAATTATACCGTCGTGGTTGTTTGTCTCTCTTTTGCTCAGCTTCTTTATTCTCTGTCATTTGGTCTTCTATATCATCAATTCTCTCTTCTGCCTCATTTATCCTAGCAGTAAGAGCCTCCATTTTTGATTGCACCTCATTAATAGCTTTTTTGATTTCAGCTTGGTTAGATTTTAATTCTTTTATTTTTCTAGAAAGGGCTTTTATTTCTCCAGACAGGGTTTCTTTGATATCTTCCATGCCTTTTTCGAGCCTGGCTAGCACCTTGAGAATTGTCATTCTGAACTCTAGATCTGACATATTACCAATGTCTGTACTGATTAGGTCCCTAGTCTTTGGTACTGCCTGTTTTTTTTTTTTTTTTTTTTGTGTGTGGTTTTTCTGCCTTGTCATTTTATCCAGATAAGAGTATATGAATGAGTGAATAAAATACTAAAAGTTTGGCAAAGATCCCAGAAAAATGTGCCTTAACCAAATCAGAAGAGACCTCAAGTCGGGAGGAGATGAAAGGGGATAAAAATAAGTTAAAAAAATTAAAAAAAGAAAAAATATATATTAGATTGGTGAATAGAACAGAACTACCCACTTTATTTTGGGTGTATTTTGGTCTCTTAGAAGAAACTACCTCTCAAAACTTTAAGGAACGAAAAACTTACACATGTACAAAAATAAGGGTAAACATAGTGAAGGGATGGAATATAACTGTAAAGATGAAAATTAAAAAAAATTCTAAAAAAGGAGTTAATAAGTTGGTTGGGAAAAAAAAAATGTGGAGAAAATTTGCTCAGGCTGGAGACTAGAACAAAGCCCTGTACTAGATTTATGTTATATTTTGATCTATTAGATGAAGTTGTATCCCAAAATTTTTTAGATGATAAAACCCTATATGTATACAAAAAATAAAGTTATGTGCTCGTGAAGGATAAACTATGACTATAATAATGAAGGTTTAAAAATTTTTTTTTAAAGAAAGCTATTATTAAGATAAACTACTTAAAAACGTTAAAAGAGGAAAGAGGAAAAGTTAATAAAAATTAGAATCAGAAAAAAAAATTAAGAAAATTTAATTAACTTTGCAAGACCAAAGAATCATGGGGAGAAAGCCGTGAATTCCTTGCTTTGCTTTCCCCTCCTCTTGAGTTCTGCTGTTGTCCTTGATTAGTGAGCTTGGCCTTGGCTGGGTGTTCTTACTCATCTTCTGGGGAGGAACCTGTTATAGTGATTCTCAAATGTTTTTCCCGAGGCAAAATTGCGCCACCCTTGCCCGGGGCCGGGCTAAGTAATCTGCTCTGGTTCACTCCTGGGAGCTTTTGTTTCCTGAATACTTTCCGTAGAGCTCTGGAGGACAGGAATGAAAATGGCAGCCTCCCAATCTCCGGCCTAGAGGACTAAGAGCTTGGGACCCCACTCTTCATTGCGCCCTCAGAGAAAAGCACTTATCACTCACATCTCCCTGGTCTCTGGCTGCACTCCTAGCTCACCAGGCTTGTGACCAAGTATTTTTGTCTGCTATTTGTGGGGTCCCTGCTCAAAGAGAAGTGGCCTGACTGTGTCATAGATTACAGTTTAAGGTAAGCCCGAGCTGAGAGCTCACTCCTCAGCTCCGTCTCTGTAGCCGGCTTCCCCACTCTCATATCTGTGAGCTCTGTTACACTCAGGCACCCCCAATCCTTCTGTGACTTCGTGGGATCTGAAACCAAGCTGTCCCTGTGAGGGCTCCACTCCCACTTAGCCTCTGGAGCGATGTCCCTCAGTGGAGCAGACTTTTAAAAGTTCTGGTTTTGTGCTCCCCTGCTCCACCACTTGCCAGGAGACAGCCCTTCCCCCTACAGTCTATCTTCCCATCTCTTCGGATTCACTTCTCCGCACGTTCTACCTTTCAGAAAGTGGTTGATTTTCTATTTCTAGAATTGCTGCTCCTCTTCTCTGTGATCTCCTGTTGGATTTGTAGGTGTTTGGAATGGTTTGATAACTATCTAACTGAACTCCTGTGACCTGATGTCATCTCAGTCTGCTACTCCTCCATCATCTTGACTCAAATTCAGGTATTCTATTGTTTTAGGATGGAATGTTCTGTGTGTATCTGTGAAGTCCATCTGATCCAGTTTATCATTCAAAGCCCTTGTTCTTTTTGTTGATATTCCGCCTAGATGATCTGTCTATTGCTTTGAGTTTGGTGTTGAAGTTCCTGCTGTAATGTATTGTTATCGGTGTGTTTCTTTACTTTGATTATTAATTGTTTTATATCACTGGCTGCTCTCATGTTGGGGCCATAAATATTTAGAATTGTTAGACCTTCTGTTGCGTAGACCTTTTAAGTATAATATAGTGTCTCTCTACATTTCTTACTATAGTCTTTGGTTTAAAATTTAATTTGTCTGATATGAGGATTGCTACCCCAGCTTTCTTTTGAGGTCAACTAGGTTGGTAAATGGTTCTCCACCCCCTCACTTTCAGTCTGGTGGTGTCTTTAGGTCTAAGTGAGTCGCTTGTAGACAGCAGATGGATGGGTCTTGCTTTTCATCCAATCTGTACCTTTTGTCTTTTGATTGTAGTGTCCAGCCCATTTACATTCAGAGTAACTATTAAAAGATATGAATTTAGTGCCATTGTATTGCCTGTAAAGTCCTTGTTTCTGTAGATTGTCTCTGTTTCTTTCTGGTCTATATTTCTTTTGGGGTCTCTCTTTGCTTACAGCATCTCCTTTAATTTTTCTTGCTGGGCTGGCTTGGTAGAATATATTCTTTCAGTTTCTGTTTGTCCTGGAAGCTCTTTATCTCTTCTTCCATTCTGAATAACAGCTTAGGTGGACAAATTATTCTTGGTTGCATGTTCTTCTCATTTAATATCCTGACTATATCATGCTGGCTCTTTCTGGCCTGCCAGGTTTCTGTGGATAGTTCTGATGTTATTCTCATGTTCCTCCCTCCATACATTAGGAGCCTCCTCTACAGAGATGCTCTTTGGATATCTTCTTTTTCTCTAAAATCTGCAAGTTTTGCTATTATATTTTGGGGTGTTTATCTATTTTATTGATCTGGGAGGGGTCCTCTCTGTCTCTTGGACTTGAATGCCTTTTTCCTTCCCCAGATTAGGGAAGTTCTTAGCTATGATTTGCCCAAATATACCTTCTGGTCCTTTCTCTCTACCCACTTAGGCACCCAAATAATTTTTTCTTTTCAGAGCGTCATTAAATTCTCAGAGCCTTTCTTCATTAGCTCTGAGTTGTCTTTCTCTCTTTTCCTCTTTTTTTCTCCTTTCCATCAGTCTGTTCTTCTAGATCACTTATTCTTTCTTCTACCTCATTTGTCCTAGCTGTTCGAGCATCCAATTTAGACTGCATCTCATTCATAGTGTTTTTAAGTTTGGCCTGATTGGATCTCGTTTCTGCCCCTAGAGATTCTGCACTATCATTTACACTTTTTTTCAAGCCTAGCTATTTTATAATTTTTATCCTGAATTCCATCTCTGACATATTAGTTATATCCATATTGATTAGCTCTGTGGCAGAGAACTTACCTCTAGTTCTTCCTTTTGTAGTGAATTTCTCCTTCTAGTCATTTTGCCCTGAGAAGGATAGGTGAGCAAGTGATCAGAGTCCAAAATATCAACCATGACCCAAACAAAATACACCCTGACAAATCCAAAGTGGTTAGAAACCGAAACAAAATCAAACAAAAAAGAAGTTAGAACAAATAAGAAAAAGGAAAAAAAAAAAAAAAGAAAAGAAAAAAAATGAGGGATGGGGAGAAGAGAGTGTATAATCTTGCAGGGTGGACAAATCAGGGTGATCCACTTTTTCCTGAGTGAGTTTTGGTCTGTGTGTTAGAGGACACTACCTCCCAAAATTGCAAAGAAAGCAAAACTTATCTATATACAAAAAATAAAACTGAATAGAGTGAAAAAAAGGAATAAAATAAAGCATATATCTATTAAATGTAGATGTAAAAAATTAAAGTTAAAAAGTGACTTAGAAACACAAGTTGTTAAAATAAGAAACCGGTTAAAACAGAAAAAAGGTAAAAAGAAAAAATGGAAAATTTAAGACTAAAAGATAAATGAATTGTGAGAAAAAACCTCATGCTCAATATACTGTTTTCCCCTGGTGCTGGCATTTTATAGTCCCACGGGATCCATAAGCCCTTTGTCCACCTGTTCTTCCAGTGGGTCTTCTGGGAAAAGGGCCTGCTGGGTTGCTTCTCAGATGTCTTTGTGTGGATGGAGTTGCTCCACCTCTTGCTGGGGGGCTGGGCTCTGTGTAAGCAGGTCCTCTTTGTGGCTTTTTTCCCCTGGAGGCTTTCCACATCTCTTTAGAGGAACAGAATAAAAATTGCTGTGCTCTGGTCTCTGGCCTCAGAGCTGAAAGATCATGGTCCCCCTTCTTCAATAAACGCTTTGGGACAAACAGTCTTTACTTTTGTCTGTGTCAAACTCTGTAGATTCTAGCGGTGCATTCCCCCGTAATACTCATGGAGGGAATGCAAGGGACCCCTGTTGCTGCCTTTTTTGTGCCCAGGAAGTGGGAGTGGTTGTAGGCTCTTGGGGGTACCCACTCCCCTTCTCCAGGGAGAGTGCTGGGTGTCACCCTACTGTCATTTCCAGGTCGCTGCCCTAAGAGCTGTTGCCTGTGGTGGGTGCAGCTGTTTCGCCCCTCCTGGGGGATGGTAAATGGCCCTTGAGTTCCAGTCCTTTGTAGGATTCTCAGGCAGAGAGCGGTCATCTATCTCGCTGGCTCCAGGTTTATGGCCAACTTAGCTGAGAGCCCCTTCCTGGCCCGGCTGGCTGACTATAACCAGTTTTTCTGCTCTACTGCTTAGGCACTCTACTGGTTCATGCACTCTGGTCCTTTCTGTGTCTCCTGGGACCCTGAGACTGCAATGACCCACTTAGGATTCTGCCCTTTTCATCTGCTGAGCTCCTTTCAGAAAGGGATGTCTCTCACTGGATCAGATTTTTAAGGGTACAAATTTTGTGCTCCAGGGATATATCATTTTCCAGTAGCCAGCTTACGGAGGTTCCCTCCCCTCTCCATTTATCTTCTGGTATTTCCCCACAGATTCACAACTGTGCATCTCCTACCTTGCAAAAAACAGTTGCTTTTCTACTTGTAGAGTTCCAGATATATTTTCTTACATACCAGGCTGAATTTGTGGGTATTCAGAATGATTTGATAGCTATCCAGCCACATTCAAGGGACCAAATGAAATGAGGTCTTCTTCAGCAACCCTGATTTAAAACTTTAGCAAATAAAGAAAATTAAAAAATTAAAAGAGTGAAGGAGGATTTTCATTGTGTTAAGAAATGTGACTTTTGAAGCTATTTTATTTTTATTTATTTTAAATAACTATTTTATTTGTTTTATTTTAAAAACTATTTTATTTATTTATTTACTAAAGATCTTATTTTTATTTATCTGACAGAGATCACAAGTAGGCAGAGAGGCAGATAGAGAGAGAGGGGGGCAGGAAGCAGGCTCCTAGCTGAGCAGAGAGCCCGATGTGGGGTTTGATCCCAGAACCCTGAGATCATGACCTGAGCCAAAGGCAGAGGCTTAACCCACCGAGCCACTCAGGCACCCCTTTAAAAAACTATTTTAAAAGAGCTTTTAGCTCACTGTTAAGCCACATTTGTGTAGTCTCTGAATTTTTAAAAATACAGATGAAAGTGTTATTCTAGCTGAGCCAAGATTCTGCCAGATTTTATGTAGATATGTATATATACACCTAGATGAGTTTATCTTTTAAATATATTATTTATAATTTATTCCTATCCTGATTAATTTTAGAAAGGATTTGATGAAGCTGTATCTACTTCCTATTGAAGGAAATACAGTTGTTTTGCTTCTTCATATTCTTACTTTCTTAACTGTTTTTAAGCAAATCATGGGCTTACTGAACTACAGTTGTGACTGTGCTCTCAAGAAATGTGTTTCTCCAGTTTACCATGTTGGGTGTAACTCTTCTTATAGGTTTGTTCCAGTCTCATCATTGAACAAAGGCATCTTGCTTTTACTTAATTTGCCTTTTCTTGACTAGTGGTCAGGTCTTTTCTGTGGCCATTAATTTTGGCCAACTTTTCCCACTTGCCTAGTCATACATAACCTTTGTCTTTTTTTGGGATTGATTGCATTTTCTCCTTATCACTATATAGTAGCCTTATGTATTTTATAAGCAATAATCATATTGTCCATTTGGGTTACAGTGTTTTTCACTGCATATTGTTTGGGTCTTTTAATGGTATGTTTTGCTGAAACAATTTATAATTTTTATGTCAGCAAATATTTTTCTTTATGGCTTTTAGATTTCTTGTCTAGCTAAGAAAGTTCTTTTCAACTCCCAGTTTATAAAAATATTTTCTGACCTATTTTCTACAGAATAATCCGTTAATTTTAATATATTAAAATTTAATTCATTTGGAATTTATATTTTTAATTGGTGTGAGGTAAAATTCCACCTTCTTTTCCAGATGCCATCATTATTTATAAATAATGTTGTGCCTTCATTATTTATAAAATAAATAATGTGCCATCATTATTTATAAAATCAGTCACTTTTTCCATTTAAATTTAAATAATATCTATATTATTCCTCAAAAATTAATGCATACTAGAAGAGATAATTAAAACACAGGCTCTGAAAGAAGTGTTTTGTCCACCCAGTTGACTAATAAAATTTAACGATTAATGACATGAATGTTCCTGTACATAGACACAGTCTCCCATTATGACACTAACACCCTCTTTTACTAATTGCTTTTAAAATTCATATAATGCACAGTTGTTCACTAGTGAACCTTGTTCACTAGTTTTTAATCCTGACATTTCAATTATAGCTCGTTCAAGAAAGGTATTTTTTACTACTGGACATTGTTGCACATAGTAGTTTCATGATGACATCAGTCATAAATTTTTGTTGAAATGTATGGATTTTAGCAACAAAGTCCATCATCTAAGCACCTTAAGGAGGGAAATTACTGTGTTTTTATTAATTATGTATTTCCTTAGTTTAGCCTTATCCAAATTCATCAGATATATTGTACATAATCAATTTATTTTTGATTTAATGCTATTTTATTTTGTGATATATACACTTTATGATATATACTTATAATATATATACATAGTGCTTCAGGTAAATGAAGTTGTATTGGCAATATTTTTAGACATAAATATAACCAAAAGTCATGAGATTTTATACACTAATAGAGGTTTTTAAATGATAGAATTCTTATTTACTGTAGTAGTCTTAATCTTCTCATTTAGGAGGGTAAATTGACTTAAGATAGTTATTTACACCACTGTAGCAGTTGATGTAATGAACTGGTGTCCCACAAGTTAATGTATCACCCATGTGACTGGGTTAAAACCAGTCCTTAAATAATTCTAGAAATTATGAAGGTATGTATAGGATCTTTTTACTATAATTTAAACATCTTAATTTTCTCTATTTTAATTTTGAAGATAGCTAATATAAATAAAAGTATAATTACTTTTTGGTTTTATCCCCAGTAACTAAGGAATAAATGAAATGAAAAGAAATAGCTAGGACTCTTTTTTTCAAAGTTTTAAAAAAATTTTTTTATAACATATACAGTATTATTTTTTTAGATTTATATTAGTATACTAGTGTTCAGCATAATGATTTAACAATTCTATATATTACTCAGTGCTCACTACACATATTGTAGTCACTGTCACTGAGTAATATAAATACAGTCTTATTGACCATATTCTCTATGCTGTACTTTTAATCTTTGTGACTTATCTATAACTGGAAGTTTGTTCCTCTTAATCCCCTTTATCTGTTTTATGCATCATCCTACCACTTCCTCTCTGGCAACCACCAGTTTGTTTTCTCGTTTTTTAAAAAATATTTTATTTATTTATTTGTCGGAGAGAGAGAATGGCAGCCAGAGGGAGAAGCAGACACTCCACTGAGCAGGGAGTCTGATGTGGGACTCAATCCCAGGACCCTGGGATCATGACCTGAACTGAAGGCAGACACTTAACGAACTGAGCCACATGAGTGGCCCTGTTCTCTGTTTTTAAGTCTGTTTCTTTTTTTTTTTTTTTAACTTTTTAAAAAATTTTATTTATTTATTTGACAGAGAGAGATGACAAGCAGGCAGAGAGGCAGGCAGAGAGAGGAGGAAGCAGGCTCCCTGCTGAGCAGAGAGCCCAATGTGGGGCTCAATCCCAGGACCCCGAGACCATGACCCGAGCTGAAGGCAGCGGCTTAACCCACTGAGCCACCCAGGCACCCCAAGTCTGTTTCTTTTTTTGTTGTTGTTTTTTAGATTCCATATGTAAGTGAAATCAAATAGTATTTGTCTTTTTCTGTCTTACTTTGTGTAGCATAATACTAGGTTCATTCATCTTGTTGCAGATAGCAAAACTCATTCTTTTTATGGCTGAGTAATATTTCATTAGGGTGTGTATGTATACAACACATCTTTAATCAGAATCATCTATTGATGGATATTAATAATGCTGTGTAGTAATCATAAAGGTATATATATCTTTTTAAATTAGGGTTTCCTTTGGATAAGTACCCAGTGGTGGAATTACTGGGTCATATGGGTAGTTCTATTTTGAATTTTTTGAGGAACTTTCATACTGTTTTCCACAGTGGCTATACCAATTTGCAATCCCACCAGTAGCTCATTAGTGTTCCTTTTTTTTTTTTCCCCCGCCACATCCTTGCAGTGAATGTAAATGGGTAGAGCTGGATTGTAGGTTTTCTCCTGGCATGATGTTCAGTGGTTTTTCTGAATAAAGGTGTTTTCTTACCTCTGCATCTGTATCATGAGTCCTTGTAGTAGTCATCACTGCTACTTTTAGAGAGCCTAGGATCCTGCAGGGCATATACCAGGATCATCCTTTCTGGCTCTGTGAAATTAGGTGTTCCCATGTCACTTGCTTTGGCCAGTGAAATATGAATAGAAATGACATGTTTATGTCTGGGCTAAGCAAGTGAGAACTGTGTGTGGCTGCCATGTCCCTGTCCTCCATTTGATCAGAGACATTTCTGAGGCTGGAGTCACTGTCAGCCTGGTTCCCAGAGTGAAGATGACAGAGAGAAGAGCCCCCTTCTGGCGTGAAGCGGACATGGAGTGTAAGTGGAAATGAAATCTTTGTTGTTAGAGGACTTTTAAGATTTGGAGGTTGTTTACTACAGCATATCCTAGGTTATTTTTCTAGACACAAGCCTCTTGCAAATGTTGGGAAGCACTGTGAGGCAATAGGTACCTATTTAGGTTTCTTTCAAGCTCATTATAACACACCCTTTCCCACCCTGATCCCCACAGGGATGAGTACCTAACAGTCACGTTTATACTATTTGCTTGACCTTACCTTTTTTTTGCTATAGTTGTTGGAATACCTCAACCAAAGCTGGACCAATCATATTATCTTTCCTAAGAATTTAAAGCAGACACTGAGAGAACTGCCGTCCTGGGTTTGGGTACATGGGTAACAAGTGACATTGTCCAGGAGGCTGCTGGACCCTTGTATTGCAGAGTGGAGAATAGCAGTTTCAGAGAAAGCTGAATGAAGTATATGTGTAGAGCAGCAGGCCAAGAGACTCCGAGAGAGAGGAAGAAGAGGAAGAGAGGGAGAAGAAGAGAGGGAGAGAGGGAGAAGGAGAGAGAGAGAGAGAGAGATTGATTGAGAATAGGAGGGAGAGCAAGAGAGATGGAGAAAGAGAGAACTGAAGGAAAGGCTGCTGCTTTGGTTCCTGATTGCTCTTGAGTTTCTGATTTCTATCCTACCCTAGGATTCTGCGAGGCACATGCCTATGTAGTAAATCTTCCTCCCCTTCCTTCCCCTTCTGTCCCCTTAGATGGTTTGGAATGGGTTTCTGTTAGTCAAAACCAAAAAACTTTGGTTAAGGCAGTATCCATTGCAAGTGCTACAACCTAGGCCTTTGCCAATATCCCTAGGAGGGTTCAGGGCAGCATTTCCATTTCTATTCAAAAGTCCGCTTTTGTCTGTGAATGAGGGTGTGCCAGTGTGCCACAGGGCTGCTTGGCAGAATGCAGTGATAAGTCTGTTAATTGTGAAAACTAAAAGAATCTCTTAGTTGAATTGTGGGGACAATAGGGTGTGGCTGGAGGCGCCTGAGTGGCTCAGTCATTAAGTGTCTGCCTTTGGTTCAGGTCACGATCTCAGGGTACTGGGATCAGTCCAGCATCAGGCTACCTGCTCAGAGGGAAGCCTGCTTCTCCCTTTCCCCCTGCTTGTTGTTCACTTTCTCACTGTTCTCTCTCTGTCAAATAAATAAATAAAATCTTAAAACAAAATGGTGTGGCTGATGCAAATAGATTAAACTGTTGTGTTTTGCTACCTGTCATCAATAGTATCTGAGAAAATCTGGTTTTAAGACATAAGCTATGGAACATTATTATGGCACTAATCTCGGAAGACTCCTGTTGCATATAGGGTTTCTCATTAGAGGGTAAGGAGTGCATGACATCCAACACGGACACACATAATGGTGGGCTCCTTTTTGATACTGGGGGTTTGGGGGATTAGATAGGAAGAACATTGCTACCTCTAAGGTTAATTTCTACTAAGAAAGGCTGGATAAAGAAACAAGAGCATGCAAAGTCCAAATTGTGAAATAAATAATATCAATGATGACCTATGCAAATCCCAGTTGCCTCCCTTATACATCCAAGTGTACTTACAATAAGATCACTGATTGCCAAATAGTGTCTTGGGGCTAATATTAACAACTGTTGCTTTAAATTTTGAATTAAAGGTGTACAATCCAGGAAGGGGATGGAGTGTTGACTATGAATGAAACAGGGCAGAACAAGAATTGTAATTAGGCTTGATATTAATATTTTGTAAAAAAAAAAAAAAAAGTATTGAGGGGCGCCTGGGTGGCTCAGTGGGTTAAGTCTCTGCCTTTGGCTCAGGTTATGATCTCAGGGTCCTGGAATGGAGCCCTGCATTGGGTTCTCTGTTCAGCGGGGAGCCTGCTTCCCCCTCTCTCTCTGCCTGGCTCTCTCTCTACTTGTGATCTCTCTCTTTGTCAAATAAATAAATAAAATCTTTAAAAAAAATTGCATTGAAGTTGGGAGGACTCCAACTAGATCTTATACTCTTTTTATGACTGTTTTCAACTAAAATAAAATTTTATAGATAATTAAATTTTTTGTTCATTCAACTAGGTTTTGTTTAGGCCTATACTTTATGATAGATAATATGTAGATCCTGGGATTATAACAGTTTTGTATTCTTAGATCTTTTTTGTCTAATTTAAATACAAAGGCTATAAATTACAGTTTGCTAATAAAGAATTTACTTTAAATCTATCCAGACCCTACTCTTTTCCAAAAGGGATTTAAATGAGTTTCAAAAATTATTATAATTAGTTTCAGATGTGGACTGTATTTGAATTATTTAAGCTCCATTTATCAGAAGCAATGCAGACTGCTGTTCTAAACTACCAGCCACATATGCTTGTCACCTAGTGTTGATTAATAAAATAGATACAAGATCTTTAAAATTCACAGAAGTCTTTGTTCTGATGATATGTCTCCCCATACAGATGATATCATATGACTATGGCATAAAGAGCTATATAATTTTGAGATATATTTTAAAATTTATTTTTGAGTAAGTAGTGTAGGTGCATGCTATATAATTCTAGATAAAAAATAGCATATAGTGGGACGCCTGTGTGGCTCAGGTCATGATCCCAGTGTCCTGGGATCGAGTCCCACATCGGGCTCCTTGCTCCGCAGGGAGCCTGCTTCTCCCTCTGACTCTGCCTTCCACTCTGTCTGCCTGTGCTCGCTCTCGCTCGCTCTCTCTCTGACAAATAAATAAATAAAATCTAAAAAAAAAAAAAAAGCATATAGTAAAAAGTGAGTTTCCTGCCTCTGTCTCCCAGTGGCCTACCTCTGCTTGCTGAATGGCAAGCACTTTTTTTTTTTTTTTTGGTCTATTCTTCCTGACATAATTTTTGTAATTTATAAACACAGGTGTATGGTTGTATTTATTAGTCCCTGCATCAATGATAGCATACTTAATATTGTTTGCACTTTACTCTTTTGTTTGTTTGTTTAGTATATTTTTAGAGATCATTCCTTGTCATGTCATGCTATCCTATATTATTTTTTTATACATGGCTTCATTGTATTTCATTTTAAGGATAAACTAAAATTTATTTACTAGTTACCTATTATTGGTGGATGTTTAGGTTGTTTTACATTTTTTGCTTCTATAAAAAATGTTTCAATAAAGATTTCTTTATAAATATCTTGCATATAAATACCTAGAAGTAGAGCTACAGAGTCAAAGGGTATGTACACTTTACATTTTGCTAGATATTGCTACAACATCCTCCATATATGTTGTTTCAATTTTTAATCTTAACTAGGAGTGTATGAAATTCCCTTTTTCCCCCACTGTCTTTATAATACTTTGTGTTTTCAAATATTTTGATCTTTGACTATCCTCTTTTTTGTTTTGTTTTTGGGAATTTATTTTTAAATTTTTATTTTTTTAAAAGAGTTTTTATTATTTATTTGACAGAGATCAGAAGTAGGTAGAGAGGCAGGCGGTGGGGGTGGGAGAGAGAAGCAGGCTCCCTGCTGAGCAGAGAGCCCGTGGGAAGGTGGCGGTGGGGTGGGTGGCTCAATCCTAGGACCCTGAGATCATACCTAAGCTAAAGGCAAAGGCTTAATCCACTGAGCCACTCAGGCACCCCTATTTAATTTTTAAAATTATGTTATGTTAGTCACCATAGAGTACATCATTAGTTTTTGATGTAGTGTTCCATGATTTATTGTTTGTGTATAATACCTAGTGCCAGTGCTCCAAATATTTTGGCCTTTGCCTAATAATCTCATTGTAGTTTTAGCTTGTATTTCTCTTATTACAAATGAGCTTGAATATCTTTTCATATGTTTAAGATCAACTCATATTTCTTTTTTAGTGAGGTATCTGTTAGTTTCCTCTTATGTTGCTGATTTATTTTTTTATTGTTAGTAAGAGCTCTTTATTAAGAAGTCAGTTCTTTGCCATGTGAGTTGCAAATACCTTAATTTGTCACTTTTTAAAATCTATTTTTTAACAATTCATAAATTTTAAATATTGGTTAATTTACTGCTCTTTATATTTTTTCTGGATTTTTTTTTATCATGCTTAGAAACATTTTTTTTTTTTTTTATCATGCTTAGAAACCACTCCCATTCAGAGATAAATAAAAGTTATTCTGGGTTTTTAAGCTATTATGGTTTGATTTTTCAGATTTATATCTTTGATTCATTTATAATTAATTTTATTAGAGTGTAGGAAATTTAATCAGAAAATTAAATTTATTAGAAAGTGTATACTTTAGGAAGTATAATGACCCTAGGTTTTTATTTTTTCCATTGTCTGGCAGGCCAGTGGTGTCACCATGCAGTACTTTGTAAGATGGCTTTTGAATGGTATAAGAGGTTTTTGTGGCAGTGAGACTGAGTGGAAAGACACTCTAGACGATCCATGTGATAAATTCTGACACTTTTTCCCCCCCTGAAGTGTTTTTTCTTTTTCTTTCTGCTCCTGCTTGGGCTGCTCTTGATTTTTGTTGCTCTAATCTGATTCCTGAATATTTCTACAAGGGTCTCCTACCCTGAGAATGAATTGAATTAGCTTTCCTACTTCCTTTTGGAAAAAAGGGATAAGCAGGTACGAATATACATATGTCTATGAGGTGAGGCCTTGAGAAAGCTGAAGCTAAACCACAGATACATACAAGGTTAAATGGTGCCTACTATTTGAGATTCAAGCTTCTTGGACCTTTGAATAGAGGCTGATTTCCTTCACAGAGATGTTCTTTGAGATTGAAGACTCTATGTATTTTTCAAATAATTTTGCTATTGACCTAAACAATAGGACATTGCTTAGAAGTTGGTATAACATATACTTAATGAATATATTTGTATTCTGTTTATCAGTACAAGTAACTTGTTTTGTGGATTTTTTTATTCTTTGGATACTTTTTAGGTAATAAAGACTACGGTTGATGCTAAGGTTGACCTTATTTGTCTTATGGTAAGAACTTTTCTAGGAAGTCAAAGAAGATTTAAAAAATTATTTGGAAATAAGCATGGCAGAAAGCATATCTAGAAAGCTGAAACTAGCACCAGGCTTAGTTCACCACCCCCCCTTTTTTTTCTTGGTGTGGCATCTCATACTCCTTTATGACTCCATGTACAGTCTCTCATCCCCCTTAATCTGGAATCTTCAACCCTTTTCTTCATAGCTTCTACACCTCAATTTATAGACATACTCAAACCCTTCATGTTTACAAAACAAAGGTGTAGAATGACTTCTCTCAGCCTTTTCAGTTCCCCTTTGAACTAGTGCTTAATCTAGCCCCCTTGTTATTCAGATTTCTTGGAAGAAATCGGTTTCTTTCTTTAAGATTTTATTATTTGACAGAGAGAGTTGGCAAGAAAGGGAACACAAGCAGGGGGGAGTGGGAAAGGAGAAGCAGGCTTCCTGCTGAGCAGGCAGTCTAACCTGGGGCTGATCCAGGGATCCTGGGATCATGACCTGCACGGAAGGCAGACCTTTAAGGGCTGAGTTACCCAGGCATCCCTACTCTCATTACTTTCAGTTATTCTTTCCTCAAGGCATTAAACCAGGTTTACCTCTTTTATACCATTAATAGGACTCTTGTTTGGATCAATGATGATATCCTCTAGTTGCCAGATATGATGGATAGTTTCCAGTCTCTAGCCTTATGAAACATTCTCTGCTGGATTTGCATGTTTAACATTGCTCTTTACCTTTTTCCTTCCAATTATGACGTGTTCCCCTCTTTCTCAGATTACTCTTTCTCTTTCAAAGTTGGACTCCTTTTCCTTTTCACACTTCTTAAATATTAAGGGGTCCCAAGATTCTGGCCTCAGCCATGGTTCTTACTGCTTTATATGCTCTTTGTGGGTGATATGCATGCTTTGGCTACCAACTGTTGTACAATTGTGGGGGAAAAAAAAGACTTTTCCATCTTTATATATCAGCAGACTTCTACCCTGAGCCCTAGATTAAAAAATGCAGCTGCTACTGATGGTCTCATAGGTCCTCAAACACAGATGATGATTGGACTCATTATTTACATTCTACACTAGCTTCTCTTCTTCCCTTCATCATCTGATTCAATAACATCATCCTTCACTCATTCGCTAAGAGCCCCAAGCCGGGGCCTTATTGCCTCTTCTCTTTCCCTCACGCTTATATCCAATAAAGCAGCAGCCTTTGGCAATTTTGCCTTCCATATTTTAATCTCTTTGCTCCTCTGCCATAGATCAATATCTTCAACGACTTTCTTCTGGACTATTTTTAATTGGGCACTTCGATTCTGGCCAGACCCATTTTCCATACAGTTTCCATAGGGGTTTTTACTTTTTTTATTTATTATTTTTAAAAAGACTATTTATTTATTTATTTATCAGAGAGATCACAAGTACGCAGAGAGGGAGGCAGAAGCAGGCTTCCTGCTGAGCAGAGAGCCCTATGCAGGGCTCAGTCCCAGGACTCTCAGATTAGGACCTGAGCCTAAGGCAGAGGCTTAACCTTCTGAGCCACCCAGGTGCCCCTCCCATAGGGGTTTTTAAAAATGTATATCTTACTAGGCTACTCCTCTTCTGTGGCTTCAGACTGCTTTTGATTAAAGCCAATCTTTGGGCTGTTATCCCAAGACCTCCTGATCCACCCTGCCCACCTCTCCACCCAACTCTTGTTACTCTTTGCCTGTTTCTCTTTCACATTCTATATTGCAGAATAGCTTGAGTCTCTTCTGGTCTCTGTTTCTTTGTTCAGGCTGTATGCTCAGTATGCTCTACTTTATCTTTGAATGAAGTGATATTTGTTCTCCTCTAGGACAGTTCAGGTGTCACCCCCCTGGGAAAGTCTCCCCTTAATAGCTTCTCATTTTTTAAGGTAGTCTTCACAGGAGACTCAAAATACTTAGAGCCTATCTCTATCTTTGCATTTATCCTACTTTTTCCCCCTTCTAATTAATTAGTATTTAAGAATAGGGTAAAGATAAACATTTTCATTTTGTGTCTCCTATGCTGAACTCAGAGCTTACCACACGTTTTAACATTTTGTTGAATTAATCTTGAATGAAAAGATGAATGAATGAATGAGTGTTGAAATTCAGCAACTATTTGTATACAGATAAGCATGACATTGTTGACTCAGAATATCTCAGGAAGAATTTTTTATTAAACCACATATAAACACAAATGCACATCTTTGCTCATATTTATCAAGAATCTGAAGCAGAGAATCTTAGAGAAGTTTATGTTTCTTTGCTATTTTATTTTTTCATTGCTGTGATTTTCTTTGTAATTGGTGTTTGTTGGGAACTGTTAGGCACACTTGTATCTTTTATTGTGATGCTACTGAAAGATATAGATTAAGGGGAATGGAAATATTGGCAAATGTAGCTGAGGACGTTGAATTGGTTTCTTCGCAATCTGCCTTCAAGGCTGTTCTACACCATTTTTTATAAAAAATGGTACCCAGCTTTTTAAAATATCTAGAAGGTGTAGATAGCTTACTATAGTAACAGGTGAAATTACTTGAAGGAAGGGGCATAGCAACTGTGGTACCTTGTAAATTTCTCTGTTGAGCAGTTATGCAATATACTGGCCCAGCTCTTGAATTAATGTGTTACTGGTAGAGTCTCTTAAAAGACTATGTTTATTGATTGACACTGTAATAACAGCACTGCATGCCCAGTGGTTGATATATGGTCTTTGATCACTGTTCCATAATACTGAACCTTCATCCACACTCAATCAATCTTCTAGCACAGTCAACTGCATTAGAAAATGAAGGCCAGCTTTTGTTCAGCAATGCATTTGATAAGTTCAGTCTTCTAAACCTGAAACTAGGTGATGATATGGCTAGTCTGTGTTCAGATGGAGAATAATTTATTGTGATTTTGGCATGCAATTTCACCCCTGCTAGTCCAGAAAATCATTACATGGTGGAGATGGTTGCTAATCAAGATTTCTGGGCTCCATTCTGTCCCTGATAAGTCTTCCTACCCCTGTATTTTATCCCAGTTTTCAGCTGATATCAGCATGTAGCATGTCTTTCCAGAAATAATAAAACATTAGGGAGGGTTATGTGATATTTTTAAATATTAGGAAATAGTTATAAATCATGTAAAGTGATTTTGTTGGGTCGGTGGCTCCGGGAATGCATGAGGAACAATAGAAATGACCTCTGGGGCCACCATCTCCCAGCCTTCCCCTTCCTTAACCCTTAACCCGCCTAAAAGATGTATGCCCAGGTCACATCTCCATAGGTAACCCCATACCTATGCAGGAAACAGGAGCATCATACCCTCCCATACCCTCCCCCCCCCCCCCCCCCCCCCCGCCGCCCATACCCTCCGATCACCAAATACCTTACCACGTATGGATGAGAACCCATGCCCTGCCTTGGCCCGATAAAAGACCCTGCTGACTCCCTCCCAGTGCGACTTCCTCAACTCCCCCTTCCCGAGTTGTGGAATCTCGACCAAGAGTACCGACCTCCTCCCGGCATGGCTTTCCTGGCTCCCTTTCTCCTGAGTCCCGAAACTTTGCCGGAGAGTGCTTTAATAAATCTTGCCTTGTGCCTACCTCACCTGTAAAACTTTACAGATTTTCCTTTGTGTTTTCTAATCATGACATCTCTGTAATAGGATGTCTAAATCTGAGGATTGGAATATTAAAATGGCCCATTATCTGGAGACCTATCTTCTCCTTGGTCTATAAAAGCTTGAAAGGTGTCTTATCATTCTTATTCCATAGCCATCCTGTAAAAGCCTGTTTAGCCAGAGGGATTCCTTCCGGTTAAACAGTGATTTTATTGTTTTTGCAGTAAAATTTAAACTGACCCTGCCCCCTCCCTCCCTCAGGGAACTTACTTAAAAGCAAGTCTGGGAAACCAGTCCCTGGTAACAAAGCCCAAATACAAGGGCTGGTCAGGCCAGGTGGAGACATCCAATCAGTGTGGTGCACATACTGTCTTCTAGCTACCAAGGAGTGTGGGTCCTACCTTTTGGGCACCAATTCTTAACAAGGTGATGGGTTAGTTCAAATATCTACTAGGGTAAATTGTAATTCAGTTGGCCACCCATGTGTGACCCGTGTGTGACTGCAGCTTTCTCTATGTGTTGCAGTCTCATTGGCCACCTGTGTGTGGCCAGGCCCAACCACATGGCCTTTACTCTATAAAAGTTAGTCTGTAAGGCAGGGAGGGGTCGCCTCTTTGTAAGATATGGCCCCAACCGGCTGGTTTGATTCTCGATGCTTGGCGTGAAATAAAGCTTTGCTTGACCTTCACTTTGTATCAGTCTCGCTCCTTTGATTACGGACCCATTATTGGGGGACCTAACAATCCATTTCTGAAGCGCTGACAAAGGGGAGCAGAGTAGTACTAGTTGGTATGGTACTGTGGTTGAAGCTGACATGGCATTTATAACTGATAGCTTGTATGGGATATTTCCAGAGCATTGAGAACTCGGAGGGGGGGGTGGGCATCTGAAGTGGGAAAAATGTTTCATGTATGTCACTTAATTATTTCACAGTCATTATTATTAAAAAATAAAAATCCTGATATGCTGTATGATTTGAAACTTAAGTCCCTTAAAATGAAATTAATAATAGTTAATCTTTTTTTTCTCAGAGGGCAGTAACATATATACTTTTGTATATTTTGCACAAATATTGCTCCCTTTATTATTATTTTAAATAGCTAGTTATTTGGTAGATCATAGAATGTGGCTATTCTATATACTTGGAGGGTTTTTGTTGTTGTTTTATACGTATGTTTTAGCAAAGTCTTAAGGATCATTATTATGACTAAATAATGGGTGGATGGCATACTCACCTAATATCTTAGTTATGTGCCAGAATGTGTATTTTATTTTTAAATGCATTTAAAGAAGGTTGCTAAAGGAATCTTAGAGTTTTTGTAAAGGAAATTCTCCTTAATCAGGATGTTTATGTGTTTGGTTTGCTTAAGCAAGGCATGCAGTTATATATAAAATTCAAACAGGATTTTGGAATACAACAGAAAGCTTTTGTTGTTGTTGTTGTTTAAAAAGATTATTTTATTAAAGCCTGGGGACAGGAAGAGCTGCATCAGGGTCATGAGGAGTGGCCCATTAGATACCTACAAGTTGGGAGAGGGAGGTAAGGAAAAAGGGAGGTTCAAAAGAACTTTCATATGCTAAAGAGGACCTACTAGATACTAGAGGCCTTGCCATTGTCAGGTAAAGGTTGTTTTTCCCCTCCAGCAAGGCATTAACATTAAGATAGGAGATTCCTGGAAGAATGTCACATATGTCCCACCCAGGAGTGGGGTTGGGGAGAGATTGTGGGGTGTCAGCTTATGCTTTATCTTCTGCCAGCCTTCTGCTCCCTCATCATTTCCCCTCTGAACAATTTTGACCCTTAAATCTTTAAAGTTGTTGAAGGTAAAAGGTCTCATCTTCTGTTACTTTTTCTAGCTGAATAGGGGCATAGAGATGTCCCTATAAACCAGTTAATATTGGTCAGTTGGGGATCATATAGGGGAGTTACAAAGGGGGAGGCAGCTGAATCCATTGCGATTAACATATGTGAACCTCCTTGGGTAGATAGGATCATCTATTAGCTGGAAGTTATGGCAGTAAAGGAGTCTTGGCACTACGCAGGGAGATACTGGAAATGACAAAATAAGGTTAATATTGTAACCAGAAACTCTAAATAAAAGATCTTTGATAGTTGATTTTGATAATTTCCCCCCAGTCCAGGAGTTTAAAGCAATCATTAAAGGAAAGAGAGCGATCTTTAAAGTGCCAATTTGAGTATTTATGTCAGAAACCCAGAAATATTTTGTCATAATCTGGAACATATACATAGCATTTTGTTTTTGTGATAGTGCACGTTTCACCTTGTGTAGCAGTTAAAATATCTAATGCCATTCTGTTTTATAAAACTGCTCCACACATTTGTGTTAGTTCAGTATTTAGTAGAGAAATGCTATTTTGAGTATTGCTTAGGGCTTTGTGTACTTATTAAGAGCTTCTGTGTGCCAAACAACATTGTCCATCCCAAAGAGGGAACAAAAAATGGATGTTAGTTGGTCATACCAATGAGACATAGAATGTGTTCACCGTTGTTTTAAATTTAGAAGGTTGGCTGGGTTGGTAATGATTTTAATAATGTGTCCATGCATCCAGGCAAAACCCAGGGTACAGTGACCTATCCAGCCTGGGGGAAGCCATGGCTACAAGTTAGAGCTGTGTCGCCATTGGGTCACTTTAGGAGCTGGGCCTCTAGCTTTGGGCCTCCTTTAACTATGGTCAAGATATCTGTTATGCCCCAATAATGGGTCCGTGATTAAAGGAGCGAGACTAATACAAAGGGAAGGTCAAGCAAAGCTTTATTTCACACCAAGCATCAAGAATCTAACCAAACGTTCGGGGCCTCACCTCTTACAAGAGAGAGTGACCCTTCTCTGTTCCACATCTAGCTTTTAAGGGCAAAGGCCATGCGGTCGGGCCTAGCCACGCACAGGTGGCCAATGAGATTGTAACACACACAGGAAACTCCATAGTGATGCTAGGTGACCAATTGAGTTAAAATTTAACCTAGTAGACATTTGAACCAGCCTATTACACCTTGATTGGGATTGGCGCCCAAAAGGCTCCCAAAGGGCAGGGCCCATACTCCTTGGTAACCAGGGAGACAGTATGCATCCCCCCACTGATCAGATATCTCCACCTGGCCTGACCCACCTTTGTATCTGGGCTTTGTTACCTGAAACTGGTTTATCTGCTGGGCGAAGGGGAGCAGGGACAGTTTCTAAATAGGTCCTTACAATATCAAGGGCTATTCAGTTTTTGAGGGGGAATCTTTTGAATGTGTGTAATAAAAGACAGTCCATTGTCACTTTGTATGGACCAATGGAGTCCAAATCCAGGGACAGTTTTTCTTAGCAAAGTTTTTGTCATCCATGGCCTTTTTACCAAAATCAGTGGCCTGGTGTAAAGCCTGCATTACTTTCATTGGTTCCTAAGGTCATATTCTTTGACATCCTTTGAGGTAAATTACTGCTACTTAGGTAGGTAGGTGTACGGCCTTAAGAAGAGTGATAATTTCAGGCCCATATCTGATTGGGGGGTTATGGCTTGCTAATAATCCCCTTTTCTTTAAAATTGCTCCATGGACTTGTAGGACTAGGAAAGCATATTTGGAGTCTTTATAAATATTAATTTTTAAGGCTTTGGCAGTTGCAAAGCTTGAGTGAGCACCATAGCATACCCAGCTTTTCTTACTCTCTTTTCCATAAAACTATTGTCATCAGTAAACCAACTGTCATCTAGCGGCATCTTTTAAATCTGATTGGCTAGCATAAACAAGATAAATAACCTCTGAACAGTTATGCTTTATAGAAGTATGATGATTAGGTCCAGGCATAAGGATAGCTGGGTTTAAAGTCTGAAAGGTTTCAAGTATTATTTCAGGCATATCTATGAACCACAACCTAGCATTTAGTAAGTCGGTCTCCATCATCCATTGGTGGCCTTTGGTTTCTAAGACACCCTGGACCTGATGTGAAGTCATTATAGTCAGAGATTGTCCCATAGTGAGCTTTCAGGCTCTTTTTATCAGGAGGGCAGTTATGTGTTTAGCTAAAGCCTTTGTTTGTAATTGCACCTCAATAAAGGTTGCTTCTAGGATAAATAGGACGATGAGGGATGAAACCATTGAGAAGACTTCTTTGTTTGAGGTCCAGTATTAACAGTATCCTTAGGAATCATTGGCAAGTGGGAGAAGACTGGTCAAGAGATAAGGGCACGGGCGCCTGGGTGGCTCAGTGGGTTAAGCCGCTGCCTTCGGCTCAGGTCATGATCTCAGGGTCCTGGGATCGAGTCCCGCATCGGGCTCTCTGCTCAGCAGGGAACCTGCTTCCTCCTCTCTCTCTGCCTTCCTCTCTGCCTACTTGTGATCTCTCTCTGTCGAATAAAAAAAAAAAAAAAAAAAAAAGAGATAAGGGCATCCCCAAATGCATCATCCAATCCAATCATAAAGTGGGGTCATCCATTATCTCCACAAGCTCATAGTTAACTCCACAGAGTGGGGTATGCTCTGGCTTTTAAGGAGTTATTTCATCATCCCAGCCACACGGAATTGGTTAAGGTGCTAGTTGAGTTATACACTTGTTGGGAAATCAATCCCATTTTCCAGTTGTTTAATTAATCATGTGTCCATGGGGTTTTGTTATCCCCACAAGGAAGAAGATTATCTATACATGAGCTATTGTGCAGAAACAGAAAAGCTAGTTCCATGAAGTTTACCTCACCTTGTGTCACTTAGGCTAACAACATTAAGGACAACCAAAACTAGGATTTAACATCTGCGAAGGTAGGCTATTGAAACATAATTTTTCTCTAAAGATACCCTCATTTTTAATTCGAGATAGCCAAATCAGGACTAATTTATTTGAAAAACAAGTCCAGTTTTAACAAACTTGACCTAATCATTTACATAAGCTCAGCAAGAATATCTATTGATCATGTAGATGTTTGAGAATATGCTTTGCTGGAACTTTTTTATAAGGAATCTCTAGGTTTAACTTTTAGTATCCTCTCTAGGCCAGAAGCCAACCAAAGTACTTGCCATTAGATGTGCCTGTAATACCTGGAGATTTGGGTGGATTCCTCTTCATTAAGGTCCCCAATATATTCTGAGGTTCCTGCACCTGCCAGGAAGTGACATTCTTTACTTACCTGGTGAGGCTGCTAGAAACTCTGTAAACAAGGCAACAGGCCAACAGTTCCAAGGGGCTTCATGGCTCCAGGTTTCATGAAGTCAACCGTAGTTCCTTAAAACTGTCTGGTCATGTCTGAGGCTATGCATGTCTCTCTCAAATAGGACATTCCAGTCAAAGCCTTGGTAAAATAATCAGTGTTTCCAGTGATGTCCTGTTACAAGGAGAACAGATTGTTATTGAACTTATGCAAATGACTATGATTTCCATGGAAGAAGGAATACTTACTGAGATCTTTTGAATTTCAGAGAGTTAAGGTAGAGAGAAAAGTTAAATGCTTCAATTTGTTCACAAATGAATACTTTATTGCATTTTTGTAAGTCATAGATATCTTAAGAGGAAGGTTCCTTAATCTGGAAGAGAAACGTTAGAGAATGAGCAGTGTTTCAAACAAGAGTCACAAAACTATAATCTTTAGTTTATTTAGTCCCATGTTACTAATTCTTGTTCATTTTGAATGCAGTTTTTAGTTAGTTCCGGAAATTATTACTCATTTCAGTTTTGATCATAAAGATATTGAATACCTGTATTGTCCTAAAAGTCTTTTATCTGAACCTCCTTGAAGATGATACTCATTTTGCAAGAGAATAAGAACAATTATAAATGACAGAAACTCAGAAATGGACATTGTTAATGATCTGATATGAGAGTTCATTATGACAAAGGAATTGTCAAGAAAACTCAGTTATTCTGTGAACAACACTGTGATAGCCAGAACATCGAGTGATGATGACCTTATACCAGAATGTAACATACCAAACAAGCAAGCCTTATTATTCAAGACTTTGTTCATAATTTAAATCTTGGGGAACTTTGTTAAAGCCTTAGAAAGTTTTAAAGCACATGCCTAAATAGGATTAGGGATGTTAAGGACTTGATAAAGGCAAAACATAGAAACTGGTTTTTCCAACAGAAAGCATTTCTGAATTGTGGATAAATTCCAAGGTACAGTTATTTTGTTTCAATTCTCATTGAGATTTTATAGTCCTTTGAAGTGTTTTCTTCCTCTAATAGAAAATAAATCTGAAGCTGAGAGTTTCTTTTTTTTTTTTCTTTTTTTAAAGATTATTTATTTATTTATTTGACAGACAGAGATCACAAGTAGGCAGAGAGGCAGGCAGAGAGAAAGGGAGGAAGCAGGCTTCCTGCTGAGCAGAAAGCCTGATGCCGGGCTCAATCCCAGGACTCTGAGATCATGACCTGAGCTGAAGGCAGAGTCTTTAACCCACTGAACCCCCAGGCGTCCCTGAGAGTTTCTTTAGATGAGAATATGGGAAGATTCTCCCTTGAGAGCACTGTGTCTTCCTTTGCCCTCAAGGCCCAGGCAGCAGGTCCCTTGGACACAGAACTGCAATGCCTGTGCCATGAGGCATGAGCAGAACCCAGTTTGGACATGGGCCTGTGACTTGCTTGGTATCTTCCTCTGGATCCAGGAGGAGCACTTCCAGTTATGTCTGCTTTAAGATGAAATTTACAGTCATAAAATGTTCAGGGTATTTTCTTTTCTCAAATTAAAATGTTCGCTCCATGTTTTACCCAAGCCCAGAGAGAGATATGCAGGTCAGAAAGCCAGAACCTCCTCCAACTTCACTCAAGATGCTGCTTTGAATAATTAAAAACAAAAACAAAACAACAACAACAAAAACACAAGGGAACTCAAATTATGGTGTGAACAAAAATGGCTCTGAGAAGGAGCCAGCCAGGGTGCCTGGGTGGCTCAGTGGGTTAAGCCTCTGCCTTTGGCTGGGCTCATGATCTCAGGGTCCTGGGATGGAGTCCCGCATTGGGCTCTCTGCTCAGCAGGTAGCCTGCTTCTTCTGCCTGCCTCTTTGCCTACTTGTGATCTCTCTCTGTGTGTCAAATAAATAAATAAAATCTTAAAAAAAAAAAAAAAAAAAGGAGCCGGCTGACAGTTCTGTCAGGTTTTTGTTACTTTAGGAGGTGGCTCATTTCACCTTATTCAACATTTGATAAAATGTCATCGTATCTATGGCAGACCATGTTTCCTCATCAGACTCCATTGGCAGAGTTGCTTTATGAGTAGGGTGATGAGTGGTCTCGTCCCCCCTCCCCCCCTTAGTTCCCTATCCAGTCTTCACTGTGGTACATTTGAGGATTTTGCTGGAGTTTAGAAAAAATGCTGGTTGTTATATATGATCCTCTACTCCATGCAGGTGAGAGAGCCACAAATACACAAAGGTATTACACATGTGTAAACTCACCACATTTGGTTGCCTTAGGATAAGGAAATATGATTTATTTAATATTACTACTTAGTAAAATTACTCTGTATTACTAAGTTTCAGTATTACAATATATATTGTAAATATATTGTAAATACAATATATGCTGGACAATTTATTTATATATATATTTTTATATATTTTTAGATTTTATTTATTTATTTATTTGAGAGGGAGAGCACAAGCAGGCAGAGAAGCAGACGGAGAGGGACAGGCAGACTCCCTGCTGAGCAGGGACTACCCCCCCAACCCCAGTGTGGGGGTCTATCTCAGGACCCTGAGACTATGACCTGAGCTGAAGGCAGATGCTTAACCAACTGAGTCATCCAGGCACTCCAAAATGCTGGGCAATTTAAACTGGAAGACAATACATCTTAAAGGCAATGTATTCCTCTTTCAGTGGACTTTCCACGGTGATGTGGAGGGCAGTGATTTAGGGCCCCGGCCTTCAGAATGAGCAGACAGTTGGCAGAAAACCTAGATGTCCCTCCTTGATGAGGTCTTTTTCATCTAATTTCAGGTATAATGAGAAAACTAACCTCATGTTGATAAATGGCAGTTTGTTTAGTGCTTGATGGAGAAAATGTCTCTCTAAAACAAGTTATTATTCTAGGTCTGGTTTCATATATAGTGCTAGGTATTTCTGGCTCTTTAAATTATATGCAAAAATTTGTAGGTATTTGTATTTGTGCATATTTCTGGGAATAGGTTTGTATGTGTGTACATTTTTCTGGGGCTAGGTTCTTTATTTTTCATCAGATTCTCAAAGTCGTGTGTGAACACTCCCACAGTTGTCAAGCAACCATGTCCTAGACCATTCAAGATTTTAGTTCACTGGGATGGTAGATTGTATTATTGCTCACAACTTTTTTCTACAACTCCCTGTTGGCCCCATCCTGCAGGAGGTTTAGAGTTCCACCCCACTAATCCTGGAGTTGGTTTTTGAGTTGTGAGTGGAGATGGGTTGTGAGTGGAGATGACAAATTCCAATCCTGAGTAAAAGCTTTAAGAGCCATGTGTAATTCCATCAGTACTCTTTTGCTGCTGCATGAGACTGACATATTTCAGAAAGGGGTTGTGCCTAATGCCTGGGCTGGGAATGAAGATAGTAGAGCTGAAGTTGACTTTTGAACATGTTACAAAAGTGAGAACTACACGACATTGTTACAAGTCACTGAGATTTGGATATTCTTTGCTGCTGGCAGCATAATAGTCTGAACTGAGTGTTCCAACAGGTGGAAGCCTGAATTACATTCAGAATACAATAGGATACACTGGAAAGCATTAGTATTAGTATGATGGGCTTCCTCTGGTTTGAAGCATTTAGAAGTGACACATTTTAGTTTTTCCCATGGAGTCAGAAATAAAACCTTAGTTCTGTAGGGTTAGTCTATTAGGGTCAGTGAGCCCATTTTGCTGAGTCAAAATCCTTTCTGGTAGAAGGGAGCCACTCTATGTCTGTTTCTTTCATTTCCCCTCTGGCTATTATGTCCCAGGAAAGGATTATTGATAAGAGGAGTGTCTGAGGTCAGGAGCAGATCTCTGAAGCATAACGCAAACCACCTAACACAGTAGATATGAACATATTGAAAAATTATGGGGTGCATATCATTTGTGGTGCAAAGTATAGTGCAGATTCATTTTCTGAAATGCTCCCTTACTCCAGGCGTGACAAGGATGAAGAATAGGTGTTACCACAATAGGACACAATGAAAAGCCACTCAAGAAAGAAAACAGATTTCAGAGGTGACTCATAAACAAAGTACTACCTTCAAAAAAATAAAAAAGCCATCCATTATCCACATAAAATGCATAATAATAAGGACAAGTGCTTCATCACCTCCTTTTTGACAGCTAGAGGTCAGAACTCCCGTAAGGGAAATACTGCATATCTCATAATTTAGTCAGAATGGGCTGCACCTGAATCAGAGCGCTGTTTTGTCTTTGGAGAGATTTGATTTACTCTCCACCCGTACCCCCATTCTTAACTATTATTACCATTAACCAGTTTCAGTTTTTAATAATTTTATTTTTTTTAAGATTTTATTTATTTGAGAGAGAGAGAGAGAGAGAGAGAGCATGAGCATGAGCTGGGGGAAGAGCAGAGGCAGGGAAAAGCAAACTCACTGCTGAGCTGGGAGCCCAACTTGGGGCTTGATCCTGGGACCCTGAGACCATGATCAGAGCCACAGTCAGATATTTAACTGAATGAGCCACCCCGGTACCCCAATAATTTTATTGTTGTTATTTTATTTATTTATACTTTTTAAAAGCTTTGTTTATTTATTTGCCAGAAAGAGAGACAGTGAGAGACAAGTGAGAGTGTCTCAGTGAGAGACAAGCAGTGGGAATGGGAGAGGGAGAAGCAGGCTTCCTGCTGAGCAAGGAGGCTGATGCGGGACTTGATCCCAGGACTCTGGGATTGTGACCTGAGCTGAAGGCAGATGCTTAACGACTGAGCCACCAGGCACCCCAATTTTACTGTTTTTAAAAAAGATCTGTACTAAGTTAATTATCCTTATTGACTTAAAAATGGAAGATTGATAGCCAGTTCATAAAAGATCTGCCCTGAAACTTTTTACTCAATGAAAAATGATTCTAGGAAATTATATTGCTGCTCCAAGTGGGATAATTTCTTCCTAATCTAGTACAGCTAAGAAAACCTTAAGCTTCTTTTCATTACAAATTATAAGACTTCATTTTATATTACTTTATGATATTTATTCACTTATTTAATGGTTTTTATTGACTACTTGCTTTTTGCCCCAGATTATTCTTGGAGTGAGAGCTCAGCAGACATCTGCTCTGAAGGTGGTTGCATTCTAGTGGGAGAAGATGGAAATTAAGTACAACAATAACAATTAATTGTAATATGTCAGATGGTGATAAATACTCTGAAATTAATAAGGCAGAGTAAGGAGAGATAGAAAATTATAGGCATAGGATACTATTTCATATAGGGTAGTCAGTGTAGTTCTTACTGGTTGGGGGCATTTGAATATCCTGAGTAAAGGGTAGGACTAACCATGTAAGTATCTGCTGGTTAGGTGGGGAGTTGGATTCATATCTCATTTTACTCAGATATATTCCTGACAAATGGGATGTAAATTAAATTTTATTTTAGGCACATTATGGGAATGTCTTAAACATTCTTTTTAGTGACTGTCTCTAAATGAAGATCCCATTGATAAAATGAACAATTGTGTCTTAAAAGTAATCTTCATTGTAAGTACAAGTTTGCACATACTGAATTCATTTTAAACAAATTACACTTGCTTAGATTAAGATGTTATAGAGGAGTGATAGACAAGAACAGTTTAAATGACTGAAAATTCTTGGAGATATATCTATATATATATCTATATATCTCTCTATATAGATATATATTTAAGATTTTTAAAAATTTTATTCATTTGAGAGAGATGCAGAGACAGAGAGAGCACAAGCAGGGGGAGAGGCAGAGTGAGAGGGAGAAGCAGACTCCCCACTGAGCCGGGAGTCTGATGTGGGGCTTGATTCCAGGACCTGGAGATCATGACCTGTGCTGAAGGTAGGTGCCTAACCATCTGAGCCACCCAGGTATCCCTTGGGTATATATTTTCAAAAAAGATTTATTATTTTATTAATTTAATTTATTAGCTTAAACTATAGTAATAAGCAAATAAATAATGTGTGGTTGAGGGTCTTTGAATTAATCAGAATGCTTTGTCATTAGCATATGCAAATCACATTAATGCTTTCAAAATATCTGAGAGCCCTTAAAAAATGATTTCTGTAGTTGAGTTAGCATTCTCTCTGTATTTCTATGTACCTTGAGGATGCACTAGAAGTACACATTTTTTAGAACTAATGTAGACATAACTCAGGCCTTGGGCAGGTTAACACAATTTCCAAAGAAAGGTGTTTAAACCTGCAAGACTGTGGTTTACCCTTTAGGTTCATCCTTCCTGGATTCTCTGTTTTGAAACAAAACAAAGTAAAACTGTTAATAGAATACAGTGAGATCAAACTTGTCATCACCCTATTTTAAAGTAACCCTAATGCATAAACTCTGACTGTGTAACAAAAAAATGCATCACCTGATGATTGAAGTTCAAACCTCAGGGAATATGAGCTTTGATTGCTATTGCTTTTTTAGGACATTAAGATGGTTGTTATTATGTTGAAGAAGGCAACCGTTGTGAAAGTGAGATATTGATATAAGAAATACTGTTTCTCATAGACCCTTCATTCCCTGCAGACTTCCCCTTTGATCCCCTTTTAGTAAGTACAATAAATGTTGGATGCTGTAGAGTTAAGAGTCAGGTCTATCCTTTTAGCATTTATTATTGTCGGGATTGGACATTTCTGGGGGAGTGCTTATATGACATGGTCATCCCCCCCCCCCACACACAAATAATATTTAGTGAATTAACCTGATTACTATGTTCTTGCTATCACAAGTTTACAATTCATAGCCATCTTTCTTAGGGTTACCGGAGATGGTGTTTTTTGCATGTATTTCCTCTGTTGAGTTAAATAACACAGCTGTTACTTTTAATATGTAAAAACATTTGTCTCTTCATGGCAGAATGGTAATTTATAGGCAAAATACTTTATCTTTAATTTACAGGTGTACGAGACCAAGCTCTTTGTTTTAAAAAAGTACCCAAGCTCAAGGTGCTGGCAGGGTATGTTCTTTGACAAGGTTCTAAGGAAGACTCTTTCCTTGCCTCTTCTAAACTTCTGTTTGTTAGTTGGCAGCAACCCTGGGAGTTTCCTCTGTTGTAGACGTATCACTCCAGTTTCTGCCTCTGTCATCATATGGCATTCTCCCTGTGTATCTGTTTTCACATGGTGTTCTCTCTGTGACTCTGTACAAATTTCGCTGTTCTTATAAATCCTGCTATCATTGGATTAGGGCCCAACTTGATTACATCTATAAAGGCCCTATTTTCAAATGAGGTCCCATTCCAAAGTTCTAGGTTGGCATGACTTTTGGGGGGACATTATTCAGCACAGTACCTGTGCCCAGAACTGTTCTGCCCACAGCTTATACATTGCCAAATATAATCCATTCTAGTCTGAGGCTTTTCTTTTAGTAAATGTTGTATATACATAGCATAATTCTCATCCTCTTTTTTTTTCCTTTTAAGATTTCTTTCTTTATTTGTCTAAGTAAAAGCAGGGGGAGTGGCAGGCAGAGAGAAAAGCAGGCTCTCCGCTGAGCAAGGAGCTTGATATGGGACTGTCTCAGGCCTCTGGGATCATGACCTGAGCCAAAGGCAGATGTAACTGACTGAGCCACCAAGGTATTCTTTTTGTAAACTTTTTTTTTTTTTTGAAGAAAATACAACTTTCTTTAGATTGTGGAAAACAATTGATGTTTCTGGTCTCTTTTTTGTAAACTTTTTTATTGAGATTTAACATACATACAGAAAAGTCCATAAATTATAATGCAGTGAGTTTTTCCAGAGTGAACAAAGTCATGTAACTACCACTCAGATTAAGAAATAGAATGTTACCAGCAACCAAGAAGGCTTCATTAGGCCTTTTCTAGTTATTATCCCTCTAGAATAATTTCTATTGTGACATCTAACAGTGTAGATTAACTTCACTTGTTTTGAATTTGATACATATTAGTATTTTGTGTCTAGCTTGCCTCCCCCAATCTCCCCCTCCGCCCAGCCTTATGACTGTGAGTTTCATCCATGTTATGGCACATGGTTGTTGTTCATTCTTTTTGCTACATGGTATTCCATTCTATGACTATGTCGTAATTATTTTTCCATGCTATTTATGATAGACATTTGAACTACTTCCAGTCTTTGCAATTATGAATAATACTTTGTGGATGTTTTTGTGCATGTCTTTGGATACACATATTTATGTGGCTATGTTAGTTATATGCTTATGAGTAGAACTGTTAGGTCATAGGGTATGTATTTATTTAGTATTAGCAGATACTCTGTTTTCCAAAGTGGTTACACAGTTTACACTCATACCAGCAGCATATAAGAGTTTCCGTTGCTCTCTCTATATCTTGGCTTATACTTGAATATTTAGGGAAAAAAAATTAGCCTTTTGGTGAATATATTGAGGTTTTAATTTGCATTTCCCTAATTGCTGGTGATGTTAAGCACTTTTTTATCTGTTAATTTCCTATTTGGATGTCATCTTTTGTGCATTGATTTTTAAGTCTTTTGCCCTTTAATTGGATTTAGTTATCATTTTATTATTAATTTATAATGGTAATTTATATATTCTAGGTAGAATTCTTGTCAGATATACACAGTTTAAAATCTCTCTGGCTGGGACACCTGGATGGCTCAGTTGGTTAAGCATTTGCCTTTGGCTCCGATCATGATCCCAGCATCCTGGGATAGAGTCCTACATCCGGCTCCTTGCTCAGCAGGGAGCCGCCTTCTCCCTCTACCTGCCGGCGCTCCTGCTTGTACCCCCACCCCCCCATCTGACAAAAATAAATAAAATCTTAAAAAAAATTTCCCAGGATGTAGTTTGTTTTCTATCTCTTAATGGTATATTGTGATGAATGTAAGTTCTTAATTTTAATCAAATCAGTTTATCTGACTTTTCCTTTATGGTGAGAGCTTTTTATATCTTATTGAAGAAATCTTTGCTTGCCTCAAGGTCCTGAAGATATTATCATATGTTATCTTCTAGAAGATTTGTTTTTACCTTTTACATTTAAGCCTATGCTCCATGCTCCATTTAGAATTGATTCATATGCCTATGAAATAGAAGTCACGGTTGTTTTATCCCTTACGGATATCATTGATCCAGCACCATTTATTGAAAAGACTGTGCTTTTCCACTTTATATTGATGGTAAGGTTGGGTGTATGTGGGTCAGTGACTAGACTTTCTAGTCTGTATTATTTGCTTAAACCTTGAACCAAGAGTGTTTTGTTTTCATTACTATATATTAACCTCTTTTCTCTTTCTCTTGATTTTATTCTCTTCTCTGAAACAAATTGCATAGTGAGTGAAACTGTCTTGATGCCTCTGTTCAAATTTTCTATTTCTTTCTGTTTCAGTTTTGATAGTTAGGAGTTTCTAGGAGTTTATCCATTTCATTCATGTTGCCCAGTTTGTTGGCATATAGTTTTTCATAATATTCTGTTCTAGTCATGTGTAATTCTGTGGTGTTGGCTATTATTTTGCCTCACTCATTTGTGATTTTATTTATTTAAGTCCTTTCTCTTTTTTTTTTCTTGATTATTCTAGCTAGAGGTTTATTGATTTTATTGATTTTTTTCAGAGAATTAGCTCCTAGTTTCATTGATCTGTTCTGTTGTTTTTTTTCTTGTTTGTTTTAGTTTCTTTATCAATTATTTCTGCTTTAGTCTTTATTATTTTCTTCCTTCTGCTTTTAGGTTTTCTTTGTTGTTTTTCTTAGATCCTTTAGGTATAAGGTTAGATTGTTTTTTGAGATATTTTCTTGCTTCTTGAGGTCAGCCTGTATTGCTGTAAATTTCTTTTTTACCACATTTGGTGCATCTCCTAGGTTTTGGACCATTTTGTTTTCATTTTCATTTGTTTGCATGTACTTTTTAATTTCTTTTTTAATTTCCTGTTTGACCTATTCATTGTTTAGTAGCAGGTTATTTAACCTCCATGTATTTGTGGTCTTTCCAGACTTTTCTTGTGGTTGACTTCTACTTTCATAGCATTGTGGTCAACAAAGATGCATGGTATGACTTCAGTCTTTTTGAATTTGTTGAGCCTTGTTTTATGAGCTAGTATATAATCTATTTTAGAGAATATTCCATGTGTACTTGAAAGGAATATGTATTCTGCTGTTTTAGGATGGAATGTTCTAAATATATATGTTAAACCCATCTGTTCCAGTGTATCATTCAAAGCCATTGTTTCTTTGTGATTTCTGTTTTGCTGATTTATCCATTGATATACATGTGGTGTTAAAGTCCATTATTATTGTATTACTATCAATTACTTATCAATTACTTTTTTTTTTGACATCCACTTGTATGATAGATGTTTCTTCATCCCCTCACTTTCACTATGCAGGTGTCTCTATGTCTAAAATGAGCCTCTTATAGGCAGTGTATGGATAGATCTTATTTTCTTTTCCATTCCATCAACCTATGGCCCTGGGATGGAGCATTTACTCTATTTATATCAAAGTAATTATTTATAGATATGTGTTTATGTCATTATTTGTTTTGTGGTTATTTGTGAAAATTTTCTCTATTCCTTCCATTCTCTCTTTCATGGTTTGCTGATTTTCTCTAGTGATGTGTTTGGATTTCTTTTCTCTTTATTCTTTTCATATTTATTAGTAATTTTTGATATATGGCACCATTTGGTTTGTATATAACCTGTTTCGCATATAGTAGTCTATATTAAGTTGATGGTCATTTAAGTTTGAATTCATTCCTTACTCTTTTCTGTTTTTAGGTATATGTTGTTATATTTTAAATCCTTTTATCTTGTGAATTCCTTGACTGCTTTTTTACAGAAGTATTCATTTTTACTACATTTGTGTTTCCTACCTTTACACTGTCACTTTTGGTTTTTCCTTTCCACTCAAAGAGTCCTCTTTAATATTTCTTTGAGGGTGGTTTAGTGGTTATGAACTCCTTTAGTGTTTGTTTGTCTGGGAAACTATTTTTCTCTCCTTCTGTTTTGAATGATAGCCTTGCTGGATAGAGTGTTCTTTGCTGAAGATTTTTCTCATTCAGCACTTTGAATATATCGCACACTCCCTTCTGGCTTGCAAAGATTCTGCTGAAAAATCCCTTGCTAGTCTTATGGGTTTTCCCTTATAAGTTATTGTTTTCTTTTGTCATGCTGCTTTTACAATTTTTTCTTTATCACTGTACTTTTGCAAATTTAATTACAATATATCTTGGTATGTATCTCCTTTTGTTCATTTTGTTGGGATTTCTATAGGCCTCCTGGATTGGTATATCTGTTTCCTTCCCTAGATTAAGGAAGTTTTCAGGCTGTGTATCTTTTGTTCTTTTTAAAATTTTTTTAGATCTTTATTTTTAGTATTAGATTTCATTTTCCATTTTTTTTAAAAGATTTATTTATTTATTTATTGGACAGAGAGAGAGATCACAAGCAAGCAGGGAGGCAGGCAGAGAGAGGGGTAAGCAGGCTCCCTGCTGAGCAGAGAGCCCGATGCGGGGCTTGATCCCAGGACTCTGGGATCATGACCTGAGCCGAAGACAGAGGCTTAACCCACTGAGCCACACAGGTGCCCCTCATTTTCCATTTTTAACCAAAGATTATAGGAGATGCATTTTGTTTTATTCTTTATAGTACATTTTTTATTATGTTATATTAGTCACCTTATAGCACATCATTAATTTTTGATGTAGTGTTCCATGATTGATTGTTAGCATGTAATACCCAGTGCTCCATGCAATATGTGTCCTCTTAATACCCATCACTGGGCTCATCCATGTTCCTCCCCTCTAAAATCCTCAGTTTGTTTCCCAGAGTCCATAGTCTGTCATGGGTCATTTCCCCCTCTGATTCCCCCCCTTTCATTTTTCCCTTCCTTCTCCTGATATCCTCTGTGCTATTCTTTATGTTCCACAAATAAGTGAAACCATATGATAATTGTCTTTCTCTGACTGACTTATTTCACTTACCATAATCTCTTCCAGTTCCATCCATGTTGATCCAGAAGTTGGGTATTCATCCTTTCTGATGGCTGAGTAATATTCCATTGTATATATTGTACATCTTCTTTATCTATTTGTCTGTTGAAGGCCATCTTGGCTCCTTCCAGAGTTTGACTATCATGGACATCGTTGCTATGACCATTGAGGTGCATGTGCCCCTTGTTTTCACTACATATGTATCTTTAGGGTAAATCCCAGTAGTGCAATTGCGGGGTCTTAGGGTAACTCTATTTTTAACCTTTTGCGGAACCTCCACACTGTTTTTCAAGGTGGCTATATCAACCTGCATTCCCACCTACAGTGTAAGAGGGTTCCCCTTTTTCTACATCCTTTCCAGTATTTGTTTTTTCTTGCTTTGTTGATTTTTTGCCATTCTAACTGGTGTAAGGTGGTATCTTAGTATGGTTTTGATTTGAATTTCCCTGATGGCTAATGATGTTGATGATCTTTTTTCATGTGTGTCTTAGCCATTTGTATGTCTTCTTTAGAAAAGTGTCTGTTCATGTCCTCTGCCCATTTTTTGTCTTAATCCTTTTTTGGGTGTTGAGTTTGAGAAGTTCTTTATAGAACTTGGATACAGTCCTTTATTTGTAGTGTCACTTGCAAATATCTTCTCCAATTCCATGTGCTGCCTCTTAGTTTTGTTGACTGTTTCCTTTGCTGTGCAGAAGCTTTTGATCTTGATGAAGTCATGAAAGTTCATTTTTGCTTTTGTTTCCCTTGCCTTTGGAGACATGTATTGAAAGAAGTTACTGTGGTTGATGTTGAAGAGGTTACTGCCTATGTTCTGCTCTAGGATTTTGATGGATTCCTGTCTCACATTGAGGCCTTTCATCCATTTTGGTTTGTCTTTGTGTGTGGTGTAAGGGGATGGCCAAGTTTCATTCTTCTGCATAGAGCTATCCAATTTTCCCAACACCTTTTATTGAAGAGACTATCATTTGCCATTGGGTATTTTTTCCTGTTTTGTCGAAGGTTAGTAGACCATAGAATTGAGGGTCCATTTCTGGAGTCTCTATTCTGTTCTCTTGGTCTGTGTGTCTGTTTTTGTGCCAGTACCATGCTGTCTTGATGATCACAGCTTTGTAATATAGCTTGAAATCAGGCAACATGATGCCCTCAGCTTTGTTTTTCTTTTTCAACATTTCCTTGGTGATTTGGGGTCTTTTCTGGATCCTTACAAATTTTAGGATTTTTTGTTCCAGCACTTTGAAAAATGCCATTGGTATTTTGATCAGCATGGCATTGAAAGTATAGATTGCTCTGGGCAGCATAGACATTTTAACAATGTTTATTCTTTCAATCCATAAGCATGGAATGCTTTTCCATCTTTTTGTATCTTCTTCAGTTTCTTTTATGAGTGTTCTGTAGTTCCTAAAGTATAGATCTTTTTTCTCTTTGGTTAGGTTTATTCCAAGGTATCTTATGGTTTTTGGTGCTCTTGTAAATGGAATCGATTCTCTAATTTCTCTTTCTACAGTTACATTGTTAGTGTATAGTAAAGCAACTGATTTCTGTGAATTGATTTTGTATCCTGCCACATTACTGAACTGTTGTATGAGTTTTAGTAATTTGGGGGTGGAGATTTTGGGTTTTCCACATAAAGTATCATGTCATCTGTGAAGAGTGAGAGTTTGACGACTTCTTTGCCAGTTTGAATACCTTTTATTTCTTTTTGTTTTCTGATTGGTGTTGCTAGGACTTCTAGTACTATGTTTAACAATAGTGGTGAGGGTGGGCATCTGTGCTGTGTTCCTGTTCTTAAGGGAAAGTCTCTCAGCTTTTCTCCATTGAGAATGATATTCTCTGTGGGCTTTTCATAGATGGTTTTTATGAAATTGAGGAATGTTCCCTCTATCCCTACACTTTGAAGAGTTTTAATTAGGAAAGGATATTGTATGTTGTCAAATGCTTTTTCTGCATTGATTGAGAGGACCATATGTTTCTTGTCTCTCTGCTTAGCAGTGTGTTCTATCACACCGATTAATTTGTGAATGTTGAATCTCTCTTACATCACCGGGATAAATCCCACCCGATATTGGTGGATGATCCTTTTAATGTGCTGTTGGATCCTGTTTGCTCCAATTTTGTTGAGAATTTTGGCATCCATGTCCATCATGTATATTGGTCTGAATTTCTCCTTTTTGGTGGGGTCTTTGCCTGGTTTGGGGATCAAGAAATACGTATTATTTCTTCTTTCAATGTTTGGTAGAATTCCCCAAGGAATTCATCTGGCCCTGGACTCTCTCTTTTGTGGGGTTTTTGATCACTGTTTCAATCTCATTACTGGTTATTGGTCTATTCAGGTTGTCACTTTGTTCCTGTTTCAGTCGTGCTAGTGTATAGTTTTCCAGGAAGGCATCTATTTCTTCCAGTTGCTTAATTTATTGGCATATAGTTGTTGATACAGTTTCTGATAATTGTTTCTATTTCCTTGATGTTGGTTGTGATGTCTCCACTTTCATTCATAATTTTATCTATTTGGGTTCTTTCTCTTTTGTTTTGGATAAGTCTGGCCAGTGGTTTATTGATCTTATTAATTCTTTCAAAGAATTAGCTTTTAGTTTCATTGATGTGTTCTACTGTATTTCTGGTTTCTTTCTTTCTTTTTCTTTTTTTTAAAGATTTTAGTATTTCTGGTTTCTAATTCATTGATCTCTGCCCTAATCTTAATTATTTCTCTTATCCAGTATGGCTTAGGCTTTGTTTGTTGTTCTTTCTCCAGTTCTTTAAGGTATAAAGGTAATTTGTGTATTTGGGATTTTTAAATTTTTTTTTTGAGTGAGGCTTGGATGACTATGTATTTCCTCCTTAGGACTGCCTTTGCAGTATCCCATAGGTTTTGGACCGATGTGTTTTCACTCTCATTGGTTTCCATGAATTGTTTAAGTTCTTCTTTGATTTCATAGTTGACCCAAACTTTCTTAAGCAGGATGGTCTTTAGCTTCTAAGTGTTTGAATTTCTTCCAAAATTTTTCTTATGATTGAGTTCCAGTTTCAAAACATTATGGTCTGAGAACATGCAGGGAATAATCTCAGTGTTTTGGTGTCAGTTGAGACCTGATTTGTGACCCAGTATTTTGTTTATTCTGGAGAAAGTTCAATGTGCGTTCAAGAGGAATGAATAGTCTGTTGTTTTAGGGTGGAATGTTCTATCTGTATCTGTGAGGTCCATCTTGTCCAGTGTGTCATCCAAAGTTCTTGCTTCTTTGTTGATTTTCTGCTTGGAGAATTTATCTATTGTTGAGAGTGGAGTATTGAGGTTTCCTACTATTAATGTATTATTATCAGTATGTCTCTCTATTTTGGTTAACATTTGGCTTATGAAGTTTACTGCTTCCATGTAGGGAGCATAGATATTTACAATTGTTAGATCCTTTTGTTGGATAGACCCTTTCAGAATGATACAGTGTCCATCTGTATCTCTGACTAGAGTTCTTAGCTTAAAATAGTTTAATATGTGTGATATGAGAATTATTATCCGAGCTTTCTTTTGAGGTGTGTTGGTATGAAAAATGATTCTCTATCCCTTCACTTTAAGTCTGGATGCATATTTAGGTTCAATATATGTCTTTTGTAGAGAGCATATGGATGGGTCATGTCTTTTTATCCAGTCTGCAACCCTGTGCTTTTTACATGGGAGCATTTAGGCCATTCACATGAAGAGTGATTATTAAAAGATATGACTTTATCATCATCATGTTGCCTATGATGTCCTTGTCCTTGTTTCTGTGGATTGTCTCTGTAAGTTTCTATACTAGATCACTCCTGGGGTCTTTCTCCTTTAATGGAAACTCCCCTCCCCTCTTAATATTTCTTGTAGGGCTGGCTTGGTGGTCACATATTCTTTTAGTTTCTGCTGGTCTTGGAATCTCCTTGTCTCTCCATCCATTCTGAATGACAGCCTTACTGGGTAAAATATCTTTGGCTGCATGTTCTTCTCATTTAGTACCCTGAATATATCTTTTCAGCCCTTTCCAGCTTGCCAGGTTTCTGTGGACAGGCCTGAATTATTCTGATGTTCCTCCCTCTATGTGTAAGGAATCTCTTTCCCCTTGCTGCTTTCAAGATTGTTTCCTTGGATCTGAGGTTTGCAGATTGTACTATTATATGTCTTGGTGTTGGACTGTTCTCAATGATCTTGGGGAAGGGGTCCTCTTTGCCACTTGGACACAAATGCTTGTTTCCTTCTCCAGATTAGGGAAGTTCTCAGCTATAATTTGCTCAACTATATCTTCTTCTTCTTTTTTAAAAAAAATATTTTATTTATTTATTTGACAAGGAGAGAGAGAGATCACAAATAGACAGAGAGGCAGGCAGAGTGTGGGGAGGAAGGCTCCCTGCTGAGCACAGAGCCCAGTGCGGGGCTCGATCCCAGGACCCTGAGATCATGACCTGAGCCTAAGGCAGAGGCTTAACCCACTGAGCCATGCAGGTGCCCCTCAAATATATCTTCTAGATTTCTCTTTCTCTTCACCCCCTCAGGGATCCCAATTATTCTCATATTGGAATGTTTCATTGAGTCACTAATCTCTCTCAGTTTGATTCCTTGGGTTTTAATTTGTTTCTCCCATGCTGCCTGGTTTTTTTCTTTACTATCATCTTATCCTCTAGCTCACTAATTTGTTCTTCTGTCTTTACCCTTACAGTCAGAGAATCCAGTTTAGATTGCATTTCATTCATAGCATTTTAAAGTTCAGCTTGATTAGATCTCATTTCTGCCCTTAAAGATTCTATTGTTAATATTTTTCTCAAACCTAGATATCGCCTTGATAATTGTTACACTGAAGTATATTTCTGACATCTTGGTTATATCCATATCCATTCATGCTGTGGCAGAGGCCACATTCTCTGGGCCTTTCCTTTGCAGGGGATTCCTCCTCTTAGTCATTCTGTTGAGAGGTGATTGAGGGAGTGTTCAGAGTCCAAATTATTGACTACAACCCAAGCAAGATGCTCCTGTTTTATAGGGACCTTAGGGCTGTTGGCCTCTTGTTCTTCCAGCCTGTCTTCTGGGGGAGGGTCCTGCCACTGTTACTCAGGCAACCCTGTTCGGGCAGAGTTGCCCTGCCCACTGTGTGTGTGGGCGAATGGGCTCAGTGAAAAGCAGTGTTTTGAGGCTTTTGTTCTCTGGTGGCTTTCCCTAGTGACTTTCTGCAATTCTTCTGAGTCAGAGCAGAAATGACCATATCCAAACCTCTGTCTCAGAACAGAGAGATCACTGCTCTTCACTGAGCTCTCTAGACCACATTATCTTGGTTTCTGTCCAGGCTGCTAAAAACCACAGTGTCCTGGATTGTGTGCCCCATAGCAGCACTCCCAGTTCAGAGATGGGTATATCTCTGCCCTTTGTGCCTTTAAAACCTCAAGCCGCCCCCAGTTTGCATGTGTGCCCCCACAGCTTCCTGTTTCAGTTTGGGGGGCTGCCCTTAAGTCCTTTCCCCACTGCTACCAGTTTTTGAGTCTGTGCCTGGTCCTCAGTGTAGAAGGTTTTTGTGTTCTGGCACAAGATCCCAGAGGCTCCCTACCCCATTTATCTTCCCATATCTTCCCGCAGAATTACGATTCCCTGGTTCATACCTCGAGACCAACTGCCGGAGATGTTCTGTTTGTAGAGATCAAGATATATCTTCTTACATCTCAGGCTGCTTTCATGGGTTTTCCTCAGCTTGTATTTCTTTAAGTAAATTCCTCCCCACTTTCTCTCTTTTGCTAGGACTCCTATAATAGGAATGTTATTACATTTAATAGAGTCAGAGTTCTGTTAAGTATATTCTTCTTTTTTGCATAATTGTTTTTTCTCTTTTATTCACTTTGATTACTTTCCGTTATTCTGTCTTCTAGCTCATTAATTCATTCCTCTGCTTCTTCCAGTTTGCTGTTTATTCTATCAAGCACATTTCTCATTTCATTTAGTGAGTCATTTATCTCTGCTATGTTATTTCTTATCTCTGCATTAAGGGTTTCACTCATGTCTTCCAGTCTTTTTTCAAGTCCAGTAAGTATCCTTATGATCATTACTTTAAATTATCTATCAGGCATGTTACTTATATCTGTTTCACTTAGCTCTCTGGCTGTTGACTTGCTCTGTCCTTTCATTTGGAATCCATTTCTCTGTCTTCTCATTTTGCCTAAGTCTGTATTAGGAAAGTTAGCTACATCTCTTGTTCTTGAAGATAATGGCCTTCTGAAGAAGAGGTCTTGGAGTGCCTTGCAGTGTAATGTCCCCTGTTTCCTAGGCCTGGCACTTCCAGTAGTGTCTCCAATATATGCTACATGTGCTCTGCTATTTTGTGCTGCCCACTTTATCCTTCAGGCCATTTGTCTGCAGAGGCTTTCTTGTCTATTGTGGGCAGTGTTTGGTCCCTAGCCTGAATATGGAACTTTTTAACTGGATATGCTCTGGTCTATTTGTGAAATGAGACCTGTTGCCACTGCTGTGGGAGCCAGTGCTCTGCAAAACTCCCACATCAGATGATGCAGTATGAGCAAGGTTTTGGGTTGGTCATCTTGGGGAGAGGGACTCAGTCTAACATGACTGGGAGGGACAGTCCCATCAGAGCACAGAGGGGCAGGACTTGGTCTAGGCAAGTTAGGTAGGGATTGTCAGTGCTATGCTGGTTCCTGAAGATGGTCCTGTGCTTATACTGAGAAGCAGGGGCTGGAAATGGCACTGGCCAGTTAGTTTGTTTCAGGAGAGGTCTCTCTCTGAATGCTGTCTGTTTGGGCTATGCTCTGATATGAGCAGATAACCTCCTCACTGTGTGCCCAGGTATTCTTCAGATTGCTATTTCCATGCAGTTTGTCTGTAGGTTGTTTGTCTGTCTCTCTCCAAGAATAGTACAATGCCCTTGGGGCTCTGTCCCATCCAAGACCACTGACCTTTAAAACTCCAGCTTTAAGCCCTGCTGGTTTCAAGAAATCATAGAATTTGGCCATCTTGCTTTCCAAGCCAATTGCTATAGAATTCATTTTCCCCATGCACACCCCACTGTGCTAGTTTGTCTTTTGCCCTTCTCCACTATCATGGCTCCCTTTCTATTGCAGTGGCCATGATTCATTTGCCTCCCAAACTGCTTCTCTACACTTTCTACCTTCTTTGATGTGACCACTTCTCTAACGTTAGTTGTGGAGTTTGTTCCGCTAGTCTTCAGGTCAATTTCTGGGGTATTTAGGATTATTTGATAGTTATCTGGTTGCATTCATGGAATGAGGTGAGCCTAGAATCCTCCTATTCTGCCATCATCTTCCACCTTCCCCTATAAAGAGTATTTTTAAAAATTTATTTTTCTTATTTTTTGTTACTTGTGTTTAAAATTGAAATTGCTTTTATATGTTTACACTCTGTACAGTGATTTTACTAAATTAATTCATTACAATAGTTTGAGGCTTTTTTGAAGTTTCTGAATATAAATAATGCCATGTGCCAATTATAGAGTTCTTTGTCTTGCTTTCCAACCTCATAGCATTTATTCATTTTCTTTATTGTACTGGCTAGGACTTCCAGTGTAAGGCTGAATATAAGTGGTTACTGTAAACATATTTATCTTTTCAAGAAGTCATTTAAATGTTACATTTATGTATGATAGTAGCTATAGGATTTTGTGTAGGTAACTTTAGGGAGATTAAACATGATCCCGGTATTCCTAGTTCACTAAGTTATTTTAAAATTGTTGATGAGCATTGACTTTTATCAACTGCTTTTTTTCTGCATCTATTAAGATGGTCATATGATTTTTCTTATTAGTTAATGTGGTAAATTATACTTTTTAAGTTATACTTTCATTTCAAATGTAAAACTAGTCTTGAATTCTTTGGATAAATTTTGTTCAGTAATTGTGTATTAACCATTAATGTCTATATTCTTATTTTACTCGTGTATTTTCATGACAGATTAGATTATAGTTTTCCCTTTTTGGAAATATTCTTATGATGTTTTGCTAAAGAGGTTATATTAACCTCTTTTCTATTCTCCTTCTCCTGACTTTATTCTCTTCTCTGAAACAGTTGTGTAGTGAGTCAATTATCTTGATGTCTCAAGTCCAGCCCAGTTGTCAACTGAGTACCAGTGACTGACCTCAGTGTAGCATAAAGCAGAAGAACTGTTTAAGCCTTGCCTGAATTTATTACCCACAAAAACATGAAACAGACTTACGCGGGTTTTGTTTTAATCAACTAAGTTTTAAAGTATTGGGTGTGTAGGAGCACCTAATTATAATCTTATTTTGCGTTTTCAAAATAGAATAATGATTTTGAGAAATTCTGCATATATTCCTCTGTCACTCAGATATATTTTTGGTGAAGTGTCTCTTCCATTGGTTTCATTGGATCTTTTGTTATTATTGACTTTTGAGCATTCTTAATGTATGCTGGATACAAGCCTTTATCAATATATGTTTTGCAAATATTTTCTCCCAGTCTGACTTGCCTTTTAATTTCCTTAACATTATATTACAAAGAGCAAAAGTTTTAAAATTTAAAGAAGCTCAATTTATACTTTTTTTCTTTTAAGGTTTTCCCTTTTTGTTCTTTATCTAAGAAATCTTTGCCTAATCAAAAGTTTCAAATATCTTCTATATATTTTATAGCTTAATTATTAACATTATGGTTATGACCCATTGTGAGTTGATTTTTATTTATGGTATGAGATGGGATTTGATGTTTATGTCTTTCCATATGCATGTCCAGTTGTTCTAGTACCATTTGTTGAAAACTGTCTTTTCTCCTTTGAATTACCTTGGTAGTGTTGAAGTGAATTGACCGTCTATATGTACATGTATTCCCAGACTTTCTACTTTCTTCTACTGCCCTATATGTAAATTTGAAGTCAGTCTATGTGCATCCTTGAACTTTTTCTTTTTCAAATTTGTTTTGCTATTGTATGTACGTTGTTTCATATGAATTTTAGAATCAGCTTGTTAATTAAAATTTCTCCTGGCATTTTGATAAGAATTGTATTGAATCTGTAGATCAATTTGGAAAGATTTGCTATCTTAGGAAATCATGAACATGACATATGTCTCTGTTTATTGAAGTCATAATTGATTCAGTAATGTTTTATAGTTTTCTCTGTACAGATCATACACATAGTTTGTTAAATGTATTTCTAAGTATTTCATGTTTCTTGATGCTATTCTATTGTAAATGAGTCTTTTAAAATTATAATCTTGTTTTTCATTTATAGTATGTAGAAAAACATTTGACTTTTGTATAATGATCTTGACTCCTTTAACACTGTTAAACTCACTTATTAATTCTAGAAGCTTATTGTAGATTCTTTAGTATTTTCCACATAATTTTTATTTTCAACATACGTATTTTTAAAAACTTAAAGAATAAAAGTGGTCAGTTTCAGGTGCCCATATACTTACCATTTTTGTTGCTCTTTCATTCTTGAAGTTACATATTTTCCTTTGGTATTATTTTTTCTTCATACTGAAGAGATTTCTTAAGCATTTGTTTTTTAGCAGGTGTGCTGGCAACAAATTCTTTTAGTTTTCCTTCCTCTTAGAATGATTTTATTTTGCCTTTATTTCTGAAGGATATTTCTGATAGAAGTTTGGGTTAGCACCTTAATGATGTTGTTTATTCCCTTTTGGCTTTCATGGCTTCTTATGAAAAATTTGTAGTCATTCAAATAATTGTTCCCCTGTATCTGATGTATCATCCCCCCCCCCCCTTGGTATAGTTTGATTATGAGGTATCTGGGCATGATTTCTTGAGTTTATTCTAGTTGAAGTTCTCTGAATCTCTTGAATCTGTAAACTAGTGTATTTTCCTGAAACAGGAAGTCTGTTCTTTTTTGTTTTATAGTCCTTTTTGATCTGTTTGCTTTATGTTGAATTGTTTCTATTGTGTTTTTTTTTTGGGGGGGGGTTTCTATTGCTTTGACTCTGATATTTTCACTGTGTCACTAATATTTTTTTATGCAGCATCTCATTGGCTACAAATCTTCAATGCATTTTTCATTTCATATTTTGTATTTCTTATCCAGAATTTCCATTTGAGTATTATTTTTTTAAAGATTTTTATTTTTTTATTTGACAGACAGAAATCCAAAGTAGGCAGAGAGGCAGGCAGAGAGAGAGGGGGAAGCAGGTTCCCTGTTGAGCAGAGAGCCTGAGGCGGGGCTCGATCCTAGGACCCTGAGATCATGACCTGAGCCGAAGGCAGAGGCTTAACCTACTGAGTCACCCAGGCGCCCCTCCATTTGAGTATTTTTATATCATTTGCTTTTCTGCTAATTGTGCTCATATTTTTCTTTTCTTTTTTTTAAACATCACTGAACATATTTATGAGATTTGTAACAGCTACTTTAGTATATTTTTCTGCAAATTTAATCATCTCTGTCATTTCTGATTGTATTAGTAGAATCTTGTGGTTATAGGTCATAGTTTTATTCTTTGCCACATGCCTGGTAATTTTTGATTGGATTCCTGGCACTTAGTTTTTGTTGTTCAATGCCAGATTTTGTTTTATTCCTTTAAAGAGTATTGGACTTTGTTCTGGCACTTGCAGATTAGTTTGATCCCTTTGAAACTTGTTTTTAAGTTTTCTTGTGGTAGGTCCAGGGCACTTTTTACTCCAGGCCTAATTTATCCCCTCCTACTAAGGCATGTCTCTTTTGAATATTCTACCTAATGTTCTGAATGTTAGGAAGTTTATCCACTCTGAGTGAAGGGAATGTGAACTATTTCTATTGCTTTATGATTTCAGGGACATTTTCAGCTCACAGCTCACCCAGCCTCATGGAATGTTATCCTAGGCATGTGCACATCAGTATTTGGCTGTAGACTTGATGGGACCTCTTTGAAGATATCTGGATCTCTCTTTCTCTTTAGCTCCCTTCATATTCTGATGTACAAATTCTATTTACTGTTAGTGATTTAAAGTCTGATCTTTGTCTCTTCAAATAAATGAGTCTTCCAGATTTTCTTTGAGTTCCTGCTCTCTGAGCTACAGCCAGAAAATGTCTCCAGGCAGTCATAGCACTTATCTCACCATTTCTCTTTACTGAAAGATCACAGGTTTGAGCTGCCTATTGCCTAGTACCTGAAAAGTTGTTTTTTATATTTTCTCCAGGTTTCTCATTGTTTATTCTAGGGTAATCCCTGTAACAATTAATGCTTTATGCATAAATAAAAGTCCAAAAAGAGACTTTTGAGCATCTTTTATATATAGGGCACCAAGTTAGAGTCACAGGTTAATAAATACACTCATAATTGTTTTTGAATGCATGCCAACTTGAGACACACCCTCTGGTATGTTATGTGTTTATTACCTGTTCCCCAGGCCTCAATTTTTGGTACTTTCAATTTGTTCATTCTTTTCTTAAAATTGATTGTTTTAGTATAAATGACTGTGGATACAGGTCAGAACTATTGAAAGTCTTAGTCATTTCATGGCTGGATTATTACAGCATGGCAGTATTGTAGTCCTGACTGACTTTGGTCTTTTCAGCCTCACTCTTTTCTGCTCCTGTCTCCCTGTAGTCATAGTGATTTTTAAAATATGTAATCTTCTGGATAATTACAAACACCTGCTAATTCCCCCTTTGCTTCCACCTTGCCCCTCACCTCCCACCACATTCTGTTTCAAACCAGCAGCCAGAATGTTTCTTTTTTATTTTTAAATTTATTTTAATTTACTAACATTAATTCCAGTATAATTAATATACAGTATTATATTAGTTTCAGGTATACAATATTGTAACTCAATAATTCTGTACATTAGATCATCATGAGAAGTAGATTTTAATCCCTTCACTTACTTTACCCATCCTCACCCTCCCAGCTCCCTTCTGGTAATTACCAGTTCTCCATAGTTAAGAGTCTGTTTTTTTTTTTGTTCTCTCTTTATTTATTTGTTTTGTTTCTTAAATTCCACCTATGACTGAAATCATATGGTATTTGTCTTTCTTTGATGGACTTGTTTTACTTAGCATCATACCCTCTAGATCCATCCATGTTGTTTGTTGCAAATGGCAAGATTTCATCGGATACACACACACACACACACACACACACACACCACACATACTACATCTTTATCCATTCATCCATTGATGGACACTTGAGTTGTTTCCATTTTTTTAAGGCAAAATTCTCCATTTAATAACAAATTAAATACAATTCACAGAAAATTGATTGTGTGCACACATGCAAATTATAGGAACATATCTATTAAGTACCACAAAGTAAAATGGTAGGCTTATTTTTTTTCCAAATATGCAAAATTCATTTTTATCCACTTAATATTTTAAAAAAGATTTTATTTATTTATTTTACAGAGAAAGACACAGTGAGTGAGAGAACACAAGCAAGGGAAGTGGGAGAGGGAGACGCAGGCTTCCCACCGAGCAGGGAGCCTGAAGTGGGGCTCCATTACAGGGCCCTGGGATCATGACCCAAGCCGAAAGCAGATGCTTAATGACTGAGCCACCCAGGCACCCCTCCACTTAGTATTTTTTTTTTTAATTTTAAAATCCAGTATAGTTAACATATAGTTTTATATTAGTTTCAGGTATACAATATAGTGACTCAACAATTCAGTATGCTACTCAGTGCTCATCATGATAGGTGTACTCTTTATCCCCTTCACCTGTTTCACCCATCCCCACACTCAGTTCCCCTCTGGTAACCATCAGTTTGTTCTCTATAGTTGAGAATCTGTTTTTTGGTTTGTCTCTTTCTGTTTGTTTGTTTCTAACGTTCCACATATGAGTGCAGGAAGCAGGCTCCCTGCAGAGCAGAGAGCCTGATGTGGGACTTGATCCCAGGACCCTGAGATCATGACCTGAGCTGAAGGCAGAGGCTTAACCTACTGAGCCACCCAGGCGCCCCTGTAGGTCTTCTTTTAAGAAAGGTCTGTTCATCTTTTCTTCCCATTTTTAATTGGATTATTTGTTTTTGTGTGTGTTGAGTTGTGTAAGTTCTTTATATAATTTGGATAATAACCCTTTATTGGATATGTTGTTTACAAATATCTTCTCCCATTTAATAGGTTGTCTTTTTGTTTTGTTGATTGCTTCCTTGGCTGTGCAGAAGCTTTTTATTTTGTTATAGTCCTGGTAGTTTATTTTTGCTTTTGTTTCCCTTGCCTCAGGAGGCACATCTAGAAAAGTGTTGCTGTGGTTGATGTCACAGAAATTACTGTCTGTGCTGTGTTCTAGGATCTCAATGGTTTCAGATCTCACATTTAGATCTTTAATTTATTCTGAGTTTATTTTTGTGTATGATATGAGAAAGTGCTTCAATTTCATTCTTTTGAACATAGTTGTTCAGTTTCCCCAGCACCATTTGTGAATGTTTTTTTCCCCACTGCGTATTCTTGCCTCTCTTGTTGAAAATTAATTGACCACATAATTGTGGGTTTATGTATGGACTGTCTATTCCATTCTGTTGCTCTATTGTCTGTATTTGTGCCAGTACTATACTGTTTTGATTACTATAGCTTTGTGGTGTATTTTGAGATCTTGGATTTTAATACCTCCACTTTTGTTCTTAAGATTATTTCTTTGGCTTATCTTCTCCCATTCTGTGGGTTGTCTCTTTGTTTTGTTGACTGTTTCCTTTGCTGTGCAGAAGGAACAGCACAGCTGTTGATGAGATCACAGCTTGATCTTGATGAAGTCCCAAAAGTTCATCTTCACTTTTGTTTCCTTTGCCTTTGGAGACATATCTTGAAAGAAGTTGCTGTGGCTGATATCGAAGAGGTTACTGCCTATGTTCTCCTATAGGATTCTGATGGATTCCTGTCTGACGTTGAGGTCTTTTATCCATTTTGAGTTTATTTTTGTGTATGGTGTAAGAGAGTGGTCAAGTTTCATTCTTCTACATATAGCTGTCCAGTTTTCCCAGCACCATTTATTGAAGAGACTGTCTTTTTTCCACTGTATATTTTTTCCTGCTTTGTCGAAGATTATTTGACCATAGAGTTGAGATTCCATATCTGGGTTCTCTACTCTGTTCCACTGGTCTATGTGTCTGTTTTTATGCCAGTACCATGCTGTCTTGGTAATCACAGTTTTGTAGTAAAGCTTGAAATCAGGTAGCGTGATGTCTCCAGGTTTATTTTTGTTTTTCAACATTTCCTTAGCGATTCGCGGTCTCTTCTGATTCCATACAAATTTTTGGATTATTTGCTCCAGCTCTTTGAAAAATACCAGTGGAATTTTGATCGGAATGGCATTAAAAGTATAGATTGCTCTAGGCAGTATAGACATTTTAACAATGTTTATTCTTCCGATCCAAGAGCATGGAATGGTCTTCCATCTTTTTGTGTCTTCTTCAATTTCTTTCATGAGTGTTCTGTAGTTCCTTGAGTACAGTTCCTTTACCTCTTTGGTTAGGTTTATTCCCAGGTTTATGGTTCTTGGTGCTATAGTAAATGGAATCGATTCTCTAATTTCCCTTTCTGTATTTTCATTGTTAGTGTATAAGAAAGCCACTGATCTCTGTACATTGACTTTGTATCCTGCATTAAATCTACAGATTGCTTTGGGTAGTATGGACATTTTAACAATATTTTTTCTTCTAACCTGTGAGAATTGTGGATCTTTCCATTCGTGTCTTCAGTTTCTTTCATCAATGTTTTATAATTTTAATAACTTTCATCAGTGTTTTATAATAGTGAGAGTTCTCACTCTTGGTTCAAGTTTATTCCCAGATATTTTATTATTTTGTGGTGCATTTGTAAGTGGGATTGTTTTCTTAATTTATCTTTCTGCTACTTCATTACAGAATGATCCTTTTAAAACATAATTGAGATCAAGATAGCCCTCTATGTCTCCCGGATGAAAGTCAATGTTAATCAGAGGCATTTGAGACTCTACCTGGTCATGGCCTCTTTTGACTCTATCTCCTTCTACTCTTTTCTTCTCATTCTGTTCCAGCCACAGTGGCTTTCATGATTTTATTTAAACACAACAGTAGGGTTCTGCCTACTGTTGAACTAATCATAGTTGGAACAGGCAAGTTCATGGGTGTGAAAGCTTTAATTTATCTACCTCATTTATTTTTTTATTTTTGTAGCCATAGCGTCTATTTTCCTATTTTTGACCGCTGAAGTGTTCTCATGTCTTAAACCTTGAGTTGATTAATGTAGTGAGAGCTGCCGGACATTTAAGATATTTTCTTGATTCTTTGGTTTTTGTTTTTTTGTTTTTGTTTTTTAACTCCCTCCCCTTTTTGTATATGGAATGATGAAACGTGCTCTCATGGTTCAAAAAGGAAGGAGAAAGACAGACCATAATGTCTGAGTGGAGAAATCTCCTGCTTTGTGGGGAAGTAGATCAAGACTGTTACCAAAAGTTTGTCTGTGTTATTGCACCTGACTTTTAGGATCCAAAAAAATTTTTTTTGCCACGTTGTGCCTTTCCTTCTGGAATTGTATGTTGAACACAATGCTAGTAACCTGTTTACACTGTGAAGTGGATATTGTTACAGAGAATACACCAGAGCCTTTCTTACTGTTAAGTAATGCCCTTGTGAATGTATAATCTTTGGAGAAACCCTGTAGTTTTACCTGCTGATGCTGTCTTGTTGGAGAATAAATTTTGGATGGTTAAAAAAAAAAAATGATTAGTCTTTGAACTAATCATCTCCTCTGCCTTGAATACTCTTTCTTCAGATTGTCTCATACTTAACCTCACCTTATTTGAGTTTTAGTGAAATGTCACCTTCTCAATGTTGCCTCCTTGCCTGCCTGGTCCTTCAATGAAAACAATGAAATCTAATCCTATCATCTTCTTCTGCTTCAGTATTTCTGATCTGTCTTAGCCTAATCTTTTTTTTTCCCCCATCTGTAACACTTACCAGCTTCTAACATATTAGATATTAAACATATACTCATTTTTGTTTAATATCTGTCACATCTCTCCCACTGGAGTGTAAGCTGCCCAAAGTCAGAGTTTGTTATTTGCTTTGTTCACTGATGTATCCCAAGATCCTAGAACAGAGCCTGATGCTTCATTGGTTTATAATAAATATTTACTGAATGTACATAAATCTGATGTCATTCATTTAAGTAAGATGATTTGACTCTTCTTGGGCATACATGGGGTGAAGTCCAAACTTTTCACAAAGTGGAGTGCATTATTCATAAGTGCCTGCCTTCACCTATGTTGAATTATTTAGCTTCTCCATCCCTGAATTCTACCTATACTTAACTAAAAAAAAAAATTTTTTTTTGACAGAGATCAAAAGTAGGCAGAGAGGCAGGCAGAGAGAAAGAGAGGAGGAAGCAGGCTCCCTGCGGAGCAGAGAGCCCGATGTGGGGCTCGATCCCAGGACTCTGGGATCAGGACCTGAGCCAAAGGCGGAAGCTCTAACCCACTGAGCCACCCAGGCACCCCCTTAACTAAAAATATTTAACCAATATGGGCTTTCTCACATTTCTTGGCAGCCACTCAGACAGCACCCGTTGCCTTACAGTCACTTTTAGTTATTAGAACAATATTACATTCAGATGTGAACGAGTCCACGCCAGTATAAACCCAAATTTTATGGTTTCATCCACTGTCAAGCTTCTTCCCCTTTCCCTGCTACAGACATAGACTGAGGGACCTACAGTGGAGAAGAGCATGTGCTTACTCTTTCATTTTTTAATCCTTCTGGTCACTCTAATTTTCCTGTCCTCTCCACAATCCAGTGAAGAATGAAAGACAAAGGGTGGAGTCTGTCATCAATTGGGGTAGTAATCTGGCTGTTGGTGCCCTCTCTCATGCAGATGCTCATGTCATACTCCCCTCCCCATCATTCATGGACCTCTGAAATGCACAGAATCCTGATGTAGGTAGCATCTCCTTGACTGATTTCCAGCAGGATGACCCACTTAGTACCTTTCTGCTGGGATATTCTCATATTGGTAAAAGCCCTGTTGAGCTTAAAAGATCTCTTTTTGTCTTTTTAAGATGTCTTAAAAGAGATGCTGGATATAAAGCTCAACTGCGCAAAGAAAGACCTGCCCCCTAAAGATAATTGTCAGTACAGTTTATTTTGCTGCTGCTGTTCCTGTCCTGAGCCATGATGCAATTAGGTAGAACCTAAGGAATGATTTGAGTCTATGGACCAAACAGAGAAATGGAAATAGTCCTAGGTGTGGGACTCAATCAGTGACTTCTGGCTCAATAAAAATTTCTAAACCTTAGTCTTCTTAACATTCATGTGAACAAATAAGTATATACATAGTTATTCTACCAGTGGTGAGCCTTGTGAAGTAACAAAGTTAATTCATCTCTGGAACTCATTTCATCATCCATAAAATGATGTGGTTGAATTTTTAAGTTAATGTTTATCTGTAATAATCTATAATTTGCATCAATTCTCTATTTCTTGGATATACCAGGGAGATTGTTCTTTGGCAAGGTCTGTTGTGTTCCTTTGTTCTATGCTTTCTACAAGATAACACTTCTGGCACTGTGAAGCATTTGTTTTGGAATTTATATTGAATTATTAATAAAATGCTATTTGTAGAGAGTAAGGCTAGAGCACAGTGGAGAGGCCAAAAAGCATGGAGATCTCAAATACGGAATAGCCCGTCCTTTCTCTGCCAGTGACAGCGACCACTAGAGATGATGAGAGGGGCCAGGCATACCGGCCATGGGTCCTGGAAAACAGAGGCTGCCCAGGAGATGGGGGAGATATATCTTCTTGACAAAGCTCCTGCCAGAAGAGAATGTACATAACTCAGCCCTGAGCCTTTCTATGAGCTCTGCCAAATCCAACAGGGAGGTAACAAAACACTGAAAAGAAAGTAATGTCAGCCCAACCTAGCTGTGGCCAATACTGCCCCTTAATTACTCTACCTAGTGACAAAAGCTATTTATCAAGCTTGAAATAAAATGGCTTTAAAGTCAGAAATTTATGTGCCAGCTACTCAGAGGCTATAATTTTGGGGGCATTGGTTTAAATAGACATACATTAAAATGAAAATAAATTGGAGAATTAAACAACTTTATGTGTGTCCAATAGTTCCATCAGTTTTTTCTGGTTCTTTCTGATTTTTTCGTTGCATGCATGTTTCTAGCCAATTACATTTCATCCAAGCCAAGATCCTACCTTGGAGCCAAAAGGATGACATTCAGTTTTGACTCATTTATTCAACAAATATTTATTGTATTAAATAAGATAGTTGAGAAGAAGACTAAGGAGTCCTAGAGGAATTAATTCCTTTATTCAACAAACAATAATTGAGTACCCACTATGTGCCAGACATCGACTGGGGCTAAGCATGGTGATAGTGAACAAGACAGGAAAGACTTCTTCTCTCCTGGAGTTCCAATATGTATAAATAAGGAAACATATAAACAAATGAGAAAATATGAGTAGTGATAAATGGTTGGGGGAGGGATAAGGAATGCAAGATGAAACATGTGAAGATTGGGGACAAAAGTGTTAAAAGTGAAGGGAGCAGCCCTTACAAAAGCTCTAGAGCCTGAATAAATTTGGCCCATCTGGTGAATGGAAAAAAAAAAAAAAAAGGTCAGTGTGATGAGAGTGGGAAGGCATAGAAACAGATAAGATCAGAGAGGTAGATAGGGGACACATCAGGAAGGGCCTTGTGGGTGAGTATGAGGTGTGTGGATTTTATTCTACGTACAGTGTGAGCCATTAGAGAGTTTTAAGCAGGAAGCATTGATGTGACCGACACTTCACTGAAAGTGAAGGAGTAGAAAATAATTTTTGCAAAAGAAGAGGCATTAATTTCTTACTAGTTGATTAATTAAATAAGCATTTAAGAATTTCCCTATGTGCCAGGTGTTAATGACAGAAAGATTAATAAGACTCCCCTTGTCCTCAAGATGCTTACACTTGCACATGACAGTCATGTGCATGAATAACAACATGGCAATGGGCATATGGGTTGCTTCCATATCTTGGATATTGTAAATAATGCTGCAGTAAACATAGGGATGTATACATGTTTTTGAACTAGTGTTTTCATTTTCTTTGGGTAAATATCCAGTAGTGGAATTACTGGATTGTATGGTATTTCTCTTTTTAATTTTTTGAGGAACTACCATACTATTTTCCATAGTGGAAGTACCAATTTACATTCCTACTAACAGTGCACAAGGGTTCCATTTTCTCCACATCTTCACCAACACTTGTTATTTCTTATCTTTGTTAGAAGAATTGGTAAAAAATATGTGATACACACACACAGGAATATTACTCAGCCATAAAATAGAATGAGATTTTGCCATTTGTGACAACATGGATGACCTAAAAGGGATTATGTTAAGTGAAATAGGTCAGACAGAGAAAAACAAATACTTTATTATTTCACTTATATGTGGAATCTAAAAAAACAAAACAAATGAACAAAAACAAAAATAGGAACAAACTCATAAATACAGTGAACAAACTGGTGGTTGTTAGAGGTGAGGGGGTGGGAGATGGATGAAATTAGGTGAAGGGGATTAAGAGGTACAAACTTCCAGGTATAAAATAAATAACTCCTGGGGATGAAGAGTACAGCATAGGAATATTGTCAAAAATATAATAACATCTTATAGTAACGACACTATATAGTGGTAAGCAGAGTAATATATAGAGTTGTTGAATCACTGTGTTGTATACCTAAAACTAATATAACATTATATGTCAACTATTCTTCAATAAAAACAACATAGCAATAATGCACAGTGATGCCTTCGTGGACAAATTCCACTGTTCATTAACAAACAGAATATGGCCTCTTAAAAGGCTCTTCTAGATGTGACTTTTTAATGCTAAAAGGTACCTACTGCATTCCAGACAATGAATATGCCCCTGGGTCAGCTGTCCCAGAGGAAATGCAAGTATTCTAAGAAGAGGCCCAGTGGAACCACATGTCATGAGACTGGATTATTTTCACTATGTAGCTATGAGATGGGAGCAGATGTTACCAGGAATCTGGGCATCACTTCATCTGTTAGAGCTGAAACAATTACTCTATAAATTTCCCTCCAGCTCTGTTTCGGTACCTTAGAGCATACTTTGCCTTGATCATTCATTTTAGGCTGTTGTGATAATACAAGAGACTAACTTTGAATGCCAGTTAAACAAAATGTTATCCTCTCAAAAGAATTTCAGTCATTTCATTAGCAGACCTGCATTACAAAAAATTACAATGTTATGATTATTATGTTTTGAGTGGGTGGAGGAAATGGGTAAAGGTGCCCAAAAAGTATAAACTTCCAATTATAAAATAAATAAGCCCTAGGGATCTATATATAGCATGGTAACTATAATTAACAAGACTGTATTGTATATTTGAAAATTGCTAAGAGAGTAGATCTTAAAGGTACTCATCACACACACAAATTTGTAAATTATGTGTGGTGGTAAATATTAATTAGAGTTAATGTGATCATTTTGCAGTATATACAAATATCAAATCCTTATTATGAAACTAATATAATGTTATATGTCAATTATATCTTGATTAAAAATCCCATCAAGCACATAAAACATATGAACTATAGTATTTTAGAACTGGTAAGGCTACCTGAATTTCTGTGAACTGACCTGGGTATCTATCAACTCAGCATTATCATATTATTAGCTACTGCTGAATTTTTAATAAAAATATAAAAAAGTAACCCTCAGTGCTCTGAAAATATCATGCCAGCTCTTTCTGGCCTGCCAGGTCTCTGTGGATAAGTCAGCAGACCTGGGGATAAAAATATATGTTTATAAAAAAATATATGTTTATAAAAAATAAAAAATTTATAAAAAAAAAATAAAGTACCAAAATACCTATTTAAAAGAAAAAAAAATATAAAAAAGTATATGAAGGGGTATAAAGTAAGCCCTTTACTTCACTATGCTCCCAAACCATTCCCACTTAACGGAGTTTTCTGCTGTTCACAGTTTATGTATCTTCTGGACACTTTCTATATATATATCTAAGTGTAGTAGGTACAGATTTTACAGGCATCATGGAGAGCCTGATACTTGAAGTGCCATTGAAGGAGGAGAGGAAGGGAGTCACATAGTTATCTGGGGGTGTTTGGAGGAGAGTGCCGGTTGAAGAGACCAGCAAAATCAGAGTCCTGGGATTAGAGTGTACTTGGTGTTTTTGAAGAATCAGGAAATAGGTCTTGGGGCTGGAGTGGGATGGGCTGGGGAATGTAGTTAGCTTTTTAGGTCATGGAAGAGACTTGTGATTTTATTTGGAGTGAAATAAGCTCCATTAGCAGAGGTATGGCATGATCTAACTTGTAGGGAGAATTATTTGGAGGCTGTTGTGTAATAATCCACGTGAGAGGTGATGGTAGCATGAGCCTTGATGGTAGTAAAGTGGAAAAATGGTTGGATCCTAGATATACCTTAAAGGAATAGCTAACTAATGTGATTTGCTGTTGTTGGACTGGTTGTGGTATATCAGAAAATGAAAATGTAGGGTAACTTCCAGATTTGGTGGCTGTACAGCTAGAAGAATGGGGTTTCAAATTCATGGTAGGGCCAGTATTCAGAACCAAATCTTCTGAGCTGCAGGGTCATGCTCTCCACTGTGCATCTTGCTTCCTGGCCACCACACAGCCATCTATAACCCTGTGCTGTGGCAGAATGCTGTGCTCTAAAGAAAAGAACAAAATTTTAGAATATTGCCTACTATTAAGTTGGGAACTTCCTAGCTCAAATCAGTTATAGTGTCTGAGAATATGTAATATTAGTCATTTCTGACATTTACAAGATGCTTATTAGAATCCATGTAGTTCATTTCTAGAACTCTGGACTCACTTGTTGGGAATGACTACATCATTATCCTGGAGTCTTGTGTTTCTGCTTTTGGAGACCATAAGCGCTGTGCCCTGAGTTCCACTGTGCTTTCTTGTCCATCGATTACTTTTTGTGCCTTGTAGTGAAAACACACTGAAGACAAGTATGCTATTTATAATTTTCTTCCTGGAGCCATTTCAATTAAAAGTTAATTAAGTGTCTTCACATCATAATTTTAAAGTATTCTTTTAGTAATAGTTAGGCAGGGTGAAAGCTCTAAGAATCCCCAAGTCTAAAATAAACTTATGCAAATAACTTTTCAAAATGCCACTGTATGTGTAGACTGTATTACTTAAACATGATTAGTACTTTTATGTCTTCATTTTATTAATTAAAGTATTAAAAGTGTGAGCCTGTGATTAGAGAAATTTAGTTAAGGCATTCTTAAAGTGTTGGATTATAGCAGGGGAGTGGGCTGCTGACCCTTCTGTAGCTATCTTTTCTTTAGAGCCATGGTTCTCACATTGTGATGACCATAGAGAAACACCTGAAGAACTAGTAAAGAACACAAAGGCCTGGGCTCATTGGAGTAGGACCTGGGCCTTTTGTATTTTTATTAAGTTTCCCACATGATTCTAAAACCCACCAAAGTGTGAGAACCTCTGCTTTAGAGCATTAAGCTGTGTTAGCAGTTTCAGGTTGATTCTGGACATGATAAAGTAGGAGGCAAATCTATTGTGCATGGCTTTAGGTGTGATACTTTACTCCCTGCCTTCCATGAGCATGACTAAAATCAGCAGGGGCCTCAAAAACTTCATGCCTAGGAACACGTCATGTACCCTAATTCAAAGGAATTTGAAGTTTAGCTATGGAATCCTGGAGTTCCATTAATAAAACTGCAGATGTGTGGATTTGCAGGCCATAAACTGACTTGTGCTAAAGCATTTCTCTCATTTCCCTGCTAAATGTATCTCTGGATGTGGCAGTTCCCAAGTCTGTTTTTCTGTCAAGGACCAGTGGTGGCTGTAGGTGGGAAGGGACCTGTGTGGACCAGCCAGAGATGGCAGTCTCCTCAAACCGAAGGCAGCCAGCATTGTTAATCTCTATAGTCAGGAAGAATGGGGTTTCTGCAAGTTTTGAGACTTTTAGGTCCACATCTTATTTCTGCTGTGGGAAAGAAAGATACTCTTGGTTTTCCCAGTAATAGTAACTTAATGAGTGCTAAACAAGTGCTTTGTATGTGATAATTAAGCCTCATAAATCCTACTGAGAGTTTATTATCCTCATATTACAGAAAAGGAAATGGAGACACAGAGAATTTGCCCATGGCCACCCCAGCTAGTTGTGGGGACTAAGATTCAACCCAGGTTGCCTGGCTGTGGAATTTATCATTTATGCTCTGCTGTCTCCTAATCTATTGGGATTTATGCTCCCCCCCCTTCTATTATGCTGGCCTAGGAATCATAAATGGGGTGACACAGAGATAAGATACTTCAGAATAGAATTGTGGAGTCTTGTGGCAGTCAAAGCAACAGGGATCTCTTAGGAGCCTTTCTTTACCTGATGAACCAGGTGTGTGTGTGGGGAGGCGCTTGCAGGTTGGCATCCAAAGGTAAGGCTGAAATTTCTCCTTTCAGACGGTATCATTCTGACTGGGGAATGCCATGGCATACCTGTCACTGAGTGTTTTGAATATTGCTCCTGGCTGTATGTACCTCCCCTGGAGAGGTGTAGCTACCTTGGTGACAGGCCTCTGAATGATCATGGACCATCTTCTTAAACCAGGAGGAGGGAGCCAGTTGTTTATTGGGCTGTTCAGTTGCTGCTGACAAGTAGCAAACTGTAGGCCACTGGAACACCCCTGGATTACCAGGAGGGAATGGGCAGAAGGCAAGGGAGGTATAGTGAGTAGGATAGGTACCATGACCCAGGGCAGGATATCTAAAACTTAAGTAACATAAGAATTTCTTTTCAGAGAAAAATATTACAGCTTACTTCTAGTGTTAAGTGCAATTAACCATAGTATGGTATTACTTGAATATGTTTAAACTGAAAACTAGTTATGTCTTCTTTACATTTTTTAGTTGTACAGCTATAAAACCAAAATAGTTTAGTAATACCAAGTAGAAATAAAATTATAGTAGCAATAATATTCCAATTAGTGGCACTGGTTTAAAGTGATAGATGCAATTTTGCTGAAACAGCCACAACTTACTGCATGTATGTGGTGTTGAAAGTACAGGCTTTTTTGGACATTGTGACCTCTTCTTCATGTGTCACTTATCGATCATCCTGCCATGTAGATCTAGAGGAACATACACCAAGGCTTTTTTTTCGTATAGGGGCCTTTATATCCTTTGACCTCCACTGGGTACGAGGATGTTATGTTGGTCTGTGCACAACTCCCTGGTGCTAAAGTGATCACAAAACCAAGCTTGGATACTGATGTTGTATGGCACTTCTTGGTGATACAGAGATTGATTTTACAGGTGTCAGAGTATATATTTATTTTGATTTTTTGATTGATATTGATTTGGGATTGCATTCCAAGAGAATGCAAGGTCTCATGAGAGCAGGGGTTTTGTTTTGTACTATGCTGTATTCTTGGTGCTAAGCATAGTGCCAAGAATGGCTCTGTCCAATAGAAATATGATTCAACCTACACTTATGAGCTACATATGTCATTTAATATTTTTAGGTGCCCACATTTTAAAAAACTAAAAATGAACAGGTGAAACTAACTTTAACAATATATATATTTTTAAAAGATTTTATTTATTTATTTGACAGAGAGAGATCACAAGTAGGCAGAGAGACAGGCAGAGAGAGAGAGAGGAGGAAGCAGGCTCCCTGCTGAGCAGAAAGCCCGATGCGGGACTGGATCCCAGGACCCTGAGATCATGACCTGAGCCGAAGGCAGCGGCTTAACCCACTGAGCCACCCAGGCGCCCCTTTAACAATATATTTTACTTAACCCAACATATTCAGAATATTTCAACGTGTAATCAATGTAATCATGGAACATGGAATCATGAAACACTACATCAAAAATTAATGATGTATAGTATGGTGACTAACATAACATAATGAAAGAAAATAAAAAAGATTGCTGGGTGACTTAAGAAAGACCTTTTAGACCCTCAGGATACTGTTTGGCGGGGGAAAGCAGAAGAAGAAGGAGATCAAAGCTCTTCACCTGAATGAATATATAGTATCCTCCTACATGTCTCCCTGTGTCCAGACCTGTTCCTGTAATTGTTTGTCCTAGGACAGCCAGAGTGCTTTTTCCTAAAATGCAGAGCTAAACAAGTCACCCCCTTACATAAAAACTCTCTGGTAGCTCCTCTTCAACATTAAAATAGAGTCCAAGTTCTTTAGCATGGATTTTAGGCCTTTGGCCCTAGCCTTTCTTTTTTTTTTTAAAGATTTTATTTATTTATTTGATAGAGATGACAAGTAGGCAGAGAGGCAAGCAGAGACAGGCAGAGGGACAGGAGGAAGCAGGCTCTCCACGGAGCAGAGAGCCCAATGCAGGGCTCGATTCCAGGACCCTGGGATCATGACCCGAGCCGAAGGCAGAGGCTTTAACCCACTGAGCCACCCAGGCACCCCAGCCCTAGCCTTTCTCTTTAGGGTATTCTCTTCCACTACTGTCCTTGAACTCTCTGCCCCAGCCACATTGGGCTTGTTTTTATCCTTCCATGTGGCAAGCTGCTTTTGCATTTGTATCTTTGCACATGCCACTTCCTATGCCCGTAACAGTCCTTTCTCCATTCTCCATTTCTGGATTTCCTTCCTCATTTCCTGGATAACTCCTACATATCCATCCACTTCCTTAAGGAAGCTCTTCCTGAGCCCTCTGCACTGTTTGGTTGTCTGATTCCTTTTGCTGTGCACTGCTCTTGTTGAATATTTTTTATTCTCATCTTTCATGCCAGATCCCCCCTTTCAGCAGCTTAGAGAAGAAAAAGACCAATTTGGATCACAGAAGCCTGGGGGATTTTATTTTCTCAAAGTGTGGTGAAAGAGTCTTAGGAGAGAAGGAACAGATATTTCATACATGATCTTAAAATGTACATTATGGGCAAGGCTTAAATAAATTACAGAAATGCTATTCCTCATGGCAACATTTGATAATCCCTTCCCTTCCATCACTTACCTCAAGAACCCTTCCATCAAGGATCAGGGGATTATTCTAGTTGGGGTCAGATAGCCACTGTGTCCTTTCCTCAACTGGGAGATGTTGGTTGTTGGAAAACTTGTGACTTGTTTGTCCTTGAATACTGAGAGTTTTTCCCAGGTCCTCCCCCTCTTCAATTAAAATGACTCACATGGTAATTATATTTAGTGTACATAACAATTAAAGCAGTGGTTCTGAACCAGAGGAGCGTCTCGGAATCACTGGGGAGTTTTCCTAAAGTACAGTTGTCTGATATTCATCCTCCCCCAATTCACCTACAGACCTATGGATCACAATTTCTTGGGATGGGGTGAATAGGTATAGTGAACAAGCTTCTCAGCCAACTCTGATATTTCATCTGTGGTGAAGAATTACTGGAGTAGGATAAGAGAAAGGTAAAGTAGTCTAAAACCAAAGCCATTGCAGATTATGATAGATGCTTCTTTACTGAGGCACTGCAGGGTGACTAAGGGTGTTGATATTTCTGACTCCCAGACCACAATCTGGAAGAACTATTAATCAAGGCAGAAATGGCAGCCAGTATGAAAGGCAAGAGAATTCTAAACCTGAGTGATCAGGCTTTATTTATTCTTGTGCAGCTCATAATCTTAACTTTTTATTATTACACAGTTGCCAGTTCAATTTTACAATGCAAGTAAAATTCTGATATGTTATGACATATATTTATTCACTGTATCAATTAAGAGATGGAAGAGTTTATTAAAAATTGTTCTTAAACCACATTTAAATGCCTGTTGATAAGCAAATTGACATAATAAAATCTGATATTTTATCTTTCATTGGCCATGGGGCTGTAGAGCTGAGGATAAAAAGTAATGCCTGTATATTTGGGGACAGGGTTTGGGCAACACACACAGTGTTGGTTATTAGGGTATTTTATATTCATTCAGTAGGTATTTATTGAGGATCAGTGATGTGCCAGGTCCTATTTCTAGCACTGAAAAAAAAAATCTGAACCCCTGCCCTGTGGAGCATACATTTTAGTGGAAGAGACAAAAATAAGCAAAGTAAGTAGTTAACATAAATTAACTATATCGTACCATAAATGTTGTAATTGTTATGGGGAAAAATAAAGCATTATTGTGTTTGGAGTGGTGTAGTGGTGACATCTGAGCGCAGACCTGAAGGGAAAAAAGGGATGAACCATTCAGGTATCTGAGAGCAAAATGTTCATATGAAACAGGAAACGTAAAGGCCCAGAGACAGGCAGGAACATATTTGAAGTATCTGCAGAATCACCAACCAGTGAGGGTAGCATGGAAAACAGAGGGAATGCATGATAGGATGAGGTCAGGGCAGTAGCAAGGGGCCTGAGAGAACATGGAAGGTCACAGCAAGGAGTTTGCTTTTCCTCTGAGTGAGACAAGGAGCCACTGTTGACTTTTGAGCTGAGGTGTAGGAGAGACAACTTAATTTCAAAAAGATCATCCTGGTGGATGGAAGCTACACTCTACAGGAACAAAAATGAAGCAAGAAGACCCTTTAGGAAGCTGTTGCCATATTCCAAGTGAGTGATAGAAATGGCTTGGATCAGGGTGGCAGAAGCAGAGGTTGTGAGAAACGATCAGATTCTAATCTATTTTAGGGGTAGAGTAAACAAGATTTGCTGAGTATGGGTGTCTGAGAGTAAAAGGAGTCAAGGATAATGGCAGGTTTTTGACCTGAGCTACTGGAGAGATGGAATGGCATTTAACTGGGATGGGGAAGATATTGGGGAAAGCAGGGCAGTGCCAGAAGTGTGGGAATTTGGTTTAGCACATTCTGGTTCCATTGTAGCACTGATATTGCTACTGCACAGAATTGCAGATTCTAAAGTCGTAATGCTTCTTGTCACCCCACTGGCTTAACATGACAGCTTTTGTTGGTCATCTTTCTGTGGGAAAATAGTTAAGATTCTCTGAAGTTTTATTTCATGATCTACATTTATTCCTTAAAAAGAAAACTCCTGTTTGTAACATTTTTCCCTTAACCTTGTGTAATTAATTTCTTAGCCCCTAATTTGTCACTTTCCCTTGTGTCTAATTAAATAATTAATCCTCCTTTTCAAAGTTCCCGCTTCCACGAAACTGAAGTAAAACCTCTCTTAAGCCATTGCTTTCAGAGTGGTCCTGCCTGCTTCCTAAGTTGCAAGAAACAGATCTGCTCATACTTAATGCTGAGAACTTTATTATAAGGATTTTGTAGGATCACCTCTGGGGAGAGGGACTAGGATGGGATCTTTTTTTTTTTTTTACACCCTATTTACTTCTATATTTTTTGCACGTGTATATCATAGAAAGAATGACTGTAAGACTGTGGTTCAATAAATACACAAAATATAAACAAATCTGTGAGCTCACAGTGACACTAAAAATGAAACAAAACTCATTGGTCACTATGGAAGGTTGCTAGGGCACCAACTCATTATTCTGAAAACAATAAAATGATAAGGAAAAAGAATCCAACATTTATTCTGCCTTATATTTGAAGTTATCAAATATAATATTCTGCCTTCCCTGTATTTGAAGTTAACCACATGCTAAGGAGGGATATTTCCTTATAGAAGAATTTCAGCTAAAGTGACAAGGAATTATGCAATCATAAATAAATGGATTTAGGCAATGTGTATCAATGTGTGATAAAAAACATTGAGTGAAAGGCAGGTGTAGAGCTTCATGATATATAGATCAGGCTGACAACACCTAAACCCACTGATTAGTCCATCTGAACATTGCTTGAGGTCTAATGCTAGGTGATAGATGGCAGTGGGGCAGGGAGGGTTCAGTGTATTTTTATGATGTTTGACACTTTTCATAATAATATGTTTTTATTTGTATTTTTAATGTGTTTTAAAAGACAAAAAAGTGTTTATAAATACACAAAAATATTTTATTTTTGACTACAGATAAGAGTATAGTCTATATACTGCACTGCATTTTACTTTTATATACTGAATTGATTTTTGTGGGTTCAATATTGCTCGACTTACTGGTTTCTAGACTTTCATAAAAGTGGCTTTTCTGAGGGTTTTTATTTATCAAGACTGGCAGTGAGTATAAGAGAGCAAAATATCAGGAACATAAAAGCACATTTCTTCCCAGACAGGCTTGCAAAGTATACTCCGACAAGGATCTCTTGAGTCCTAAGAGTTAAAAAGAAACTTGAGCAGTGTCAGGGGAACAAATATTTGAAGCTTTTTTCTTTAGCAGAGAAGGGATTCACAGACTGTTCATAATGCTATGTGGTGCATGTAACCTTGGGAGCAGCTGGAGAAAGGAGGGCTGCTCCCTGGCCTTGGGTGTGACTCCCTCTCCTCCCTATCTCCAGCTATGCTGGTAGCTGATCAGTTTAAACCCATTTTCCCTGTATTCTATCTCCAACCTCAGCATTTCTTCCCAGAGAGGTTGAAATCTTTAAGTCTGAAGTCTGACATCCCAGAGGTTATCAATGTGGCTAGATACAAGGGGCAAGGGCAGTAGATAGAAATCTAAAGAAGCAGCTCTGTTGGAAGATGTCTTGACAGATAAATGGGGAGAGCAGCCTGGTATGTGTGTAAAGACGATGAACTTCAGAATCAGGCCTGGGTTTGAAGGTTTGTACATCTGTAGGAAAATCATTTAATCACTCTGTGCTTCTGTTTTCCTCTTCTGTAAAATTTTGACAAAAAAAAAAAAAAAAAAAAAAACCCTCCTTCCTATGTCTGTGGTAGGGCTCCATAATACCCTATAAAAAGCCCATGACAGTGCCTAGCACTTGGCAGAGCCTAGCACTTGGCAGATACTTCACAAAGGCCCAGTTCCCATTTCTCCCTTTTGAGAACAGGGCCACTATGTGTATCAGAAACTGTGCTGCATGAGCTTGGAGCTGAAGAGATGAAAGTCAGAGATGATGGTTTGGTCACTGAGAGATTGCACTATGTGGACTGAAATCTGGTTTCTGAAAGACACTGGATCCAGAATAAGGCTTCTCAAATCTAAGGATACTATTTCAGGGAAGCTCAGCATTTACTAGCATTTGTTTATTGCTAGCTCAATTGTGTCCTGCTGTCATAGCCAGGAAGCTCTGAAAAGAGAGGGGCCTGGATCTCTCTTCCTTTGCCTGGTACCCTACAGTGCCTCTCATGCCACAGGGACTTAATATTTGTCTGTACATGAGTGAATTAGTTTTCATGGTAGAAATTGTAGCAAATACAAATCACAAAAAAGGAAAAATCATCCCTAAAATTATCTCACCTATCCTTTCAGTCCTTTCTGTAGGTTAAATTTATAAAGTATACTACAGTTTATAAAACTGTGATCATTTTGTTTTACAGTCTGCTTTGTGAAAATATATTGTGAACATTTTTCCAAGTTGTATATGTTTTCCTATAAAACGTTTTTAGTGGCTGCATAGTATTTTTTATATGCACACGCCACAGTTCTCTTTTATAATGAGCTAATAATCTCTTGCCTTTAGACATTTAGATAGTTTGTGCAGTATTTTGATGATATAAGGAGCATTGTGAGGAACTTCCCTGTAGCTAAATCCTTGCTCAAATAGCTGATTAGCCTTCTCCACTTAAATACCAATTTTCTTTTCCCCTTTCTTTGAGATTATTTTTGGGTTGATTTTCATGCAATTGTAAAAAATAATACAGGGAGATCCCCCATACCCTGCACTAATATTCCTCAGTGGTCAGATAACATATTGCATACCTGTGGGACAATGTCATAATCAGGAAATTGACACTGATACAACCCTTCAGTGCCTATTTTTAGTTTTTTAGTTTGCGTTGACCAGATAGCTGTTGTAGACATTGCTCCTGAGAAGGTCTAGTTTTTCATTTTCTTTTTATTTATTTATTTATTTATTTATTTTTATTTTTTTTAAAGGTTTTATTTATTTATTTGACAGAGAGGAATCACAAGTAGATGGAGAGGCAGATAGAGAGAGAGAGAGAGGGAAGCAGGCTCCCTGCTGAGCAGAGAGCCCGATGCGGGACTTGATCCCAGGACCCTGAGATCATGACCTGAGCCGAAGGCAGCGGCTTAACCCACTGAGCCACCCAGGCGCCCCATAGTTTTTCATTTTCAAGGACATTTCTTTCTTCTTTGATCAATACCCTGCTCTGCTTTTCCTCTTTTTCAGCTGAGCTGTGTCTACCAGTTAGCCTGCCTGGCTGGCAGTATTCCATTTTGTCTTTGCCCTGAGTTCTAGATTCTCAGAATTCTAAGCACTAATGTTTTTCAGAGTCCCTGTGAGATAAGGTCAGAGAGTGTTTCTTCTGCTATGAAACTGTGGCCATCTGTTGACTTCTACTCTTTAATACCAATGTAGATAACACCCAGTGTATCAGAGCTGGCAGCCTTAATAGATAAAGTCTGAGGCTCATCAGATTCACTAATTAAAGCTGTGAGTCAGATGGTAAAGTTACTTTTCCTTTGTTCTTCAGTATAGTCATATTTTATGGCTATAGTCATATTTTATGTATAGTCATATTTTGTGTGCATATGAAAATGTGTCTACTAAATACTAACAAAATTTTACCCTGGGCACATATGAAATAATGCAAGTATTTCAAAGAAAAATTATCAAGAATTGTGTAATTTCAAAGCAGCTTGAGTGAAATGGTAGCTGTGTTTAACTTTTGCTTCACAGGGACCCCATTTACTTCAGCCCTGTAAATGGACAAATCCACCATGGTTTTTCAGAAAAGGAACTTCTAAAAGTGATATTGGTTGCTAGTGTGCCTTTATTTGAATGTTTGATATTAGAATAATTGAGGTTTTTTTGTAATTATGAAATAATGTCATACATGTTTTCATTAAGGGTGGTACTGGTGTTGCTGCTAGTTCTAAAAATATTCCTGAAAACCAATAACCGGCAAGGAAGGTAGATGTGATAAAATACTATTGAGACAAACACATGTTTCAGGACACTGTGTTCTTCATGTCAAAGACAGTACTTTATGAAATGATATAGACAGTGCTGAGGAAATAAAAGGCTGCTATATAACAAAATATTGCTACAATGATTGTAGATTAATGTGCCAGCATCTTCATACTCTGTATTTATTCCAATGGGAAATTAGTTGTGATTATGCAGCTTTTCATTTATGCAAGGTCTTCAGTAATTTATCCTTTACATAAAATACATTTCCCTGTACTGTATTTACTTTGTACTTTGCCCATGATTCAAGTGGTGTGCACATTTAAGATGCACATTTAGGATGGAAGTTTAAAACTTAGTCCTAATGGAATTTCTTTTTTGTTTTTATGATTTATAAGTGAGATTTTTAAGCCAGTTGCTTAAAATTCAAGAATACGTTTCTTAAAGGAATAGTCATTAATAGGAATTCGTATTTGTTGATAACTTACTATGTATGTGTCAGTGTTTTACATATTAGTTTTATTTTAATTTAGGCCTAACAACGACTCTGGGGTCTGTCATCACCTTAGGTTTGTAGAAGAGACTTCCCAGAATCAGAAAGGTGAATTCCAAGACCCTATGCCAAAGATGGGAGGGCCAAGATTTAGATATATGTCTGGTTCCAATACCTGTGTTTTGTCTGGGAGCTCATGGATGCCTGGGAACTTAAGAGATGGGCTTGGGTTCACTATCCCTAAATTTTTTTTTTTTTTTTAAGATTCTGTTTATTTATTTGACAGAGATCACAAGTAGGCAGAGAGGCAGGCAGAGAGAGAGATAGGGAAGCAGGCTCCCTGCTGAGCAGAGAGCCCAATGCGGGGGCTTGATCTCAGGACCCTGGGATCATGACCTAAGCCACAGGCAGGGGCTTTAACCTAGTGAGCCAACCAGGCGCTCCAACTATCACTAAAATTATAGGCAAATTTTATTGGTCTGTGTATTTATTGTTATGAGCAGAAGCTCTATGGCTTTTATCTAACATTCAAGGGGCTTGCTGATCCTTTCTGGTGTTATATGCCAGAACCACATCAAAATCCCTGCTAACAACCCTCACAGTCCTTCTAAATCCTAACCTCAGATCAGTCATTGCAGTCAGTTATATTAGGTGTTAATTAAGCATTGATGTCTATGTGAAAACATTTGATAGCATGCAGCATCTTTGGAAATAGGGTTTCTTTCTGCCCTACACTTCTCTCAGCAAATAGGCGGGTAGGGTAAAATCCATTAGCTGCAGATTGAAACTCATGATAATCCTTGCAACTATTTTGCTCCTTGGGTTTGGAGATCTCAGACATTGTGCTGTCCTCACTATTGTGCTGGACATCCATTTAAATGTGTAAGACTACTCAAACAAAAATCCATCTGATTTCCTATAGCTCTTCATTTGTTTCTCTCTTGTGGTATTTTTTCACATACCATGTTGGCTTAAAATGATTATGTTTGTGCCTCATCTCACCATTCAAATTAGAGGAATTCTGAAAGCAAGTGCCATGTTTTGTTAGTCAGAAGAGAATAAACACGTTTTGTTTATTTTAGGGTTTCCCAAATGCCCAGGGTCATGCGTGACGGGGAGAAAAAACAAGAAAACACTGAAGTATCAGTCACTTTCCCTCCAGTTCCTACTTAGTGTGGAGTTCTCTTTGCTTGCTGCTGTGGCTCCAGGCCTTTGTGGTGTGGATGTGGTAGTGGGTAGGAGGTGCAGAATAACAGTGTTGGGAGAGCAGATCAACTTCAGCTACCTCTGGAAATATGGAAACAACCAGGGACCTGGAAGAAAGGGGGCAGGCTATGAAGAAATGAGGCAGTGAGTCAGTGCAGGTGGGAGGTTTGAAAGTAGAGTGTGGAGATGGGAGTTTCTAACCCCTTCTCTGACAATGGGGCTCTGAGGAGAGAGATGGCAAAGAGACTTGTACATCTTCACATTTCCCACGTTCATGCTTCTGTCCAACTTTCAGAATTTCGCTAATTTTTCAAGGCTTTTTGGGACTAGTTTTCCTGTCCCAATGTAGCTAGGCTCAGTATGGTGGGGGACTTGAAGATTTAAGTTAATTACACTTATCTTTTAAAAGTGAGTAAATATTGAATGAGCAAATTGATTGGGTTGGATTTTAGTGTGTTTGCATTTTTTTTAAATTTAAAAACTTAGTTATAGAACATGGTATTTTCATACAATTTAAGCAATGATGAGTATATAAAATAAAAAGGAAAACTTTTTCTTTTTTTGTCTTCCCCTCCTTTCTTCCTATTCCAGGTAACTTCTGCAGATAATGGGGATTTTTCTCACCAAGCTTCTTTGTATAGTAATTTGTCTTTCTATGAACAAAGCTCTACAGAGTTTGGAGAAGGAAAAAAAAATCTCTTCCTGAAGAATATGAAGTCAGTATAGTGACAGCCATAGAATTTCTTCACCCAGTTTGACCAGAAAATATAATTGCTTCCTCTGTCACACTTGAAAGACCGCTTGTATCTCACTTGCAGGAAATCATCTGTGTGAGTAGGTCTGGAGTTTAGTGGATGTGAACTCAGAGCATCATATAAGGAAATCCCTTAAGTCTTTGTTGCCCTCTCGTGACCACACAGAAATTGCCTTTCCCCACTGTCATTCATTTGGTTAAGCTACAGCTGCTCTTACGGCCATTTCTTTTTCTTTCTTTCTTTCTTTCTTTTTTTTTTCTTTTGTTTGACAGTGTCCTCTCTGTCAAAATGTCTTAGCAAATGCTTTTCTTTGCTAAGTTCCCAAGGCCATGTCAAATAGAGCACCAGGAACATCTGAAATAAAAACAGCATCTGTCATGGTGTTGATGCTGGCTGTAAATCAGTGCACTGGCGAGGTTTACAAACCATGACTGACACTTGTTAGGGGCTGCCCACATACTAGGGTGCAGACTTCTTTATACTGGTTCCATACATTTTATGGATTCCTAGCACTGTTCTAAGGCCTTTACAGAAGCTCATGTTTGGCTTATCTGTCTCTTGTCTTCTTTCAACTCGCTGCCTACATCCTTGTGGGGTCTTAAGATGGGATCTGTGTTCTTGCCTTAGGTCCTTTGAATCTGCTGTGTCTTCCCTGGAATGCTCTTATCCTGTTCTCCCTATCCCCCGCTTGCTTGCCCTTTAACAGGGCTCAGCTTAATGTAATTTCCTCAGGTTCCCCAGATCCTGAGGTTAGCTGCCTTTCTTGTCCATTTCTCACAGTATTTTGTACTTCATCTAGTACTCTTACACTTGGAGTTTCTTGGTCAATGTCTCTTTTCCTAGTTGGGTGGCAACCTTCATAAGGGTAGGTATGGTATCTACACCCATCTGTTGTATTCCCAACATCTTTCCTAAAACTTGACACAGTGGATATGCTTAATAAATAAATTGTCAACTAAAGGAATGAAATGAGAACAGAGTTTCCCAAACTTGCTTAATCGGAATCACATTTAGAAGCTTGGTTGAAATAAAAACCTTGGGCTTTTGCACCCTGGAGATTCTGATAGCAAGTTTCAGAAATGTGTGTTTTTAACAGGAACTTTTTCTGATCTTTGTGATCAAACTAACTTAGAGACTACTGGGAGACCCTTGAGAAGGAGCAGAGACAGTGGAAGCAGCATTGGCCTGGATATCTGAATGTCTGCTACTGACTGCTCTGGGTCTTGCAACAACCAACTTTCTCAGCCTTCATCTCCTCGTCCATAAACAGTAATGTGGATTGAATAACTTTTGAAGTTCTTTCCAACTCTGAAAGTTCCCTCTGATGGACCTTCCATAAACATATATGTGAATATGTGTTTTCCCACTCCTACCCTCTTTTCTTTTGGGTCAAAGCAATGGATTTATAAATATGAGGTGGGGCTTATAGATTTGTGGCTCCTAATAGCTTACATTATTCACTAAGTTTTGGTATAGTCATTGCCCGGGGAGAAAGAAGCATGAGAATGCCTTACAGTGGTCTATTACAGACAAATGATAAGTGACCCTCTTGATCTCTGCATTTTGGTGTTCATACACTTGCATAATCTTCTCTCTGTAAATATGACTTGCTTCTAACCAGCAGAGTATGGAAAGATGATGGGATGCCACTCCTGTGATGATGTTACATTAAAATACTCAAATAGCTTTTTATTTCTTTATTTCTTTCTTTATTTAAGCAGGTTCCATATCTGGCATGGGGCAGATTAGGTCCTGAGCTGAGATCAAGAGTCGGATACTTAACTGACTTAGCCACCCAGGTGCCTCTAAAATACTTAAATGGTTTCTAAGCCTTTTGTTGTAAAATTAGATCCTGTTAGCCAACCTGTTCTAGAGTGTTTCTCTTCCTTTTGCTAGCTTTGGAGAAGTAAGCTACAATGAATCCCATAGCTATAAGGATGTAGATTCTGTGAACAAGCTGAGGGAGTTTGGAAGTAGCTCTGCTGAGAACCCATCTAAGTCATGTTTAGATTTCTGATCTGCAGAAACTGAGTTAATAAATATGTTTCTTAGACACTAACTTTATGCAGTGTAGTTAGCAATTAATGAACTAATGCTGTATAGCCACCCCAGAATTCATTGTGAGTTTATAATGATAAGCATTTATTCTCATGCTAATAAGTGGCTGAAGGGGAGGAGCTTCTTATGGTGATTCATTGGTGCTCAAGAACCAAACCAACACATACAAATACATTTAAGGTCTATAAGGCCTATACTTGTGTCACAACCACTAACAATTCATTGGCCAAGCAATGAATGGCTCAGTCCAGTATCAGTGGGAAGTGAATATTTTTAGAACAATAATCAAAAATACCAAAATTTGTCTGGAGTTTTAGTTTCATTTAGTTTCATTCTATTCTCCCTGCAATCTTATGAAGACAGAAAAGTCCTTTTTTTTTTTTTTTTCCATTTCAGATGAAGAAAGAGGGACTCAGATTGGTTAAATGAGATTCTCACTATCAGAGAGTTGGTTTCTGGCAGAGTTGGGACTATAAGGAAAGGTTTTCCACTCTGTGTAGTGTTCCTTCTGCATCATAAGGATTTCTCAGATACAGTCGATTTATGTTAATAGGGCATAACAATACCCTGTTTTAAAAGCCATGTGAGTATTTTAAGCCATGCTGAATTGCTTCTTTCCCTGAATGTCCTGCTCCCGTACCCCAGGTCGTCTTACTGGGTATTCCCTCTGTAGCGGCTTTCCTTGACTCCTCCCAACCCGCAATCCTCCTAAACTTAACATTCCTACTTCGTGCTCAACTTTTGATCTCAGCAAAACTTTTACTTCTTTGAGAAGCATTCCTTGATTTGTGGTCTTTCCGTATACTCCCATTATGCTTTGTACTTCTCTCTATTGTAGGAGTTAACCTACTTACTCATTACAGTTACCTGTCTACCCCGGGACTGTGAGTTCCCTGAAGTCAGGAACTAAGCAATGCTTCCCTTTTACTGCTATGCATCACAGCATGTATCATATAGTAAACACCTAGTAATGTTTGTTTACTTATTGATTAAATATAATGCTTTCTGCTTATGGCTTCAGAAGCCACAAATGCTACTACCATTTATCTCTGAGTGACACCCTGCTCTAATGCTTTATCCTATTTATCCTATATACATATCCTATCCTTTATCCTATATACAGTGCTTTATTTGGTTTTGTTCCCTGCAATTATTAAATAAGACTTGGATAATTCTTTTTTTTTTTTTAAGATTTTATTTATTTATTTGACAGACAGAGATCACAAGTAGGCAGAGAGGCAGGCAGAGAGAGAGAAAGGGAAGCAGGTTCCCCGCCAAGTAGAGAGCCTGATGCGGGGCTTGATCCCAGGACCCCAGGATCATGACCTGAGCCAAACACAGAGGCTTTAACCCACTGAGCCACCCAGGTGCCCGACTTGGATAATTCTTTTTTTTTTTTTTTTAAGATTTATTTACTTGAGGGGGTGGGTGAAGAGACAGAGGAAGAAAGAGTCTTAAGCAGACTCTGCATGGAGCACAGAGCCTGACTCAGGGTTTGATTTCACGACCCTGAGACCTTGAGATCACAGGGTCCCTGAGATCTCACAGCCCTGAGATCTGACCTGAGCCAAAACCGAGAATCAGATGCTTAACCAACCATGCTACTCAGGTACCCCTTGACTTAGATAATTCTTTAAATCTAATGAGCCCAACTAACAATTTTTAAATTGTGAAGTCTTTTTGACAAAGAATAATAGAATGTTAAGTGTTAGATATGGCATGAAAGTTCAGCTATCCAAGTTGCATTTTTTTTGGAAAGAACCAGGGCCTTGGGCCAGATCATGAAAGTCCTGGATGGTCATATTCGGAAATTTAGATTCTAATCTGAGGGCACTGGGGAATCACCGTGATCAAATGAGTGTTCAGGATGGATCTAAATGGATGTGCAAGGGTGAATGAGGGATGTCTATGAGAAGCTGCTGTTTGTCAAGAGGTCCTGTTGGCTTAGACCAGGGTAATGGTAGTGGGGGATGAAAGGAGATGATAGATTCTAGAGATAATCAAACACTAGGGCTTGGTGACTTTTGGATGGGGATGTGAAGTCCCTGCCTGCCTGAGGTGTTCTGGGTTCTTTTTTAAAAGTAAGAAGTCCAGTCCAGAAAATCTGTGACCTAAAGAGAACAACTCTTATGTGTAAACAGAATGGCCTTTGGTGTGAGAGGTAAGTTACTTAACCTCTGAATTTCAGAATGTACAATGAGGAAATCAAAATATTCTCAAAATCAAGTGAGACAGATTTGTAAATGTGATCAGTGGGTGGTCACTGCCATTGAACATTCTGAAATATCAGCCCCCCTCAACACATACACATACTTGTTTATATCTGTTAAGTCTGTTCATCCTTCATGACTCCGCTGAAATTGCCACCTTTTCTCTGACCACTCCCACCTGAAGTGGTTCCTACCTCAATCTCTGGAGTATTATCTATATTTGACTCATTATGCTTATTTCTTTTGGCTTTGCTTTATCTTCAAGAGCTAGCAGAGTTTATCTTATTCCTCACACCTGGTATTATTATTGGTTTAAGGAAGACATTTTCTTGTTTTATTCCTTTTAATCCTCTGCCTCTCCATGCCTTGTTCCTACCAGTTGAGCAACCATTCCAATGTGTTTCAGGTGCATCTTTTTGTTCAAGTGTATTCTTGCAAAATGTCTATTCTGTGAATGTATACAGTATTTTAAATTTGTACAAATGATATTGTGCTCTATATCTCACTTTCCTTTTCCTTGGGACTGAAATTTAAATCTCCATTCATGTTGCTATGGTTTACATCTGATCTATTTTATTTAATAGCTGCCTACTATTCCATGCTGGTCATGGAATTTTATTTAGCATTTTCCTGATGACAGACATCGTGATGGCTCCAACTCCTGCTTTCATAAATGGGACTGCAATGAACATACTCAAGCATGTCCCCTTATGGTAGTGGTTCTCAACTGGGAATGATTTTGCACCTCCCAGGACATTTGGCGATGTCTAGAGACATGTTTGGTTGTCACTACCAGAGAAGATGCTACTGGCATCTGAGAGGTACAGGTTAGGGGTCTGAACATCTTGCATTGCACAGGACAGTCTCCTAAACAAGGTATTATTCAGTCCTAAATGTCAGTAGTTCTGAGGTTGAAAAACTTCCCTATGACCCTGCAATTGCACTCCTGGGTATTTACCCCAAAGATACAGATGTCGTGAAAAGAAGGGCCATCTGTACCCCAATGTTTATAGCAGCAATGGCCACAGTCACCAAACTGTGGAAAGAACCAAGATGCCCTTCAACGGACAAATGGATGAGGAAAATGTGGTCCATATACACTATGGAGTATTATGCCTCCATCAGAAAGGATGAATATCCAACTTTTGTAGCAACATGGATGGGACTGGAAGAGATTATGCTAAGTGAAATAAGTCAAGCAGAGAGAGTCAGTTATCATATGGTTTCACTTATTTGTGGAGCATAACAAATAGCATGCCTCCATGCTAGAGAGGAGAAGGGAGTTGGGGGAAATTGGAAGGGGAGGTGAACCGTGAGAGACTATTGACTCTGAAAAACAATCTGAGGGGTTTGAAATGGCGGGGGTGGGTGGGAGGTTGGGGTACCAAGTGGTGGGTATTATAGAGGGCATGGATTGCATGGAGCACTGGGTGTGGTGAAAAATAATGAATACTGTTATGCTGAAAAAAAAAAAAAAACTGCCTTGTGGACACATGGAGGATTTCTTAGGACAGATTCCCAGGAGTGGGCTTGCTGGGACACAGTGTGTGTATATTCTTTATTTCAGCAAGTAGCAACAGACTACTGTCCAGTGTGGCTGCACCACGGTGTGCTCTCCCTGCAGTTTACAAGCCTTCAATACCTCACATCCCTGCCAATGCTTGGATTACCCAGCTTTTTGATTTGTGTCCTCTAATATGTATAAAATGACACTCATTGTTGTTTTAATTTACATTTCTGTAGTTATTGAAGAGTTTTCCACCCTTTCATCCTGGCGTGGTATCTTCTTGGGAAGCCAAAATAACACACAGCTGTAAAGCTTGGAGGCTTTTCAACTTTTTTTTTTTGTCTTTTATAAAGTTTTCACCAATTACATGGTCTTCCTGAGTATCAGTTTTTTTTAGCTGTAAAATCTGGAATAAAAATAGTAACTTTATGATGAAATTATTGTTATCCCATTATTATCATCATAATGAGATAATAAAAACAAAGCTTTGCCTTGTGCATAGTAAACAGTAACCAAAAGTGCTATTATTTTCACAAGAATATAATATACATTTCTTACTAAATTATATACTTTTCAATACTTGGCACATAAAAATGCTTCATACAGTGTTATTGAGTAAAGAGCCGAAGACTTAAGGGAAAAGAGAGGGAAGGAGGAATAGGTACTATTATAACCTGGCCCATTTTAGAGCTGGTGGTTTATTGCTTCCACAGATGCTATAAATCTCAGGGCAGCCAAATTCAAGGATACAAGAGACGACTCCTTTCCTCTCATTTTCTGATGATTAATAGTCACAAAAGCAGAAGAGTTTGCATCTTAAGGGCACTTTTTATTTATTAAATGCCTACCAAGTTTTATGTGTTTCACATACAAATATGTCATTCAGTCTTCATGACTGCCCTGGAAGGTAGATATTTTTATTCCCATTTCACTGGGAGTTTATGTAACCTGTCCAGGTTATCTGTCTTCATAAGTAGTGAAGAATTTGAACTTGGGACTTCCTGACTCCACTTAGAGTGTTCCCTCTGGTTCTAAACTTAGGTGGGCTCTCAGAGAGTATGTACTTTAGATGTGCAAGGGATCACACCACAGAGAACATGGCTGGGGTGTCCCACATCTCAAGTTCTTTCATTTATTTGCAAATTTATCAGATGTGTCTGAGTGTGTGCAGGGGGAAGAACTTCTGGGAAACTTGTACTCTGAAATAGCTATGTAAGAATCTATGTGCTGTGATATGAACTCCTCTGATGGCTCCAGGCAAACATAATACAAGAACAACAACATGATGTATATTGGAGGCAATGTTCTAATTCTGTTGTGGCTTGTGCAGCAATGCAGAAGAGCTCTGTAGTCTTGAGTCATCTCAGATTCAAAGCAAATTCCATGAACAATTTAGAAATAGAGATGAATACTGTATATAGTTTGTACTTCTGATCTTACCGTTTCCTTCACAAATGGATTTACGAAACACCTTCATAATTCTGGTGGTCTGATGGAAATATTGTTTGCCTAATCTCCATAGAAATTGACTTCAAGAAAGGTTAATTCTGGGCTATAGAATGACTAAATCTTTTTTTTTTTTTTTTAACAAGCTTGTTTCCTGCCTAACAAATATAATGAGCTAATTAATAAACATGAACTCAATTTGACCACTCTTCTGAAGCTAGTCAGAGTTTTACTTCTGAGAGTTACACAAAAGGACAAGGAGAGCTTCATTATTAAGTGCTAAGTGGAGTCACCTTCCTTTGCGCCTGGTTACTTGTAAACTGTTTCTCTTATTTAAAAGCCAGAAGCTCCCATCTGACATCTGGGAAGTTGAGAGCTTGACTACAATACCAAAAGGAAAAAGAGATACTTAATTACTTACTTTTGCACCTATCAGTTCCACAAGGAAGTCAGGCCCCAGAATAATGACATCAACACCCTGAAAATGGTGTCATTGTGCTTCTCTTTGATAGCTATAAAATGCATTGACATGTTTCACTGCAAATTGCTTCTTAAACCATTAGCCATAACCTAATAAAGAGACATTTTGACAGAATAAAAGGGGAGAGGTTATTTTTATATAATGAAAAAACATTTATGAGTTGATATAAAAATACAGTTTAAGTGATATACTCTGTCTGCTTCAACATCCAGGATATATATAAAGCAGGCTCCTCCTTAGAATGGATTCAGCATTTTCAAATCTTTTGTAACCTGACCGAAGATGAACCATGAATTTGTTTTAGCATAGGAGTGTTTTCAAAGACCCAAATAATAGGATGGCTCAAGATATAGGTAATGAGGTGATAATGGAAACATTTCCCACTTCTGGGCTGCCAAGGACAATAGGCCTTAAAAATTGGATCTTTGGATGAATATGTGACTCAGTAAGGTTCTTAGTAGGTGGGCTTTATTTCAGAATGGTAGGGCCTCCTGGCCTCCAAAAGGCAGAGACATCAGATCTGCTATCCCCCCCCCACACCAGCTTTTTAAAAAATATTTATTTATTTATTTATATTAAAGAAAGCAAGAGTGTGTATGCAGTGGGGATGGACAGAGGGGAAAGGGAGAGGGAGAGTCTTTTTTTTTTTTTTTTAAGATTTTATTTATTTATTTGACAGAGACACAGTGAGACAGGAAACACAAGCAGGGGAACACAAGAGGGAGAAGCAAGCCCCCTGCCAAGCAAAAAGCCTGATGGGGCTGGATCCTAGACCCTGGGGTCATGATCTGAGCCAAAGGTAGATGCTTATCGACTGAGCCACCCAGGCATCCTGGAAAGGGAGAGTTTTCAGCAGACTCCATGGTGAGTGTGGAGCCCAATGTGGGGCTCCTTCTCATGACCCTGAGATGATCATGATCTGAGTCCAAACCAATAGTCAGACACTTAAAAAGCTGCACCACGCATGTGCCCCCAAATCTACTGCTTTGACAGCCATTCTGCAGAGGGTAGGGCCATACCAGGGTGTATGAAACCCTGGGCAAATATGTTTTGCAGGTCCCTTACTATATAAACAAGTCTAGTTAAGGTGTCTTACAGAAGTCATGGGGTTGTGTAAGCTAAGTGGCTTATCGGTGAAGATTTAGAATAATGTGTAGAGAGGCAGTATTGACTTAGGCAATGATATGTTGTCTAGTCTGTACCAGTGAAGACCCTTTGTAGTGTCCATGTACCATCTCTTCCTATTCACATCTGGAAACCATCTCTTTGTGTTCTTTATTGTCAAATAGACTTTTCCTGGCTAATTTCATATCTCCCACAGTCAGGCAAAGGTAACAATGCAATTATTGTTCATAGTTCCATGGTTCATCATAATCTGTCTCTATCTTCTCAGTGGAGAGGATAAGGGAAGGGCTTAAGGGCAGAGTGAGAAGAGGGGCCCATGTGAGCAAGGAATACCCATTCCTCATCTGGCACAGCTTAGCATCAAGCCACTATATTAGTGGGGTCAAGTGAGGACATGGATCAGAAGGGCCCATTAGCCTTGCAGAGTAGATGTCTTGAAAGCTCTTGGAGATGGAGGTGATACAGAAACTGTGGAGCTGAGGTGGGGGAATGGGGTGGCTACCCTGCTTATCTGCAGTGGGTGTTGCACAGGATAGAAGACCCCTACTGCCATAGATGGGAGGTAACACTGTGGTTAGAACACAAGCAAAAACTGTAACAGAGGCCCTCACGTACAGCTCAGGCTCACAGGATTGCTATGACCCATCATAGGTAATGTGTCCAACATGAATGAGAATCTCTCCAAATCTGTGTGTTAGCACTTTTCATAGGCCAGTCTTATCCCATGAAAACACTCCTCTGGCCATATCATTCCCTGTAAACTGGGAGCTTCTCCAAAACAACTGGAACTCTGGAGCTTTTTGGAGCATGTGGGGGTCTCCATGTGCAAGGGCTGAGAATACGTGATCTAAGAGGTCCTTGAAGGAGAGGAATGGGAACTTGGGCCATGTGATCCTGGTTAAAATACAGAGAATGGTACAGTTGTCCCTGGTATGTTCCAGGTAGCAGAGGAGTGCTTTTCCTGACTGGTGTCCAAGTAGGACTTGGTCTATACTGAGGGTGCTTCTCCAGAACAGCACTGTCAGAAACATGGGGGAACCCTAGGCTCACGTCTAAGATATGGTTGTAGAGGGAGCAAAGGGCACAAATGGACAAAACTGCAAGGTGACTAAGGACTTGGTCTGTTTTTGAAGACTGAGAAGGACAGGACCAGGAATGGATGACATTTCAGTCTGTATCCTCTTTGACTCACAGGTTGCCATGCCAAGCTCCAGGCCACTTTGATGCTTGCATTTTACCCCTCCAGGCTGTATCTTTGACTCTGAGCTCTCTTTCTTTATATCTGCTTTTGGCTTCTTCTTCAGGGGTTACTAAAGAAATTTGTTTTTGTTTCCCCCGTTCATGTATTCTTATTCTCATAATTGCATCTCCATTTTCCTTTAAGTAACCAGTTGTCTCCTTCAGCAGTTGGTCCACATTGCTGGAACAGGGTTCAGCAAACTTGATCTGTAGAGGGCCAGATAACAGTTTTGGCTTTGTGGGATGTATGGTTTCTGTTACAGTATTCAACTCTGTCTGCGTGTGGTAGAAGCAGCCATAGACGATACATAAATAAATGAGTGTGGCTGTCTTTCAATAACATTTATTTACAAAGACAGGCCAGATTTGGTCTTTCAACAATAGTTTGCTGACCCTTGCCCTAGAATCTAGAGTCTAATGGAATGGCTTTCAAATTATTTTGAATGTGACTTACAGAAAATACATACTTTACCTCACTATCTAGTATAGATGCATATCTAAGTGAAATAAAAGTTGATAAAATATCTACTTTTGATAAACTCTGATCTATTCTCTTCTGTTTCCCATTTATTCCATTCCATTTTGCTCTGTTCCATTCCATTCCATTCCATTCTCTCTCATATTCGAAACATGTAATCCTAGGGCTTTAACATTATGAATTCTGGGGGGACTCAGTTCAACCCATAAAAGAACTTAAATCAGCTTCTCTTTCTCCTGACTTGCCAAAATGGTGAAACATACCTCCATAACACACTTAGAACAGTAACCCCAAGAAAGGCTTGGCCAAGAGTTACTCCCAATCCCCCTTTTCTTGCCTACTTCCCACTAGAGGCTTGGGAAAATCAGATATCCAAATTCTTAGCTTCCCTTGCAGTTAAGGATATCTGTGTGATCTAGCTCTGGCTAATGGCATGTATGGGGATGTCTCTGGGTCTCTGGGATGGTCTCTGGGAAAAGGAGAGAGAAGCCAGTGGGAAGAGTTCTTTGTTTTGTTTTGTTTTTCTGCTCTTGGAATGTTGTTCTGTGATGCTTGATACTGCTCTAGTTTTCTGCCACCATGAGGGAAAGGCCAACAGAATCGCAGAGCTTCACAGCCAGCACTGTGACCTCCCTGAGACCCTGGACCAAATAAGGAAAACCTTCCTCTGCACATCATGATATGTGAGCTTTTTAAAATGGTTGTATTGTTTGAGACATTGTTTGCTAGGTATTGCCATTCATAGCCAATAGCATTCCAACTTCTGCAGAAGTTATATAAAAAGTGGTTAAATAGATTAGGGAAATGTTGAATTCTACTATTTCTTTTAAAGCATTATAGTTCATAAAAGCAACTCCAAGGCTTTAAAGAAGTTCTGTTAACCCCAGTGTTTCCTATTTTTTTTTTTCTTTTTACAGAGAGAGCATGAGCAAGCATGGGGCAGAGGGAGAGGAAGATAGAGAATTTTAAGCAGGCTACACACCCAGTGCAGAGCCTGACATGGGACTTGATCTTACAGCCTTGAGATCATGACCTGAGTTGAAACTGAGAGTCAGAGGCTATACTGAGTGAGCCACCCCAGGCACCCTTCAAATTTTTTTAATCATAAAGGCTTCTCTTTCTCTCTTTCCTCCCCCAATCTCCATCATCTCTGTCTTTTTTAGTATAACATCTCTTGGTGAAACTTATTTTGGAAAACATTAGAAGTATGGTATCAGATATACATACTCAACTCTTTGCTGCAGCCAGTTTGACTTTTTACTACCACCCAAACCACCCCTGTAAATTACCACCTCCAGCACAGCCTTCTTCCAAGAACAGGCACCTTGCTACCTTGCATGTCATTGTGCCTGCCCATGTTGGCCCCTAACTTTGGAAAGATGGCTGACTTTACTGTGGAGCTCCTTGTGCCCCTTGAGTGATCTTTCTAGATGAAGCAGTGACCTCTCAACAACTCCTTTACCACCTCAGTGTGCTTCTTTCAGAGACAAGCAGAAAAATGTTGGAGCCAGAGGCTCTGCTTAAATTGTCAGATCCAGAAGAGCCATTGTCTTCCTGGAGTTAGTAGAGACAAAATTCAGGGAGAATGTATGTGCTCCCTCTCTGGGAGACAGAATGGAGCATATGGCCTATTAGCCAGAAAGGAGTTTCATTAACATCAGCTAAAACAACTACAAAGAAGCAGCTTTGGTGAAAACCACTTGCAGCTTCTAGGGGGACTTAGTTGCTTATGTACAACCCTCTCCCCCCTTGCAATTTCCTATCTTATGTTTTATCATTTCTGACCTGCAGATGGAGAGTGAAGCTAGCTTATGCTGCATTTTATTTGTTTTACATTCCATGTATATGAAGTTATTTTCACCTGCTCCCCATGAGGAGTTCTCTTTGCTTTCCCCTCATTATAGAGAGGAAAATTTACCTTTTTTCACCACTTAAGCCCACCAAGATTAGAATTTGCATCTTGTGAGTTGCTTAGTTCATTGAAAGGGACATCTTTATAAAGCCATATATCTCAACAACTTCAGAATGAAGTTCTCATTGAACACAGTGAGACTACACTGATAATGGATAGCGATTCTCAGTTTGAAATTAGACTAAACAATATATGGTTTTTAAATTTTATTTTAATTCCAGTATAGTAAACAAAAAGTATTATATTAGATTCAGGTGTGCTGCATAGTGATTCAACAATTCTATACATTACTCAGTGCTATCATGGTAAGTGTACTCTTAATCCCCATCACCTGTTTCACGACCCCATATCCACCTCTCCTCTGATAACCATCAATTTGTTTCCTGTAGTTAAGAGTCTGTTTTGGGGGGCGCCTGGGTGACTCTGTGGGTTAAGCCTCTGCCTTCCGCTCGGGTCATGATCTCAGGGTCCTGGGATCGAGCCCCGCATCAGGCTCTTTGCTCGGCAGGGAGCCTGCTTCCCCGCCCCCCCACCCCTCTGCTTGCCTCTCTGCCTACTTGTGAGCTCTCTCTGTGTCAAATCAATAAATAAAAAACCTTAAAAAGACAATTATTTAAAAAAAAGTCTGTTTTTGGTTTGTCTCTTTTTTCCTTTGTTCATTTGTTTTTTAAATTCCACATATGAGTGAAATTGTATGGTATTTGTCTTTCTCTGACTTATTTTGCTTAGCATTATACTCTCTAGATACATCCATGTTGTTGCAAAAAGCAAGATTTCACTCATTTTTATGACTAATATTCCACTGTGTGTGTGTGTTTATCTTCATCTGTTCATTATCAGTGAACGCTTGGGCTGCTTCCATAATTTGGCTATTGTCAAAATGCTGTAATAACCACAGGGGTGCATGTATCTTTTCAAATTAGTATTTTTTTGGTAAATACCCAGTAGTAGAATTACTAAATCATGCTAATTCTATTTTTAATATTTTGAGGAACCTCCATACTGCTTTCCACAGCAGCTGTACCAGTTTTCATCCCCAAAAATAGTACTCAAAGATTTGGTTTTCTACACATGCTCAACAACACTTGTTGTTTCTTGTGTTTTTGATTTTAGCTGTTTTGACAGGTCTGAAGTGATATCTCATTGTGGTTTTGATTTGCATTTCCCTGATGATGAGTGATATTGAGAGTCTTTTCATGTGATCATTGACCAGCTGTATAACTTTTTTGGTTAAATATCTGTTCATGGGTTCTGCACATTTTTCAATTGAATTATTATTATTATTTTTGTGTGTGTGTTGAGTTGTAGAAGTTCTTTGTATATTTTGGATACTAACCCTTTATTGGATATGTCATTTGAAAATATCTTCTCCTATTCAATGGATTGTCTCTTAGTTTTGTTGATTTTCTTTTCTGTGTAGAGACTTTTATTTTGGTATAGTCCCAATCGTTTATTTTTGCTCTTGTTTCCCTTACCTCAGGAGACATATTGAGAAAGTTTTGCTATTGTCAGCGTCAGAAATTGTGGTCTGTGTTCTCTTCTAGGATTTTTATGGTTTCAGGTCTCCCATTTAGACCTTTAATCCGTTTCAAATTTATTTTTCTGTATGGTGTAAGAAAGTGACCCATTTTCATTCCTTTGCATGTAGCTGTCCCATTTCCCCAACAGCATTTGTTGAAGAGACTATTTCCTATTACATAATCATTCCTCCTTTGTTGAATTGACCATATAATTGACACATAATTAATAATAATAGTTAATTGACCATATAATTGTGGGTTTATTTCTCGATTTTGTATTCTATTGATAATATGTGTCAATTTTTGTGCTAGTATCACACTGTTTTGATTATCACAGTTTTGTAGTAGTATATCTTGAAATGTGGGATTGTGAGCCTCCATTTTTGCTTTACTTTTTTAGGATTGCTTTTATTTATTTATTTATTTATTTTTGGCTATTCAGGTTCTTTAGTAGTTCCATACAAATTTTAGAATTGTTTATTCTAGTTCTATGAAAAATGCTGTTGATATTTTGATAGGGATTACATTAAATCTATATATTTATATATAAATCTAAAATATTGGGTAATATGGACATTTTAACAATACTATTTCTTGCAGTCCATGAGAATGGAATATCTTTCCATTTGTTTGTGTTATCTTCAATTTCTTTCATAAATGTTTTGTAGTTTTCAGTCTTTACTTGATTAAATTTACTCCTAGATACTTTATTATTTTTGATGCAATTATAAATGGGGTTACTTTCTTGACTTCTCTTTCTGCTATATCTTTATTAGTGCATAGGAATGTAATGGATTTTTGTTTCTTGATTTTGTATCCAGTGACCACACTGAATTCATTTACCAGTTCCAGTAGTTTTTGGTGGTATCTTTAGATTTTCTGTATGTAGTATCATGTCATCTGCAAACAGTGAAAGTTTTATTTTTTCCTTACCAATTTGGATGCCTTTTATTTGTTTTTGTTGTCTAATTGCTATGGCTAGGACTTCCCAGTACAATGTTGAATAAAAGCAGTGAGAGTGGGCATCCTTATCTTGTTCCTGATCTTAGAGGAAAAGTTCTCAGTTTTTCCCCATTAAGTATGATGTTAGCTGTGGATTTTCCATATATGGTCTTTATTATGCTGAGGCATGTTCCCTCTAAACCTACTTTGTTGAGGGTTTTTTTTTTTTTTCATGAATGGATATGGTGCTTTGTCAGATGCTTTTTCTGTGTCTTTTGAAATGGTCATATGGTTTTTATCCTTTCTCTTTTTGGTGTGATATATCACATTGGTTGATTTGTAAATATTGAACCACCCTTGCATCCCAGAAATAAGTCCCAATTGATTGTGGTGAATGCTTCTTTAAATGTATTCTTAGAAAAAAAATGTATTCTTAGATTCAGTTTGCTAATACTTTGTTAAAGATTTTTTGTGTCTATATTCATCAGAGATATAAGCCTGTAGCTCTACTTTTTTAGGGATATCTTTATCTGGTTTTGGTATCAGGGTAATGCTGGCTTCATAGAGTAAATTTGGAAGTTTTCTTTCCTCTTCTATTTTTTGGAAATGTTTGAGAAGAATAAGTATTAACTCTTCTTTAAATGTTTGGTTGAATTCATCTGTGAAACCATCTGGTCCTGGAGTTCTCTTTGTTGAGAGTTTTTGATTACTGATTTAATCCATTGCTTGTATCCAATCTGTTCAAATTTTCTAATTCTTTCTGATTGAATTTTGGGATGTTATATTTCTAGGAATTTATCTATTTCTTCTAGTTGTGTAACTTGTTGACATATAGTTTTTCATAACATTCTCTTACAATCCATTGTATTTCTGTGATGTTGGCTGTAATTTCTGCTCTTTCTCATTTTGATATTTTTTTCCTCTCTCTGTTTTTTTAAATGAGTCTTGCTAAAAGTTTGTCAACTTTGTTAATCTTTTTTTAAAAAGCCAGATCTTATTTTCATTGATCTGTTTTTATTTATTTTTTTGGTTTCTATTTCATTTATTTCTGTTTTAATCTTTATTACTTCCTTCTCTTAGTTTGGGGTTTTGTTTGTTCTTCTTTCTCTAGCTCCTTGAGGTGTAAGGTGAGGTTATTTGAGATTTTTCTTGCTTCTTAAGGTAGGTCTGTAATGCTTTAAATTTTCCTCTTACAGTAGTTTTTACTACATCCCCAAGATTTTGGACTGTTGTGTTTTCATTTTCATTTGTCTTCATGTATTTGATTACCTATTTGATTTCTTTGTTGTCATACTTATTGTTTAGTAGCATATTATTTACACTCCATGAATTTGTGTTCTTTCCAGATTTTTTTTTCTTGTGGTTGATTTCTAGTTTCATAGAGTTGTGGTTGGAAATGACACACTGTATGATTTTGGTCTTTTTTAATTTGTTGAAACTTGCTTTGTGTCCTAATATGTGATTTGTTCTGGGGAATGTTCCATTTGCACTTGAAAAGAATGTGTATTCTGCTGTTTTAGGATGGAATGTTCTGAATATATCTGTTAGTTCAGTTTGGTCCAGTGTATCCTTCAAAGCCACTATTACATTGCTGATTTACTGTTTGGATGATGTATCCATTGATGTAAGTTGGGTGTTGAAAACTTTTCTTAGTATTGTATTACTATTGATTACTTCCTTTATGTTTGTTATTAGCTGCTTTATATATTTGGGTGCTCTCATGTTGAGTGCATAAATATTTACAATTGTTATGTCTTCTTGTTGAATTATTCCCTTGATGATTATATAGTAACCTTCTTTGTCTCTTGTTACAGTCTTTGTTTTAAAATCATTTTGTCTGATATAGGTATTGCTATTCTGGCTTTCTTTGTGCTTTCATTTGCATGATAAATGCTTTCCTTTCCCTTCATTCTCAGTCTGCATGTGTCTCTAGTTCTGATATGAGTCTCTTATAGGCAGCATATAGATGGTCTTGCTTTTTAATCCATTTCTTCACCCTATGTCTTTTTTATGTTTTCTCTATCTTTATTAAGGGTTTCACTGAGATCCTTCAGTCTTTTTTCAAGTCCTGTGTCTTTATGACTATTACTTTAAGTGTTCTATCTGTCAGAGACCCCGAATTGCTAAGGAAATGTTGAAAAAGAAAAACAAAACTGGGGGTATCACATTGCCTGATTTCAAGCTTTACTACTAAGCTGTGATCACCAAGGCAGCATGGTACTGGCATGAAAAAAGACATATAGGCCAGTGGAACAGAGTAGAGAGCCCAGATATGGACCTGAAACTTTATGGTCAAATAATCTTTGACAAAGCAGGAAAAAATATCAGTGGAAAAAAGAGAGTCTCTTCAATAAATGGTGCTGGGAAAATTGGACAGCTATGTATAGAAGAATGAAACTTGAGCATTTTCTTATACCATACACAAAGATAAACTTGAAATGGATAAAAGACCTCAACATGAAGCAGGAATCTGTCAAAATCCTAGAGGAGAACATGGGCAGTAACCTCTTCGACGTCAGCTGCAGCAACTTCTTTCAAGATATGTTTCCAAAGGCAAAGAAACAAAAGTGAAAATGAACCTTTGGGACTTACTTCATCAAGATCAAAAGCTTCTGCACAGCAAAAGAAACAATCAACAAAACAAAGAGGCAAACCCATGGAATGGGAGAAGATATTTGCAAATGGCACTACAGACAAAGGGCTGATATCCAAGATCTATAAAGAACTCCTCAAACTCAACACACACAAAACAGATAATCACGTCAAAAAATGGGCAGAAGACATGAACAGACACTTCTCCAAAGAAGACGTACAAATGGCTATCAGACACCTGAAAAAATGTTCATCATCATTATCCATCAGGGATATTAAAATCAAAACCACATTGAGATACCACCTTACACCAATTAGAATGGCCAAAATCAACAAGACAGTGTGTTGGAGAGGATGTGGAGAAAGGGGAACCCTCTTATACTGTTGGTGGGAATGCCAGTTGGTGCAGCCACTTTGGAAAACAGTGTGGCGATTCCTTAAGAAATTAAAAATAGAGCTACCTTATGACCCTGCAATTGCACTACTGGGTATTTACCAAGAAGATACAGATTTAGTGAAAAGAAGGACCATCTGTACCCCAGTGTTCATAGCAGCAATGGCCACAGTCGCCAAACTGTGGAAGGAGCCAAGATGCCCTTCAACAGATGAATGGATAAAGAAGATACGTTTCATATATACAATAGAGTATTATGCCTCCACCAGAAAGGATGAGTACAACTTTTGTATCAACGTGGATGGGACTGAGGAGATTATGCTGAGTGAAATAAGTCAAGCAGAGAGAGTCAATTATTTTATGGTTTCAGTTACATGTGGATCATAAGGAATAACACAGAGAACATTGGGAGATGGAGAAGAGAAGTGAGTTGGGGGAAATCAGAGAGGGAGACAAGCCATGAGAGACTGTGGACTCTGAGAAACTGAGGGTTTTGGAGGGGGGAAGGTTGGGAGGTTGGGTGAGCCTGGTGATGGTTATTATGGAGGCACATATTGATTGCATGGAGTCCTGGTGAGGTGCATAAACAATGAATTTTGGAACACTGAAAAAATAAAATAAAAAATATTTTCTATTTGTCATGTTACTTATCTATGTTTCGTTTAGCTCTCTTAATGTGATTTTGTCCTGTTCTTTCATCTGGGACATACTCCTCTGTCTCCTTATTTTGTCTAACTGTGTCTGTTTCTATGTATTAAGAAAGTCACTGATGTCTCCTGCTTTTGAAAGTAGTGGCCTTATGAAGAAAAGGTTCTGCATTGTCCTGTAGTTTTGGATTGGCTCTGGCCAAGGGCATATTGGAAGGAGCAGGTCTGCATAAGAATGTGGGGACTGTGCTTGAGGTATTAGCAAGGCTTGTGCTGTTCTGATGTGGAAGGGGACCTGAAGTCACTTTAGAAAACTCCTCCTGAAGGGCTGGAGGGAGTAAGTCCCTAAGACAGTGCAGAGACATCACCTGTGGTATAAGCAAATTTTAGAGTTCTGTTGTGGGAGTAGACCTAGAGCTGAGGTCTGGTTTAAGGGGGTGTGTCTACAGGAGAATGCAGGGGGCAGGGTGTGTTATTAGCAAGTTAGGTGAAGAGTGTTGTCACTGTGCTGGTTCTTGCAGATATTTGTGTGTCTAGGCTATGGGACAGGGGAGGGAAATGGCACTTGCCTACTCCTTTGTTCCTGGAGAAGTTTCCTAAAGATCCCTGCCCCTCTAGAACACCTCTGTGATTGGTAAATAAATCTTCTTCATTACCCTGGGCATTTTTCAAACTACTGCTTCTGTGTTGTTTTTCCATGGGGCTGTTTGTTGTGTTGTCTCTTTAAACTTAGGGACTCAGTTTCCTGTCACCCTCTAGGCTCTTCCACAGTTGAGCCCACTGATTTTTAAAGTTCCAGGTACTAAGCCCCCTGATTATACAAAATCTCAAAATTCAGCCCCTCTGATTTTCTAAGTCACATGTTACAGGGATTTGTCTTCCTGGTGTGGGTTCCTCATGCTTGGGGTGCTTGATGTGAGAGTTTGTTTCTCTCTATTCTTGGGCGCCAGGGCATCCCTTCCTCCCAAGGACAGTCCAGATTTTTTTTTTTTTTAAGCTCCTGCCTGGGCTCTGTCCTTCCTACTATCTTTGATGTGGCCTCTTCTCAACATTTAGCTGTTCAGCATCTATTCTGCCACTCTTTAAGTCTTTTTCTGGATTATGTGGGTATTATCTAGTTGTATCTGTGGAATGAGGAGAACTTAGTATCTTCCTACTCTGCCATCTTTTCCAGAAATTGGCATACATGTGATTTTTAAGGAAGTGAGACTTTAGTTTTTTTTTTTAATTTATTTTTTATTTTCAGCATAACAATATTCATTATTTTTGCACCACACCCAGTGCTCCATGCAATCCGTGCCCTCTATAATACCCACCACCTGGTACCCCGACCTCCCACCCTCCGCCCCTTCAAAACCCTCAGATTGTTTTTCAGAGTCCATAGTCTCTCATGGTTCACCTCCCCTTCCAATTTCCCCCAACTCCCTTCTCCTCTTTTTTTAAACCCTAGTATCTCATTTTAAAGTGGGGAATGATAATATCTGCCTTGACCACTCCATAGCATTGCTGTATAGATTCCACTGAGAAAGTTATCTATATATATTTAAGATTATTTATTTGTTTATTTGACAGAGATCACAAGTAGGCAGAGAGGCAGGCGAGAGAGAGAGAGAGAGAGAGAAGCGGGCTCCTTGCTGAGCAGAGAGCCTGATGCAGGGCTTGACCCCAGGACCCTGGGATCACGACCTAAGCTGAAGGCAGAGGCTTTAACCCACTGAGCCACCCAGGCGCCCCAGAAATTTGCTATTATAGGTGTAGTAGTTTGGTTTGTGAAATTATTTAATATTTTGATTTGACATTTGCTTAACCTAAGATCACATACAAATATAATATTACTTTAAACACAAATTATCTAGAATCTTGATAATTATGATGGAAGTTAAAAGATTCTAGATTCCTCCTCCCATGTTTTAGTTAGGTGTTTGTCATAATATCAGACTAATTCATGCCTTCTTTTCATATTGCACTCTCTGTCTTGTGTTTACTATCCAGTATATAAAAGTTATAGGATATATAAAAGCTTCCCAGTGTTAGATCTAGAAGATAGTAGGAATAACAGAGTAACATTTAGGATACATTATTGATATGAAGGTGAAAGTTTTTGCTGTTTATATTTAAGAAATACATTGAGCACCTCCTATGCTAGACACTATGCTATATACTGGGATGATAATGGTGAACAAAACAGACACTCTTGCCTCCATAAAGTATAGAATCTACTTCTATAAAGCAATTTAAAAACTCTTTGGAAATAGAACTCATTTTTTGCAAAAAACAAAACAAAACAACAATTAAACAAACCAAAACTGAAAACATAGAGTCTATTAGAAGAATAAATACTAAACACATATTTGCACAAATATCTGTATACATTTAAATTATATATATATGATATAGATATTATGTTATATCCAGTATACATATAGTGCATATATACTAGGAAGGAAATTTAAACAGTGCAATTAAATATTATAATGGAGGGGTGCATGGATGGCACAGTCGTTTTTTTTTTTTAATTAATTTTTTATTTTTTATAAACATATATTTTTATCCCCAGGGGTATAGGTCTGTGAATCACCAGGTTTACACACTTCACAGCACTCACCAAAGCACATACCCTCCCCAATGTCCATAATCCCACCCCCTTCTCCCAAACCCCCTCCCCCCAGCAACCCTCAGTTTGTTTTGTGAGATTAAGAGTCACTTATGGTTTGTCTCCCTCCCAATCCCATCTTGTTTCATTTATTCTTCTCCTACCCACTTAAGCCCCCATGTTGCATCACCACTTCTTCATATCAGGGATGATAGCTGTCTTTCTCTGCTTGACTTATTTCGCTAAGCATGATACGCTCTAGTTCCATCCATGTTGTCGCAAATGGCAAGATTTCATTTCTTTTGATGGCTGCATAGTATTCCATTGTGTATATATACCACATCTTCTTGATCCATTCATCTGTTGATGGACATCTAGGTTCTTTCCATAGTTTGGCTATTGTGGACATTGCTGCTATAAACATTCGGGTGCACGTGCCCCTTTGGATCACTACGTTTGTATCTTTAGGATAAATACCCAATAGTGCAATTGCTGGGTCATAGGGCAGTTCTATTTTCAACATTTTGAGGAACCTCCATGCTGTTTTCCAGAGTGGCTGCACCAGCTTGCATTCCCACCAACAGTGTAGGAGGGTTCCCCTTTCTCCGCATCCTCGCCAGCATCTGTCATTTCCTGACTTGTTGATTTTAGCCATTCTGACTGGTGTGAGGTGATATCTCATTGTGGTTTTGATTTGTATTTCCCTGATGCCGAGTGATATGGAGCACTTTTTCATGTGTCTGTTGGCCATCTGGATGTCGTCTTTGCAGAAATGTCTGTTCATGTCCTCTGCCCATTTCTTGATTGGATTATTTGTTCTTTGGGTGTTGAGTTTGCTAAGTTCTTTATAGATTCTGGACACTAGTCCTTTATCTGATATGTCGTTTGCAAATATCTTCTCCCATTCTGTCAGTTGTCTTTTGATTTTGTTAACTGTTTCCTTTGCTGTGCAAAAGCTTTTGATCTTGATGAAATCCCAATAGTTCATTTTTTCCCTTGCTTCCCTTGCCTTTTGCGTTGTTCCTAGGAAGATGTTGCTGCGGCAGAGGTCGAAGAGGTTGTTGCCTGTGTTCTCCTCAAGGATTTTGATGGATTCCTTTCTCACATTGAGGTCCTTCATCCATTTTGAGTCTATTTTTGTGTGTGGTGTAAGGAAATGGTCCAATTTCATATTTCTGCATGTGGCTGTCCAATTTTCCCAGCACCATTTATTGAAGAGGCTGTCTTTTTTCCATTGGACATTCTTTTCTGCTTTGTCGAAGATTAGTTGACCATAGAGTTGAGGGTCTATTTCTGGGCTCTCTATTCTGTTCCATTGATCTATGTGTCTGTTTTTGTGCCAGTACCATGCTGTCTTGATGATGACAGCTTTGTAATAGAGCTTGAAGTCCGGAATTGTGATGCCACCAACGTTGGCTTTCTTTTTCAATATCCCTTTGGCTATTCGAGGTCTTTTCTGGTTCCATATAAATTTTAGCATTATTTGTTCCATTTCTTTGAAAAAGATGGATGGTACTTTGATAGGAATTGCATTAAATGTGTAGATTGCTTTAGGTAGCAGAGACATTTTCATAATATTTATTCTTCCAATCCAGGAGCATGGAACATTTTTCCATTTCTTTGTGTCTTTCTTAATTTCTTTCATGAGTACTTTATAGTTTTCTGAGTATAGATTCTGTGTCTCTTTGGTTAGGTTTATTCCTAGGTATCTTATGGTTTTGGATGCAATTGTAAATGGGATTGACTCCTTAATTTCTCTTTCTTCTGTCTTGCTGTTGGTGTAGAGAAATGCAACTGATTTCTGTGCATTGATTTTATATCCTGACACTTTACTGAATTCCTGTATAAGTTCTAGCAATTTTGGAGTGGAGTCTTTTGGGTTTTCCACATATAGTATCATATCATCTGCGAAGAGTGATAATGTGACAAATCCTGAAGGCGCAGTCGGTTAAATGTTTGACTCTTGGTTTCAGCTCAGGTCATAATCTCTTATGTCATGAGATCGAGCCCCATGTTGGATTCCATGCTCAGTGGGGAGTCCGCTTAAAGTTTCTCTCCCCCTACTCCTCCCCCACCTTTTATCTCTCAAATAAATAAATAAATATTTTTTTAAAAAAACTGTAATGGAAAGAGATTTGGATTAGGGGACAGAGAGTACTGGAGGACTTCTATGAGAGAGTAGAATAAGTTGAGGCTTAAAGGGTCAGTAGATTAGCTGGGTGAAAAGGAGTGATACGAGCATTGCAGGCAGAGCTAAACTGCAAAAACCCCAAGGTAGCCAGGAGACCTGCAGCATGGAGAGCTGGTGATAGATGGTAGTCGCAAGTCTGGAGAAGTAAGCAGGACCAGGTGATTCAGAGCATTGTAGGCAAAATAAAGGACCCAAGGTGTTTTTCTAACAAAATTTTCCAGTTTTATTGAGACAAAATTGGAATATAACATTATTTAAGGTCTACAACATCATGGTTTGATACATGAACACATTACAAAATTACCATAATAAGGTTAGTTAACATATTCATAATTATCTTGTGTGTATGTGGTGAAAACATTTAAACTCTACTCTCTTAGCAACTTTTAAGTATATAATATAGCATTTTTAACTATAGTCACAATGTTATACATTAGTGACCTAGAACTTACTTGTCTTATGTCGGGAATTCTATATACTTTGACCAGCATCTCCCCATTTTCTCCATACCCCAGACCCTGGTAACCACCATCCTACTCTCTGTTTCTATGAGTTTGACTTTTTTAGATTCTGTGTGTAAATGAGATCATAAAATGTTTGTCTTTCTCTGTCTGACTTATTTCCTTAGTGTAATGTCCTGATGGACCATCCATGCTGTCACAGATGGCAGGACTTCCTTCCTTTTTTATGTTTGAGGAATATTCCATTGTATGTATATATAGCACTTTTTCTTTTTCCATTTATCTATTGATGAACACTTAGGTTGTTTCCATGTCTTGGCTATTGTGGATAACGCTGCGATGAACATGGGAATGCAGAAATCTCTTTGAAAAACTGATTTTATTTCTTTTGGAGATATGCCAAGAAGTGGATTTATGGTTCATATGATAGTTCCATTTTTCAGTCTTTAAAGAACCTTCTTGCTGTTTTCCATAGTGGCTGCACCAATTTACCTTCCCATCAGCAGTGCTCAAGGGTTCCCTTTTCTTCATATCCTCACTGACACTTGTTATTTCTTGTCTTTTTGATAGTAGCCACTCTAATAGGTGTAAGGTGATAGGTTATTGTGAGTTTAACTTAACTGCAATTGAGAAGCTATTGAATAGCTTTTGACAGGGGGTAAAATTTGCGTTTTTCAAAGATTGAGTTGATCTTAGAGGGTGAGGGTAGAGAAAAATGAAGGAATTCAAATGTATTTCGAAAGAAGTCTCTCTAAGACTGGTTGATGCATTGGATATTTAGGTATTGGAGGAGATGGTGGATCATGGAAAACTGAAGAATTTGGGCCTTAGAAATTGGTTGGATCAAGGAACTGTTTACTGGGTTGGAGACCATTGGAAGAGAAGCAATTTGAAAGGAAGATTTAGAAATATGAACTCAGGATATTATGTCTTTTTTTTATTTATTAACTATGACTTTATTATTATTTTCTAAATTTTAGATTTTCAGTAAAATTGAGGGGAAAGTACAGAAATTCTCATATAATTTCATTATAACACATAGAAAGACTTTTCCATTCTCAACATCCCCCACCAGAGGGATACATTTTTTGCAGTTGGTTCACCTACATTGACACATCATAATCACCAGTGCATACTTTACATTAGTGTTCACTCTTGGTGTTATACATGCTGTGGGTTTGGACAAATGTATAATGACATGTATCTATCATTAGCATACAAAGTATTTTTATTACCCTAAAAATCATCTGTATTCTACCTATTTATTCTTGTCCCTCATCTCCCACCAACTCTTAACAACCACTGATCTTTTTATAGTCTTCATAGTTTGCCTTAAGAATGTAATATAGTTGGAATCATATAGCGTATAGCTTTTTGTTTTTTTTTAACTTAGTAATGTGAATTTAGGATTCCTGTGTTTTTTCATGAATTGATGGCTCTTTTTATTTTATTTATCTTAATTTTTTTTTAAAGATTTGCTTATTTATTTTAGAGAGACTGTGTGTAGTGGGGAGAGGCAGAGGGAGAAAGAGTCTTAAACAGACTCCATACTGAGCATGGAGCCCAATGTGGGCCTCAATCTCACAATTTTGAGATCATTACAGAGTCGAAACTAAGAATTAGACACTTAAGCAACTATGCCACCTGGGCACCCCTTATTTCTTTTTAGCACCAAATAATATTCCATTGTCTGGATATATCACAGTTTGTTTATACATTCATCTACAGATGAATATCTTGGTTATCTCTAGGCTTTGACAATTATGACTAAAGCTGTTATAAAGGTATGTGTGCAGTTTTTTGTATAGGCATGTTTTCAACTTTTTTGGATAAATACCAAGGAGCATGACTGCTGGATTGTATGATAAAAGTATGTTTAATTTTCTAGGAAAGCACCAAACTGTCTTCCAAATTGGCTGTAATATTTTACATTCCCACTAGCAATGAATGAGAGTTTCTGTTGCTCCGCATGCTTGTCAGCATTTGATGTTGTCAGTGTTCTAGATTTTTATCATTCTATCAGGTGTGTTATGGTATCTCATTATTTTAATTTGCATTTCTCTGATGATATATAATGTAGAACATCACTTTATATGCTTATTTGCCATCTGTTTGTCTTCTTTGGAGAGGTGTCTTTTATAGTCTGACCAAATTTTTAATGTAGTTCATTTTCTTATTGTGGAATTTAAAGAGTTCTTTGTATATTTTGCATAACAGTCTTTTATGAGATAAGTATTTCACAAATATATTCTTCTAGTCTGTGGCTTGTCTTCTCATCATCTTGAAATTGTCATTTGCAGAGCAGAAGTTTTTACTTTTTTCTTTTTAAAAAGATTTTATTTATTTATTTGATAGAGCAAAAGAGCGCAAGCAGGGCAAGCAGTAGAAGGAGAGGGAGAAGCAGGCTCTCCGCAGAGCAGGGGAGCCTGATGTGGAACTGGATCCCAGGACATGATCCCTGGGATCATGATCTGAGCTGCAGGTAGATGCTTAACCATCTGAGCCACCCAGGTTCCCCAGAAGTTTTTACTTTCAATGAAATACGGTTTAACAGTTATTTATTCACAGATTTTACTTTTATATATCTAAAAAGTTTTACCACATCCAAGATCATTTAGGTTTTCTCGTATTTTAAGGAGTTTTGTAGTTTTGGATTTTACACTTAGGTCTGTGATCCTTTTTGATTTGTCAAGAATATAACATCTGTGTCTAGGTTATTATTTTTTTTTTTTCAATGTGGCTCTCTCACTATTTCAGCATCATTTGTTTAAAAGACTGTCTTTGCTCTGTTGTATTGCTTCTCTTCCTTTGTCAAAGGTCTGTTCATTGTATTTATGTTGATCTGTATCTGGGCTCTCCGTTCTGTTCCATTGATCTATTCATCTATTCTTTCATAAATTCCACATTGTTGTGATTACTGTAGATTTATAGTGAGTCTTAAAGTCAGATAGTGTCAGTCTTCTGTATTTGTTCTTCTCCTTCAATACTGTGTGGGCTATTTTGGGTCTTTTGCCTCACCATCGAAACTTTAGAGTCAGTTTGTCAATATTTACAAAATAATTTTCTGAGTGTTTGATTGGAATTGTATTGAATCTATAGATCAAGTTGGAAAGGACTGACATCTTGACAGAGTTGAGTCTTCCTATTTTGAGCAGAGAAGGATATCCTTTTTTTAATATTTAGAAATATATCTGGATTTTTTTAAGATTCAGCTTTCCATATATTTGAAACAGCTGCAGAATATATTTATTGAGAAGGGAATGAAATTTATGTTTATAATCCTCACATCTTGATTTTTAAAAACAAACTTGTCATTGATTGTGTTATATTTCTTAGTAGCTTTAATGCAGATCTTTAGGCGGATAGGAATATATTAGTCACCACACATTGATTCTGCTGAGCTGTGTGGAAAGAAGTGGGAAATCAGTAACACTTCATAATGAGAGAAAGTCTATTTGGTATTATATGACAGGATTATTGGTGAGATTTCTCAGATTATAGGATATAAAGGTTAATTAAAGTGAAAGTTTTTATTTACCTATTCAGAATATAAGGAAGATTATTAAGAGTTAATCATATTGGAATATATTTCAGTCAAAAGAATGGTTAAAGGCAGTTTAAGTGTTCAAACCTGCCAGTTTTTTTTTTTTTTTTTAAGGTCTCTCTTGAGTTTCACCAGAATCTCTCCATACTTGGCAGCATTAGGCAAATGGCAATGGGTTCCATTCATAAAAGCAACTATTCTTTATCCTTTAAAGGTCTGTGAGCCCTTTTACTTCCCAATAAAATGTTTACTTTGATGAAGAATGGTTTACTTTAATTCTTAGGCTTATAGATCAGTGCTTATTACATGGTAAGGATAAAATACATGTTCTTATATTTCACATAAAATTTCAAAAGATTTTTCTTGAGCAAAACCCATATTTGCAGTTGCAGACAAAGTGGTAGATTCAAAGGATATCTTAAGAATTATGGAAGCGATTATGTTGAATGAAATAAGTCAAGCAGAGAGAGTCAATTATCATACGGTTTTGCTTATTTGTGGAACATACAGAATCACACAGAGGACATGGGGAGACGGAGAGGAGAAGGGAGTTGGGGGAAGTTGGAGGGGGAGACGGACCATGAGTGACTATGGACTCTGAAAAACAATCTGAGGGTGTTTTTTTTTTTTTAAATTTTATTTATTTGACAGACAGAGATCACAAATAGGTAGAGAGGCAGGCAGAGAGAGAGAGGGGAGGAAGCAGGCTCCCTGCTGAGCAGAGAACCCGATGTGGGACTCGATCCCAGAACCCTGAGATCATGACCTGAACTGAAGGCAGAAGCTTAACCCACTGAACCACCCAGGCGCCCCAATCTGAGGGTTTTGAAGGGGCAGGGGGTGAGAGGTTGGGTGAGCCTGGTGGTGGTTATTATGGAGGGCACATATTGCCTGGAGCACTGGGTGTGGTGCATAAACAATGAATTCTGGACCACTGAAAAGAAATTTAAAAAAAATAAAAATTAAAAAAAAAAAGAATGTGTAACTTCAATTATTTAATTGATAATCTGTATCAAATGACATTGAAACACATTACTAGTCATACCCTGAAATGTCAGAATTGTGTACTAGTCAACAGAAATTCCCGTGTCAACATATTTTTGATCATTTAATATAGTCCAAGTTTCCCATGTATGGGTTATACATCAAAACACATTGTTCAAAAATATCAAGCTTAAGATCTACTCTTCATCTATTATTTATGTAACATAAAAGTTAAATCATTGTTAAAAATATTACATTAACTGGATATCCAGTTGAAAATGTCATACACATTTAAAATGTCTTAAAGTATTTAACATATGAAAATCCATCTGTGTAACTATTTATGTAAAAAAGCTTTTCCTAGTTTCTTGGCAATGTTGAGCTTCAGTTTCTATGTCAGAGCTTAATAATCACAAAATTTGGTGCATATAGTCAATAAATTTTTTATGAAGAATACAGAGTGCTCCTTGATCAAGTAATTATTTTTGAAAACCTCTTTTGGAAATTTCAGATTTCTGAAAGGCCATTTAAGAAATAATAAAGTTAGAAAAGAGGGGAAGAGAGTGTAGTTATATGATATAAGCCAAGATAAAAGATAATTTTGCAGTTAACCAGTTGCCAAATTGATCAGTTAACCAGTAACCAAATTGAGAGCAATTAATCAATAACAAAACTGAGAGTAAGCAGAGGTGACTGTACTCAGAAATGATAGATAATATTTATTTATTATTATTACCTGTATGTATTAGTTTCTTGGGGTTACTATAGCAGAGCACCAGAAGCCCAAATCTCTTAAAACTACAGAAATTTATTCTTTCACAGTTTTGGAGGCCAGAAGTACTAAATCAGGGTGTTGATAGAGTTGGTTCCTTCCTAAAGACTCTAGGGGAGGATCTTTCTTTTCCTCTTCCAGCTTCTGATTGATTCAGGTGTTCCTTGGCTCGTGTCAATGAAATTGAGATCTCTTCCTCTGTATATGGTTTCTCCCTTGTTTCTCTGTCTGCCTGTGTCATCTTTTAAAAAAGATTTTATTTATTTAGTTGACATAGGGAGAGAGCGAGCGAGTGAGCGCACAAGCGCACAAGTAGTGGGAGCAGCAGAGTGAGAGGGAGAAACAAGCTTCTCTGCTGAGCAGGGAGCCTCATACGGACCCCAAGATCATAACCTGAGCTGAAGCAGATGCATAACTGACTTAGCCATCCAGGTGCCCCTCTATGTCATCTTTTCTTATAGAATACTTGCCATTGAATTTAGAGTCTACCTTGCTAATCTAAAAAGATCTTATCTTGAGATCCTTAATTATAGTTGGAAAGACCACTTTAAAAAAAAATAAGGTTACATTCACATATGCTGAGGCTTCAGACTTGGAAATTCCTTTTGGGGGCCAAACTTAACCCACTTCAGTTAATTAAGAGCATTGTGTTAATATTCTGGTTTTGATGGTTGTACTATGATTGTCTAAGATGCTCATAGGATGGGTGTATTATTTTTACAACTTTTCAGCAAGTCTAAAATTATTTCAAAATGAAAAGTAAAAAAGAGGAAGAAAGAGAAAGAAAGCCAGCTCTTTGAACTTCATTTCAGACTTGCTGAATCCAAATCTCTAGGGGAGGGGATAGGCAAATTTAGTATTTATCAGTACTTCAAATATCTCTATGTAGAATCAGAAATTATATATATATCTATATGTAGATAAATTATATAGATATGTATTCTTTTTTTAGAGAAAAGAAATATGGCATAAAAGAAGTTTCTTTCTTTCTTTCTTTTTTTTTTTTTTTTTTTGTCCAACATTGGTTATAGGAGAATTATAGGTCACAACTAAGTATATGGCTTTTACAGATAAGAGTGAATGATGTCCCACCAGTTTGTGTGGGCCCTGGATTTCAAGAGGTTGGTTAAGACTAAAATGTCAGTGCTGTAACGTATTTGAGTTTGGCTCCTTGTAGATTTTTATTATTTTGGCAGTGCTGGAATTTACTTCATAATCTCTTATACAGTGAATTAAGTTTACTTTTTTAATGTCCTGACTATAGACTGATAGCTTTTGAGGTAAAGTTTCAACCATTACAGAGAGGTTAATACTACTTTAGTCCACTTCCCAAATGATAAGTTTTTCCTGCTTAAATGCTTTGCATTGCCACCTACCTGGTACTTAAGAGTTCTTTCAATAACGTGAAAGAACTGTATTTGCAATGACTGCTCTGCAAAGTTACTATTGGAAAATGAAAGAAAATGAAAGAATTTAAAATTCAACCAGCTGTTTTGTTCATCTGACACCAACATAGTAGGTTAACTGAATTTTTTCATTTGAATAACTGAATTTCTTTAGGTTGTTTTTTGTTTGTTTCTGACAATTGGCTGATAGTTCTGATATATACAAGTTAAGATTTAGCCTACTGCAAAGGTATGCACCTAAGTCCATTGCCTCTTTACAGTGGCTTTAGGAAAACCTTGTCCAGAAGAACATGTAGCACATGTTCATGGTCACTTAGTGAAGCCTTCCCAAATCTGGGAGGAGCCTCTGCATCTGTATGGACTGATGTGGGAAAATTAACCAGAGAAAGTACATGAATATTAATATGCTTCCAGTACCACATCAAGGGATAAAGTGAAAGGAAAGAATAAAGGAATTTTGCCTATGTAGGAATGTGCAGATGCATTTTCTTCTTGGAGCATGAATTCAGTTCATAGCTCATCTTGTAAGTGAGGAGAATATGTGAAGTTAGAAGAGTAAAGATGAAAGGAGGTTGGTATAAAGGAGACGGAGTAGAGAATTGAGAGTGAAAGAAAGCAGGGAGGAGATGAGCCTTTTGAGGTGGCCTGAGTAGTCTTGCTGTGAAATAAACTCAAGAACTTCAGTTTAAATCAGTATATACCTTCACTATATACCTTAGTATATATCAGTATATACTTTAAATCAGTATATACCTTCAGTGTAAATCTTTGAACCCTGTTTTTAAATTACAGCCATAGGCTCATTACTTACCTATATATTTGATCTAGTTCATCACTCCTAATATCACAGCTTGATGTGTTAGTTGTTTTGAATTGCCAGATAACAAAGTTCAGTCCTTGAAGAAAATCAGAAGGGTATGTAATTCTTCTTCTGGAACTTAAATTCTAATCATGAATTATGCAATCCAGCACAGATTATAGATAACAGTATTTTACTCATGCATAATACCCTGATGTTGAACACTTCTTCCCTCACTGTTTACAAGCCTAGAGTTGATGGCCGTCAAAGTCTTTTTTCTACAACACATAGCCTAGAATACTATTGGCAGGATTTATGGGGTTATGGGATATCTATTTGAAAACTTAATTATTTAGTGCCCATTATAAAGTGATAAAGTATACTAATGATTGAAATTATGTTAACATGTTAACATTTTGGCTATGAATGTTGGCATCTATAAAAATGATAACTTTCATATTTTGAATCACCTCACATTAAATGTAATTTTTCAATTTGCCCACTCCTATAACACCTCTCCTCTCTTCTCTACGTGTGTCAGTAACTTGGACATAGTAGGTGCTTAACAAATAAATGCTTACTTAAAAAACTAATAACGGAGAAAACTTTTAAAAACTTTTACCTACTACAGATACACAAGGCATGTTTTTAGGGGAAAAGCAAACAGTTTTCTTTTAGGTATTCATTGAAATATAAATTTATTACATTACATATATTCCTGGGAAATCCATGATAGTGGGACATGGGCCTTGAGCTTATAGTCAGGTTAGGGATAGACATAATTGCAGGGTTATCACCAACTATGATCTCCTTTATAGGGCTCTAGTTTGTGCAGTAAAGGCATTTTTCCCACTCATTAGGATAAATGTGGATATCCCCCATCACTGAGTGTTGAGGACCTCTCTTTCCCCTATGGCTTTATGGATTTCCTGAAGTGTGGGGAGGTTTGATAGAGCCAAGTAATATCTGCTGCTCTGGGCTGTATTGGCAGTTGAGAATGAGTACACTCAGAGGAGAGGTGAGGGAAGGAGGGTAGGGAAAAGGGGCATCCTCTTTCGAACAGAAGAGGGATAAGATGGCATAGACCATGGATGCAGAGGATGGGAGGCTCTCCATGAAGATGAAAGCTGAATTGTCTATGGGCAAGGACTCACTTTCAACATGACTTCCCTTGGTTCTCAGGCCTCAGGAATTCTGTCATTTACCATCTCCTTCCCTGCACTCGCTTCCCTTTTTCCTTAGTCCTCTTGAGACCCCTGTTTCCCTCTGTATTCTGCATAAAGTTTCCTCCATTCTCTTCTCTCATAATAGAACTTACTGGAAGGAAATTTCCTAATGTTTCTGGAGGCCAGAAGTAAAATCTTCTAATGCCCCCAGATAGTGAAGGGATATATTTCCTTTCTTCTACTATTGCAGCAAAAGAGGGGAAGAAAATAATGTTCCATTTACATATTAAAACAAGTTAACATGTTAATATTTACACCCACATCAATAGCCTCATGAGCTTCAATAGAGGCATATAGAAAGTCTAGAAGAACAAAGAGGAGGGAAAAGGAGGTGAGTGCAGTTTTCTCTGAGGAAATGTTGTTGGAACTGGGCCTTGGAAGATGTGTGGGATATCTGAGGGAGAATTTCAGGTGGGAAAAAGGAGTGCATGGAGCCACAGAGGAAAAAAATTGGGGGCAGACTGGGGTTTATTTGTTAGGGGAATGGTGGACACTAAGGCAGGGAAGTGAGGAGGGAACCAGACTGTGATCAGCTGTGTAAGATATGCTAAAGAGTTAGGTCTTGACCTTCCCTGCAATGGGAAACTATTACCTGAAATTCACAAAGGCACCTCTTCTTACCCTCCCTCTAAATCAGTCTAGATGTTAATAGCATTCCTCAGCCTCACAATAAATATGGGGTTGTCCTGCCAACTTGATCTCACCCTGAGAAGCTAGTGAGCAGCTGTCATCCAGTAAATGAACCACATGTTTAGCAGGAAAGGCTCTGCCTCCTCTCATTCTTCCCATCCTATCTAGTTAATCAATACTTGTATATCAACAGAGAGCTGAAAAAAAGAAAGGAAGATAAATTATAGTTGTTGGGGAAGACAGAGTCTTCAGATTCATGGAGGCCTTCTAGGGAAAAGGAAGGTCTAATCGGCATTTCTTATCTTCCTGGCTTAGACTCAGGTGATGAATGAAAATGGATTGATGGACAACAAGTGACAAAGCCTAATGCTCCCAGAGTGATGAACCCCTTCTATGTTTGTTCACTCACTTTCCTGAAAAATGAGGAGTTGCCTTCACTTTTTCCTTTGTTTTCTTCTTGTTGTCTGTCAAATAATAAATCATAAAAGTGAAGTAAGTAGTTATCATTGTTCATGCCATGGTGATCAAAAGAGTAAGTTTAAATCCAAAAGGAATGTTAAGATTTAAGTAATCCATTTAGAAGTAAAGCCAAAAAGATTAAAATTTACCAGGAAAGACATATAAACCTTCAAGTTTTCCTCTTTTTTTTGGATATCACCTGGGGGCATATTAATCCTTTCAGGTCTCCACTTTATCTACACAATTTTTGTCTTGAAACTGTCCTGGAGCCTTGCAGTGCTGACCTGGTATATTTACTGTGGTGAAACTTCCGTAAATCTCTTCTGATGGTAGGTACAGCCAGCAATAGCCTGGGTGAATTATGTATGTTGAGAGTGAAAATTAACTGCTCACTTGAAGGGCACAAATGTTGGAAGTTACCTGAGGGTATTTTGAAAATGGCAAGTGTCTGTAACTGATTTCAAAAAGGACATCTCATCTAATTAAAAGCAATAGGCATTACATTAAAGTTGCAAATCATATGCTTGGAGTGCATTTAGAATTCAGCTTGAAATTTCATTTACCTGGACATTTGAATCAGGGTGAGGTGAGAGATGCCTCTGGACTCTGTTTTTAAGGGCAGAAATTCATCCACTCCCATTGTATTAACTTCTAAACCTCTCCCCAGCCTACCCTCACCTGCTGATATTTTTTTCTCAGTGATTAGAAGGCTGATGCTATCACCCTTAGGATGCAGAAAAGTAATTGGCTAATTGTCATCAGTGATGGTGGTGGATGTGAAGTCTAGGGGTAAAGAAAGAGATATTGCTGTTTCTTTTTTTCTTTTACTTCCCTTCCTTTCTTTTCCTTCTTTTTTTTCTGCCTTCCTCCACTTCAGGAATAACATTTATCAAACTGAGTAAATGGAGGCCTGATTTGTAATTCTTGTAAATTAATGATGGTTTTGGGTTTGGGAAGTCAAGGTTCATAGACTACATGGATTTCTTCCTGAACAGGATAGGAAGGTACTATACCTAGAGTCCTAGCATCTTAAAATCTGGCATGCCTGGACTCATACTTGAGACTGAGATTTGGATTCAGTAATTTTGAGTGGGAGAGCCCAGAAGCCTGATTTTTAAATATTCCAGGTGAATTTTAAAAAAGAAATGTTATTTATTTAAGAGAATTTTAAGGAGAGAGAATTTATCTACAAAAATGGATAGAATTGAGGAATGAGCCTCTCTGTATCCATCATCTGATTCCACCAATTATCAATATTTTTCATTTCATCCAGGTCTCTGTAAAAGTTTTTCCCCTATATATATTTTTAAAGATTTTATTTATTTATTTGACAGAGAGAGAGAGAGAGAGATCACAAGAAGGCAGAGAGGCAGGCGGCGGGGGGGGAGCAGGCTCCCTACTGAGCAGAGAGCCTGATTCGGAGCTTGATCCCAAGACCCTGAGATCACGACCTGAGCCAGAGGTAGAGGCTTAACCCTCTGAGCCATTGAGGCACCCCTCTCCAATATATTTAAAGTAAATTCAACCATCAGGTTATTTCATGAGTAAATATTTAAGTATGCATCTCCAATAACTTAAAAAAATTTTTTATTTATTTATTTATTTTCAGTGTGACAGAATTCATTGTTTATGCACCACACCCAGTGCTCCATGCAATCCGTGCCCTCCATAATACCCACCACCAGGCTCCCCCAACCTCCCACCCCCTGCCCCTTCAAAACCCTCAGATTGTTTTTCAGAGTCCATGGTCTCTTATGGTTCATCTCCCCTTCCAATTTCCCTCAACTCCCTTCTCTCCATCTCCCCTTGTCCTCCGTCTTATTTGTTATGCTCCACAAATAAGTGAAACCATAGGATAATTGGTTCTCTCTGCTTGACTTATTTCACTCAACATAATCTCTTCCAGTCCCGTCCATGTTGCTACAAAAGTTGGGTATTCATCCTTTCTGATGGAGGCATAATACTCCGTAGTGTATATGGACCACATCTTCCTTATCCATTTGTCCATTGAAGGGCATCTTGGTTCTTTCCACAGTTTGGCGACCATGGCCATTGCTGCTATAAACATCCAATAACTTTTTGTTTTTGCATACCACTATGGCATGTCACACCCAACAAAATTAATAATTCTATATATCAATTAATATTCAATTCATTTTCAAATTTCCCTGATTATATAAAAAATGCCTTTCTATGATTTTTTTGTTTAAATCTATCCAGACAAAGGTCATACACTGCAGTTGGATGCTCTTTGTCATAAATCTCTTTATTTTGTACTGGTTCCCATTTTTTTTAATATAGTGATTTTTAGAAAGACCAGATTTTCTCTTTCTTTCTTCTTTCCTCTCTTCCTTCCTCTCTTCCCCTCTTCCTCTTGCCCTCCCTTCCTCCCTCCCTCCCTCTCTTCCTTTTTTCCTTCCTTCCTTTCTTCCCAAAGAGAAAGCATGAGAGGGGAAAGGGTCAGATGGAGAAGCGGACTTTCCGCTGAGCAGGGAGCCTGATGTGCCTCATCGTGGGACTCTGATCCTGGGACTCCAGGGTCATGACCTGAGCTGAGGACAGATGCTTAACCACCTGAGCCACCCAGGCACCCTCTAACTTGAATATACATATGAATCACATCATACAAATCAGCTTTAGAGTATTTTCGTGACCTCAAACAGAAACTCTGTACACTTTAGTTATTATCCCCTTTATCTGCCTGTCTTTTCCTCAGAGCAAGTAACCACTAAACTACTTTCTGTCTCTCTAGATTTTCTTTGTGTTAGATATTTCATATGACTGAAATTATATAATATGTGGTCTTTTGTGTTGGCTTCTTTCACTTAGCATATAGTTTTCAGGGTTTATCTGTGTTATAGCATGTTATCAATACTTCATTTTTATGGCTGCCTAGTGTTCCAGATAGTATACATTTGGACAATGCATTTTGTTTTTCTATTCATCATCAGTTGATGGATATTTGGGTTGTTTTCATCTTCTGGCTATTATGAGTAACATTCCTAAAAACATTTCTTGTGCAACTTTATGTGTAATATATGTTTCCATTTATCTTAGATATATACCTAAGGATAGAGTTGCTGGTAACTCATATGGTAACTCTATGTTTAATCATTTGAGGAATTGCCATACTATTTTCTAAAATGGCTGCACTGTTTTTTCATTCCCACCAGCAGTATATGAAGATTCTGATTTCTGTACATCTTTGCCAAAACTTAATTTCCAGTAAATTATTTTTTATTGTAGCCTTCTAAGTGGATGTGTAATGGTCTCTCATTGTGATTTTCTCTCTCTCTTTTTTTCTTTTTCTAAAAACACTGTTTGGGGTGCCTGGGTGGCTCAGTGGGTTAAAGCCTCTGCCTTTGGCTTGGGTCATAATCCTGGAATTGAGCCCTGCATCAGGCTTTCTGCTCAGTGGGGAGCCTGCTTCTTCCTCTCTCTCTCTCTCTCTCTCTCTCTGTCTGCCTCTATGCCTACTTGGGTCTTCTGTCTGTCAAATATATAGAATCTTAAAAAAAAATAAAAACACTGTTATTTATTATTGAAGTATCATTGATGTACTGCATTAGTTTCATGTGTACAACATATTGATTTGACAGTTCTATATATTACTCCTTGCTCACCGTAAGTATAGTCATCATCTGTTCTGATGTAACATTATTATGATATTGATATCATGATATCATTATTATGATATTATTGATATGATATTCCCTATGCTGCTTTTCATCTCTCTCATTTACTAATTTTAAGACAGGAAGTTCATACTTAATCTCCTTTATCTATTTCACCCATCTTCCCACCCACTTCTTCCCTGGCAATCATTGGTTTGTTCTCTGTATTTACGAGTATGTTTGTTTTTTGTTTTTTTGTTTCTTCTTATTTTTTAAATTCCACATACAAATTAAATCATATGGTATTTGTCTTTCTCTGTCTGACTTATTTCACATAGCATAATATCACTAGGTCCATTCATGTTATCACATACGCAAGATTTCTTTTATGGCTGGCTAAGTAATATTATAATGCACATACACACCACATCTTCTTCATTCATTTATCAGTGAACACTTGGGCTGTTTCCATATCATAACTATTGTAAATAATGCTGCAGTAAACATAGGGGTGCATACTTTTAGAATTAGTGTTCTCTTTTTCACTGGGTAAATAACCAGTAGTAGAATTATTGGATCATATGGTTGTTCTGTTTTTAACTTTTTTGAGGAATCTCCGTACTGTTTCCCACAGTGCCTGCACTAGTTTGCATTCCCACTAAGAGTGCACAAGCATTCCCTTTTCTTTCCATCTTTGTTAACATGTGGTTCTTGTGTATCTTATTTTAGTCTTCTGACAGGTGTGAGGCGATATCTCATTGTGGTATTGATTTGCATTTCCCTGATGATTAATGATGTTGCACATCTTTTTATGTATCTGTTGTCTGTATCTGTATCTGTATGTCTTTCTTTAGAAAATTGTCTGTTCATGTCTTCTGCCCATTTTTAAACTATTATTTTCTTGGTGTCAAGTTGTGTAAGTTCTTTATATATTATTTTGGGCATTAATCCCTTATTGGATATATCATTTGCAAATATCTTCTCTCATTCAGTAGGTTGCCTTTTTGTTTTGGTGGTGGTTCCCTTCCCTGTACAAAAGCTTTTTGTTTTGGGGTAATTCCAATTGTTTATTTTTGCTTTTGTTTCTCTTCCCTGAGGAGATATATCCATAAATATGTCTAAGGCCTCTATGTTATTAAGGCTGATGTCCAAGACGTTACTGCCTGTGTTTTCTTTTAGGAGTTTTCAGGTCTGACATTTAGGTCTTTAATCCATTTTGAGTTTATTTTTGTGTATGGTGTGAAAAAGTGGTCCAGTTATATAGTCCAGCTAGAACTTATAGTGCTATGTTGAATATGGAGTTGAGAGTGGACATCCTTATCTTGTTCCTTAGAACATCTTATCTTTTCAAAGAACAGGTCTTGGTTTCATTGATCTTTTTTTTCTTTCTTTCTTTCTTTTTCTTTGGTATCTGTTTCATTTATTTCCACTGTAATCTTTATTATTTCCATCCCTCTACCAGATTTGGGTTTTCTTTATTCTTTTTCTAGCTCCTTAGGTATAAGGTGAGGTTGTTTGAGATTTTTCTGGTTTCTTGAGATGGACCTGTATCACTATAAACTTGCCTCCTAGAACTCTTTTTGTTGTTTTCCAAAGATTTGGACCATTGTGTTTTCATTTTTCATTTTCTCCATGTATTTTTGATAATTTCCTTTTGATTTCTTTGGAAATCAAAGGATTGGATTTTTAGTAGCATGCTGTTTAGCCTCCATGTGATTGTATTTTTTCCCATCTTCTCCCTTGTAATTGATTTCTAATTTCATATATTTTTGGTTGAGAAAGATAATTGATGATTTCAATCTTCTTAAATTCATTGACACTTGTTTTGTGACCTAACGTGTTCTGACCTTAAAAATGTTCCTAGAAAAGAATGTGTGTTCTTCTTTTTTTGGATGAATGGTATGTATCTGTTCTCTATGTATCCTTCTAGTACAATGTGTCCTTCAGAGTCTCTGTTTCCTTATTGACTTTCTGTCTGGATGCTCTGCCACTGATGTAAGTAGGGGTCCTACATTTCCCTACTATTATTGTTTTACTGTTGATTTCTCTTTTTATGTCTGTTAATATTTGCTTTAAGCATTTAGGTGCTCATGTGTTGGATGCTTTCTTAATTGGGCTATTCTTTGTCTTGGCATGGTCTTTGGATTTTGATTAATATAAGTATTGCTATTCTGGCTTTTTTTTTTTTTTCTGCTTCCATTTGAATTCCATGTTTTTCCATCCCTTACCTTTCAGCTATATGTGTCTTTAGAACTGAATTGAATCTCTTGAGGCAGCATATAGATGGGTTTTGTTTTTTTTTAAATCCACTCACTCACCATTGGAACATTTAGTTCATTTACATCTAATTATTGATAGGTGTGTACTTCTTGTTGCATGTTCATTGTTTTCAGGTTGTTTTGTAGTTTTTCTTTGTTCCTTTCTTCTTTTCTTATTCTCTTTCTTTGTGGTTTGATGACTTTCTTTAGTATTGTACTGGGATTCTTTTTTATTTATATTTTGTGTATCCCTTATAGGTTTTTGATTTATGGTTACTGTTGTGTTCATTTGGAACATCCTCCGTGTATAGCAGTCTATATTAAGTTGATGGTCACTTAAGTTTGAAGACATCTTAAAAGCACTAAATTTTTACTCTCCCCTGCACATTTTATATATACGATGTCATATTTTCATCTTTTTACTTTGTGTATTCCTTGACTAATTTTTGTAGATATAATTGATTCTGTTATTTTCGTGTGTTTAATCTCCATACTGGCTAAGTGATTAACTTATTACCTTTATTATATATTTACTTTTAACTATGAATTTTTTTTCCTTTCAGAATTTTCTTACTTCTAGTTATGACCTTTTATTTCCACTTAAAGAATTCCCTTTAACACTTTTTGTAAGACTGGTTTAGTGCTGATGAACTTCTTTAACTTTTATTTGCCTGGGAAAGCCTTTATCTCTTTTCTCTTCTGAATGATAACCTTGTAGGATAGAGTATTCTTGGTTGTAGGCTTTCAGCGTTTTGAATATACCATACCACTGCCTTCTGGCCTGCAAAGTTCCTGCTGAAACATCAGCTGATAGCCTTATGGCATTTCTCTTGTATATAACTTTTTTTCCCCCTCTTGCTGCTTTTAAAATTCTCCCTTTGGAATTGCTTATTTTGCCATTTTAATTATTCTGTCTTGGTACAGACCTCTTTAGGTTCATTTTGTTAGGAATCTCTGTACTTCTTAGACCTGGATATCTGTTTCCTTCCCAGATTAAGGAAGTTTCAGCTATTATTTCTTCTCTCTCTCTCTTTTTTTTTTTTTTTTTTTTTTTTTTTGCAGCTGTTATTTCTTCAAATAAGTTTTTTGCCCTTTCCTCTTTCTTTTCTCCTTCTGGGATCCCTGCAATGCAAATGTTATTACACTTTATAATGTAGCTTAATTCCCTAAACCTATTCTCATTTTTTATTATTCTTTATTATTTTTGCTATTCAGCTTGGCTGCTTTCCATTACCCTGTTTTCCAGATTGCTTATCCATTCTTCTACATTCTTTAATCTACTGTTAATTCCCTCTGTTTTATTTTTAATTTCAATAACTTCCAGTTATTGAATTCTTTTTTTTTTAAAGGTTTTATTTATTTATTTGACAGAGAGAGAGAGAGACAGAGATCACAAGCAGACAGAGAGGCAGGCAGAGGCAGAGAGAGAAGCAGGCTCCCCGCTGAGCAAGGAGCCCGATGTGGAGCTCGATCCCAGGACCCTGATCATGACCTGAGCTGAAGGCAGCGGCTTAACCCACTGAGCCACCCAGGCGCCCCCAGTTATTGAATTCTTGAGCTCTATTTCTTTTTTATATTTTCCATTTCTTGTTGGAGTTCTCACTGAGTTCATCCACTCTTTCTAAAGTCTCATAAGTATTTTTATGACTGTTACTTTGAACTTTTTATAAGGCATATTGCTTATTTGTTTCATTTAGCTCTTTCACTTGTCTTTTTCTTTCATTTTGGACATACTCCTCTGTCTCCTCATTTTGTCTAACTTTTTTTGTTTGTTTTTATGTATTAGACAGGTCAGGTATGTCTCCTGGTCTTGAAAGTGTTGGCCTTGTGTAGAAGAAATCCTTTGGTGCCCTATAGTACCATCTCCCCAGGTCACCAGAACCAGGTGTTCTGGGATATGACTAATGTGGTCTCTGTCTTCTCCTGTTGTGGCTGAGCTGCTATTGCCTTGGGCACACCAGTGGGTTGGAATGGCCTTCAGCTCAGCTGGTGGCAATGACCCACTTTGCCTTCTGTGGTGCACTGGGCAGAGTTTGCTTTCATGTTGTTGAGAGGTTTAGTTGCAGCTCCTGGGTTTGGTGGTAGGTGAGGCTAGCACTCAGTCTTGCTGTCTGTAAGTAGCCTCTTTGCCTTAGCTGCAGACGCACTGAAGGGCAGGACTTGCTCCCTATGCAGTCAGCCGAGAGGCCCAGCTGCAGTAACTGTGGTGCACTGGTGTGTGAAATTATTTCCCGTAGTCACCAAAGCAGGAGTCACTTTGGAATGGTGCCATTCCTGGCTAGGGTTGCTTACCAGGTGTGATGCAGCAGAAGATGCTTTGTCAGGATGGCTGCTGAAGCCTTGAATTCAGTTTGGTAGGTCTAAAGGGGAATGTCTGGGTGGGGCATGCAGTGTTAGAGAGGTAGATGGAGAGTATTAGAACTGGCTCCCTCAATTGTCAGGCTATCTAGACTGAGGAAGGGGAAGAAAAATTGTACCTGTCAGCACTTTTGTTTCTAGAGAAGTCTCCTGTAGATCACTGATCTTCTAGCACATGTTCTTTTTTTTTTTTTTTTAATTTATTTTCAGCATAACAGTATTCATTATTTTTCACCACACCCAGTGCTCCATGCAATCCGTGCCGTCTATAATACCCACCACCTGGTACCCCAACCTCCCACCCCCCCGCCATTTCAAACTCCTCAGATTGTTTTTCAGAGTCCATTGTCTCTCATGGTTCACCTCCCCTTCCAATTTCCCCCAACTCCCTTCTCCTCTCTGACTCCCCATGTCCTCCATGCTATTTGTTATGCTCCACAAATAAGTGAAACCATAAAATAATTGACTCTCTCTGCTTGACTTATTTCACTCAACATAATCTCTTCCAGTCCCGTCCATGTTGCTACAAAAGTTGGGTATTCATCCTTTCTGATGGAGGCATAATACTCCATAGTGTATATGGACCACATTTTCCTTATCCATTCGTCCGTTGAAGGGCATCTTGGTTCTTTCCATAGTTTGGTGACCATGGCCATTGTTCCTATAAACATTGGGGTAACAGATGGCCCTTCTTTTCACGACATCTGTATCCTTGGGGTAAATATCCAGGAGTGCAATTGCAGGGTCATAGGGAAGTTCTATTTTTAATTTCTTGAGGAATCTTCACACTGTTCTCCGAAGAGGCTGCACCAACTTGCATTCCCACCAACAGTGTAAGAAGGTTCCCCTTTCTCCACATCCCATCCAACACATGTTGTTTCCTGTCTTGCTAATTTTGGCCATTCTAACTGGTGTAAGGTGATATCTCAATATGGTTTTAATTTGAATCTCTCTGATGGCTAGTGATGATGAACATTTTTTCATATGTCTGATAGCCATTCGTATGTCTTCATTGGAGAAGTGTCTGTTCATATATACTGCCCATTTTTTAATATGATTGCCTGTTTTGTGTGTGTTGAGTTTGAGGAGTTCATTATAGATCCTGGATATCAACCTTTTGTCTGTACTGTCTCCTCAAGCACGTGTTCTAAGATTAATCAGTAAATCTCCTTCACATATTGCCCACTTGCTTTCCAAACTGCTGCTTCTGTGCCATATCTTGGGCCAAATGTTAAAAATGCTGGCACTTTAAGCACAGGGACTTGGTTTTTTTTATGGCCCTCCAGCTCTCCTGGAATTAAGCCCTGCTGGTTTTCAAAGCCAGACACTATGGGGACTCATCTTCCCAGCATTGGTTCCCTGTGGTGGGGTGCCTGGTATGGGGTCTGAGTCTTGCTTCTTTGTGTTTGTCACACCAGTCCCATGTATAGTTAGCCATGCCAAAGGCTTGGTTCCCAACTGCATTTCACCTCCTGCTCTTCTATATGTGGCCTTCTCCCTATAAATAGCTGTGGATGATCTCTTCTGCCAGTCTTCAAATCAGTTTTCAGAGTTTGTTGTATAGATGTAGCTGTTAGCTGGTATGTTCTTGGCATGAGGTAAGCTCAGGAACCTCCTGCTCTTCCATTTTCCAAACTGTCATTGTGGTTTTGGTTAGCATTTCCCTAATGACTAATGTGATCATGTACGTTTTCATCTGTTTATTGGTCATTTGTATACCTTCCTTCTGGTTTTTTAGTTTTACTGTTTGGTTCTTCTAAAGCCTCATCTGTAAGAGAAGGTTATAATGCTGATTGATGATTCTAATTATTGTCATCACTTGCAATATTTTTGAACCTCTGTTTCTTCATCTCTATTGTTCTGAGGTTTTGAGATTTTTTTCCTATTCTACCATGCTTATAAAAGTAAGCACTAGTATTTAATATTAAGTCATGTTCTGTGCTACATCCTGATGAGTAGAATTATTTGATTCCTGCCAACTCTGATATCTGAGATTGACCCTCTCCAACCTGAAGCATTAATGAGAGTGAAATGGAATTCACTCTGTGAATTCCTATGGAAGCAGAGTGTTTAAAAGTCAGATTCCATTGGATACAAAGATGGTGTTAAAGGCCTGTAACTGGAACGTCACAACAAGAAAGCTCAAGAGTTAAGTAGAACAAAATCCATAGTCATAGTTATGGATGAAAAAGCATGGCTAGCTCAGCTAACTCTTGTAATAATAAGAACAATCACTTGCATAGCACTTACTATGTGCAATGCCTTCTTATAAGCTCTCTCTACACATACTTATGTAATATTCACACAAAATGTTTGTGGAATAAATGAAATGAACAAAAACTTATTAAGTGTGTACCATGTTCCAGGTCCTCTGCTACATGCTGGCAAACCAAATGGTGAGCTGAAAGGATAAAATTTCTACCTTCAGGGCCCACAAAGTAAAGAGGGAAGTGACATTGCCCAGATAATCCCACCAATGAGTGTAAATTACACTGAGAGAGAATCATGTAGGGATGGATATGGTGCTATACAAATGTATGCTAAAGGGGAATTGCTTTTATGGGGAAGTAATAACTGTAGGGAAAGGTGAAAGGAGTGCCTTGGTTGAGATGAAGGAATGAGATGCCAGAGGGATGAGCACGAGCTAATGTCCCATGATGGGAGGAAGCAAGGGGGAGGTTGAGAAAATGAAAGATCAGAGTGGCTGGAAGATAGCAAGGGGGAATGCCATGAGGTATGCAAGAGCCCTATAAGTCTCAAGAAGGATTTTGGTCTTAATTTTAAGAGCAATAGGAAACAATTAAAAGATTTTTTGTAGCAACATGGACCGGACTGGAAGAGATTATGCTGAGTGAAATAAGTCAAGCAGAGAGTCAACTATCATATGGTTTCACTTATTTGTGGAGTATAACAAATATCATGGAGTACAAGTGGTGTTAGAGAGGAGAAGGGAGTTGGGGTAAATTGGAAGGGGAGGTGAATCATGAAGTGGCGGGGGGGGGGGGAGGTCGGGGTACCAGGTGGTGGGTATTATAGAGGGCACAGATTGCATGGAGCACTGGGTGTGGTAAAAAAATAATGAATACTGTTTTTCTGAAAATAAATAATTTAATTTAAAAAAATGAATCCACTATTTTCATAGAAAAAAAAAACTAATGTACTATATGTTGACTAACTAAACATAATTAAAATAAATCAGTAAAAAAAAAAGATTGTAATTTGGGGGGCACTGGGTGGCTCAGTGGGTTAAGGCCTCTGCCTTCAGCTCGGGTCATGATCCCAGGGTCCTGGGATCAAGCCCCACATCGGTCTCTCTGCTCGGCAGTGGGCCTGCTTCTCTTCTTCTCTCTCTGCCTGCTTCTCTGTCTACTACAGTTTGGGAAATAAAAGGGAAGGAGCCTGAAGGGTTTGGGGAGTACCAGTATAGACAAAGACTCAAGTGAGCAAATTGGAGAGGTCCAAGTTAATAAAGTGGGTGCCTCTGCTGGCATGAATCACTTTTCTAAGGCTTGGGTATTTGTCTTCCCAGTCATGCTGCAGGCTGTCTTCAGGTGCTAGCTAGCATCTGACAGGAAAAAAAGTCAGTTTTCCAAACACATATGTGTATGACCCACAGATAGAAATACTGAGCCCATCCTGGACACTATTGTGTTATAAATCTTAGAATGCCTGAAATACCACTCCTCTCTCAGTTCCATGTTAGTCCTAGGCATCCTATAGGACCTAATGTTAAGTCCACCTCTTTTTTGATTTTTTTTCCTAGCATTCCTCTGTACTCCTTTTAAGAGTTTTATGACCACTTTCTAGTTTGGGCTTTGCAAGGTCAGAGTTTAGCATCTTTACTGTAGTTGGACCTCCTGCTGTCCCCAGTTGAATACACCTTCTTATGATCTTATGTTTCCAACAGCTGGATTCTCCACATGGAAAGTTAACAGCAAACAACATCAGCATCCATTTCCCCTAAATGATACCCCAAACAATGGGCATTAGAATGACTTTTATTAGAATCACTGAACATATATACTAGCTTCTATGAATAACCATTGAATTTAAATAAGCAATTACCACTACCATTTAGATAAATGCTTTTTTTTTGGGGGGGGGTCTGTTCTTAATGCTATAATCCAAATACCTAGAAAGTGCTTGACATACAATAGTTGCTCAATAGATGTTTGTTGAATGAATAATAGATGAATGGATGAATGAATGAATGAATGGGTAACTTTCTACATGGCAATCACTGTTCTGGGTGATAATTTTACTTAATCCTTATAGTAATCCTAGAAGTTATTATCTCTGTAAAATAGGCACTGCCCAACAGAAATAAAATGTGAACCATGTATGAATTTAAAATTTTATGATAGCTACATTAAAAGAGGTAAAAATCCAGGTAAAATTAATTTTATAGTGTATTTTATTTAACTTAATATATCTAAAAATATATGTAATTTTAACATATAATCAATGTAAAAATTTTAGTAGGATACTTAACATTTTTTGTACTAAATCTCTGAAACCCAGTGTGTATTTCATCTTTATAGAACATCTCCACTCAGAATAGCCACATTTCTAGGGCTCAGTAGCCACAGGTACCTGTTGGCTACCGTATTGGCCAATAGAGCTTTAGAACTAATATGCCCAATCTTGAGTTAGCAAGTGGCAGACCTGGAATTTGAATCTGGGCCCCTAGGTTCTGGAACTGTGATCTTAATCACAAGCATGGTGTCTTTTAAAAAGCTACAATTTAGGGAATATTTAAGAAACACCTAGATATAGTTAGTATATTATCCTTAATTATCATCACATTTCAGTCACTATAACCCTGTAGTTCTCTGATACACGAACAAAAGATATTTTCTGCTGAATTTCTTTTTGGAGTCCGCCTCTTAGGGGCTTGCTTCCCAATCCAGACTTAGGCCAGTTTGTTGCTAAAGTCCTTCCCAGGGGATGCTTCAGGCACAGTTTTTTCCTGTAATAGGTACAAATGATACAAATGGTCCGTTCACCTTGCTTGGACTGAGAGAAGGAAAGGAAAACATGGATTTTTCCTGCCTGGTCCTGACCACTGGGTCCCTCCTGGGTTTTTCTTGGCTCCCTGGCTATTTCCTGTATATTGTGATCAAAGTGGAAAGAGAAGAAAACCACATAGTGGCCCCGATGAGTACCTTTTCCTATTACTTTGAATTTATAGTTGTATCATTTCTCTATTTAAACTGAATAATTCTTTGTCAACTATTATAATCCTGGATACAATAGTTCAGTTTTTATAAAGGCTGCTTTTGAAAAGGAAGAATCTGTTCATTAATTTTTTTTGTCTGTTACAAATTAGTAATTCTATTTTACAGACATAAGAAATAATTGACAGATTCTACCATTTACAACTTTGTCATTGTTCAGCTTTCTTTTGCTGTTAAACAACACCAAACTTAAGAGGCTTAAAACATTGGTTTTATTTAGTTCATGATTTTGTGGGTATCATGGAATTTTGGAAGGGCTTAACTGGGCATTTCATCTCATGATTGGGGAAAGATCTACTTCGAAAATAGCTTCTTTACCCACAAGTCTGGTACTTCTCAGCTTCTTTTTCTTTTTCTGTGGCATCTCATTCTCTAACGTCTCTCCAGTACAGCTGGGCTTCACAGAAGGGTGGTTTTGTGGTGATTGCTATTCTTACATGGTGACTGACTTCTAAGAGGTAGGAAGCAAAAGATGCCAGGAAGTTAAGGGTTATGCTTGGAATTAGCATGGTATCATTTCTACCATTTTCTGTTGGTCAAAGTAGTTACCAGACCCAACCAGATTTAGGGATGTGGATAAATAGATTCCATCTCTTGATGAGGACATGTTAAGGTCATATTGTGTAAGACTTGCATGTGGGATGGGATGTATTATTACAGTCATTTTGGAAATACAGTCTACCAGGTATATGCCATTTTTGATAGTGTCCATTTGTCTCCTGTCTTTTCTGTCATTGAAAGTTTAATACATCTTCTTATACCCTCTTCTTTCTTGTTTTCTATAGAGGCCAACAATCCCATAATAAACACTTAATAATTAATGTTGATTTGCTGATAGAGCATCCTCAAATAAATTGATAGTTGAAGTTTTAGGAAAAAAATACCCATTTATACCTTAAATGGAAACTAGTTTTAGCCAAATGGTTTACTTAGTTGCCCAAATATGTTTTGTGTTTTGTCCTTACTGTGCCTGTTCTCATTACTTCCCACCTTTCTTCCTTTAAGACTCGTATTATAGCCATCTCCTCCATGAGGTCTTCTTCAGTTAATTCAGCCTGCTATGTTCTATCCATTATCTCTAGCCATTTGTGGTGATTATGAACATATTTTCTCTCAGCTCTAAACCTACCATTCTATATCCTGTTCTGTGATGTTGAGACTGGCATCCTACAAACTGATTTCTCTTTATAGCTGATCTTCCTATCAGGTTAAATCAATAGGACACAATAAAGGGAGACTGGAAGATAAGAGTAGGATGGTATAGACTTGCTTCTTTCTGTTTGCTTGGTCCAACCTGCTGGGTTCTCAGCAATGGTTGTTCACCCTGACAGCAATAGCTAGTTCTAGTTTTCAGCTCAGGTACCAATACCTGGCTCCTCAGAGGACCAGTTGCATTTGGACTGTGTCTTCTCCTTGGGAATCTGTATCCTAGCTCCACCAGGCCATCCCTCTGAATTCCTATTACCAGTATTGGCAGACAGTCTCACCACCCTCTCCAGAGGTCTGGGTCTCAGATCCATAGGTCCTCTCCTCCCAAGTTTCTAGGTCTGATATCTGATATCCCAGCTGCTTCCTTTTGTTCCTCAGTCCTAGGGATGGTTGCTGCTTCCTGCAGTTTCTAGCTGTGTTGCATCAGCATTCACTTGTTGTTGTTGTTTTTAAAATATTTTATTTATTTGACAGAGAGAGATCACAAGGAGGCAGAGAGGCAGGCAGAGAGAGAGGAGAAAGCAGGCTCCCTGCTGAGCAGAGAGCCTGATGCCGGGCTTGATTCCAGGACCCTGAGATCATGACCTGAGCTGAGGGCAGAGGCTTAACCCACTGAGCCAACCAGACACCCCTCGCTTGTTGTTTTAAACCATCTTCCAACACCAATCTTATATTAAATTCTCTCTGTTAAAATACCTAGAGTGTTCTCTGTGTATCTAACTGGACCCTGAATGGTATACCATACATAGTGATGATTTGATAATGATTTCCTCTTTTGTGACATACTCATACATAGCCCCCTGAGCTGTTCCTGGGTAGAAGAAGAATAAATGAAACAAGATGGGATTGGGAGGGAGACAAACCATAAGTGACTCTTAATCTCACAAAACAAACTGAGGGTTGCCGGGGGGAGGGGGTTTGGGAGAAGGGGGTGGGATTATGGACATTGGGGAGGGTATGTGTTCCTTACATTTTTACAAAAGATTTATTTATTTATTTTAGAGATAGAGTGAGCATGGGGGGAGGGGCAAAGGGAAGGGGAGACGCAGACTCCCCACTGTGTGTGGACCCCCAATACAGTGCTCTATCCCAGGACCCTGAGATCATGATATGAGTTGAAGGCAGATGTTTAACGGACTGAGCCACCCAGGTGCCCCTGTTGCTTACAGTTTTTTTTTAAAGATTTTATTTATTTATTTATTTGACAGAGAGAGAGAGATCACAAATAGGCAGAGAGACAGACAGAGAGAGAGATGAGGAGAAGCAGGCTCCCTGCTGAGCAGAGAGCCCTATGCAGGACTCGATCCCAGGCCCCTGGGATCATGACCTGAGCCGAAGGTAGAGGCTTAACCCACTGAGCCACCCAGGCGCCCCTGTTGCTTACATTTTTAATTATTATTTTCCCATATTGTTCTTGCTTCTCCACTGTATATTTTAAACAAGTTTTGACAAGAGACTATGCTTCTTTATGTTTTACATGACATTTTATATGGTGTTTTGTACTTACATTTCTTGTTGTAAGTGTGTAACAAATAGTTTATCAAATTTTATTGTGGATTTGGCAATCAAGGATAACAGATACGGAATTCAAATCTTTCCTGAATGGCCAGGACAACAATTGATTGCTCATGGGGATGGAGATGTTTTCCTCCTGAGCTGTCATTAATTATGAGCTGATGGTGGATGTGACACAGTTATAGGATGCTTACCCCAGGGTTAGTTTGGGAGGTCACAGTTTGTGTCTGTTGAAATCCTTTAAACCAATATTTGAAAATTTGAAGTAGTTTTCCCTTCAAGTTGAGGCAATTCTGGTTGATGGACTCCTTAGTACTCAAGTCCCATGCTTTATTTGTTCAGGTTAGTTTTGCAAGTAGCTTGTCTTGAGCACATAACGTACTTAAGTTGTGAAATGTGAACTTATTTAAGCAAAAAAAGCTATTTCAATGTGGACTATTAAAGTGGACATGGAATGGTTTTTATTTTGACATTTGTGACATTGTCCTTATGTGATCTTAAAGATTTAGAGAAAAAACTCTTTACAGTTGTATTTAGTGGTCTTCTTTTAAGACAACGTGATTATTTATGTTTCAGCATTTTATGGTAAAGTGGAAATTACTTCGTTGAACTTTGTGACTGGTTTTCATCTTTTCACCCAGACAACTCAAATCTTCCATTTTGCCAGAGTTTAATTTCTCTATAATACTGCTTTCCTATGCTGAAATTTCAAAGTCTGGTTTCTTCAGTTTCTCCTAGGCTTTCACATAGTTAATGGAGTTGCTGAACAGGTAAGTCCTACCTGATTCTTAGCTTTGTTCACCTGAATGTTAGTCTCAGGTGACAAGGCTTGGACAGTAGAGATTTCTATGATATCTTTTATTTTCTTTTTGGTCAAACAAACATGTTGATTAATCTGACTTCTAGTTAAAAGATAGAAGCCATCAGAATGAACCTCTCTCTCTTCTTTTTAATTTTTAATGGGTTCCTGTCTGGACTTATGTGTCATCTGGATAAGGATTAATGACCATAGTAACATCAACACTAATTGTAAGCCAGACACCTGAAGAGGAGCTTCTGATTGTCAGAATAAGCAGAAAAATTAAAAACTCTAACCCACATGGCTTTCTTGGTATTAAAAAGTACAAATTTAATCATCCATTTCTTTAATTTGACAGTAATAAGGATCATGTTTTGTTTGTTTCATTTTGTTTTAATTACATTTTAACTGGAGGAAAAATGTCCATGAAATGAAGTTGATTACCAGTCGTCATTATCCACTTTTATGCACTTGACTATAAACCATCCCAGCACCTCTTCTGTTTGCCTGGAAAGCTGATTCATTTTTTTGTGTTGATAAATAATTTCTGTGTTTTAATGATGTTTGGTGCTTCTGGTTTTAGGGTGTGATTTAAAATAAATCTAATTTATTAAAAATTTAGGTTGCTTGCACAGTTGTTTGTGAATCAAGAATTAGTGTTAACATGGAGGAATAAATCAAGGCATGGAAGGAAAGCCCATGGGCAATTTTAAAGTTAAGAAGGGATGCCTTTATAGCTTTCAAAACTGTTTGAAAATTAAATATTTGATTTATAAGGGCTATGTACACACAGGGCTCAAATTATTCATGTATCATTGGAAAGTGTAAAATGTTTAATGTTCTGACATTATGTGATAATTGCTATTCTAATATATAGTGTCTACTAAATCTTTTTTGGGAGCTTGTGAGGGTGGCATTGATATACAGGAGCACATGCTTCATGTGCTAGTAAATCATTCTTGCATTGAATTAAGGCCAAGGAGGGAGCGTAGAGTGGACCTTAAAGTGATATTACAGTATCTGGGGCTATTCCAATCAGGAAGTATATAGCAGTGCTAATGAAAAATGGGCAGAAATGCACAAAAACCCACTAAGGAGAAAATGCAACCAGAAATTTATCAGTGATGCATTTAACAAAGTTTCCAAGTAATGCAGTGATGCATTACTATGTAGAGTTGCTTTTCAAGGTTGATGCCATCTTAATTCTGTCTTTTGCATTGGTACTCCACTGAAAACATGCTTTAGAATCTGCTCATTGTGGGTGCTTATTAATTAATGAGTTAGATCCCTCAGGCTCTGTCACTAGCCAGGTAAGTGAACTTAGATAAGTAGATTTAATCTCTAAGCTTCTGTTTCCATAATAATCATAGCTACCTCATAGAATTAATATGAGTAGATGAGATAATTCAGGTAAAGCACCTGGCATGGGGCTTTGCATAAACACTTAATATTGTTGCTATCATTATTCACCTTTTGCAGATACCTGCCAATGATTATTTTAACAAAAAGTGAAAGGATGCATTGTAAAAGAGATTAGGAAAAGAATTATGGGGGGACTACAGAATTGGTGACTTTATCATCATAATGGTGGCATATGCAAATAGAACTCTCCAAGTAAGCATAAGGATGTAAGATGCCTAAACTGGATGTATATAGGAACTAGTTGGCTAATTATAATTCTTCTTTTCAAGTTACAGACAGGAGTTCCAGGTGCACATTTTTATTTACTCTGGCCTGTATCAGGGAACTCAGTTTCTGCCCTGATAATAAAGAGCTCAGCACACAGGAAAGGGGGAAGTCCCCCTTAGCTATAACTACTCTCTTTCTTTGTAAATCAGAAGTCAACATCCCAGTTGAGGAAAGTGATATATAGATATGTATTGGTGGGGGAGTTTAAGGTTGAAGAGAAAGAGGGGACAAATTAGGCCAGGTACTCTATGTCAATATTAGGATGGTGAAATCATTAAGCATCTTCAAGACTCAACCCTATGAAGAGTGTTTATTAATTACCAGTATAGGAGAAAATACAAAGGAAAAAATCATGGATCCCTTTTCTTGTGGATCTTATCACTAATGGTTGGAGGTTTTCAGGGGTTCCAGATGTGAGAACATCTCTCTCTCTTTCCTTCTCTCTTTTTCTCCCTCCCTCCTGCCCCACATACATACACAAGCACACACAGATGGAATGAACTACCTGTGTATGTGGGAAAGTTGTAATACTATTCATACCCACCTGGATTTCTTTTCTTTCTTTCTTTTTTTTTTTTTTGGTAATTTTTAAAATTAACATATAATGTATTGTTTGCCCCAGGGGTACAGGTCAGGCTTACATTCACAGCATTCACCATAGCCTATACCTTCCCCAATGCCCATAACCCAGCCACCCTATCCCTACCCCCCACCTCCCAGCAACCTTTAGTTTGTTCTGTGAGATAAAGAGTCTCTTAGGATTTGTCTCCCTTCCGATCCCATCTTGTATCATTTTTTCTTTCCTTAACCCCCACAACCCTGCCTCTCAAATTCCTCATATCAGAGAGATCTTATGATAATTGCCTTTCTCTGACTGACTTATTTCACTCAGCATAATATCCTCTAGTTCCTTCCAGGTCTTGCAAATGGCAAAATTTCATTTCTTTTGATGGCTGCATAGTATTTCATTGCATATATATACCACATCTTCTTTATCCATTCATCTGTTGATGGACATCGAGGTTCTTTCCATAGTTTGGCTGTTCCCACCTGGATTTCTTTGTGCTCCTTGCACTTTTCCTTGTCCTTTGGTATCAGTATTGTTGAAGACCTGACTTATTGGTCTAGGCTGGTGCAAGATGGGGGAGAGAGAGAGAGACCTCAGACTCCAGGGGAGCTAAAGTTAGTAGCACATCTTCTGAAACAGTGGTTCTCAAACTTTTTATTATTTAGGACCCATTTATACTCTTAAAAATTATTGAGGGTCCCAAGGAGCTTTTGTTTATGTGTTGTATCTATTTAGATTTATCATCTTAGAAATTAAAATATTTATTAATTCACTTAAAATAGCACAAGTAAATTCATTACTTATTACATAAATAAAATTTTAACCAAAATAATCATATTTTTCAAAACCACATGAGTAGCAATTTTTTTTCAAATCTCTTTAATGTCTGGCTTAATAAAAGGCAGCTGGATTCTCAGATTGGCTTCTAAACTCAGACTGCAATCTCACACATTAAGTTGGCTCTAGAAAGCTCTACTGTATACTTGTGAGAGAATGTGAATACAAAAGACAACATATTAGTATTGATTTAAAAATAGTTTTGACCTTATAGACCCCTGTGATGAAGACTAGAAACATACTCCTTAAGGTCATTTTAAATGAAGGAATTTGGGGACCATCAGAAAGCCCAGGAAGTGGCAGGGGCTGGAAGTAGGACTATGGTTCTACAATTAGAGACCAGTTCTACCACTTTACTAACTAGCTGTGCAACCTTGGAAAGGCTATTTATGCCTCAGATTTTCTGTCTTTAAAATAGAGTTATTAATAGGATCTACCTCTAATGGTTGTTGTGAACCTTAGTAAAATAATGCAGGCAAACTGTTTAGCTAATAATAAGGGTTCCATATTAGCTTTGTTTCTTTGCCTTTTATTACTATTAAAGTGCAAATCTATTATGAACCTGTTTCCTCATCTGCCAAATGAGACTTGTCTGGATAGTCCCAAATATCTTACCAAGCTTTAATATTCTATGATTTGCTGCGAAGTTTTCCTTCCCTCCATTAGAGATGGGTAGTAGGGGAAAAGGTATATATAATTTTAAGCACTTAATTTTCTGTTGTTTTTAGCAATTAACCACTCTTCTTCCCCATGCCCCCCCATAAATCTATTAAAAACTTTCAAGGGCTTTAAGAATAAAACTTGGTGGAAAAAAATGTTGTTTCCTTGAGAAAAATTAAATTTATCCCTTTCAAGTGGAGTCAGTATAGATATCAGAGCAAAAAGAAATTTAAAAGTTTGTTTCCAGGTCCCATGGTGGTTTCAGGTCAAAGTCATAATAAGGTTTATCTCATGTCTAAATTTAATTGGAAGGTAAATGAAACTATGTTGAGAACTATTGCTGACTCCTCAGTTTACAAAATACACAGACTAGGTAATAGCCTTTTAAATGGAAAAGGAAAGTAAGGATGCCAGATTCATAGAGCAAGTATACAGGATAAAAAACAAGGATGAAAAAGCATATTGAAAAGCAAACATTAGATCTGCAGTTTGATTGAGGACTCAGATCAAAAGAAATCAATACAAATGCTTTGGTTTATTTTTTCTCTATTTTCACTTAAGCAGTAGTCTCTAATACAATGAAAAGAAGGCACAAAGCGTATTAGAAAGGAAATAAGACAAATGGTCTCAGCAGTAATGGGAAGTGCAGCACATGTTGCATGCTGCTTAGTTTAAATTTACTGGAGCCTTGTTACAAGGATCCTGTATGAAGGCATGAGGATTTGCATATAAGGTTTTATTGCAAGGGGATTCTTTGAGGAAATCTTGAGAATACCATAGCTAAATCACTATTGCTTATCATGGCTTTTAAGGAAGTACAATAGCAAGGCTTGACTTTGGTGTGAAATGTGCTAGGATCCAAATCACAGAAACTTACATTGATAGCAAGAAATAATATCATGATGGCAAACATAATGGAACAATGCTCAAATCATACACTTAAAAATGACTATCAGGATAGCAACTTTAGAGGTTATAGATAGAATCATTAACCTGATATGAAATCATATATTGGTAATTTTGATACCACTGATATTACTAGAGTGGTGCTTAATGTGAACTTGTCCATCAAAATCTGTTTGATATAATAATAGAAAGCATGAGGTCTTGCAGGGTAAGGAATGAGCTCAGATTGAATGAGCAAACCAAAGGAGGGATGTGTTTGTCCTCAAAGAAAAGGATAATAGCTATAATTAGATAGATTAAGAACTCTTTTACTTGTAATCATTGAGAAAATGAATATTTTAAATCTTTAAAAAATATATGTAAATATGAAGGAGCCAAATCTGATTTGTTGCCCTTTGCAACCTGCAATAATTATCTCTTGGCTTTGTCTACCCTATGTGGAACTAGAAGTTAGCCACTTGTAATTTGTCTCCTTATCAAAGCTTTTATCTGCCAAGTCTCTCATCTATCCCAGAAAGCATATGGAAAGAGTGCTGACATGGCAAAAGGTCACAAATATACCCCATGAGTCCTTCTTTTTGTGCTGAGCAAGTATGTTCCCAATTCTGGCCCCACACAGCTCTCCTGAACCTGGAGACACTCAATTCTGGTTGATAATTTGCCAAAGAGCTGGGAAGTGGTTGTGTGGTTACATGGTGGTATGGTAGGTATGTATACAGATAGCTGTGTCTGGGAGCAGACATCCAGACAAGGGCCCATCAAAATGGCAAGGGGGAATGAATAGTAAGAGAAGCAGGAACACCTTTTTTCCCCCAAAGGACTGGGTGAGTTGACCTGTGGGCAGATAGACCTCTATTGATGCAATTAGAAGGTGCCTCACATCCTTTTAGGTGCATTTTTGGTGCTTTAACATCATTTTGGTGCTCAAGTAACAGTTTGATTGAAATCCTTAGTACAACTGAGCAGGACACATATATGTAATATGTTTCTTTGATGACTAATTCAGGGAAAAGGCTGCAAACTGGTTTCTTTTCTCTATTTATACAGTAGGCAATCTGCTTCAGGAAGTATGACATTTAAATTCCAGTACTGTCTGTCCTTTGTGATAACTGGCACTTTAGCAAAACTCTCCTGAAATAGGAAGGGTTGTAAGTGTGTTAATCTTAAAACTGCTGGAGAGAATTATAGAGGTGAGTTCCCAATATTGATTTTAGTATCAATTTGTGAACGTATCTTAACTTCTCTATTACTCCTTTCTCATCTTTCGAAATTAGATGCTTTCCTGTGGGAGATATTTCCAGTTCTCAGCTCACCCATATCTAGTTCTTTTCACCTTTTGGGAGTTGAAAGCATTTGTATTTCCCCAGCTTGTTTTGCAGTTCAGTAGGACCATGAGACCAATATTGACCAATGAGTCATAGGTAGAAGAATTGCATTGCTAGTGGAAGACCTCCCTCATTCTTTTGACTGGATTGCTACCAGGAATGTTCCAGATGGAGCTTCCATAAGCCTGAGTACTAGTGAGAAGCTATGTAACAGTGCTTCCTCCCCATCTTCACCTGTACCACCATCAGTGCTAGCTGGACATATAATGTGAGCAAAAAACATAGTTTTGTTTCAAGTTTCTGGGATATAAATGTCAGTTGTTACCATAGCATAATTTATTCTGACTGATACATGTCCATTGTTTTATTTTTCAACTAAAGGATTATTTCATTAGTTTTTTAAAAATTAATTAATTTATATTTTTAAATTTCTTTTTAGCGTAACAGTATTCATTGTTTTTGCACCATACCCAGTGCTCCATGCAATCCATGCCCTCTCTAATACCCACCACCTGGTTCCCCCAACCTCCCACCCACCGCCCCTTCAAAACCCTCAGGTAGTTTTTCAGAGTCCATAGTCTCTCATAGTTCACCTCCCTTTCCAATTTCCCTCAACTCCCTTCTCCTCTCCATCTCCCCTTGTCCTCCATGTTATTTGTTATGCTCCACAAATAAGTGAAACCATAAAATAATTGACTCTCTCTGCTTGACTTATTTCACTCAGCATAACCTCTTCCAGTCCCATCCATGTTGCTACAAAAGTTGGGTATTCATCCTTTCTGATGGAGGCATAATACTCCATAGTGTATATGGACCACATCTTCCTTATCCATTTGTCCGTCGAAGGGCATGTTGGTTCTTTCTACAGTTTGGCGACTGTGGCCATTGATGCTATAAACGTTGGGGTAACAGATGGCCTTTCTTTTCACTACATCTGTATCTTTGGGGTAAATACCCAGTGGTGCAACTGCAGGGTCATAGGGAAGTTCTATTTTTAATTTCTTGAGGAATCTCCACACTGTTCTCCAAAGTGGCTGCACCAACTTGCATTCCCACCAACAGTGGAAGAGGGTTGCCTTTTCTCCACATCCCCTCCAACACATGTTGTTTCCTGTCTTGCTAATTTTGGCCATTCTAACTGGTGCAAGGTGGTATCTCAATGTGGTTTTAATTTGAATCTCCCTGAGGGCTAGTGATGATGAACATTTTTTCATGTGTCTGATAGCCATTTGTATGTCTTCATTGGAGAAGTGTCTGTTCATATCTTCTGCACATTTTTTTTTTATATGATTGTTTTGTGTGTTGAGTTTGATGAGTTCTTTTAATCCTTTTTCAGCACACAGGTCTTGGTTCTCAGCCTTCAGAATGAATCAGAATCACATCCTATTTGTTTGATTTACAGATTCCTGGGCCTTACTTTCAGAGGATTAGACCTGGTATGTCTCCTGTGAATTCTAGGAATCTGCTTTTTAAAACAAACCAAACAAAATAACAAACCAAAACCCAGAGTTTTTGAATGATTCTGATTCATGAGGAAAGACCACACCTCAAGAAAAGTTATAAATTTGTATCATGCTATAAAGTCTCTGGCTATTATTTCTCATCTTCTCCTAGCCAGACATGTTCAGATATTAGTAAAAGGTTAAAGGCATTTAGGGCGGGAGTAATTGTGATGAATATAAAGTTCACTTGCTCCCTTTCAAGGTTGCATGAAGCAAAGATAAAGTGAAGATGGAGAAATAGTGATTAATAGACAAAACCGCTTTCTAAATGAGAGTTCTGAAGATTGTAAATCACTTGAAAATTGAAGTGATGACCTGGAAAACAAGTCAACATTAAGAAATATCAAGTAAGAAATGGATTGGAAGAAGGGAAAGTAGAAAAAGTTGTGGTAATTCCCTTATAGTTGATTTGGGAGGGAGGTGGAGAGCAGGAGCCAGAGGGATGTTAGACTCTCTATGAAAGTGCCAGAGGAGGAGGAAGTTGGATTTAACTTCACTTGTGGGCTTTGTTTTATATCTAGAATTCTGAGGTTGACTCAATTTCTTAATAAAATACTGCCATTTATAAAGGGTATGGTTTTCTGTGGATCTAAGGAAGTATTTTTGGGCCCTCTGGAAGTGAGTTTTACTGAGTACACAGGAGGAATTTGCTCCTTTAAATTTCAAAATAAAAGATATTTTTGATATCCACCCCCCACTGTCTATCATTTCCATTACTTACTATAGAGTTTGTTTGTAGATGTGTAAATTTTAGTAGCATTGTACCAATTCCATAAGTTTTGCTTTTGGTGGTGTAGAATCATATAAGGATCCTTCCTTATGCTATTTATTGTGGGTAGTGGGTGACTAATTCTAACTACTAAAGGCAGCAGTGGAGTCAGGAGTAGCATGGTGTCTTCAGGAGGTAAGTCCATTTGAACCTGTGTGGTTTACTTATTTCAGAAATACCTGTCTAGAGAAGAACCCACCCACATTAGGATTAGTGTAGAGGGAAACAGGGAGCAGTACCTATCTAGTGCTTTAATCCAAGGAGACAGCCTAGCAAAAATGGAGGTGCTTCTGCTAGCCAATATTTGAGTTGTCCTGAAATCATGGTCTTATACATTGAACTCTTACTCCTCCCATCCCCTGCTCTCTTCAAGGCAAATCACATAAAGCTCTGCCTGCACCCACCAATACTGATAGGCTGCTTAGCCTGTCCTTGAATGATTTTTCCCCCCTGCAAGGCTGCCTTGCTGTCCCTTGTAAAGATATGTTATTTGTATAAGCATCTGATAAGAGGGAGTAGAAGCAGTGGGCTGCACGATTTGCTTGGGTTCCATATTGAATGTTGGTTTGGGTCCTTCACTCTATATCCCCTCTACCCTGAGGAGTTCAGAGAATGTAAACCCAAAATATGCCACTCTGACATAAGATTATTTTGAGCTCAAGATCGAGAAAATCCACCCAGGATGAACTCTCTTCCCTCCCCCGTCTGCCTTAAAGTAGAACATAAATTCTTCTTGTGAAGGTGTCTGCTTCATCCCCACTTCCCATACCAGAAAGGGCATAATAGCCTTATCACTGGAAATGACACAAAAACGAATCAACATGAACTTTACTAACTGGCTCTTATCTTCCACCAGTTTCCCCATGTATTTGCCTTTCCATAACTTGTTGCTCCAGAGGCTCAAAGTTTTATTTCTCTTGTCACTTCTCGAAAAAATTACTGTCTTTTTTCTAAGGTGCTTTGTCAATCCAAGTTTGAGATACCCCTTTGAGTTACTTGTCACTGAGTCCTCCTGTGTATATGCACAATGCACGTGCTAATAGACTTCTCTTCCTTTTCTTCTTGTTAATGAGACTTTTGCCAGTCTAACTTACAGGGCCCCAGCTGGAGTAAAACCATGTTTTACTTTTCATGCCATAATTTTAATATTTATTTATTTGAGAGAGAGAGAGAATGAGCATGCAGCAGCAGGGGGAGGGGCAGAGGGCAAAGCAGACTCCCCAATGAGCAGGGAGCCTGATGAGGGACTCAGTTCCAGGACTCCAGGATCATGACCTGAGCCTAAGGCAGGTGCTTAACTGACTGAATCACCCAGGTGCCCCTTTAATTTTAATGATTTTTAACTCATATACTTTAAAAAGCAGATTTTTATTGGAAGAGAAAGAAAGCCAACCTGACCTAACATATGCAGAAAAAAAGTATGATTACACAAATATGTTGTGTGTACATGCATGTTTAAATGTCATATACTTGAGAAGTCCAGGAATATCTGAGTTCAATTATGACTAGAGTGACATACTCAAACACTGTTAACAATCTGTTTCCCTCAGCCCTGCTTTCTTCTCAGTTGTTTTTATCCTTTAGAGTCTCCTTAAGAGATGGTAAATATTTTCTTAACTTTATTCTTCTGGATCAGCAAAATCAGTGGAAGGAGACTACCAATTTCCCTGGAATTTTAGCAGGTCTTGTGCTGATTAGCACTGACTGGCCTGTCTTGAGTCCCACTCCATTCTTGAAACAGTTACTGTGAACATTCAGGTGATCTGTGCTAATTGGCCAGGTCTTGCCTTTGTACCCATGCCTGAGTATTGAAGGTAGGGTAAATTTCACCTGAACCATATGAAAAGAGATTAGGGAAGGGAGTGGTTCCCCAAAGGCAAATCAGAATATTCTTACTGGAAAAGGGAGAAATAGCTGCTAGAAAACAAAACTTCAAATTGTCCACAGCAGAAGGTATGTTAAAATCTGTTTAAAAGTGAAATTTGGTGGGGAGGAGTCAAGATGGCGGAGAAGTAGCAGGCTGAGACTACTTCAGCTAGCAGGAGATCAGCTAGATAGCTTATCTAAAGATTGCAAACACCTACAAATCCATCCACAGATCGAAAAGAAGAAGAACAGCAATTCTAGAAACAGAAAAACAACTCTTTCCAAAATGTAGGACTGGTGGAGAAGTGAACCCAAAGCGACAGGAAGATAGACCCCGGGGGGAGGGGGCCGGCTCCCGGCAAGCGGCGGAGCAATGGAGCACAAAGTCTGTTCCGCTGAGGGACATCCCTCCAGAGGCTAAACCGGGGTGAAGCCCACGCGGGGTCAGCGTGGCCTCCGGTCCCGCAGGGTCACAGAAGGATCAGGGGTGTCTGAGTGTCGCAGAGCTTACAGGTATTAGAATGGGGAAGCCAGCTACAGAGACAGTGCTGACAGTGAGCTCACAGCTCGGGGTTACCTTGAACTGGTCGCAGGCTCAGTGAGCTTGGAGCGCGGCCGGAGGTCAGGCAGACGGGAGTTACTGGGCACTGTTCTCTGAGGGCGCACTGAGGAGTGCGCCGGGATCACGGCTTCTCCGGGCCGGAGACCAGGAGGCCACCATTTGTATTCCTGTCCTCCGGAACTTTACCGAAAGTGCTCAGGGAACAAAAGCTCCTGAAAGCAAACCTGAGCAGATTACTCAGCCCGGCCCCTGGTAAGGGCGGTGCAATTCTGCCTGGGGCAAAGACACTTGAGAATCACTACAACAGGCCCCACCACCAGAAGATCAACAAGAAATCCAGCCCATACCAAGTTCACCTACCAAGGAGTGCAGTTTCAATACCAAGGAGAGAAGCAGAATTCCAGAGGAGGAGAAAGCAGAGCATGCAACTCATAGCTTTCTCCCTATGATTCTTTAGTCTTCCAGTTAATTTTTTTTTCTTTTTCATTTTTTTTGCTTCTTCTGCTAAAATATTTTTAACTTTACGCTTTTCTTTTTTTAACGTTTTTTAACTAGCTTATCTAATATATATATATTTTTCTTTTTTATACTTTATTCGTTTTCTTTTTAAATTCTTTTTTTTTTCTCTCTTTCTTTCTTTCTGAACCTCTTTTTATCCCCTTGCTCCCTCCTCACGATTTGGGATCTCTTCTGATTTGGGGTTCCTGGGGTTGTTGCCACCCTTTTAGTATTTTACATGCTCCTTCATATACTCTTATCTGGACAAAATGACAAGGCGGAAAAATTCACCACACAAAAAAGAAGACTATGGACCTAATCAACACAGACATTGGTAATATGTGAGATCTAGAGTTCAGAATGACAATTCTCAAGGTACTAGCCGGGCTTGAAAAAGGCATGGAAGATATTAGAGAAACCCTTTCGGGAGATATAAAAGCTCTTTCTGGAGAAATTAAAGAACTAAACTCTAACCAAGTTGAAATCAAAAAAGCTATTAATGAGGTGCAATAAAAAATGGAGGCTCTCACTGCTAGGATAAATGAGGCAGAAGAAAGAATTAGCGATAGAGAAGACCAAATGATGGAGAATAAAGAAGCTGAACAAAAGAGGGACAAACAGCTATTGGACCATGAGGGGAGAATTCGAGAGATAAGTGACACCATAAGACGAAACAACATTAGAATAATTGGGATTCTAGAAGAAGAAGAAAGAGGAGAGCAGAAGGTATAATGGAGAGAATTATTGGGGAGAATTTCCCCAATATAACAAAAGGAACAAGCATAAAAATCAGGAGGTTCAGAGAACGCCCCTCAAAATCAATAAGAATAGGCCCACACCCCGTCACCTAATAGTAAAATTTACAAGTCTTAGTGACAAAGAGAAAATCCTGAAAGCAGCCCAGCAAAAGAAGTCTGTAACATACAATGGTAAAAATATTAGATTGGCAGCTGACTTATCCACAGAGACCTGGCAGGCCAAAAAGAGCTGGCATGATATATTCAGAGCACTAAACGAGAAAAACATGCAGCCAAGAATACTATATCCAGCTAGGCTATCATTGAAAATAGAAGGAGAGATTAAAAGCTTCCAGGACAAACAAAAACTGAAAGAATTTGCAAACACCAAACCAGCTCTACAGGAAATCTTGAAAGGGGTCCTCTAAGCAAAGAGAGAGTCTACAAATGGTAGATCAGAAAGTAACAGGGACAATATACAGTAACAGTCACCTTACAGGCAATACAATGGCACTAAATTCATATCTCTCAATACTTACCCTGAATGTTAATGGGCTAAATGCCCCAATCAAAAGACACAGGGTATCAGAATGGATAAAAAAACAAAACCCATCTATATGTTGCCTCCAAGAAACTCATTTTAAGCCCGAAGACACCTCCAGATTTAAAGTGAGGCGGTGGAAAAGAATTTACCATGCTAAGGGACATCAGAAGAAAGCAGGAGTGGCAGTCCTTATATCAGATCAATTAGATTTTAAGCCAAAGACTATAATAAAAGATTAGGAAGGACAGTATATCATACTCAAAGGGTCTGTCCAACAAGAAGATCTAACAATTTTAAATATCTATGCCCCCCCAACATGGGAGCCGCCAACTATATAAACCAATTAATAACAAAATCAAAGAAACACATCAACAATAATAGTAGGGGACTTTAACACTCCCTTCACTGAAATGGACAGATCATCCAAGCAAAAGATCAACAAGGAAATAAAGGCCTTAAATGAGACACTGGACCAGATGGACATCCCAGATATATTCAGAACATTTCATCCCAAAGCAACAGAATACACATTCTTCTCTAGTGCACATGGAACATTCTCCAGAATAGATCACATCCTCAGTCCTATATCAGAACTCAACCGGTATCAAAAGATTGGAATCATTCCTTGCATATTTTCAGACCACAATGCTCTGAAGCTAGAACTCAACAACAAGAGGAAGTTTGAACCCAAATACATGGAGACTAAACAGCATCCTTCTAAAGAATGAATAGGTCAACCAGGAAATTAAAGAAGAATTGAAAAATATCATGGAAACAAATGATAATGAAAACACAATGGTTCAAAATCTGTGGGACACAAGAAAGGCAGTCCTGAGAGGAAAATATATAGTGGTACAAGCCTTTCTCAAGAAACAAGAAAGGTCTCAGGTACACAACCTAACCCTACACCTAAAGGAGCTGGAGAAAGAACAAGAAAGAAACCCTAAGCCCAGCAGGAGAAGAGAAATCATAAAGATCAGAGCAGAAATCAATGAAGTAGAAACCAAAAAAAAAAAAAAAAAAAAAACAAAAAAAACAAAACAACAAAAACAACAGAACAAATCAACGAAACTAGGAGCTGGTTCTTTGAAAGAATTAATAAAATCGATAAACCCCTGGCCCGACTTACCAAAAGAAAAAAGAAAGGACCCAAATAAATAAAATCATGATTGAAGGAGGAGAGATCACAACTAACACCAAAGAAATACAAAGAAATACTATGAGCAACTCTACGCCAACAAATTTGACAATCTGAAAGAAATGGATGCATTCCTAGAAACATATATACTACCACAGCTGAACCAGGAAGAAATAGAAAACCTGAACAGACCCATAACCAGTAAAGAGATTGAAAAAGTCATTAAAAATCTCCAAACAAAAGCCCAGGGCCAGATGGCTTCCCAGGGGAATTCTACCAAACATTTAAAGAAGAACTAGTTCCTATACTCCTGAAACTGTTCCAAAAAATAGAAATGGAAGGAAAACTTCCAAACTCATGTTATGAGGCCAGCATCACCTTGATCCCCAAACCAGACAAGGATCCCATCAAAAAAGAGAGCTATAGACCAATATCCTTGATGAACACAGATGTGAAAATTCTCTCCCAAATACTAGCCAGTAGGATTCAACAGTACATTAAAAGGATTATTCATCACGAGCAAGTGTTTTTTATTCCAGGGCTGCAAGGTTGGTTCAACATCTGCAAATCAATCAATGTGATACAACACATCAATAAAAGAAAAAGAACCATATGATACTCTCAATACATGCTGAAAAAGCATTTGACAAAGTACAGCATCCCTTCCTGATCAAAACTCTTCAAAGTGTAGGGATAGAGGGCACATACCTCAGTATTACCAAAGCCATTTATGAAAAACCCACCGCAAATATCATTCTCAATGGAGAAAAATTGAAACCTTCTCCGCTGAAGTCAGGAACACGGCAGGGATGTCCATTATCACCACTGCTATTCAACATAGTACTAGAAGTCCTAGCCTCAGCAATCAGACAACAAAAGGAAATTAAAGGCATCCAAATTGGCAAAGAAGAAGTCAAACTATCACTCTTCACAGATGAAATGATATTATATGTGGAAAACCCAAAAGACTCCACTCCACAACTGCTAGAACTTGTACAGGAATTCAGTAAAGTGTCAGGATATAAAATCAATGCACAGAAATCAGTTGCATTTCTCTACACCAACAACAAGAGAGAAGAAAGAGAAATTAAGGAGTCAATCCCATTTACAATTGCACCCAAAACCATAAGATACCTAGGAATAAACCTAACCAAAGAGGCAAAGAATCTATACTCAGAAAACTATAAAGTACTCATGAAAGAAATTGAGGAAGACACAAAGAAATGGAAAAATGTTTCATGCTCCTGGATTGGAAGAATAAACATTATGAACATGTCTATGCTACGTAAAGCAATCTACACATTTATTGCAATTCCTATCAAAGTACCATCCATCTTTTTCAAAGAAATGGAACAAATAATCCTTAAATTTATATGGAACCACAAAAGACCTTGAATAGCCAAAAAGGAATATTGAAAAAGAAAGCCAAAGTTTGTGGCATCACAATTCCGGACTTCAAGCTCTATTACAAAGCTGTCATCATCAAGACAGCATTGTACTGGCACATAAACAGACACATAGATCAATGGAACAGAATAGAGAGCCCAGAAATAGACCCTCAACTCTATGGTCAACTAATCTTTGACAAAGCAAGAAAGAATGTCCAATGGAAGAAAGACAGCCTCTTCAATAAATGGTGTTGGGAAAATTGGACAGCCACATGCAGAAAAATGAAATTGGACCATGTCCTTACACCACAGACGAAAATAGACTCAAAATGGATGAAGGACCTCTATGTGAGAAAGGAATCCATCAAAATCCTTGAGGAGAACACAGGCAGCAACCTCTTCAACCTCAGCTGCAGCAACATCTTCCTAGGAACATCACCAAAGGTAAGGGAAGCAAGGGCAAAAATGAACTATTGGGATTTTATCAATATCAAAAGCTCTTGTACAGTAAAGGAAAAAGTTAACAAAACCAAAAGACCACTGACAGAATGGGAGAAGATATTTGCAAACGACATAAAGGATATGTGTCCAAAGGACTAGTGTCCAAAATCTATAAAGAACTTAGCAAACTCAACACCCAAAGAACAAATAATCCAATCAAGAAATGGGCAGAGAACATGAACAGACATTTCTGCAAAGAAGACATTCAGATGGCCAACAGACACATGAAAAAGTGCTCCATATCACTCGGCATCAGGGAAATACAAATCAAAATCACAATGAGATATCACCTCACACCAGTCAGAATGGCTAAAATTAACAAGTCAGGAAATGACAGATGCTGGCGAGGATGCGGAGAAAGGGGAACCCTCCTACCCTGTTGGTGGGAATGCAAGCTGGTGCAACCACTCTGGAAAACAGCATGGAGGTTCCTCAAAATGTTGAAAATAGAACTGCCCTATGATCCAGCAATTGCACTACTGGGTATTTACCCTAAAGATACAAACGTAGTGATCCGAAGGGGCACATGCACCCGAATGTTTATAGCCGCAATGTCCACAATAGCCAAACTATGGAAAGAACCTAGATGTCCATCAACAGATGAATGGATCAAGAGGATGTGGTATATATACACAATGGAATACTATGCAGCCATCAAAAGAAATGAAATCTTGTGACAACGTGGATGGAACTAGAGCATATCATGCTTAGCAAAATAAGTCAAGCAGAGAAAGCAGAGAAAGACAATTATCATATGATCTCCCTGATATGAGGACGTGGTGATGCAACATGGGGGCTTAAGTGGGTAGGAAAAGAATCAATGAAGAATCAATGAAACTAGATGGGATTGGGAGGGAGACAAACCATAAGTGACTCTTAATCTTACAAAACACACTGAGGGTTGCTGGGGGTCGGGTTATGGACATTGGGGAGGGTATGTGCTTTGGTGAGTGCTGTGAAGTGTGTAAACTTGGCGATTCACAGACCTGTACCCCTGGGGATAAAAATATATGTTTATAAAAAGTAAAATTTGAAGTCTTTAGATTCTAATAAATAGCCAAGAGAGCTTGAGAATTGGCTTTACTTCTTTCTCATTCACTTTATCAACCATTCAGTCGAGGAAGTAAAAAAAAAAAAAAAACAACAACATAAAAAAATCCATTTCTCAGGAGTAACATCCTTTATTTGACCTGATATAGGAATCATGAGAGAATTTGCTTAATAGGATTAATATTGTTTCTTATTAGTGCCACATAGACTGAAGCTCTTAACTATTTCTATTATAAACTACTTCAATATCTATGGGGAAGGAAAACTTTTTGCTGCCTGCTAGGTTCTTTGGTTAATCTAATAATTAAGTTGACATGAGACAGATTAATAGGAGAAAAATTTAATTTTGAATGTATAAGAGTTCATAAAAATGATACTCATATAAGTTGCCAGAGAAGGCAACTTTTGTACCTTTAAAGAAACAATTACCTGTGAAGACTTGTCAAAGAGATTTGGACTTGGAATTGCAAATTAATGAAGAAATAAAAGATTTGCTTATGTAGCCTTCTCTACCCTGAATTCCCTATCTTTAGCAATAAGGATGCCTTCTATCCTCCAGGTATAGGGAGAGTACCTTTCACATAGGGTATTTATTTCCTGATTTGTGGGGGGAAAGGAAGACCAGAATGTCTTTCTGGCACCAGTTCTTTAAGTAATTCTAATTCAAAGTGACCAACGTGTCAAAGTGGCATATTTTGGGACAGTGTATTTTGCTGCTGCTTGTATCTAAATTGCCATTTTTGTCAATGAGTTGTATATTGTCATATGCACAGTTCATTATGTATTTCATTATTTTATGTTAGGAGCAAGAGTCTTCACTGATTTTTATAAGGAAAGGCAACTAGTTATTGTTTTTAAAGATGTGAAGCAAAGTTTACCTTTATAGTGAGGAAATTTCACTGAAAATAATACTACAGAATTTTTCTTTGACAAAATCTTTTACATTCTTATGTTTAGTATTAATAAAGTGGGCTCTGGTCAAACACCTGCCTGCACTGAATGAGCTGGGTGACCTTGAGGCAAATTACTTTGCCTCAAGTGTAAGATGGAGTAAGATGAGAACTTTTCTCCTAGTGTTGCATGAGGATTAAATAAGTGAATGCCAGTAAAGACCTTAGAACAGGGTCTGGCATATTGTTAGGATTCAATAGATATTATTAATTCTAGATATTAGATCTTAGATTAGATAATAGATATTAACTATTCTAACCTTTTAGATGTAGACGACCTGTATTGTTAATTCCTTTCATACAGTTCTTCGATAATTTTACTGGCACGTTAAAAGTTGGAACTGCTGGTTTGAGATGTGCAGCCTAAATATTTCTCACCCCATTCTTTATAAAAAATACCACACTGGGATCAAGTTTTAAGTGAAGCAAATTCTAACTTCTAAATGGTTAGAGTTACCATGAAAAAGAGAAAAACAAAGTAATCAGAAAAATTATTTTTAAAAAAGAAGACTTTTTTTTCATTATTGACAAAATTAAAACCTAGACATTTAAACACATAAGCAATTGTTGAAGCTAATTACTAAATGTACTTAAGATAGAAAACATTCAGGACTGCCTGGGTGATGCAGTTGTTTGAGTGTGAGACTCTTGGTTTTGGCTGGGGTCATGATTGCTGAATCCTGGGATCCAGCCCTGCATTGGGCTCCACTCTTCACGGGGAGTCTGCTTGAGTTTATCTCTCTCTCTGCCACCCACAACCTGTGTGTGTTCTCTCTCTTGCAAATGAATAAATAAATCTTTAAAAGAAAAGCTACAAAGCAGTCAAAGGTATACATGTTGTAAACTTTTCATATAAGTAATTACTCTAAAGGGGGAAGAGGTGGAGGAGGAAAAAGGGGGAAAGAGAATATCTCAGTTTGGGGCCTGGTTGAATCTATGCTGCTCTTTTTCTTTCTTCATTGCAGATTCTGCTCTTCAGTGTTTCTGATCCCAGTTTTGTGATCTGACAACTTTTTCATGTCTCCCATTTCTAACTTCATGATGCTGAACTGCTTCTGAGTCTCTCACGTAACACCTCAGGCATGTACTCCAAAGTGTATGGTTCAATATAGGATCCAGTTCTGGTGAAACAGTGGCACATTTGATGAGTTCAGAGGAGGAAAAAATTCCTTTTCTAGTTGTTTAACTAAATGGAACTGTCAGTCTAAGAGAATGGTAGGCCTGATATTTCTTGGGAAATAATTTCAATAGACCAGGGAAAATATTGTGATTTAAATATTCATCTGATAACAGCACAGCATCACAATTAATAAGACCATCCCTCAGTTGGTCAATTTAGTCAAAAAATCAATTGAATTAATGTCTTCATTTTCCTTGGGTAAATACCCAACAGTGAAAATACTGGGTCATATTATAATTCTATTTTTAGTTTTTAAAAAGGTCTTATTTATTTATTTGAGAGAGAGAATGAGAGAGAACATGAGAGAGGAGAAGGTCAGAGAGAGAAGCAGACCCCCTGTGGAGGTGGGAGCCTGATGTGGGACTCGGTCCCGGGACTCTGGGATCATGACCTGAGCTGAAGGCAGTTGCTTAACCAACTGAGCCACCCAGGTGCCCTATTTTTAATTTTTTGAGGAACTTCCATACTGTTTTTCAAAGCAGCTTTGCCAATTTACATTGCCACCAATAGAACATGAGGGTTCCTTTCTCTTAATGTCCTCACTAAAACTTGTTATTTCCTGTATTTTTTATTTTGGCCATCTGATCAAAGGTGATATCTCATTGTGGTATTTTGTTTTGTTTTGTTTTGGAATTAAGCCAGAGATTTTATCTATTTTTTAAAAATTTATATTAAATCTTAATTTAATATAAATTAAATTAGCCAACATCAATAGTTTCTGATGTGATCTTCAATGATTCATCAGTTTCATATAACATCCAGTGCTCATCACATCACATGCTCTCCTTATCGTCCATCACCCAGTTACTCCATCCTCCCACCCATCTCCTCTTCCACAATCCTCAGTTTGTTTCCCAGGGTTAAGAGTCTCTCTGATTTTTTCCCCTTCAGTTTTTCCTTCCCTCCCCTATGATCCCCTGTGTTATTTCTTATATTACACATATGCATGAAACCATATGATAATTGTTTTTCTCTGATTGATTCATTTCACATGGCAAAATACTCCACAGTTCCATCCATGTCATTGTAAATGGTAGGTATTGATCCTTTCTGATGGCTGAGTAATATTCCATTGTATATATGAGTCACGTCTTCTAAATCCATCCATCTGTTGAAGAATATCTCTACTCCTTCCACAGTTTGGCTATTGTGGATGTTGCTGCTATGAACACTGGGGTGCATGTTCTTCTTTTCACTGTATCTGTATCTTTGGAGTAAATACCCAGTAGTGATATTGCTGGGCTGTAGAGTAGCTACATCTTGAGGAGCCTCCATACTGTTTTCCAGAGTGGTTGTACCAGCTTGCATTCCCACCAGATGTGTCAGAGGCTTCCCCTTTCTGCACACCAACATTTATTCTTTCCTGTCTTGTTAAATTTAGCCATTCTTACTGGTATAAGGTGGTATCCCATTGTGGTTTTGATTTGTACTTCCCTGATGACAAATGATGTGGAGCATTTTTTCATGTTCTGTTGGCCATTTCCATGTCTTCTCTGGAGAAATGTCTGTTCATGCCTTCTGCCCATTTCTTGACTGGATTATTCATTTTTGGGGTGTTGAGTTTAAGAAGTTCTGTATAGGGGGAGACAAGATGGTGGGGAAGTAGGAGGAGGCACCATTTCAACCTCTACCGTAAAGTGAGCTGATTACCTACCAAAAAACTCCGATTACCCATGAAATCAGCCTGAGATCATAATTATACACATCTGGATCTCTACAGGGGCAGAAGATGTCAGTGGGTAGGTAAAGCGGAATGGGAACATTGGACTGATATTGAAAGATAAACAAAAGGGGGAGGGAGCCACCAGAGGCAACCCATTGGAAAGTAATACCCCAATACGAGAGTGCCCTGTGACTGGGGACCAGCATTAACTTGGAGTCTGGTTGAAAGCACTCAAAAAGAGCAAAGGATCGTGGGGGGAAATTGTGGGAATCAGGGTGGTTAGGGACAGGTGCTGAAGTCCCCGGACCCAGGACAGCCACCCCGGTGCTGAACCAGAGTGCGGTGGAGAAACCAGGTCTTGGTCCCTGAGCCGCCAGTGCGCCTGAGAACATGTGGGGCCTGGCTCCCTTAAAGGGGCTGAGAGCCTTGCCAGCGGGCAGAAACACAGCCTTTTTGTAGTCCCCACATGAGCGCCATGCTGTGCTATCAGAGCCTGAATCGCGCCCCATGCCTTCCCCTGAGAGAGGTGTGCACAGGCGCCAGCCCGGTGCTCTTGGACCCAGAAAGACCAGACACTCCTAGCCCGGGCCAGTGGGAAAAATCTCAGTGTGCAATTGCTGCTTGGAACCTCTCTGGCAGTGTGGAGCTGCCCAGACAGCTGCCACTGTCGTGGTTTTGGGTACAAGCAGGAGTTCCTGTGTACCCAGGGACTGCGACTCAGAACGTGCTCTGCCAGAGGCCAAGAGGGAACTTATGTGCTCTTCAGCACCCAGAGGGGAACAGACTGAGGGTTCTCTCTGAGAGGGAGTTCGGGGTGCAGTTTGCTTTCCTTTAAACCTCCAAAAACCATCAAAAACTGTCAAGGCAAGAGAAAAAACAAAAAAACAAAAAGAACAAACAAACATAAAAACCTTCAGAGAACAGAAGCCTGAAAAACCGGTTTCTTCAGAGCCCACCCCCTTGAGGGGGCCAGAGGATTTAACTCAGGGAACATTGCCTGAAAACTCACTTGGCAGGCCCCTCCTCCAGAAAGCCAACCAGGAAAAAGAAAAAAAAAGATGACAAGAGAACAACCACCACTACTTCATACATACAACTTTTATTTTTAATTTGTTCCCACTATTCTGGTTCTTTTTTTAAATATATAGATAATTTTTAACCTATTTACCATCACAGTGAGATGTCCAGTACATCAAATTCCATAATAACCTTTTAACCTGAACTTTTCGATACATATACACGTGTTTTTCTTTTGCTTTTCTATTTTTAAATTTTTTTTAAATTTTAGTTTAGTTTAATTTAGTTTCTTCTTTTTTTATTTTTATTTTTTAATATTCATATAGAGTTAAACTTCAAGGTAATTCCCTTTCCCCAATCAATGCTACCCCTATAGGAAAACCAGTTTTTAATCCCCCTTTATCTTAGGAATGTTGAGTCCTTTAACAAAGATATCAAGATACATCCAGGAGGAATCAAAATAGGAAAGTTGGGTCCTTTAAGAAAGATATCAAGATACAACCAGGAAGAATCAAAATAACCTTCCTCGCCTACACTGAGAATTTATAACACTCTCATCTTTTTCTTCCACCAGTGTTTCTGTGTATTTGTGTTTTTCCTGATAATATATAAATCTTATACTTGCAGTTCTTTTTGATGAGGTTTTGTTTTTGTTTTTGTTTTTTGCTTTTATATATATATATATATATATATATATATATATACACATTTTTTTTCTCTTGTCATATACTTTTATCAGTCTTTTTGTTTGTCTGTTTTTGCTTGTATACTTCAAAAATCTTACCTTGGGGTCCATTTGGGCTGAGCCTCCTCTTTTATCTTTCTTTCTTTTCCTGTCTCTCTCTCTCTTTTTCTTTTTCTTTTCTTTTTTCTCTTTTTTGTTTTTCTTTCGTTTGGGTGCAGACTCCTGATTGCTCAGAAGCGTTCCAGGGTGCACCTTGACTGCACCATGGTCGATACATCCAGCTACATCTGTTCAGCTATCTCTCACCAAAACGACTAGGAGGAGGAATGCCCAACAGAAGAAAAATTCAGAGGATGGGCCTTCTGCAACAGAGCTAATGGCTATTGACACAGACAATATGTTGGAAAGGGAATTCAGGCTAACAATTATCCAGGCAATAGCTAGGTTGGAGAAAGCCATGGATGACCAAATGGAATTGATTAGGGCAGAACTCAAAGCCACCAGGAATGATGTTCAAAATGTTAGGGCAGAACTGAAAGCCACCAGGGATGATGTTCACAATGCTCTCAATGAGTCCAATCTAATCTTAATTCTCTAAAAGCTAGGGTAACTGAGACAGAAGATAGAATTAGTGATCTGGAGGACAAACAGATAGAGAGAAAGGATCAGGAGGAAGGCTGGAACAAATAGCTTAGAAGCCACGAAAACAGAACCATGTAATAAATGATGCCATGAAACGTTCCAATGTCAGAATTATTGGAATCCCTGAAAGGGAGGAGAAAGAAAGAAGTCTAGAAGATACAGTGGAACAAGTTCTCCATGAAAATTTTCCCAATCTTGTGAATGGAACCAGTGTTCATGTACTAGAGGCAGAATGGTCTCCCCCCAAGATTATAGATTCTCGAAAGTCTTCGAGACACTTCATAGTAAGAATGAAGAATTATATTTGTAGGCAGGTCCTCTTGAAGACAGCTATGGCTAAGAAGCTCCTTATGTACAGAGGAAAGCCCATCAGAATAAGACCTGTCCACAGAAACCTGGCAAGCCAGAAGGGGCTGGCAAGATATATACAGGGCACTAAATGAGAAGAACATGCAGCCAAGAATACTTTATCCAGCAAGACTGTCATTCAAAATAGATGGAAAATAAAGAGTTTCCAAGACCAGCAAGGCTTAAAAGAGTTTGCGACCATCAAGCCAACACTGCAGGAAATATTAAGGGGGGTTCTATAATAGAGGAAAAATCCCAAGAATATCATCGAACAGAAATATAGAGACAATCTACAGAAAGAAAGACTTCAAAGAACACGATATCAATAAAAACATATCTCTCAATAATCACTCTCAATGTGAATGTCCTAAATGTGCCCATAAAATGACACAGGGTTGCAAATTGGATAAAACGACAGGATTCATCCATATGTTGTCTCCAAGAGACCCATTTTGAACCTAAGGATACACCCCGACTGAAAGTGAAGGGATGGAGAAGCATCTTTCATGCCAGTAGGCCTCAAAAGAAGGCCGGGGTAGCGATTCTCATATCAGATAAATTAGATTTTAAACTAAAGACTGTAGTCAGAGATACAGAAGGACACTACATAATCCTTAAAGGGACTATCCACCAAGATGATCTAACAAGTGTAAATATCTATGCCCCCAATATGGAGCAGCCAATTACATAAGAAAACTATTAATCAAGATAAAGAGTCATACTGATATGAATACATTAATAGTAGGAGATCTTAACATACCTCTCAGTAATAGACATATCATCCAAGCAGAAAATCAATAAAGAAACAAGAGCATTCCAAACTGTGGAAAGAACCAAGATGCCCTTTGATGGACGAATGGATATGGTCCATATACACTATGGAATATTATGCCTCCATCAGAAAGGATGAATACCCAACTTTTGTAGCAACATAGACGGGACTGGAAGAGATTATGTTGAGTGAAATAAGTCAAGCAGAGAGAGTCAATTATCCTATGGTTTCACTTATTTGTGGAGCATAACAAATAACATGGAGGACAAGGGGAGTTGGAGAGGAGAACGGAGTTGAGGGAAATTGGATGGGGAGGTGAACCCTGAGAGACTATGGACTCTGAAAAACAATCTGAGGGTTTTGAAGGGGTAGGGGGGTGAAAGGTTGGGGGAACCAGGTGGTGGGTATTAGGGCACGGATTGCATGGAGCACTGGGTATGGTGCAAAAACAATGAATTCTGTTATGCTGAAAAGAAATGAATGAAAGAAAGAAAGAAAATAAACAAGAGCATTGGATGACACATTGGACCAGATAGACCTCATAGATATATACAGAAAATTCCATTCTAAAACAACAGAATACTTATTCTTCTCAAGTGCACATGGAACCTTCTCCAGATTAGACCACCTACTGGGTCAGAAATCAGGACTCAACTGATACCAAAAGACTGAGATTATTCCCTGCATATTCTCAGATCACAGTGCTTTGAAACTGGAGCTCAATCACAAGGAAAAGTTTGGAAGGAACTCAAACACCTGGAAGCTAAAGACCACCTTGCTTAAGAATGCTTGGATCAGGAGGGGGGACAAGATGATGGGGAATTAGGAGGAGCGCCTTTTCAGCCCATACCCGAGCTGATTACCTACCAAAGAACTCTGATCACCTATGAAATCAGCCTGAGATCAGAATTATACGCGTCTGGATCTCTACAGGGGTAGAAGACGCCAGTGGCCAGGTAAAGCGGAGTAGGAATGGTGGACTGATATCGAAAGATAAACAAAAGGGAGAGGGAGCCACCAGAGGTGCATCTGGGGACCAGCATTAACTTGGAGACTGGTTGAAAGCACTCCAAAACAGCAAAGGATCGCGGAGGGAAATTGTGGGAATCGGGGCGGCTAGGGACAGGGGCTTAAGTCCTCGGTCCCAGGACAGCCTCCCCTGGCGCTGAGGCAGAGAGAATGCGGCGGAGAAACCAGCTCTTGGTCCCTAAGCCACCAGCGTGCCCGATAACGCGTGGGGTCCGTTTCCTGTGAGGGGATGGGAGCCAAGCTGGGCAGCAGAACGCGTGAGCCCTGCTATAGAGCCTGAGATACTCCCCTGAGAGAGGTACAAAGGCCCAGCAGGCACCCTTTGATACACGCCATTGTTTCAGAACCTAAGATGCCTGCACCAAACTCTCCCCCCAGGGAGGTGCACGGAAGTCCCAGCCTGGTGCTTTCGGACCTGCGCCCCGTGCTCAGAGCCTGAGACCCGCGCGCGACCCACAGTCTCCCCTGAAATTGGTGCACGCAAGCTGGGCGCTCTTAGACCCAGAAAGACCAGGCACTCCCAGCTTGGGCCAGCGGGAAAATCTCAGTGTATGATTGCTGCTTGGAACTGTAAGGTTTTTCCAGCGAGATAAACACAACACCAGGCAAAGTGAGTGTAAGGCAAGGTTTATTAAAGGTTCTCTCCGGTGAAGTTTCAGGGCCCAGGTGAAGGGGAGCCGAGAAAGTTGCACCGGGAGGAGGTGGGCACCCTCGGGCGAGGTTCCGCAACTCTGGAAAGCAGAGTGGGGGAAGTCGCGCCCAAGGCAGGGAGGAGGGGGCTTTTAAGGGGTCTTGGGGAAAGCTCAGGGGTCTTTTGGCAAGTTTCCCTTATTTGGATATCCCTCCTGCTCATCGGGATCCCATTGGTCCACAGGAGCCCAGGGCGGGGGTCTCAGGTTCCTGCTTGGGCCTTTGTTCTCCTGTCCGAGCTCAGGTGGTGTGGCGGGAACTTTCGCCATCTTGGTCCTTTGTTCTCCTGTCCGAGCTCAGGTCGTGTGGCGGGAACTTTCGCCATCTTGGTCCTTTGTTCTCCTGTCCGAGTTCAGGTCTTGTGGCGGGAATTTTCGCCATCTTTGGTAGCCCTTCCTGCCAGCCCAACATTCCGACCTTTTGCTTAATATAATGGTGTCAGGGGCGTCGACTCGGTTCTGGCTACTTCCTGCTGACAGGGGGCGTCGTCATAAGGGTAGTGGGCAGGCGAGAGTAGGGCTGGAGGAGGAGTTGATTGACGGATACTCGGGCAAGTTCTTGTAGGCGACCCTGCAAGTACCGGAAAAGACAGGGAGCAACTGAGATTAGAAGGAGGATTATGCATACAGGTCCCGCCAGAGGGAGCAGCCAGGTTACCCAGTTGTAGGGGTCCAGGCCCCAAGAGGACGTGTCTCGCCGCCGTGCTTGGATCCGATCCCTGAGTTCTTTGATCTTGGAAGTAACTATACCTGATTGGTTAACAAAGTAACAACATTCTTCATTTAAGAATAGGCAGGTCCCCCCTTTTTCGGCGGTCAGAAGGTCTAAGGCCCGTCGGTTCTGTAGAGCTAAGGCTGCCAGGCTGGTGACCTGGGTCTGTAGGGCTGTGAGGGAGTCAGCAACCCGTTCCATATCATCATTCAGAGCTTGGGAGAGTTTGTAATAAAAGTCTATGGAGGTTCCTATCCCTGCTGTCCCAGTTGCCACCCCTATGGCTACCCCTGCCCCTATTATGAATGGGAGGAAGATGGCCCTTTCTTCACGGTGTTGGGGGAATAGGATGGATAGCAGCTGGGATTCAGAGTAAATGGTGGTAGAAGGAGATAATAGGATGAATATACAGCCCAGGGAGTCGTTAGTGGTCAGACAGCGATAGATTCCCTGAGGGCACGAGAGAAATATTCCCGAGGGAGTACAATACGGGAGGGAGGAGTTAGTGATGTTGGCAGCTGCAGTGGTGAGGGGGGAGGACACATTAATAATAGGTATGTTTTCCCCAATGGGGCCAATATGAACCGTGCTATTTGTGGTCGTGGAGTTGGGGAGTGGCCAATCCATAGGGAGGGGTATCCCTACAATGTTAGAACGTGTTGAAAAAGGGAAACAGATCCAGCAGTCACTGTCACCGTTTTTCGACACATTTCGCCATAGGCTGTAACTAGAGTTCAGGAGGGCCACTGTCAGCTGTTCAGTGGTAGGGGATTTTTGGATGCTACCGAGATTAATGCCCTTATAGACCAGGTCGTTGGGGGGTTGGAGTCGTTTAGTCATGTCCCTGACTGCTGTTTTAATGTGCTCACGGCTAGCCTGGTCCTGGACCCCGCCCCCATCGGAGAGGCCGACCTGACCCAGATAGGTCCAGCACACTTTTCCAGACCTGGGGTAGATGTTGCAGGGGGCAATACCTCGTTTGGCTGTCACAAGGTTGGAGACCCAATAGGTTTTCTGGTCATACGTACAGGTTGTCGGTTCCTTTCCCCGGTAGCAGGTTGCAGGCATATAAGTAAAGGCTGAAAAATGGCGAGAAGTACCTGAACCCCTCATGCAGCTAGACTCACATGATTCCGCCTGGCTTGTCTGGATTAGAAGGAATATGAGAAGGGGCCCTAACCAAGCGGAGTTTGGTGGGGCCTGCCATCTGGGAGGTCCAATTAGTCTCTGTGGGTGCCCGCTTGAGATTATTGATATGTACCCATGCAGAGTGCCCCAACAGTTTTGCAGCATTTGGGGTGGTAAGGACAACTGTATAAGGCCCAGTCCACCGAGTTTGTAAGGAGTCTGGCCGCAAGCTTTTGAGGAGGACCTAGTCCCCAGGGGATAGATCTCATATACCCCCTTCAGAAGCATAGTCGCTAGGGGCTGGAATGACAGTGTCAGCGTGAGCCCTTAAGAGAGCTCGGAGGAGAGTAAGATAAAGTAAATAGGATAAAAGAGGTGGGGAGATGGCCGGAAGGCTATGATTTATAAGAAAGGGCCGGCCGTATAGTAATTCGAATGGGCTTAAGCCCGAAGGCCCGCGGGGCGTAGCTTGGAGTCTGGTGAGAGCCAGGGGCAGAAGTGTGGGCCAGCAGCCCGTTGGCCTTTTCTACCTTACCCGATGACTGTGGGTGGTATGGGATGTGAAGTTTCCAAGTTATGTTGAGGCTCTCCGCTACCTGCTGGGTTACACTGGAGATGAAGGCAGGTCCGTTGTCTGACTGGAGGGTCCGGGGCAATCCAAACCTCGGGATGATGTGCTCGATGAGTATTGTAGCCACTACGTCTGCTGTTTCTCAAGCCGTAGGGTATGCCTTGATCCAACCTGTGAACGTATCAACCAAGGTTAATAGGTAGCGAAAGGTTTTATGGCGAGGCATATGAGTGAAGTCCAGTTGCCAGTCTTCCCCGGGCTGATGCCCTCGGAGCTGATGGTTAGGCCCCGGTCTGCGGATTCCTCCTTGTGAATTCACAGCGGAACAGGTTTTGCAAGCCCTGTGGACAACTTCAATTACTTTAGATAAGGAAGGATGATAGAACAATGGCTGAAGAAATTGGTGGAGAGCCTTTGGGCCAATATGGAGGGATCGGTGGATGTCAGTAATTAGGGTGTGCGCCAGATTGCCTGGCAGGGCAATCCTGTCCTGAATGTAGATCCACCCTTTATCTCCAATTTTTCCTCCCCGTGCCTGGAGGGCTTGTGTTTCCTCTGTAGAGTAGGAAGGTTGGTGAGGGGTGTTAAGAAAGAGGATAGGAGACACAGGGGTACTTAGGGTCGTTTGTCTGGTCACTGAGTCTGCCCTGTTGTTGCCTAGGGAGACCAGATCCCTGGTTGTTTGGTGGCCTCGGCAGTGGACAATTGCTACCTTAGTGGGCAGACTAAGGGCCTCAAGCAACTTGGCAATGAGGAGTCCATTAGCTATAGGGGTGCCCTTGGTAGTTAGGAACCCCCGTTCTTGCCAAAGAGCAGAGTGTGTGTGAGTTATGAGGTAGGCATATTTAGAGTCAGTGTAAATGGTGACTCGTTGTCCCTTCGACAGGTGTAATGCCCTGGTGAGAGCTACGAGTTCAGCCTTCTGGGAAGTGGTTCCGATTGGGAGGGGAGCTGTCTCTAATACCGCATCCATAGTGACTACAGCATAAGCAGCGTGCCTCTGGCCATCTGAGGCCAGGAGGGAGCTGCCATCTACGAAGAGCACGCGGTCAGGGTTGGATAGTGGTTGATCAGAGAGACCGGGATGGGGAGGAGTGAGGTCTTCTATAAGTTGTAGGCAGGAGTGAACAGGTTCCGGGGTGGGTGAGGGTTTAGGTAGTAAAGTCACGGGGTTTAAGCGGGGGGAGGTAGAGAGAGAGATATAAGAGTTTTCTAGAAATAGCAGATGGAATAGTTGAAGACGGGAAGGAGTCAGATGGGCCAGAGATCGGTGGCTAAGGAGGTCTGTGAGTCGGTGGGGAGAGTAGACCGTGATAGGCTGCCCTAAGGTAAGTTTAAGGGCCTCCTTTGTAAGAGAAGCGGCTACCGCTAGGGCTCTGAGGCAAGGTTGCCATCCCCAGGCGGTGGCATCCAGTTGCTTGGATAGGTAGGCTATAGCCCTATGCGTAGGTCCCACCTGTTGTGTTAGGAGGCCGGTGGCAGAGCCGGAGCGCTCATCAGTGTAGAGATGGAACGGTTTAGAGATATCAGGTAGGGCTAAAACTGGCCTGGTGGTAAGGCGGTCTCTCAGCTTAAGGAATGACTGACGGATTGAAGTGGGATCAGTCAGGGGACCCTGGGGGGTCTCTTTAGCTGCCTGGTACAGAGGACGGGCCAGGATAGAGAAATTTGGAATCCAATGTCTAAAGAACCCGACCAACCCAAGAAAAGATAGTATCTCATCCGCCGTTTGGGGAGGTTGGAGTTCTTGGAGGAATCTTATGCGGTCCCCAGTAAGGGACTTAGAAGTGGGAGTCAGGAGTATGCCCAGATAGGTAACCGAAGGGGCACACAATTGGGCTTTAGAGGGGGTGACTCGATATCCCTTGGCCCCCAGGAAATTAAGTAGGGTGGAAGTGTCGTCTTGGGAGACCGAGAAGGAGGGGCTACAGAGGAGGAGGTCATCCACATACTGTAGTAGAGTGCTGGCCTTAAGGGCGCACTGCTGTAAATCTGTAGTCAAGGCCTGGCCGAAAATGTGGGGGCTATCCCTGAACCCCTGGGGTAGGACAGTCCAAGTTAGTTGTCCAGAAACGTGTGTGTCGGGATCCTCCCAGGTGAAGGCAAAGAGAAAGTAAGAATCAGGGTGCAGGGGGATAGTGAAAAAGGCATCTTTTAGGTCCAGTACAGTGAAGTGAGAGGTGTTTGGAGGAACGCGAGACAATAGGGTGTAGGGGTTAGGAACAACTGGGTGGAGGGGGACCACGGCCTCATTAATAAGCCTAAGGTCTTGCACCAGTCGATAAGCCCCTGAGGGCTTGTGTACTGGGAGGATAGGGGTGTTACAGGGAGAACTGATGGGGATCAGGAGTCCCTGATGTTTAAGCCGTTCTATGATAGGTTTCAGGCCCCGGCGGTGGGCTAAGGAAATAGGAAACTGAGCTCGAGAGGGAAACTTAGAGTTATCCTTAAGCTGTACTTTAACCGGGGTAAGGTGGGAAGCGATGATGGGCTCAGAGATGTCCCACACCTGAGGGTCTACAGTAGGTAGGTCATCTGGAGCGGGGGTCGAGGGAGTGGAGAGGTGTAAGATGAGACGGGTTGAGGTGGAGGGAGGAGAAGAAGGTGAGAGACAGATAGTTGCCCTCAGTTTCCGGAGAATGTCCCTACCCAGTAGAGGGACCGGGCAGGAAGGAATGACTAGGAACGAGTGGGAGAAAGGGAACCCATACAGGCTACAGGTAAGGGGAAGGGTCACCCTAGGGTTGGAGGAGGTCCCATCGATCCCCATAACAGTAATTGGTGAGGTTCGAGTAAGTCCCGAGTAGGAAGGCAGAACAGAGTAGGTAGCCCCCGTGTCCAGCAAAAAAGAGATGGACTTACCCGCTACCTGGAGCGTAACCCTGGGCTCGGCCTGGGTGAGAGGGGTGGCCGAGTCTGGGCTTCGTCAGTCGTCCTCCAATCCAAGCAGTTGAAAGGCCGGACTTACTGTCTCGGGGGGTCCCCCACGTTGAGGCGCCGAAGATACCCCGAGGTTAGGGCAGTCGGATTTCCAGTGGCCCATCAAATGGCATTGAGGGCAAGGCCGAGTTGGCAGCTTTGGATTGGGGCACTGGCGAGCCCAGTGTCCCTCGGCCCCGCATTTGAAACAGGCCCCCGGGGGGGTGCGGTTGGTTGCCCCTCTCTGCTGGCTCCCAGAGCCGGCCGGCCGCAGGGCTGCTACCAAGGCTTGGGTCTGCAACTGAACCTTTTGCTGGAGTCTGGCTTGTCGTTTAAGCTCAGCCGCCTCCTCACGGGAATTAAAAACCTTAAATGCCATTTTCACCAAGTCAGAAATGGGGGTCTGAGGGCCCTCCTCAGCCTTCTTTAACTTTTTCCGTATATCCGGCGCCGATTGAGAAATAAAATGAGTAGCAAGTACCGTGGCCCCCGCAGGGGAGGCAGGATCCAAGCGAGTGTACTGGGTTAAGGCCTCAGTCAATCGGTTAAGAAACATAGCGGGGTTTTCGTCAGGGGCCTGGACAATCTCCCTGATCTTGTCATAATTAACGGCCTTATTAGAAGCTGCCCGCATGCCAGCTATGAGACATTGGACCATGCGGTCGCGGCGCCGGCGGCCATCTTGGCCATCCTGATAATCCCAACCTGGTTCTACGGCTGGGACTGCCTGGGCTCCAACTGGCATGGCAGCATCAGTGAGATGGACCTGATCTGCGTGCTCCCGGGCAGCAGCCTGGATGCGTTCCCTCTCCTCTGTGGTGAGGGTGGTGGTCTGGACCACATGTAAATCATGCCAGGTGAGGTCATAGGCTTGGGCCAGATATTGGAATTCTTTAATATAGTTATCAGGACTGGCCGAAAAGGAGCCCAAACGCTTCTCAATTTGGGAAAGGTCCTGTAGAGAGAAGGGTGCATGGACTCGAACAACTCCCTCAGCTCCAGCAACCTCCCTTAGGGGGCAGACTAACTCAGGGGAGGGTTTTCGAGCCCTAGTGCGGGTGGAGATGGGAGGGGAGGCTGGAGGGGATGTAGGGGAAGGTTCGGGGGGGGGCCGCATCAGGAGCAGACTCAGGTTTTGGGGGTTGAGGGGATGAGACGGGAGTCGAGGTGGAAGGGGTGGAAAGGGTGGAGGGGGTGGAAGGGACCGAAAGGGGGGTGATTGGAGCGGCGGGAGGATTAGGGGGCGTAGGGAGAGAGGGGCCTTGGGGTGGGGGATCGCGATAAGGAGGAGGAGGCAGAGGAGCCGGGGCCCCTCTCGTCGGCGGGTGGGTAAAGCTCTCCGGAGGTTCAGAGAGGGGAGAATCAGAGAGGAGAGACGGGGAGGAGAGGTCCGGGTCTTTGGGAGCAGTGGGTGGCAGGGTAGGGGGAGGGGAGCGGGCCAGGAGGACCTGAGAGGTGGAGCAGTGAGAGCAGAGGGAGGGGCGAGAGCGCAGGGTCCAGAAAGCCTGGACATAAGGGACCTCGACCCATTTGCCCTGGTGTTTGCAGAAATTGCCTAGGTCCATGAGAATCTGATAGTCAAATGTGCCTTCCGGAGGCCACTGGGACTGATTGTCTAATTGGTATTGTGGCCAAGCGACGGTACAATAATGTATGAGACGTCACCTACGCAAGTCCTGGTCCAGTTCCAGGGTCTTAAGATTGGCCAGCAGGCACCCTAGGGGTGTTTTAGAATTGAATTTGGATTGGGAGGTCCCCATGATTCGTTGCCAGGCAACCCGAGGGCTGGAGGAAGGCGTCCCCTCGTCCACCACTGGGTTGAGGAAAAACTGTATCGACTGCCGTAGAGGTAGGGACATCTCCCAGCCTCTTGGAGTCACGGAGGTCACCTGGTGACCGGCGGGGTCCGCCCTGACGCGGCCGCGATTAAGGCAGGGCTTTCCGGAAGGGGGCGCAGAATCGGGGAAACTCACCACGGCTTCAGAAGTGGCGTTCGGAAAGGCAGGTCCAGTCTGGCTAGGGAAAGGAGAGAGCCTCCCCACTGGGGTGGGGGCTCAATCTCCTCCTGGGTTTCGGCACCAAATGTAAGGTTTTTCCGGCGAGATAAACACAACACCAGGCAAAGTGAGTGTAAGGCAAGGTTTATTAAAGGTTCTCTCCGGTGAAGTTTCAGGGCCCAGGTGAAGGGGAGCCGAGAAAGTTGCACCGGGAGGAGGTGGGCACCCTCGGGCGAGGTTCCGCAACTCTGGAAAGCAGAGTGGGGGAAGTCGCGCCCAAGGCAGGGAGGAGGGGGCTTTTAAGGGGTCTTGGGGAAAGCTCAGGGGTCTTTTGGCAAGTTTCCCTTATTTGGATATCCCTCCTGCTCATCGGGATCCCATTGGTCCACAGGAGCCCAGGGCGGGGGTCTCAGGTTCCTGCTTGGGCCTTTGTTCTCCTGTCCGAGCTCAGGTGGTGTGGCGGAAACTTTCGCCATCTTGGTCCTTTGTTCTCCTGTCCGAGTTCAGGTCTTGTGGCGGGAATTTTCGCCATCTTTGGTAGCCCTTCCTGCCAGCCCAACAGGAACCTCTCTGGTGGTCTGGAGCTGCCCAGACAGCCGCCACTGCCTTGGCTTTGGGTACAAGCAAAAGATCCTGCGTCCCCAGGGACCGCAACTTGGAACCTGCTCTGCCAGCGGCCAAGGGAGAACTTATTTAGGCTCTGCAGCCAGACTGAGGCTTCTCTCTGAGAGGGAGATCAGGGTGCGGTTTGTTTTCCTCTAAAACTACAAAAACCATCAAAAGCGGTCAAAGTGAGGGAAAAAAAAAATGAGCAAACATAAAAACCGCCAGAGAACAAAAGCCTGAAAAAAAAACCAGTTTCCTTAGAGCCCACCCCCTTGAGGGGGGCCGGAGGACTTAACTCAGGGAACACCATTGACTGAAAACCCACGTGGCAGGCCCCTCCCCCAGAAAACAAACCAAGAAAGAAAAAAAAAAAGAAAGAAAGAAAAAAAAGGACTACAAGAGAACAACCACTACTTCATAGGAAAACTTTTATTTTTCACTCGTTCCCACTATTCTGATTCATTTTTTAATACATAGGTAATTTTTTAACCTATTTACCATCACAGCGAGCTGTACAGTACATCAAATTCTATAATAACCTTCTAACATGAACTTTTTGATACATACATCTATGTTTTTCTTTTGCATTTCTATTTTTTGTATTCCTTTTTTAAAATTTTAGTTTAGTCTAGTTTATTCCTTTTTATTTTTATCTTCTAATATTCATATAGAGTTAAACTTCAAAGTAATCCCCTTTCCCCAATCTATACTACCCCTGTAGTTAAACCAATTTTTAATCCCCCTTTATCTTAGGAAAGTTGAGTCTTTTAACAAAGATATCAAGATACATCCAGGAAGAATCAAAACAACCTTCCTCATACACACTGAGAATTTATAACCACTCTACCATCTTTTTCTTCCACCAGTGTTTCTGTGTTTTTGTGTTTGTCCTGATAGCATATAAATCTTACACTTGGGGTTCTTTTTGAGGAGGTTCTTCCTTTATTTGCATATATATATTTTTTCTCTTGTCATATACTTGTATCAGTCTTTTTGTTTGTCTGTTTTTGTTTGTCTAATTCATAAATCTTACCTTGGGGCCCATTTGGGCTGAACCTTCTCTTTCATCTTCCCTTTCTTTCCTGTCTCTCTCTCTCTCTCTTTTTTCTTTTTCTTTTATCTCTCGTTTGGGTGGGGAATCCTGATTGCTCAAAAGTGTTCCAGGGTGCACCTTGACTGCACCACGGGATACATCCAGCTACATATGTTCAGTCATTTCCCACCAAAATGACTAGGAGGAGGAATGCCCAACAGAAGAAAAATACAGAGGATGGACCTTCTGCAACAGAGCTAACAGCTATCAACATAGACAATATATCGGAAAGAGAATTCAGGCTAACAATTATCCAGGCAATAGCTAGGTTGGAGAAAGCCATGGATGACCAAATGGAATTGATTAGGGCCGAGCTGAAAGCGACAAGAGATGATGTTCACAATATTAGGACGGAGCTTAAAGCTACCGGGAAGGAGGTTCACAATGTTCTCAATGAGTTCCAATCTAATCTAAACTCTCTCAAAGCTAGGGTAACTGAGACAGAAGATAGAATCAGTGATCTGGAGGAGAGAGAAAGGATCAGGAGGAAGCCTGGAACAAACAGCTTAGAAACCACGAAAACAGAATCAGGGAAATAATTGATGCCATGAAGCGTTCCAATGTCAGAATTATTGGAATCCCTGAAGGGGAGGAGAAAAAAAGAAGTGTAGAAGATATAGTGGAACAAGTCCTTCATGAAAATTTTCCCAAACTCGCGAATGGAACCAGCATTCATGTACTAGAGGCCGAAAGGTCTCCACCCAAGATTATACATTCCAAAAAAAATTATGACACCTGATAGTCAAATTGAGGAATTATAAATGTAGGTATAATCTCTTGAAAGTCGCTAGGGCAAAGAGGCTCCTTACTCACAGAGGAAAGCCCATCAGAATTACATCAGACCTGTCCACAGAGACCTGGCAAGCCAGAAAAGTCTGGCAACATATATTCAGGGCACTAAATGGGAAGAACATGCAGCCAAGAATACTTTATCCAGCAAGACTGACATTCAAAATGGATGGAGAGATAAAGAGTTTCCAAAACCAGCAAGGCTTAAAAGATTATGCAACCACCAAGCCGACACTGCAGGAAATATTAAGGGGGGGTTCTATAAAAGAGGAAAAATCCTAAGAATATCATTGAACAGAAATATAGGACAATCTACAGAAAGAAAGACTTCAAAGGTAACTCGATGTCAATAAAAACGTATCTCTCAATAATCACTCTCAATATGAATGGCCTAAATGCGCCCATAAAATGGCACAGGGTTGCAGATTGGATAAAACGACAGGACCCATCCATATGTTGTCTACAAGAGACCCATTTTGAACCTACAGATACACCCCGACTGAAAGTGAAGGGATGGAGAAGCATCTTTCATGCCAATGGGCCTTAAAAGAAGGCTGGGGTAGTGATTCTCATATCAGATAAATTAGATTTTAAACTAAAGACTGTAGTCAGAGATACAGAAGGACACTACATAATCCTTAAAGGAACTATCCACCAAGATGATCTAACAATTGTAAATATCTATGCTCTCAATATGGGAGCAGCCAATTACTTAAGAAAACTGTTAATCAAGATAAAGAGTCATATTGATATGAATACACTAATCATAGGAGATCTTAACATGCCTCTCTCAGAAATAGATCATCGAAGCAGAAAATCAATAAAGAAGCAAGAGCATTGAATGACACATTGGACCAGATGGACCTCATAGATATATACAGAACATTCCACCCTAAAACAACAGAATACTCATTCTTCTCAAGTGCACATGGAACCTTCTCAAGAATAGACCACCTACTGGGTCACAATCAGGACTCAACCCATACCAAAAGACTGAGATTATTCCCTGCATATTCTCAGATCACAATGCTTTGAAACTGGAGCTCAATCACAAGGAAAAGTTCAGAAGGAACTCAACACCTGGAAGCTAAAGACCACCTTGCTTAAGAATGCTTGGATTAACCAGGAGATCAAAGAAGAACTGAAACAATTCATGGAAACCAATGAGAATGAAGATACTTCAGTCCAAAACCTATGGGATACAGCAAAGGCGTTCCTAAGGGGGAAATACATAGCCACCCAAGCCTCCCTCAAAAAAATTGAAAAATCCATAACATAGCAGCTGTCTCTACACCTTAAAGAACTGGAGAATCAACAACAAATCAAACCTACTCCACACATAAGAAGGGAAATAATCAAGATTAGAGCAGAGATCAATGAGGTAGAAACTAGAGATATAGTAGAACATATCAATGAAACTAGAAGCTGGTTTTTTAAAAGAATCAATAAGATCTATAAACCCTTGGCCACACTAATCCAAAAGAAAAGAGAGAAAGCTCAAATTCATAAAATTATGAATGAAAAGGGAGAGATCACAACTAACACCAAGGAAGTAGAAACAATCATCAGAAGTTTTATCAACAGTTATATGCCAGTAAGTTAAGCAACCTAGATGAAATGGGTGCATTTCTGGAAAGCTATAAACTCCCAAAATTGAACCAGGAAGAAATCAACCACCTGAATACACTGATATCTAGTAACGAGATTGAAGCAGTGATCCAAAACCTCCCAAAAAACAAGAGCCCAGGACCTGACGGAGTCCCTGGGGAATTCTACCAAACTTTCAAAGAAGAAATAACACCTATTTTCCTGAAGCTGTTTCAAAATATTGAAGCAGAAGGAAAACTTCCAGACTCTTTTTATGAAGCCAGCATTACCTGATCCCCAAACCAGGCAAATACCCTACCAAAAAGAGAATTTCAGACCAATATCACTGATGAATATGGATGCTAAGATTCTCAACAAGATCCTAGCCAACAGGATCCAACAGCACATTAAAAAGATTATCCACCATGACCAGGTGGGATTCATCTCTGGGTTACAAGGATGGTTCAACATTCGCAAATCAATCAATGTGATAGAACAAATTAATATGAGAAGAGAGAAGAACCACATGGTCCTCTCAGTTGTTGCAGAAAAAGCATTTGACAAAATCCAGCATCTGTTCCTGATTAAAACTCTTCAAAGAATAGGGATAGAGGGAACATTCCTGAACTTCATCAAATCTATCTATGAAAAACCCACAGCAAATACCATCCTCAATGGGAAAAAGCTCACAGCCTTCCTGTTGAGATCAGGAACATGACAAAGATGCCCACTCTCACCACTCTTGTTCAACATATTATTAGAAGTCCTAGCAACAGCAATCAGAAGACAAAGAGATATAAAAGGTATCCAGATTGGCAATGAAGAAGTCAAACTCTCTCTCTTCACAGATGACATGATTCTTTATATGGAACACCCAAAAGACTCCACCCCCAAACTACTAGAACTCATACAGCAAATCAATAACATGGCAGGATACAAAGTCAATGTACAGAAATCAGTGGCTTTCTTATACGCTAACAATGAAAATACAGAAAGGGAAATTAGAGAATCGATTCCATTTACTATAGCACCAAGAACCATAAGATACCTGGGAATAAACCTAACCAAAGAGGTAAAGGATCTGTACTCAAGGAACTACAGAACACTCATGAAAGAAATTGAAGAAGACACAAAAAGATGGAAGACCATTCCATGCTCTTTGATTGGAAGAATAAACATTGTTAAAATGTCTATACTGCCTAGAGCAATCTATACTTTTAATGCCATTCTGATCAAAATTCCGATCTGATCAAAAAAGGGAAAAACTCTTTTTCAAAGAGCTGGAGCAAATAATCCAAAAATTTGTATGGAATCAGAAGAGAACCCGAATTGCTAAGCAAATGTTTAAAAAAAAAATAAAACTGGGGGCATCACATTACCTGATTTCAAGCTTTACTACAAAGCTATGATCACCAAGACAGCATGGCATAAAAACAGACACATAGACCAGTGGAACAGAGTAGAGAGCCCAGATATGGACCCTCAACTCTATGGTCAAATAATCTTCGACAAAACAGGAAAAAATATACAGTGGAAAAAAGACAGCCTCTTCAATAAATGGTGCTAGGAAAACTGGACAGCTATAGGTAGAAGAATGAAACTCGGCGATTGTCTTACACTGTACACAAAGATAAACTCGAAATGTAAAAGACCCCAACATGAGACAGGAATCCATCTGAATCCTAGAGGACAGCATAGGCAGTAATTTTCAATATCAGCCACAGCAACTTCTTTCAAGATATGTCTCCAAAGACAAAGGAAACAAAAGTGAAGATGAACTTTTGGGACTTCATCAAGATCAAAAGCTTCTGCACAGCAAAGGTAACAATCAATGAAACACAGAGGCAATCCATGGAATGGGAGAAGATATTTGCAAATGACAGTACAGACAAAAGGTTGATATCCAGGATGTATAAAGAACTTCTCAAGCTCAACACTCACAAAACAGATTATCATATCAAAAAATGGGCAAGAGGTATGAACAGACACTTCTCCAATGAAGACATACAAATGGCTATCAGACACATGAAAAAATGTTCATCATCACTAGCCCTCAGGGAGATTCAAATTAAAATCACATTGAGATACCACCTTACACCAGTTAGAGTGGCCAAAATTAGCAAGACAGGAAACAAAGGGTGTTGGAGAGGATGGACCCTTTACACTATTGGTTGGAATGCAAATTGGTGCAGCCACTTTGGAGAACAGTGTGAAGATTCCTCAAGAAATTAAAAATAGAGCTTCCCTATGACCCTGCAATTGCACTACTGGGTATTTACCCCAAAGATACAGATGTAGTGAGAAGAAGGGCCATCTGTACCCCAATTTTTTTTAGCAGCAATGGCCATGTTCACCAAACTGTGGAAAGAGCCAAGATGCCCTTCAATGGATGAATGGATAAGGAAGATGTGGTGCATATACACTATGGAGTATTATGCCTCCATCAGAAAGGATGAATACCCAACTTTTGTAGCAACATAGATGGGACTGGAAGAGATTATGTTGAGTGAAATAAGTCAAGCAGAGAGTCAATTATCATATGGTTTCACTTATTTGTGGAGCATAACAAATAACATGGAGGACAAGGGGAGATGGAGAGGAGAAGGGAATTGAGGGAAATTGAAAGGGGAAGTGAACCCTGAGACTATGGACTCTGAAAAACAATCTGAGGGTTTTGAAGGGGCGGTGGGTGGGAGGTTGAGGGAGCCAGATGGTGGGCATTAAGGAGGGCATGTATTGCATGGAGCACTGGGTGTGGTGCAAAAACAACGAATTTTGTTACACTGAAAAGGAAAAAAAATACCCAAAACAAAGAAGTAGTTTTGTATAGATTTGGATACCAGCCCTTTGTCTGTAATGTCATTTGCAAATATTTTCTCCCATTCCATTGGTTGCTTCTTAGTTTTGTTGAGTATTCCTTTGTTATACAGAAGCTTTTTATCTTGATGAAGTCCCAGTAGTTAATGTTTGCTTTTGTTTCCCTTGCCTTTAGAGATGTGTCTTGCAAGAAGGTGCTGTGGCTGAGGTTGAAGAAGTTGCTGCCTGTGTTCTCCTCTAGGATTTAATGGATTCCTGTTTCACATTGAGGTCTTTCATCAATTTTGAGTTCATCTTTGTGTATGGTGTAAGGAAATGGTCCAGTTTCATTCTTCTGCATGTGGCTGTCCAATTTTCCCAGGACAGTTTATTGAAGAGACTGTCTTTTTTTCCATTGGATATTCTTTTCTGCTTCATTGAAGATTATTTGACTATAGAGTATAGGGTCATTTTTGGGCTCTTTATTCTGTTCCATTGATCTTTGTGTCTGTTTTTGTGCCAGCACTGTGTCGTCTTGATGATCACAGCTTTGTAATATAGCTTTAAGTCAGGCATTGTGATGCCACCACCTTTGCTTTTCTTTTTCAACATTTCCCTGGGAATTTGTAGTCTTTTCTTGTTCCATGCAAATTTTAGGATTATTTGGCCCAGCTCTGTGATAAATGTCGATGGTATTTTGACAAGGATTGCTTTGAAAGTGTAGATTGCTCTGGGAAGAATAGACATTTTTCACAATGTTTATTCTTCTAATCCATGAGCATGGGATTTTTTCCATATCTTTGTGTCTTTCTTAATTTCTTTCATTTAAGTGTTCTGTGGTTTCTAGAGTACAGATCCTTTACCTCTTTGGTTAGGTTTATTCAAAGGTATCTTACAGTTTATGGTGCAATTGTAAAGGGGATCAATTTGCTAATTTCTCCTTCTTCAGTCACATTGTTAGTGTATAGAAATGCAACTGATTTCTGTGCATTGATTTTGTATGCTGCTAGGTTGCCAAATTGCTATATAAGTTCTAGCAATTTTGGGGTGGAGTCTTTCTACATAAAGTATCATGTCATCTGTGAAGACTGAGAGATTGACTTCTTCTTTGCTGATTCCAATGCCTTTTATTTATTTATTTTTTGTTGTCTGATTGCTGAGACTAGGACTTATAGTATTGTGTTGAACAGTAGTGGTGAGAGTGGGCATCCTTGTCATATTCCTGACCTCAAGAGAAAAGCTCTCAGTTTTTCCCCATTGAGAATGATATTCACTGTGGGCTTTTCCTAGATGGCTTTTGTGATACTGAGGTGTATTCCTTCAATCCCTATACTTTGAAGCGTTTTACTCAGGAAAAGATGTTGTATTTTGTCAAATGTATTTTTTGACAAATTTGACAAATACATTTTTGTCAAATGTATTTTTTCTGCATCAGTTGAGAGAATCATATGGTTCTTGTCTTTTCTTTTGTTAATGTGAACTATCATGTTGATTGATTTGTGAATTTTGAGCCACCCTTGCATTCCAGGAATAAATCCCACTCAAACCCCCCCCCCCCAAAAAAAAAAAACAAAATTTAAGGGCCAGATGGCTTCCTAGAGGAATTCTACCAAACATTTAAGGAAGAAATAATCCCTATTCTATTGAAGATGTTTCAAAAGATAGAAGTGGAAGGAAAACTTCCAAACTCAGTCTATGAGGCCAAAACCAGACAAAGACTCCATCAAAAGGGAGAATTACAAACCAATGTTCCTGATAAACATGGATGCCAAAATACCCACCAAGATACTAGCCTAGGATCCAACAGTACATTAAAAGGATTATGAATTGTGGTTTTTATTTGCATTCCCCTGATGATGAGTGATGTTGAGCATCTTTTTCATGTCTGTTGGCCATTTATATGTCTTCTCTGGAAAAATACCTATTCAGGTCCTCTGCTTATTTTTAATTGGATTATTTTTTGATGTTGAGTTATATAAATTCTTTATATATTTTGGAATTTAACCCCTTATCTGATATATTATTTGCAAATATCTTCTCCTAGTCAGTAGATTACATTTTACATTTTTGTCTTGTTGATTGTTTCCTTTACTTTGCAAAAGCTTTTTATTTTGGTGTAGCCCTAATAGTTTATTTTTGCTTTGGTTTCTTTTGATTTAGGAGAAATACCTAGAAAAATGTTGCTACAGGTGATTTCAGAGAGAGTACTACCTGTGTTATCTTCTAGGAATTTTATTATTTCAGTTCTTATATTTAAGTATTTAATCCATTTTTTAGTTTATTTTTGTGTAAGGTGTTAAAAAGTGGTCCAGTTTCATTCTTTTACATGTAGCTGTCCAGTTTTTCCAACATCATTTATTGAAGAGACCATTCTTACTCCATTGTATAGTTTTACCTCCTTTGCCATAGATTAATTGAACATGTAGTTTTATTTTGGGGTTTTCTATTCTGTTCCATTCATTTATGTATCTATTATTATGCCTGTAGTATACTGTTTAGAATTACTGTATTTTGTAGTATATCTTGAAATCTGGGATTTTAATACCTCCAGTTTTGTTTTTCTTTCACAAGATTTCTTTGGCTATTTCAGGTCTTTTGTAGTCACATACAAATTTTAGGATTATTTGCTGTAGTTTTATGAAAAATGCTGTTTGTATTTTGATAGGGATTACATTAAATCTGTAGATTGCTTTGGGTAATGTGGACATTTTAACAACATTAATTCTTCCAGTCCATCAACATGGAATATTTGTTTGTGTTATCTTCAGTTACTTCCATCAGTGTTTTATAATTATCAGACTACTGGTTGTTTGTCTCTTCAGTTGAGTTTATTTTTAGGTATTTTATTCTTTTTGGTGCAACTTTAAATGATGTTTTTATATTATAATTCTGCTGCTTCATTATTACTGTATAATAATACTACTGATTTTGGGTGTAATTTTTTATTCTGCCACTTTACTGAATTCATTTACTACTTCTGGTAGATTTTTGGTGGAGTCTTTATCTATCTATCTATCTATCTCATGTCATCTGCAATTAGTGACTGCTTAACTTCTTCTTTACAAATATAGATGCCTCTTCTTTTTCTTTTCTGCTATGGCTGGGACTTCCAATACTGCAATGAATAAAAGTGGTGAGAGGAGAGTCCCTTGTCTTGTTCTTGATCTTACAGGAAAAGCCTTCATTTTTTTTTTTTTTTTCTGTTAAGTAAGACTTAGATGGGTTTTTCATATATGGCCTTTATTATGTTAAAATATGTTCCCTCAAAGCCTAGTTTGTGGAGAGTTTTTATCATAAATAGATGCTGAATTTTGTGAAATGTTTTCCTCCATCTATTGAGATATGATTTTTATCCTTAATTTTTGTTGATGTATGATGTTTGACTTGCAAATATTGAACCATTCTTGAATCTCTGGAATAAAACCCCCTTGACCATGGAGAAGGAAGGAGCCTTTTAACATATTGTTGAATTTGGTTTGTTAATATTCTGTTGAGGATATTTGCGTCTGTGTTCATCAGGGATATTGGCCTGTAGTTTTCTTTTTTTTTTGTGGTATTTTTGTGTGGTTTTGGTATTAGGGTAATGCTAGCCTCATATAATGTATTTAGAAACTTTTCTTCTATTTTTTGGAATAGTTTGAGGAGTATAGGTATTAACTCTTTTTTCAATGTTTGGTAGAATTCACTTGTGAATTCATCTGGTCTTGGACTGTTATTTTTTGGTAGTTTTTTTTATTACTAGTTTAATTTTATTACTTGCAGTCTGTCTGTTCAGATTTTCTACTTTATCCTGATTCAGTTTTGGAAGACTGTATGTTCCTAAGAATTTATCCATTTCTTCGAAATTGCCCAATTTGTTGGCATATAATTTTTCATCATCTTATCTCATACTCCTTTTGTATTTCTGTGGTGTCAGTTGTTATTTCTCTCTCATTTATGATTTTATTTAGTTGAGTTTTTTGCTTTTTTTTTCCTTTTCTTGATGAGTCCAGTTACAGTTTAAGAAATTTAGTTTATTTTCTCAAAGAATGAGCTTTTGGTGTCATTGATCTTTTGTGTGTGTGTGTGTGTGTGTGTGTGTGTGTCTTGTTTGTTTTGTTTTGTTTTTGGTCTCTGTCATTTATTTCTCCTCTGGACCTTATTATTCCTTCTTTCTACTCATCTTGAGCTTTGTATGTTTTCCTTTTTCTAGTTCATTTAGGTGTAAGGCTAGAGTGTTTATCTGAGCTTTTTATTGTTTCTTGGGGTAAGCCTGTATTGCTATATATTTCCCTCTAGAACTGCTTTTGCTGCTTTCCAAACATTGTGGACCATTGTGTTTTCATTTTCTTTTGTCTCCATGTACTTTTTGATTTCATTTTGATTGCTTCATTGATTGAGTGGTTGTTTAGTATCATTTGTTTGGCCTCCACATGTTTGTGTTTTTCCCAGTTTTTTTCTTGTGACTTATTTTTAGCTTTATACCATTGTAATCAGAAAGGATGCCTGGTAAATTTCAGTATTCTTAAATTTATTGAGGCTTGTATTGTGATCTAATGTGATTTTTCTGGAGAATGTTCCATGTGCACTTGAAAAGAATGTGTATCCGGTTGTTTTCGGATGGCATGTTCTGTATATGTGTTAGACCCATACACAGTGTGTCATTCAAAGACACAGTGTTTAAAGAGACTGTTGATTTTCTGCCTGCGTGGTCTATTCATTGATGTAAGTGGGGTGTTAAAGTCCCCTACTATTACTCATTGTCATTTTTTTTTTTTTATTGTTTTGTGATTCTTTTCTTCTTCATTCTCTTACTCTTTCTTTGTGATAGGTTTCTGTTGTGTTATGTTTGACTTTCTTTCTCTTTATTTTTTTGTGTATCTATTACAGGTTTTATGTTTGTGGTTGCCATGAGTTTCACATATAACATTCTAAATACATAGCAGTCTATATTAATTTGATGGCCATTTAAGTTCACACATTCTAAAGAGAAAAAATATTTTAAAAATAAGTTATTTAAGTTCTTCTTCTTTTTTACTCCCTCATCCATGTTTAATGTGAATGTTGTCATATTTTACATCTTTTTATTTCATAATTTTCTTATGTCTATTTCTGGCCATTTCTTTAACACTACTTGTAAAGCTGGCTTTGTGGTGGTGAATTCCTTTATCTTTTGTATGTCTGGGGAACTCTTTATCTCTCTTTCAAATCTGAATGATAGCTTCGGTGAGTAGAATATTCTTGATTGTATGTTTTATCCTTTCAGCACTGTGAACATATCATGCCACTCTCTTCTGTCCTGCAGAGGTTCTGCTGAGAAATCAGGTGATAGCCTTGTAGTTTTCCCCTTGTGGTAACTTCTGCTTCTCTCTTGCTGCTCTTTAAATTCTCTTTTTATCTTTGATCTTTGACATTTTAATTATTATGTGTATTTATGTGGACCTCCTTGGGTTCATCTTGTTCGGAACTCTCTGTGTTTCTTAGACATGGGTGTCTATTTCCATCCCTCAGTTAAGGAAGTTTTCAGCTATTATTTTTTAAATACATATTCTACTCTTCTTTCTTCTTCTTATGGGATCCCTATAATTCAAATGTTTGTTTGTTATTGTCTATGAGATCCCTTAATCTATCCTTATTTTAAATATTCTTTTCTCTCTCTCTCTTTTTTTTTTTTTATTGTTCAGCTTGGATGATTTCCATTACCCTGTCTTTCAGATCACTGATTTGTTATTCTGCATCCTCTCTTCTACTGTTGTTTTCCTCTAGTGTGCTCTTTATATCTGTTATTTATTCTTTATTTTATTTATTTATTTTTTAAATGTCTTTCTTTTCTTTGAGCATTTCACTAGTTCTTCTACTCTTCTCTCTAGCCTGGTGAGTATCTTTATGATCATCGCTTTAATTTCTTTTTTTTTAAAGATTTTATTTATTTACTTGACAGAGAGCGATCACAAGTAGACAGAGAGGCAGGCAGAGAGAGAGAGGAAGGGAAGCAGGCTCCCCGCCGAGCAGAGAGCCCGACGTGGGACTCGATCCCAGGACCCTGAGATCATGACCTGAGCCGAAGGCAGTGGCTTAACCCACTGAGCCACCCAGGCGCCCGCTTTAAATTCTTTATCAGACATACTGCTTATTTCCATTTCAATTAATTTTTTAAAAAATTTATCTGAGGTTTTTTTTTTTTCCATTTCTTTTGGAGTATATACCTCTGTCTTCCCATTTTGCTTGACTTTTTGTGTTTGTGTGGATTAGGCAGAACAGCTACTTCTAACTTTGTAGGCATGGTCTTGTGTATAGTCATTCCCTATGTAGACTATTTGGTTGATGACTTTTGCTGGCTGACTGGAGCTGTGGCTGATATGGGCTGGAGGTCTTAGGGCTTTTGATGTAGGTGGTTCCTTATCGGGACATCTAAAGCTGAAATGGGTGCAGGCTGGAGTGTCCTAGGTTCTGTGCACTGAGCTAATGCTGAAATAGATGCAAGTTGGAGTGTTTTAACGCACTCTGTGCAAGGGGACCTTGGTGGGGAATCTGGAGCTGATGTGGTATGTGGGCTGGCAGGTCCCTGAGCTTTATGTGCAGAGGGTGCTCTGGCAGATGGCTTAAAGTAAAGTGTGCCAATGTCAGTGGATACTGGGGCTCTACACACAGAGACCACCTTAATAAAATAGCTGAAATTGAAGTGTATATAAAGGTACTTCAGGACTCTTCACATAGAGGGTGCCCTGAAGGGGTAGGTGGCCTTGAGGTGGGATTTAAGGGTTGGAGGTCTTGGGGTGTTCTCAGTAGGAGCCTCCCTGACAGGACACCTGAAGCTGAAGTGCTTGTAAGCTGGGTTGTCCTGGGGTTCTCCACAGGGAGAATAGTTTGTGGGACAGCTGAAGCTGAACTGGATGCAAGCTCTGGTGTCCCAAAGTGTTCAGTAAAAGAGTTTTCCTGGCCGGATGACTAGAGCCCAGGCCAGTGCTCATGGGAGTGTTCTGGAATGTTCCACACAGGTGGTGCCCTGCTGTTATGTCTGAAACTGATGTAGGCATGGGCCTGAGGTTTTTGGGGTTACTCTACACAGGGGAAACTCTGGTATGGACTGGGGCCCAGGGCTCACTGTGGCAGCAGGCCAATTAAGGCACCCAGAATGTACATTGGTCTGTGCTTTCAAAGTTGAGGGGGAGTTGAGATCATGTTGGTCGGCCCCTACCACCTTGAAGGTGTTCCAACAGCTCCCCTTACCGTTTAGTGGGGTTCTAAGGTTCTTTTATATGCCAGTTTCTCTTTTAAATTATGGATTTTTGAAGAAAAAAAAAGAAGAAAGAAGAAAAAAATGAAAAAGAAGAAGAGAGAAGATAAGGAAGAAAGAAAGAAGAGAAAAGAAAAAAATAACACCTCCAAGGCTTATTTTCTGTGCCCTAGAGTTACTGGGCAGGTGTGGGCCATGGGAACCCTGGTGTTCCTAAGGAGCAAGATGGTTATAGAGAGCCAGCCCTGCTCCTGTCTGTGCTTTTAAGGTATAGAGGAAACCATGTCACTTTTTTTTTTTTAATTAATTTTTTATTTTTTATAAACATATATTTTTATCCCCAGGGGTACAGGTCTGTGAATCACCAGGTTTACACACTTCACAGCACTCATCAAAGCACATACCCTCCCCAATGTCCATAATCCCACCCCCTTCTCCCTAACCCCCTCCCCCCAGCAACCCTCAGTTTGTTTTGTGAGATTAAGAGTCACTTATGGTTTGTCTCCCTCCCAATCCCATCTTGTTTCATTGATTCTTCTCCTACCCACTTAAGCCCCCATGTTGCATCACCACTTCCTCATATCAGGGAGATCATATGATAGTTGTCTTTCTCTGCTTGACTTATTTCGCTAAGCATGATACGCTCTAGTTCCATCCATGTTGTCGCAAATGGCAAGATTTCATTTCTTTTGATGGCTGCATAGTATTCCATTGTGTATATATACCACATCTTCTTGATCCATTCATCTGTTGATGGATATCTAGGTTCTTTCCATAGTTTGGCTATTGTAGACATTGCTGCTATAAACATTCGGGTGCATGTGCCCCTTTGAATCACTACATTTGTATCTTTAGGGTAAATACCCAATAGTGCAATTGCTGGGTCATAGGGCAGTTCTATTTTCAACATTTTGAGGAACCTCCATGCTGTTTTCCAGAGTGGCTGCACCAGCTTGCATTCCCACCAACAGTGTAGGAGGGTTCCCCTTTCTCCGCATCCTCGCCAGCATCTGTCATTTCCTGACTTGTTGATTTTAGCCATTCTGACTGGTGTGAGGTGATATCTCATTGTGGTTTTGATTTGTATTTCCCTGATGCCAAGTGATATGGAGCACTTTTTCATGTGTCTGTTGGCCATCTGGATGTCTTCTTTGCAGAAATGTCTGTTCATGTCCTCTGCCCATTTCTTGATTGGATTATTTGTTCTTTGGGTGTTGAGTTTGCTAAGTTCTTTATAGATTCTGGACACTAGTCCTTTATCTGATATGTCGTTTGCAAATATCTTCTCCCATTCTGTCAGTTGTCTTTTGATTTTGTTAACTGTTTCCTTTGCTGTGCAAAAGCTTTTGATCTTGATGAAATCCCAATAGTTCATTTTTTCCTTTGCTTCCCTTGCCTTTTGCGTTGTTCCTAGGAAGATGTTGCTGCGGCAGAGGTCGAAGAGGTTGCTGCCCGTGTTCTCCTCAAGGATTTTGATGGATTCCTTTCGCACATTGAGGTCCTTCATCCATTTTGAGTCTATTTTTGTGTGTGGTGTAAGGAAATGGTCCAATTTCATTTTTCTGCATGTGGCTGTCCAATTTTCCCAGCACCATTTATTGAAGAGGCTGTCTTTTTTCCATTGGACATTCTTTCCTGCTTTGTCGAAGATTAGTTGACCATAGATTTGAGGGTCTATTTCTGGGCTCTCTATTCTGTTCCATTGATCTATGTGTCTGTTTTTGTGCCAGTACCATGCTGTCTTGATGATGACAGCTTTGTAATAGAGCTTGAAATCCGGAATTGTGATGCCACAAACTTTGGCTTTCTTTTTCAATATCCCTTTGGCTATTCGAGGTCTTTTCTGGTTCCATATAAATTTTAGCATTATTTGTTCCATTTCTTTGAAAAAGATGGATGGTACTTTGATAGGAATTGCATTAAATGTGTAGATTGCTTTAGGTAGCATAGACATTTTCACAATATTTATTCTTCCAATCCAGGAGCATGGAACATTTTTCCATTTCTTTGTGTCTTCCTCAATTTCTTTCATGAGTACTTTATAGTTTTCTGAGTATAGATTCTGTGTCTCTTTGGTTAGGTTTATTCCTAGGTATCTTATGGTTTTGGATGCAATTGTAAATGGGATTGACTCCTTAATATCTCTTTCTTCTGTCTTGCTGTTGGTGTAGAGAAATGCAACTGATTTCTGTGCATTGATTTTATATCCTGACACTTTACTGAATTCCTGTATAAGTTCTAGCAGTTTTGGAGTGGAGTCTTTTGGGTTTTCCACATATAGTATCATATCATCTGCGAAGAGTGATAATTTGACTTCTTCTTTGCCAATTTGGATGCCTTTAATTTCCTTTTGTTGTCTGATTGCTGAGGCTAGGACCTCTAGTACAATGTTGAATAGCAGTGGTGATAATGGACATCCTTGCCGTGTTCCTGACCTTAGTGGAAAAGCTTTCAGTTTTTCTCCATTGAAAATGATATTTGCGGTGGGTTTTTCATAGATGGCTTTGATGATATTGAGGTATGTGCCCTCTATCCCTACACTTTGAAGAGTTTTGATCAGGAAGGGATGCTGTACTTTGTCAAATGCTTTTTCAGCATCTATTGAGAGTATCATATGGTTCTTGTTCTTTCTTTTATTGATGTGTTGTATCACATTGACTGATTTGCGGATGTTGAACCAACCTTGCAGCCCTGGAATAAATCCCACTTGGTCGTGGTGAATGATCTTTTTAATGTACTGTTGAATCCTATTGGCTAGTATTTTGTTGAGTATTTTCGCATCTGTGTTCATCAAGGATATCGGTCTATAGCTCTCTTTTTTGGTGGGATCCTTGTCTGGTTTTGGGATCAAGGTGATGCTGGCCTCATAAAATGAGTTTGGAAGTTTTCCTTCCATTTCTATTTTTTGGAACAGTTTCAGGAGAATAGGAATTAGTTCTTCTTTAAATGTTTGGTAGAATTCCCCCGGGAAGCCGTCTGGCCCTGGGCTTTTGTTTGTTTGGAGATTTTTAATGACTGTTTCAATCTCCTTACTGGTTATGGGTCTGTTGAGGCTTTCTATTTCTTCCTGGTTCAGTTGTGGTAGTTTATATGTTTCTAGGAATGCATCCATTTCTTCCAGATTGTCAAATTTATTGCCGTAGAGTTGCTCATAGTATGTTCTTATAATAGTTTGTATTTCTCTGGTGTTAGTTGTGATCTCTCCTCTTTCATTCATGATTTTATTTATTTGGGTCCTTTCTCTTTTCTTTTTGATAAGTCGGGCCAGGGGTTTATCAATTTTATTAATTCTTTCAAAGAACCAGCTCCTAGTTTCGTTGATTTGTTCTATTGTTTTTTTGGTTTCTATTTCATTGATTTCTGCTCTGATCTTTATGATTTCTCTTCTCCTGCTGGGCTTAGGGTTTCTTTCTTGTTCTTTCTCCAGCTCCTTTAGGTGTAGGGTTAGGTTGTGTACCTGAGACCTTTCTTGTTTCTTGAGAAAGGCTTGTACCGCTATATATTTTCCTCTTAGGACTGCCTTTGTTGTATCCCACAGATTTTGAACCGTTGTATTTTCATTATCATTTGTTCCCATGATTTTTTTCAATTCTTCTTTAATTTCCCGGTTGACCCATTCATTCTTTAGAAGGATACTATTTAGTCTCCATGTATTTGGGTTCTTTCCAAACTTCCTTTTGTGGTTGAGTTCTAGCTTTAGAGCATTGTGATCTGAAAATATGCAGGGAATGATCCCAATCTTTTGATACCGGTTGAGTCCTGATTTAGGACCGAGGATGTGATCTATTCTGGAGAATGTTCCATGTGCACTAGAGAAGAATGTGTATTCTGTTGCTTTGGGATGAAATATTCTGAATATATCCGTGATGTCCATCTGGTCCAGTGTGTCGTTTAAGGCCTTTATTTCCTTGCTGATCTTTTGCTTGGATGACCTGTCCATTTCAGTGAGGGGAGTGTTAAAGTCCCCTACTATTATTGTATTATTGTTGATGTGTTTCTTTGATTTTGTTATTAATTGGTTTATATAGTTGGCTGCTCCCACGTTGGGGGCATAGATATTTAAAATTGTTAAATCTTCTTGTTGAACAGACCCTTTGAGTATGATATAGTGTCCTTCCTCATCTCTTATTATAGTCTTTGGCTTAAAATCTAATTGATCTGATATAAGGATTGCCACTCCTGCTTTCTTCTGATGTCCATTAGCATGGTAAATTCTTTTCCACCCCCTCACTTTAAATCTGGAGGTGTCTTCGGGCTTAAAATGAGTTTCTTGGAGGCAACATATAGATGGGTTTTGTTTTTTTATCCATTCTGATACCCTGTGTCTTTTGACAGGGGCATTTAGCCCATTCACATTCAGGGTAACTATTGAGAGATATGAATTTAGTGCCATTGTATTGCCTGTAAGGTGACTGTTACTGTATATGGTCTCTGTTCCTTTCTGATCTACCACTTGTAGGCTCTCTCTTTGCTTAGAGGACCCCTTTCAATATTTCCTGTGGAGCTGGTTTGGTATTTGCAAAGTCTTTCAGTTGTTGTTTGTCCTGGAAGCTTTTAATCTCTCCTTCTATTTTCAATGATAGCCTAGCTGGATATAGTATTCTTGGCTGCATGTTTTTCTCGTTTAGTGCTCTGAAAATATCATGCCAGCTCTTTCTGGCCTGCCAGGTCTCTGTGGATAAGTCAGCTGCCAATCTAATATTTTTACCATTGTATGTTACAGACCTCTTTTCCCGGGCTGCTTTCAGGATTTTCTCTTTGTCACTGAGACTTGTAAATTTTACTATTAGGTGACGGGGTGTGGGCCTATTCTTATTGATTTTGAGGGGCGTTCTCTGAACCTCCTGAATTTTGATGCTCATTCCCTTTGCCATATTGGGGAAATTCTCCCCAATAATTCTCTCCAGTATACCTTCTGCTCCCCTCTCTCTTTCTTCTCCTTCTGGAATCCCAGTTATTCTAATGTTGTTTCGTCTTATGGTGTCACTTATCTCTCGAATTCTCCCCTCATGGTCCAGTAGCTGTTTGTCTCTCTTTTGCTCAGCTTCTTTATTCTCTGTCATTTGGTCTTCTATATCACTAATTCTTTCTTCTGCCTCATTTATCCTAGCAGTGAGAGCCTCCATTTTTGATTGCACCTCATTAATAGCTTTTTTGATTTCAACTTGGTTAGATTTTAGTTCTTTTATTTCTCCAGAAAGGGCTTTTATATCTCTCGAGAGGGTTTCTCTAATATCTTCCATGCCTTTTTCGAGCCCGGCTAGAACCTTGAGAATTGTCATTCTGAACTCTAGATCTGACATATTACCGATGTCTGTATTGATTAGGTCCCTAGCCTTCGGTACTGCCTCTTGTTCTTTTTTTTGTGTTGAATTTTTACGTCTTGTCATTTTGTCCAGATAAGAGTAAATGAAGGGGCAAGTAAAATACTAAAAGGGTGGCAACAACACCAGGAAAATATGCTTTAACCAAATTAGAAGAGATCCAAAATCGTGAGTGGGGAGAAAGGGGATAAAAAGAGGTTCAAAAAGGAAGAAAGAAAAAAAAAAAGAAAAAAGAAAAAGAAAAAAAAAAGAAAAGAAAAGAAAAGAATTTTTTAAAAAAGAAAACACCTAAGAAAAATGTAAAAAAGAAAAAATATATATATTAGATAAACTAGTAAAAAATCGTTAAAAAAGAAAAAGGTAACAGTTAAAAAAAAATTTTACCCAAAGGCGAGAAGAAAAAAACAAATGAAAAAGAAAAAATTAAATTAACTGTAAGACTAAAAAAAATCACAGGAAAAAAGCCATGAGTTCCGTGCTTGGCTTTCTCCTCCTCTGGAATTCTGCTGCTCTCCTTGGTATTGAAACCGCACTCCTTGGTAGGTGAACTTGGTCTCGGCTGGATTTCTTGTTGATCTTCTGGGGGAGGGGCCTGTTGTAGTGATTCTCAAATGTCTTTGCCCCAGGCGGAATTACACGGCCCTTACCCGGGGCCGGGGTGAGTAATCCGCTCGGGTTTGCTTTCAGGAGCTTTCGTTCCCTGAGCGCTTTCCGTAGAGTTCCGGAGGACGGGAATACAAATGGCGGCCTCCTGGTCTTGGGCTGGAGGAGCCGAGAGCCCAGGGCCCCACTCCTCAGTGCGCCCTCAGAGAACAGCGCCCAGTTACTCCCGTCTGCCTGACCTCCGGCTGCGCTCTGAGCTCACCGAGCCTGTGACCGGTTCAAGGTAACACCAAGCTGTGAGCTTACTGTCGGCTCTGTCTCTGCAGCCGGCTTTCCCGTTCCAATACCCACAAGCTCTGCGACACTCAGACACCCCCGATCCTTCTGTGACCCTGCGGGACCTGAGGCCACGCTGACCCCGCGTGGGCTTCGCCCCGGTTTAGCCTCTGGAGCGATGTCCCTCAGCGGAACAGACTTTTAAAATTCCTGATTTTGTGCGTGGTTGCTCCGCCGCTTGCCGGGAGCCGGCCCCTCCCCCCGGGGTCTATCTTCCCGTCGCTTTGGATTCACTTCTCCGCCGGTCCTACCTTTCAGAAAGTGGTTGATTTTCTGTTTCCAGAATTGCTGTTCTTCTTCTCTTCGATCTGCCGATGGATTTTCAGGTGTTTGAAATCTTTAGATAAGCTATCTAGCTGATCTCCGGCTAGCTGAAGCAGTCTCAGGTTGCTACTTCTCCGCCATCTTGACCGGAAGGCTCACTTTTTTTTTTTTTTTAAAGGTTTATTTATTTCTTTGAGAGAAAGGGGGAGAGAGAGAGGGAGAGAGAAGTGGGGGTGGGGGAGGACAGATGGAAAGGGAGAGAAAGAATCTCAAGCAGATTCCCTTCTGAGAGTAGAGCCAGATGTGGGGCTGGATCCCATGACCCTAAGATTATGATCTGAACTGAAATCAGGCATCGGATGTTTAACCAACTGAGCCACCCAGGGGCCCTCCATGTCACTCTTTAAATGCCTCTGGCCCAAAGTGCATTCCTGTAGCTCTTTGCCCCTTTTAAACCTCATCTTTCTGTGCCTCAGTGCTACCAGGACTGGTATGGGCCTCTGGACCCAGGGTTTGCTGAGGCATCAAGCCAGCTATGATGTCCAAACCCTGCACCAGTCTGGGCTTTTAAGATGTAGGGGGAATGTAAACTGGGCTCTTCAGTCCCTCTGACCTGGAGAAGGTTCCACTGTTCTTCCTGCCACTGTTATATGGAATTCAAGTGTGGTTTCTTTTCTATGCTAGTTGCTTTTTAAACTGTGGCTCTTTTTCTGTACCCAGGGACAGAAGGATCTGTTTCTGGTCCCTTAGTATTCTCCTTCCCCACTGTAGTTTCCAGCATTGAGGGGTGGGAGTTCCCTTTGTTACCATATCTTTGTCTTTCTTGCTGTTTTCTTTTGCCAGTCTTTCTGTCTTTTGTTATACAGAAGCTGTTCAGTCAGCCCTCAGTTCTTCTTCAGGGGGTATTGTTATATATATAGCTGTAATTTGGTGTGTTTCATAAAGGGAGTGAGTTCCGAGTCTTTCTACATTACCACCTTGGAACAGAACAAAATGTATAGAATTGTCGAATCATTATTTTATACACCTGAAACTAATATAACAGTGTATGTTAATTATGCTTTAATTTTAAAAAAAAAAAGATTCCTAATTTCATATATGAGAAAAATAAGGGTCATTCATTGAGCACATAGTTATTAAGCACTGTTTCATTTAATAAATTCAGTGCTACTAGAGGGAATTAGGAGAAGATTAACAATCCTGTAATTGGTTCATTCTTTCTAAGTATTTACTGTATAATTGCCAGGTGTATAGCTTCCTAACTTAGAATTTTTAAGTAACTTGCAATTTTTAAAGGTAAAGTAAAAGTGTGTATGAGTTAGATGAATTTGGAACAAGCCTTTTTTTTTTTAATGTTTTATTTTTATTTATCTGAAGAGAGAAAGATAGCCAGAGCAGGAACATAAGCAGGGGGAGTGGGAGAGGAAGAAGCAGGCTTCCCACTGAGCAGGGAGCCTGATGTGGGCCTCAGTCTCAGGACCCTGAGATCATGACCCGAGCTGAAGGCAGCCGCTTAACAACTGAGCCATCCAGATACCTGAAACAAGTCTTATTGCCAGGAGAGAGTCTTTTATGGTAGAGAAATTACCTTCCAAACTCTAAAACACTTCAGTCTACTGGTGGGCCATAAGAAATCCCTTAAGAAGACTATGTAGACTTTTAGCTTTGCTTAAACTATGAAGAAAGGATTATGTAAGAAAAAAATAACCTGTATATAATTGTGAAGGAATGTTTAAAACTACTTTTAAGGACATTCTTGTGTGTCCTTTTATTATTATTTTTTACTGTGTGAAAATATACATAACATAAAAATTATCATTTTAACCATTTTCAGTGTACATTCAGTAGCATCAAGTACATTGTCATTGTTGACCATCCATGACCATCATGACCAACATCCATCTCTAGAACTTTTTCATCTTCCCAAATAAATTTCATATTCATTAAACAAAATCCTCCCATTCTTCCTTTCCTCCAACTCCTGGCAAGTATCATGCTACTTTTTGTTTTTATGAATTTGACTACCCTCATGCTGTAGGTTAAAGTTTTTATTTCCCCAAGTTTACATATTGAAGCCTAGTCTCCAATGTGATGATATCGGAAAGTAGGGCCTTTGGGAGGTGAATTAGATCAAGAAGGTGGAGCCTTCATGAGTGGGATTAGTGCCCTTATAAAAGAGACTCCAGAGAAGGAGTCCTATGAAGGCATGATAAAAAGACAGCAGTCTATGAATCAGGAAGTGGGAACCCACCGGCTGTCAGATCTGCAAGTATGTTGATACTTGGATTTTCCAGCCTTCACAGCGGTGAAAAATAAATATTTGGTTTTTATAGTCTATGGGTTTTGTTATGGTAGCCTGAACTGAATAAGGTATCTAGGTACTTCATATAAATGGGATCATACAATATTTGTCTCTTTGTGACTGGCTTATTTTACTTAGTATATAATGTCTTCAAGGTTCATTCATTCACGCTGCAACATGTGTCAGAATTTCCTTTCTTTTTAGAGCCAGATAACTTTCATTGTATGTATATACATTTTATTTATTCATTCATCTATCGCTGGACATTTAGTTGCTTCCCTCTTTTGGCTACTGTAAATAATATTGCTGTGAACATGGGTTTTCAAATATCTGTTTGGGGCCCTGCTTTTTATTTTTTTGGATAAATACCCAGAAGTGGAATTGCTGGATCTTATGGTAATTCTGTGTTTAATTTTTTGCATAACCACCATACGGTTTTTCACAGTGGCTGTGTCATTTTACATCCCCATCAGCAATGCACAGGGGTTCTAATTTCTCCTTCCCAGTGTTTCCTGTTATTATTTTTATTTTTTCTTATTTTTAATAATGATCATCTTAATGTGTGTGCAGTGGTATCTTATTTTGGTTTTGGTATGTATTTTCCAAATGATTAGTGATATTGAACATCTTTTCATGTGCTTATTGGCCATTTGTATATTTTCTTTGGAGAAACATCTATTCAAGTCATTTTTTCATTTTAAAATCAGATTGTTTGCTTTTTTGTCATTGAGTTTAGAAGTGTTTTATTTATTCTAGATATGAATCCCTTACAGATATAATTTGAAAATATTTTTTGCCATTCTGTGGGTTGCCATTTCATTTGCACATCTTGCAAGCATCTTTAATACGGCTTAGAAACACATATTTACATGGAAGTATCCAACATTCATTGAGGCTCAGAGGCAGGAGAAGCTTTGCCTTGCACATCCTCATAATCAAGTTGGGGGAAGAGACTAGCAAACATAATTAGAAAACAACATAATAGGGAACACCAAGGGCTAATAGAGCAGAAAGAACTCCGCTGCATTAAGTGTGAAGTTTTAATATCTACTCACTAAAGGTGTTCCCCACAAAACCTCCACTAGATTTGTCATCCAGGATATCAATAAATGTCCATATATGGATGATTTATTAGGAAGTGAGAACCCAGTTTTCGTATCTAGACTGAACATCTTTTCTTAGATGTCTCGCAGGTATGTCATAATCTTATTCTGACCAGTCTGTGTATTTAAAAATAAAATGTGTGAATTTTATTTGGTCAAAAAGTATAATAATTCACCTTTTCATCAAATTCTGATTGAATTTATTTTCTTTAAAAAAGTCACCAAACTTTCACTTTCAAGGTCATTTTTGTACCTAGGTGATGCTTAGATAATACAGAGTTTTAAAAAAAGAAGTAATTTTCTGTTCATTTTGTCACTGTCATATTTTTAAAGTTTGATTGAATATGAAACATTCATACATGATATTTAGAATTTCAACAAGAAGATTAGTATAAATTACCTACAACTTCGAATGATTGCTTTTAATATTCTAGAAAGATTTTGATATCGAGTAAATATTTCACTATTTTAAAAGCTGGCAAGAGCTGTTGATCATAAAGAAAACAAAATATCATTCTATAGCTAGACTAAATTTTTAATCTTTTCTTTAATTTATTTTAGTTATTGAACATGCATTTTGCCCATCCATTTAATAATTGATTTTGGATAGCATTATTCTCCCAAGGAGACCAAAACAGAACAGATAAGTCAGATTTTTCCTGTGCATAAGTGCTTTCCTATGAATATATTAGATGTTCAGGATCTACACAAATACCTTCTGTAAGGCTGCTTATTATTCATAGATGATGATAAAAATGATGACTAACATTTATGTGTTTTTTATAGTTTATAAAGCACCTTTGCATATATTATCTCATTTTATCCTCATAGAAGATTTGTGAAATGGGTATTATTGTCATCATTTTTACATTATAAGTGAGGAAATAAAGACAGGGAGAGTTTAAGCAACTTGTTCAAGGTTACTTGACAAGAGCTTGGCTCTAACCCAAGCCTGCTAACTACAGATTGTGTTCCCTTTCCATCAGTTGCTACATCTCCTCTCATCTCTTTTGGTATAGAGTTTACTTTTCTTCAGAGTTTTCTGGAGTCATAACTGATCTGAACAAAATCACTTGTGAGAGCCTTTAAAGGTGTCTCACATAAAAAAAATTGAGCCATGTAATTCATAGGACAAATTTGGTCATTATTGTAGATGAATTAATCTATCAGATGAATTACTTAATTTTGAACTTATAGTCCATGTTGACAAATGTTTTCTAATGGGAAAGCTCATCAATCAGGATAATACACTCCTTTGTTTTCTCAATAAATTCAAGATTTTCTTACAACATCATCTTTCTCATGAAGGCTACTTCTAAATTCTGAGACTTCCCAGAGACTTTTCAGAATTTGGGCATCTAGGGCAAGTGGGGGAAGCATTAGGTCTGTGGGTTTCATTTGTCCAGGCTGGCATCTGCTGAATAGTATATTGGCCCATCTGGTCCCTGAACATCAGCTCTTTCTGCCAGCATCTGCTGAGATGTCTGAGCTCCCAGCTGGCTTTTGGTAATCATCCTCTTTTGGTATCTGCTCTGGTGTCCTTCTTGTTCTTACAACAAAGTGTCATATCTTCCTGGCTATATCTTCCTGGCTCTTGGCTACAAGAGGCAAAGGTCTTCTTTCTGTTCCTTTAGTCTTGCTCAGAAGCTATGAACCCCTGTGTGCTCTCTATAGACATTGCTATGCAACTGTACACCAACCATGCAGTGCAGAGGAGCTTCCAGGTGTTGCCTTACCTATTATTTCCTCCCTTCTGTCCACTATAGGCCATGTCTGGGGGTGGTCAGTGTGCAAGGGTTTTTCTCACCATTGGCCATGTATCTTGCTTCCCCAAGACTCTCCATTCAATTCTTTAGTCAAAAGATTTAATTTTTCATATATGATTTCCTTGAATATTTAGCTTGATTTAATTGTTACTTAAGTATTAATTACTAATTATTTACTAAATTAATGGATAATTAATAACTTGGGTAACTTAGTGGATAATTTTCTTTTATACCCATGCTCTATGATTTCTTTCTTCTCCTTATTTATGGATAACCATTTCAGCCTATTTAATTTATAGGTTTTTGTTTGTATATCTTCTTAAAAATGCATTTGTTTTAAGTGCATGCATTCTAATTTACTTGAATTACTGTTATTTATATAATAATTCATAGTAATAACAATAACATTATAACTAATATTATTAAAATATTACCCATAACAATAACATTATAACTAATATTATTAAAGTATTACCCTTTGTCTATTTTGTCCTCATAATAGGTAGGTACTGAGGGGCAGTTGGCACAAGAAGCAGACGGTGTCAGTTCTTTTGTAAACAGTGGAAATATTTTTGCTTATTTGGATAATTTACTCATCTTTAAACAGATGTTGAGGGCTTTGCATTTGCTGGACAATGGTGGAAAAACAACTGCAGCCAATTTCCAGCGGATTCTAGTCTTGAACCTCTGTGAGAAAAGCTGCATGGCCTGTCTCAAATCTCTTTTCCAGAGGTGAAAGAGAAGACAAGAAAGTGTTAATTAGTTAGGTTGAGATGACATGTATCACTGCATTATTTGCAGACGCCCTCACTGCAGAGCCCCTCTGAGTTAGCTAGTGTCAGAGTTGCAGCTGCTGCCAGGTAAGGAAACCAGCTAGCCCTGGACTAACTTAGTCCTGGCTTATGTGAAAGAAAAATATTCCAGGAATCAGCAAGAAATCTAAAAAGGCATATTGTAGATCAAAGTTTTTCATCACACTCAAGCTTTATAAATACTAAGTCCCAAACTTAGTGCAAATACTTGCACTTCTGGTTTGAGTGTATTTTCTTTATGCTGCTGTGAATGACACTCCAAGGCCAAAAGTGAGTGTGGGGCTATTTGAGTGTTATGATGATTAACCATTTTAGCCTCATTTTCTGACCATGGGGGTCAACATATGGCTCTTCTCTCCCTGTTAACGTTAACCTTCAGCACAAGGATGGCCTGGCCAGAGAGCCAGAGAGGAAAAATTCCTTTAAAATCCAAACATGCACATACTCACAGCCTCATAAGACAGAGGAATGGGATTGGAACCGTGTCCATATGGGGTGGGGTAAGGAAGAGGTGGCGAAGAGAGGCAAGAATTCCTATTCCTTCATCTGAACCAGGTCTAAACTGAGTCCTTGAATCTTGGGAGGAATTTTTTTTTCATTCTTTCTTATCTTTGCTTTCTGGGTGATCCCATGCCCCCTGACCCTCTGTGCCCCTCCCAGAATTTTGTGTGCCTACATTCAGAAGTATTCAAAAACATGTGTAGACCATGCCTTATTAAAAAATCGTATTATCCTTCTCTCCTTCTAGGAGGTTTTACATTGTTATCTTAGGAAATGGGGATACAGAGGCCTTGGTCTGTGGTGATTTGATTTGCATAAAACTCAATCACTTAGACATTTCTGAGATATTATGCTCTGGTAAAAAAAAACAAAAACAAAAACAAAAAACCGAACAAACAAACAAAAAACCCAAAGTATAGTCCCTGAGAGTGCAGTGTGGTTCCTGTAATATGTTTCTGAATTTCTTGAGAAATTCAATTGCAAGGCCATCTGGTCCAGGGGTTTATGTCCTTGTCTTGAGATAATTGCATTATCTATACATCAGCAGTGATATCCTCCTTAGCTAACTGAGTCATCTCACAATTTCTGAAAATATTTTGATTTGATCTTTACTTTTGATTAAAGGACTAGAGCAATGGAACCTGTAAAAGAATGTTCACAAGAACAATTGAATATAGTATTTTTCTTGCTTAACTTCTTAAAGTAGAGCTAAGGTAGATTTCTTTTGTTTTTGTTGTTCCTTCCCTTCTACAGTTAATTCCTGTAGAAAATTTTACTAGAACATAGCAGAAATGCAAACTGCTAAATATTGACCATAGGTAAGATGCTCATTAAAGAAATTATGGATGAGGGACTCCTGGGTGGCTCAATTGGTTAAGGGTCTAACTTCGGCTCAGGTCGTGATCCCAGGGTCCTGGGATCGAGTTCCACATTGGGCTCCTTCCTCAGTGGGGAGCCTGCTTCTCCCTCTGCCTGCTAATCCCCCTGTTTGTGCTCTCTCTCTCTCTCTCAAATAAATAAATAAATTTAAAAAAAAGATGAATATAGTGATAGGAGACGGTTTGAAGAATGTAAGGGGGTTTGCAATTCAGGCATTCAATGAATTGTGACTAGAAGAGAGACTATTTATGCATGTGTGCTGGGTTAACAGAATGAATCCCAGTGGACAGACCTGGATAAGGGAGAAAAGTAACATAAAGGCATAGGTGAATAAGGAAAAGACTGTTAGGGAGCAGAGTAAAAATGAGGAGAGGTTAATATGAGCAGCTTTAGCCTGAAACATAAGTGGAAAACACCTTCTGATTATAATATAATGAAAATTGCAATTCAGTATTTGTAATTAAAAACATTAATTTGACAAAAAGGGATGAAAAAGGAATGGACTTGAGAAGGAAATCAGCTAGAGGAGAGTAAGTCATCAGAGTGATAGTCTAGTTACTTATTTATTTTCTATTGGAAACATTTTTATGGGCCTAGTTGATGTGAAAACTAGTAACCTGGAGTCTAATCATTTTTTAGTCATCTTAAAGAAAGAAAACCTTAAGTGCAAATGAACACAATCCAGAATAGGCTGGAACTATGAACTGAATTGGAAACCAAATGAAAAGTGAAAAAGCAGGTACTTCATTTGTTTCTCTCAAGAAGTTTGAAATTTGGCATGAGAAATGTGAGTAGTGTCTGGATAAGTTGTTTTAGTAATGTTTTTGAGTTCTCTTCTCCCACACAGTTTCAAAGAGTTTTATTTCTCACTCCTCCTCCGCTACCCTTCCATTTTGACTTTTAAGTTTTGCAAATGTTTTCCATAAATATAAAATTTTTAGCAATTCCTTTTCTAGGACTTCATGTTATTGACAAACTAGCACATGCAGGCAAACATGTTCGTCTAACCTTGCAGCATTATCTGTAATAGCAAAAGAAAGAAGCCTGTAAATGTCCATCCATCTGAGTAAAAGGGTAGTATTTAGAAGATTTTTACTGTGTTTTTCTCTTTCTTATTTTTGAGCCCATGAGCATCTGCAGTTAGTCTGAGAAGCTCATCAGCCTTAGAAGAGAAAATAATCAGTTTTCTGACATGCAAAGTAGGATCATACAGCAAGGTGATAGCCTGGAAAGTCAGGCAATTGTCTGAAGAGAATTTTGCAAATATCATGATTTCTCTCCTTTGATACAGGAAGCACCCAGAGATTATCCTCCCGCCTATCACAGCAAAGTGATAGGGCTTTTCCCTGTATCTTTAATGGTAGAAGGAGCAAGGAAAATCAGAGAAAGCCTGACCATTTTATATGCTGGGAGATTTAGGGAAGAAGAGAGAAGAGAAGGAAGTCAGTGGAATAAAAGATATTATCCCGGTGTTCCCCTTTCCTGATTTTTGCAAATGGGAATTGGAACATTCTGTAAGGGAATTTAACACTGAGGTGAAAGGATGCACCTGGGTGAGGACACATTACGTGATAGCACATATTCAGATTCTACACGGTTCCAGCAGAGCAAAAAGAACTGAAATTTTCTTTTTGTGTTTTAAAGAATTCCTAGTAAAAACAAACAGGGTTTGGTGCTGTTTTTCTTATCTAAAAGCATAGTGCCCTGTGGCAATGAAGCTGAACTTGGGTAACTGCCTACTGATGTGAAATTTTAGAAAGAAACAGCAACTAATCCTTTTTAGGGACTGCCAAGGCCCTTTACCTATAATTAAAAGGATTATCAGGGAGAGAGTGTTGGGGTTATAGACACTGGGGGGTGGGTATGTGTTATGGTGAGTGCTGTGAAGTGTGTAAACCTGGTGATTCACAGACCTGTGTACCCCTGGGGTTAATAATACATTATATGTTTATTAAAAAAATTTAAAAATTAAAAAAAAAGGATTAACAAAGACCTATGAGTAAAGTACTTTCCTTTATCATTTGGAATGGGGTGGGATGGGTGTACAGTAGTGATTCCAAAACATTTGGACTGTTAATCCTTTTTCTTAGCTTCAGTTTGTCTTGAGGACAGCTGCCCTTAGCCAAGACTGCTCTCCACTCCAGCAGGCTGCACTGACATTGCTCTGTGTCAGGGGAATGAAGATAAGTCACCACTTAGAACATTCCGGCTATTTAGAGCATCACCATTCTGAGTAACTAAAAGGTTTACATTTAGAAGTAAATGGTGGTTTATCTTCATTTTTTTCTGCTGTGGGATGGTACTGGCACGCAGGCCCAACAGCAGCTGCTATCCAAATGCCTGTACCCTTGAGTCTTTGAGAGCTGGGCTCAGTGCCCAAAAAAGTATAAGCACGAAAAATGAAAATACACACAGAAGAACGCTGGGCAGAAAACAACCCTGGCTTGGAATTAATGAGCCCCAGAAAATCCCTTTCTTAACTGAAAAAGTTCATGTCTGCTGTGTCTAGAGGTCAATTTTGTTTTAAAATAAAATTCTGATTCATTTTAAGGAGGACTTAGAGATATGATATGCATGATATCTCTGAGTTTGGTGGCAAATTCTGATTCCTTATTCCTTCTCTTTTTTTTCTTATTTTTAATTAAATTCTGGAAATAGAGGAAAAACACTTCTCCTTTCACCCTGAGTTAAAATAGAAGTTTAAATGTATAAGAAAACACACACACACACGCACACACACACACACGTTTTAAAGTAAGCACTTCATTGGCAAATAGCTGGAGATTCTGTTTGTGGATTTCCCATTATCTGGTTCTGTGACCTTGATCAAGCCACTTAATCCTTGTGGCCTTCAGTTACCTCATCTGAGAAGTGGGCATGGGTTTTGATGAATTTACTCTGAGATGCCTTCTAACCATAAGAACCTCTGGATCCAGGCACATGCCCACTTCCCCTTTCTATGACTTTCTCCACCCTCTGAGATGCCATCTTATCTTTCCAGACATTCAGTAATTTTAGGCTTGGAGCCTCCCCAGACTCCTGCCTTTCTACCTCCTTAGTTTATGTTCTCTGTCCCTTCTCTTCCTGCCTGATCTCAGTTGACTGTAGAAGCCAGAAAACATCTGAGTGTGGAAGACTCCTGATAGCAGTAACATATAACTTTTTCAGTTTCCTTCATTGCATTTTTTGCCATGGTCACCAACCATAATCCTCTGTTTTCGTGGCTACTATGTACTTGATTAATGACTACCTCCATAGATAGTAACCCTCATAAGGTCAGACAGCATGTGTCTTTGGCTTGCCTTGGCCCTGCATCCCTAATGCCCACCACAGTGTCTGGTACACAGTTGAATATTACAGTATATATTTGTTTGAATAAATAAATGGGTCCTGTTCAGGCAGCACTTCTAAAATCACATTTAGCAGGCAGTGTAAGGGTAGACTTTACTGGAATCCTTGTTTGTTTATGTAGGTCCATCCTGAACTGCTATCTAAGGTAGCTACCAGCTTCTCTTCCTCCCAACCACCTCCATCAACCCACCCTCCTTCATCCCACCCAACCCACTCAGCCCATCAGTGGACTTTCTCCATTCTTTTATCCTACCTTATTTTATTTCCATCACTTAATGCTATCTGAATTTATTTATTTGTAGCTTTATTATCTCTTTCTTCTACTATGAGACTTGTGAGGGTCAGGACCATCTTCATATTATTCAAGGTTGTATCTTCAGCACCTAGAATAGCACCAGCACATAGTAGGCTTTTAATAAATGTCTTTTGGTTAAATGAATGAAAAATAATTTATTGTTTGTAGCTCATTCAAGTGACATGGACTCCCTCTAGTTCATTATCCTTTAGAAACCTCTGCCTTGCAGTGTCCCAGGCTGTTACCAGGTACTGTTCTTCTCCCTGCTGTCCAGAGCATATTGGCTTGTCATATTATTGCCATGTCTGCTACAAGGCCCAGAGCAGAAGCCATGTGCTTGCATGACAGTTCAGAATAGAGCATCTTCTTCTTAACTTGCTTTACCCTCTTGCCTTTATTTTAAATTTTCCACAACTATAAAAAGAAAGAGAACAAGAGACTTGAACAGAGTGTACGAACTCCTCAATCTAATAATGTTTCCTTCAGTAGGCAGGCAGGCATGCGTGGTACCCAGGCCTCTCTGGTGAATGAGAAACATCTGCCCTAACTAAGCCTGATGTCTTGCAAAACACTCAAGGCTCCTAGTGGCTTCGAGCACAGTACCCAGGGTACCTTCCCTGCCTGCTGTTAACTGCTGCCTGTTTGGTGGTTGCTTTTTTCTTTCTTTGTGCCTTTGGGTGTGTGTTTTTTGTTGTTATCTACAGAACCTCTGAGCTTTCTTATTGCAAGAGCCAAAAGAGGAATTGGAATAACAGATGTTTTTGTTTTGCTGTGTAGAGGAGAATTAATGACTTCCTTGTTCAATAAAGGCCATTTTCATACTGTTAAATATCTTGCGTAGTTATGTTTTAAAATCGAAAGTGTATGTGTTGAGGGGAGTAGAGGCAGTGAGGATGGGCAGGGACAGTGGAACATTTGAAATCTTTTCTAAAGAAAAGACTTCCTGGCTTCTCACGATACCATAAACACATTTCTTCATGCTTCTTATAAATTCTCAAGTTTGTGTAGCAGCCACAAATGACCTTAAATTTATCCCAAAGTGGCTAAGTATTTGACCCATGCTGCTCCCTGAAGTTTGAAAAAAGTCCTAAACATTGGACAAATAAGAGAACAGATTAGGAAAAAGAAAATGCTTATATTGTAAACTGCTTCTCCACAAACTCTCCAATGAGTTTGATAGAATTAAAAGTCATGCAGCACTGACTGCTTTTCTTATGTTGGCCTATAGTATTGGCTTTCTAGAGTAAATGAAGCTTTAGTTTGGAAAAACATTCTATTTATAAAGTATCATTAATTTTTATGAATGCTTAGCTTTTTAAAAATGGGTTATTTTTCTTAACAATAATGTGAATATGGGAAACAGTTTCTCACTAATTTGATGTGGATTTCTTGACAAAGACATTCTTCCTCTATACAATGTACTAACTTCTTAAAGAGAAAAAAAATCTATTGTTTAACCTGTTTACTCACTTGTGCTGTATTGGAATAGTACCATATAAATTATTCCTACCAAGGATATGCTGTTTCATGTGACTTCATTGTTAGCCTTCTCCTTCAGATTTCTTCTATAGCTAATTTAGCAAAACTGCATTTAAATCAGTCCCCGATGAGAGGACCTGGAGTTCACATTTTTGCTTTTAATAGGCACATTAGTCTTCCTACATGGTAAGATTTCATAAATGGCTTCTTATTCTTTTCTTGGGAGATAGCTATTATATATCACTCAGTGCATTTCTGGTCTTACCTTAGGGAATTTACAGGGGTTGTCGTTGCTTTGGCTTCAGCTGAAACACAAGATGTTTTAAATTAGATCTTGTATTTGTGTTCAGGATTGATAAAACTCTTCTTGTACATTTTAATAAGAGTTCTGTAAAGGTTATGTTGGCCAAGCTAATTTGAATAACCAAATATCACTTGAAAATTCAGTAATTTGAAGGTTGCATTATCCACACCCCCAGTAAGGAGACTACTGGCAGGATTATTTACATATTGGCAGTGGGGCATAAAAGCTATGGGAAGCCATGAGTCGGGTATTATCCTGCTAGGTGAGAAGCTTTGGTAGATTTTTAAATGTTACACAGTGTAATTCAAGTTCATATTAGAAAATGAGCATTCATAATCCTTCCATCCAGAAATAACTACTGTTAAAATGTTGTGTATATCCTTTATATGCTTTTTAAAAATGTTTGTCTTTTTTTTTAAAAAAAACACAAAAATGGAATCCTCTGTTTAGTTAGGGAAGGGTGCTCAATTAAAAATACCTATCTTGGGGTAACTGAGTGGCTCAGTTGTTAAGCATCTGACTTCGGCTCAGGTCATGATCTGGGTTCCTGGGATCAAGCTCAGTGGGAGCCTACTTTTCCCTCTCCTGCTCTCCTGTGCTTGTGTTCCCCCCCTTGCTATCTCTCTCTGTCACGAATAAATAAAATCTTAAAAAAGAATCTATTCTTTATCTCTTGCTTAATAAATAACCCTTGCTTTATGTCACATAATACACATAGTATTTACAAAGAGAAAATAATGTGGCCACCACTGCATTATTAGGTCACTAGCTCTCCAAGTTGCTGGTTTGAGATGGCACATGGAAGCCCCACAGGACCTTCAGAAAAGAGCAATATCACGTGAAAGCTGCCTCAGTGAGGCTTATTTAAAATGAAAACACAAAATCCTGATAACCCATGTTCAGTAGTCACAACAGGACTGGAACATTTGCATGAAGATTCATACACAAAATGGGAGAATGGAAATTACATCTTGCTCTTTGTTAGGATCTAGAAAGGGTCTGACATTTGATCCTATTTTCAAGCTAATAAGTTAGCCTACTGCAGCTTCATGGATGTTGCCTAAAGACACAAGTTGCCCAGATCAGAGGCAAAGGACTTAATTACTCATGGCACAACAAGAAGCATGAGCTTCATGTTCATGTCATTTCCTGAAGGGTCATGACATGACCCAGACAGGCCCTGGTGGGTGTCACCTATAAAAATCAGGTATCATTTTTGGGACATCTTTTATGAGACACACAGTGATGTCTCATAAAACTATGCCTCAGTCCCCTTCTTTATACATCTTCACACACATGTTCCCTCTTAGTAGTATTTTCCCTACCCTAATAAAATTTTTTGCCTTAGTAGAGTTGACCCTAAATTAAAAAAAAAAAAAAAAAAAAAGGTGTTGTTAAAGTGCAGTTTCTATTTTTCAAAACAGCCACCAGTTTTGAAGGACAGCTTACCTAAACATCAGTGAATGCAAATAAAATTGGGCAAGTTCTTTCCCTGTTAAAAAAGAATGTCCTATGTATCTGGGGCTCCTACAGAGTTTAGGGGTTTGTTTCAGGCCTCACTTGGGGAGAATCAGTGATTAGGTTACTACTTAACAGGATACAGATCATTTAAGTCTCAGAGGAGACGTGGGTATTTTACGTTTTAGGGTAACTGCTCCTTTTACGACATCAGATGGCATCTAATTTGGAGAATAAACACCTTTGTAATTAGCTTAGAAACATGGAAAGGTGCTTGAGGTTTGCACCTTTGTTGTCAGGACTGGCTCTGCTAGCCACAGTAAGTTTACAACCCTGAAGTTAAAGCTTATATATATTTAGAAAATTCCATTTAGGGCATACTGTTATTATGATTAATTTCCATCCTGGGTGTTCAATTAGTATAATTAGTTTGGTATATTGTGACTTGGTCTGAGGATACGAACTGAAGTGTTTCTTATTTTACAATGTGAATTTGGGGGATGAGGTGGGTTTGCCTAGGGCTTGGGAAGTGTGATTTTAGCCCTGGGGATATCCATGAATTTGACTGGATTCCACTTGCCTTGTTGGTGAGGGAATCTTTAAAAAATTACTAATAAGATCTAGTCCTCACCTTCTTTTCCAACCTTACTGTTCATTATTTCCAATGGAAGGATTTGTTCAGCCAGGCTGACTTCCCTCTAGCAACAGAAAGTTAGTCAGTCATTCCCACCTTCACAGCTTTGCCCATACCTTCTGCTTCTCCTCGATGGATGTAATTCCTGATTAACCCCAGTGAAGTCCTGATCCTTCATAAACCTTTCGCTGTTCATGCTTCCTCCTCTTAGATCCAAAAACATCTGTTATCTTTACTAATTTATTCACTCATTCATTCATTCCACAAATGTTTTGACAGATGCTAGTTTTATTTCTATAATGGAACTTATTTTCTAGTGGGAAAGATGGACTCTAAAAAAATAATTATACAGGGACGCCTGGGTGGCTCAGTTGGTTAAGCAGCTGCCTTCGGCTCAGGTCATGATCCCAGCGTCCTGGGATCGAGTCCCGCATCGGATTCCTTGCTCGGCAGGGAGTCTGCTTCTTCTCCCTCTGCCTCTGCCTGCCATTCTGTCTGCCTGTGTTCACGCTCTCTCTCTCTCTGACAAATAATAAAAAAAAAAATCTTAAAAAAATTATACAATTAATTACTTAATTATTATTTTTATAACTGAAAGGGAGAAAAACTAGATGTAAGAAGATCTACTCATTTGGTTTATTTGATACTATATTTGAACATACTATATATATTTGAAAGACACAGGGCACTTACTATCTCATTCTAACCCACCAACAGCCTTATGCATGTGATAATGTTACCATTTATCAGAAGAGGAGCCAAGGGCTAGCCAAAGTAAAGGAATATCACCTTGCTAGTAAGTAGTAGAAATGAAATTCCACATTACATTTCAGTGCCTATGTACCCATTTGTTATTCTTGTAGGTGAGTTTCTTAACTCCCTCAGAGAGTATGAAGGTTTTTTGTTTGTTTGTTTGTTTGTTTTATTTTTTTAAAGATTTTATTTATTTATTTGACAGAGATCACAAGTAGGCAGAGAGGCAGGCAGAGAGAGGGGAAGGGGAGAAGCAGGCTCCCTGCTGAGCAGAGAGCCTGATTCGGAGCTTGATCCCAGGACCCTGGGATCATGACCTGAGCCAAAGGCAGAGGCTTTAACTCACTGAGCCACCCAGGTGCCCCAAGAGTATGAAGTTTGAAGATAGGAACTTTACCTTGTACCTTGCTTAACATGCTGCCTTACTAATAAGATTTAGTGGCCAACTGACTACCTGACTAAATTAAATTATTAAATGAAATAATAGTTGTTTGGTAACTTGAGGGATATAAGGCCTAATCTAGGAAAAAGATATGACTATAGAAGGAATTTAGGGGCTGATATAGGAAAAGATAGGATGCAAGCTTTATTGGTGCTTGGACAGGGTTACAGAAGGGAAGTCCTCATATCCAGAGATTTATGGTGAGGGGAAGAGGAGGAGGGCGTCTGGAAGGGGAGGAGGATGAGTGAATTCTCAGGGAGAGGGGAATTAGAACAAGGGCTTGAACATCTATATGATGTCCATTAGCAGCACAGTTTGGGGCATCTTTGGGTCAGAGAGCTTTTCAGACCAGAGAGCAATTGTTTGTGGCTTGTAGCTACAAGGAAGGCCCTGTCCTATTACTAGGTAATATCTACTGGATGAGGTTTTGTGGAGTATACTAAGCAGACAGGCTCTGAATGACTAAAAATTTTCTAATTTGGGCTAATTTAAAAAAAAATTTTTATTTTTTTATTAACATATAATGTATTATTAGCCCCAGGGGTTCAGGTCTGTGAATCACCAGGTTTACACACTTCACAGCACTTACCTCAGCACGTACCTTCCTCAATGTCCATAAGCCAACCACCCTCTCCTGATCCCCCAACCCCTAGCAACTCTCAGTTTGTTTTGTGACATTGAGAGTCTCTTATGGTTTGTCTCCCTCCTGATCCCATCTTGTTTCATTTTTTCCTTCCCTATGCCCCAGACTCCTCACTTTGCCTCTCAATTTCCGCATGTCAGGGAGGTCATATGATAATTGTCTTTCCCTGATTGACTTATTTCGCTTAGCATAATACCCTCTAGTTCCATCCACATTGTTGCAAATGGTAAGATTTATTTCTTTTGATGGCTGCATAGTATTCCATAGTATATATATACCACCTCTTCTTTATCCATTCATCTGTTGATGGCCATCTAGGTTTTTTCCATAGTTTGGCTATTGTGGACATTGCTGCACTAAACATTCAGGTGCACGTGCCCCTTCGGATCACTACATTTGTATCTTTAGGGTAAACATCCAGTAATGCGATTGCTGGGTTGTAGGGTAGCTCTATTTTCAACATTTTTTTTCCTTTTTCTTTTTTTTTTTTTTTTTAATTAATTAATTAATTTTTAAAACAAACATATAATGTATTTTTATCCCCAGGGGTAGAGGTCTGTGAATCGCCAGGTTTACACATTTCACAGCATTCATCATAGCACATCCCCTCCCCAATGTCCATAACCCCACCTCCCTCTCCCATCCCCCCTCCACCCAGCAACCCTCAGTCTGTTTTTTGAGATTGAGTCTTTTATGGTTTGTCTCCCTCCCAATCCCACCTTCTTTCATTTTTTCTTTTCCTATCCCCCAACCCCCCCACATTGCATCTTCACTTCCTCATATCAGGGAAATCATATGATAATTGTCTTTCTCCAATTGACTTATTTCGCTTAGCATAATACCCTCTAGTTTTATCCACGTCGTCCAAATGGCAAGATTTCATTTCTTTTTATGGCTGCATAGTATTCCATTGGTATATATACCACATCTTCTTTATCCGTTCATCTGTTGATGGACATCTGGGTTCTTTCCATAGTTTGGCTATTGTGAACATTGCTGCTATAAACATTCAGGTGCACGTGCCCCTTCGGAGCACCATGTTTGTATCTTTAGGATATATACCCAATAGTGCAATCGCTGGGTCATAAGGTAGCTCTATTTTCAGTTTTTTGAGGAACCTCCACACTGTTTTCCAGAGTGGTTGCACCAGCTTGCATTCCCACCAATAGTGTAGGAGGGTTCCCCTCTCTCTGCATCCTCACCAGCATCTGTCATGTACTGACTTGTAAATTTTAGACATTCTGACTGGTGTGAGGTGGTATCTCATTGTGGTTTTGATTTGTATTTCCCTGATGCCGAGTGATATGGAGCACTTTTTCATGTGTCTGTTGGCCATCTGGATATCTTCTTTGCAGAAATGTCTGTTCATGTCCTCTGCCCATTTCTTGATTGGATTATTTGTTCTTTGGGTGTTGCGTTTGCTAAGCTCTTTATAGATTTTGGATACTAGCCCTTTATCTGATATGTCATTTGCAAATATCTTCTCCCATTCTGTCAGTTGTCTTTTTTTTTTTTTTTTTTATAACTGTTTCCTTTGCTGTGCAAAAGCTTTTGATCTTGATGAAATCCCAACAGTTCATTTTTGCCCTTGCTTCTGTTGTCTTTGGCAATGTTCCTAGGAAGAAGTTGCTGTGGTTGAGTCAAAGAGGTTGTTGCCTGTGTTCTCCTCAAGGATTTTGATGGATTCCTTTATCACATTGAGGTCCTTCATCCATTTTGAGTCTTTTTGTGTGTGGTGTAAGGAAATAGTCCAATTTCATTTTTCTGCATGTGGCTGTCCAATTTTCCCAGCACCATTTGTTGAAGAGGCTGTCTTTTTTCCATTGGACATTCTTTCCTGCTTTGTCAAAGATTAGTTGACCATAGAGTTGAGGGTCTATTTCTGGGCTATCTATTCTGTTCCATTGATCTATGCATCTGTTTTGTGCCAGTACCATAGTGTCTTGATGATGACATCTTTGTAATAGAGCTTGAAGTCTGGAATTGTGATGCCACAAACTTTGGCTTTCTTTTTTAATATTCCTTTGGCTATTTGAGGTTCCATATAAATTTCTGGTTTCATATAAATTTTAGGATTGTTTGTTCTATTTCTTTGAAAAAAAATTGATGGTATTTTGATAGAGATTGCATTAAATGTGTAAATTGCTTTAGGTAGCATAGACGTTTTCACAATATTTTTTCTTCCAATCCATGAGCATGGAACATTTTTCCATTTCTTTGTGTCTTCCTCAATTTTTTTCATGAGTACTTTATAGTTTTCTGAGTATAGATTCTTTGCCTCTTTGGTTAGGTTCATTCCTAGATATCTTATGGTTTTGGGTGCAATTGTAAATCGGACTGACTCCTTAATTTCTCTTTCTTCTGTCTTCTTGTTAGTGTAAAGAAATGCAACTGATTTCTGTGCATTGACTTCATATCCTGACACTTTACTGAATTCCTGTACAAGTTCTAGCAGTTTTGGAGTGGAGCCTTTTGGGTTTTCCACATATAGTATCATATCATCTGTAAAGAGTGGTAGTTTGACTTCTTCTTTGCTGATTTGGATGCCTTTAATTTCTCTTTGTTGTTTGATTGCTGAGGCTAGGACTTCTAGTACTATGTTGAACAGCAGTGGTGATAACGGACATCCTTGCCATGTTCCTGACCTTAGCGGCAAAGCTTTCAGTTTTTCTCCATTGAGAATGATATCTGTGGTGGGTTTTTCATAGATGGCTTTGATAATATTGAGGTATGTGCCCTCTCTCCCTACACTTTGAAGAGTTTTAATCAGGAAGGGATGCTGCACTTTGTCAAATGCTTTTTTCAGCATCTATTGAGAGCATCAGATGGTTCTTATTCTTTGTTTTATTAATGTATTGTATCACATTGATTGATTTGTGGATGTTGAACCAAACTTGCAGCCTTGGAATAAATCCCACTTGTTCGTGGTGAATGATCTGGGCTCTTTTTCATATGTCTGTTGGCCATCTAGATGTCTTCTTTGCAGAAATGTCTGTTCATGTCCTCTGCCCATTTCTTGATTGGATTATTTGTTCTTTGGGTATTGAGTTTGATAAGTTCTTTATAGTAGTTTGGGTTAATTTTAAAATAATTGGAAGTATTAAAATTTGAGTTTGGCACTGGTGGACTTTTGATCTAATGGATTTCAGCCTGCAGGGAAGAAATATGCAGCCTAATAGCCAAAGCACGGAGACCATCTTAAGCTCATTTATATAACATAGTAAATGTGGCCCACATATGCTTCTGAGACTCAGCCTTAGGCTAATTTGGTTACTCCTGCTGTTGATTGCCAATAGCACCAAAAATTATATTTTTATAAATGTATTTACCTAAGGAAAGGCTTTGACAGGTATGAACTCTGCTTGCTCCTGCACTTGCCATCTTTTATGATTATTCACTGGAGACTAAATGAAGGAGGAAGTGGAATAATTGTGGGCACTGAAGGAAGCTCTTGAGGTGTGAGTGGTCAATGTAGTCCTGGTAGTGGTAACTGTGGGTGGCACTGCTGTTATGGTAGGCAGAGTGCTGGAACACGGTTTGGTTATAAGATTAATCTTCAAGTTTTTATTTCTTGGCTTCTGCATACTTTTCTCTATTTCAGGAACTTGAGTAGGATGATGCACTTGGCTTTAAAACTGTAACCTTCTACTCTTTTGAACTATTCTTTCTCAATCTTCCTTCTAAAAGATTAAGTTATTCTGGCTTTGATAGCTGAGTGTTACTCCATCATCTTATTGTTGTTGCGTTAAGAGACCTTCTCAGTCTTTATCTTGTGTTTCTTCTGAGAGACATTAGAACTCAAGAAAAGACAATACTGAAGCATTAATAACTACTACTTGTGTTGAAATAGTCATTGGTTCTGAATACAAAAGCACTAACTGAGTGCTGATCATTTCAGTCTTGTTCCTCACTCCTCTAAGAATTCCTAATGATCTTTACCCACCCCTCAAAAAAAGTTAGATTGAAGAATTTAATTTGTATGAACTTACTAAACTACTGATAAACAAAGATTTTTTTATATTAAAGGCAGTGGACCTAATTGTATTGGTGAACAAGAACTAAAATGTTCATCATCTGGAGGTTAGTTAATTCTTTATGTTATCAGTATTTAGAATACTCAGTAGTCTTTACTTATGAACATTTTCTAGTAAATCAAAATGGTATCTGTTGGGCATCACTTAATATACTATTCATTTTGGAAATATGACTAGACTAGTTCCTTGGAAAAGATTTTAGGTGATGTGGTATGACTTAGCTGTGTGGCTCAAGTAATTAAGAGGTCTTCTCTCAAATTCAACATCTTTTATTCATTAATAATATTTCATTTTCTTCCTGTTTAGCCCAAACTTTTCACTTCATTTTCCTTCTCCTTTTTCCTCTCCTTTTCATATTAACTTCCTTCCTCCTAATCATCTTCTGTGCTGAAGTTCACATAACTAATCTCAAAGTTAGTATTTCAACATCTAAAAGAAGAGAATGGTCAGTCCTTATATTTTCAATTTATCAAAGTGATGGGGTGGAGGCTACTGGTGGGGAGGTGAGAGTTGAGGAATGGGAACAGAGAGGTTCAGAGGATCAAGAGCTGCTGTATTTCTTTTTCCTTTTCTAAACAAAGGGCCTGTTCTGATAGATTATCGAAAAGTCAAAATATCTGGGTTTCTCTTTCATTACATGACAAGTAGATTCCCCAACTTCTGTCAGGGAGCAGGATGAGATCACCAAGGACTGAAAAAAGAAGACTTCTATAAGAGAGCAGGATGAGATCACTAAGGACAAGAGTGAGACTGAGAAAAGTAGGCTGGACCTCTGAAGACTGGCGATAACAGATAAATAGAGCAGAGAAAGTCACAAAAGGAAACCTAGGAGGTGTACATCAGGAAAGCATAAGGTCATGGAAACCAATGGAAGGAGTACTAGGAGGGGTCAGCAAAGGGTCAAGGGCTGCTGAGCCATCAAGCATTCTATCTTAGAAATACATTCATTCCATTAGCTGCACAGAAGTCCTTGGTGATTTTGCTGAGAAAGTTCAGGGATATGATGAACAGAAGACTGATGAGAGTGTATTGAGACTGAGACAGCTGGTGGTCATTACACTCATTTCTTTCATTCTAAGACCACTTTCCCCCCCTTCCTCTTCAACACTTATATATTTCAGGAGATATCTTATCATGGCTCTCAAGGATGCCTGCCAGCATTCAGGTGGAGTAATGGATTTGGAAAACTTGTTAAGGCCTTGGGCATATGTGGATACAGCCTGGGCAGAATATTGTCAACCATTTATGACCTCAGCTGAGCTCTGGGACCTGATAGCAGCACAGTCTGCTGATTTTTGAGTATAATTCCTATATTTAGTTGTGAATTAAAATCTCTTTGAAAAGCATGAGACTATAAGGCAGCATTGAATTCAAGCATTATTAGATACCAAAGGTTGCTTATGCTGACAATGACATTGAAGACTATGCTAATGCCCAAATCTCCAATTCCAGGTTGTAGATTTTCAAAGCTAGGAGTTTGGAGAGATGGTTTATGCTCTTGAACACCTATCTGTTAAACACATCTGGCTAACTTTCAAGGGAGCTCTTTAGCACTACATTAAATATACTTTTTATTTTTATTTTTTTAAGATTTTATTTATTTATTTGACAGACAGAGATCGCAAGTAGGCAGAAAGGCATGCAGAGAGAGAGGGAGGAAGCAGGCTCCCTGCTGAGCAGAGAGCCCAACGTGGGGCTCGATCCCAGGACCCTGGGATCATGACCTGAGCTGAAGGCAGAGGCTTTAACCCACTGAACCACCCAGGCACCCCTAAATATACTTTTTAAAGTGAAATTAAAATAACATACCTTATTCATGTAATGGCACTCTTGTTTTGAGCCTAACTTTTCCCATCTAGAGATTCTGAATTACTTTTAGCCATTTTCTAAGTTATATTTAGCCTTAGGAAGACATGCTAATTTTTGTTAGCCTTAGAAAGACATGCTAATTTTTGTAAGCTAAGCCCAAGACTTTGATTTCTTCATCACATACAAGGTTTAGCATATAGTTTCACCATAGAGTAGTCTTTCCCATACAATAATGAACTTTACTGGCTAATATTTGTTAAACATTTTTTAATAATTTACTTTTTAATTTAGGTATAACTTACATATAGCAAAGGACACAAATCTTATATGTATAGCTGACAATTTATACATATGCATGTACATGTGTAACCATACTCAGATCAAGATATAGAACATTTTTGGCACCCCAGAAGTCTCCCCACAAAGTAATTGCTATTTTGATGTTTTATCACCATAGATTAATTGTGACTATGTAAATTTAGGAATATTGTTGTTTCTAGTTTTGCATGTAAAAAGCTTAGAAGTTGCCACTCCACCCTAACACTATATAAGAAGCTGAACAGACTGAATAACAACTCTTACAGGATCTGTAAGAGAAATGAGGTCAGAGGGTAAACTGTTGCCATGAGATTGAGGAAATGGACAGAGAAACACAAGAAATCATGATTTTTCAGAGCAGAGACTCATGAGTGGAAATTGCAGTGGGACCAGTGCTGGGTAGAAAAACGTAAACTGTAGTTGACAAATTGTTTGATGTTCAGTGTGGACAGCTCAGAACTAAAAACTCCAGAGGGGGCCACAATAGTCTGAGTTTTATCTCCAGCTCCATTGGGTTCTTATTGTGAATATCAGAGAATTCCCTTATGCTTCTAGGAAGAGGAACTATTTTGAAATATTTCAGAGCATCCTATTCTTAACAAGATCTGACCTTAAGAGAAACTATTTTACTGGGGCTTAACTTTCTGGATTGTTGTCAGAGCATAAATGATCTGGGAGTAGGGAAATACTGAACTTTAGCCCATTATAGTCATCCTGTTCCACCTAAGGGGGAACAAAAACATTTGAAGAACATTTGTGAAGTTCACAGTCCAGAGGTATAAGCTCACTAGGAGACTGAGACCTAATCATACGGCTGTAGAAAACTTCTCCCCTAATACCTCATCACTACATTACTAAAATCTAATAGTGGTTCCTTTTGGCCAGTACCTCTTGTCTAGCTATTAAGAAAAGAATTACAAGGCATAGCAGAAGGCAGAAGACACAGTTTGAAGAGACATAACAAGCATCAGAACCAGAGATGGTAGGGAAATTGGGATTATCAGACTGGGAATTTCAAACAACTATGATTAATATGCTAGAGCTCAAATGGAACATATAAGAACAGAGGGCAATGTAAGCAGAGAGATGTAAATCCTAGAGAAGAACCAAAAAGAAATGCTATCAATAAAAAAAACACTGCAACAGAAATGAAAAATGGAATGGAAAAAAATTGATGGAATTATTAGTCAACTGATACAGTTGAGGAAAAAAAATCTCTGAGCTGGAGAATACATCAGTAGAAACCTCCAAAACTAAAAGGCAAAAACAATGACAGCAACAACAACAAAACAAACAAGCAAAACAAAACAACAAAACAAAAAACCCCCACTAGAACAGTATATTCAAGGACTGTGGGACAACTACAAAAGATTTAATATATTAACATGTGCATAGTGGGAATATCAAAAGGAAGAGAAAGAGAAAAAGGAATAAAAGGAATATTTGAAATAATAATGACTGAGAATTTCTCTAAATAAATGTCAGACATCAAACCATAGATTCAGGAAGCTCCGAAAGCACCAAGCAGTATACTTTCCTAAAACTATACCAAAAAACGATACCAAAGCATATCATTTTCAACATCAGAAAATTTAAAAGATAAAAAATCCTGAAAGAAGCCAAAAAGGGGGAAAAAATCCCTTACCTATAGAGGAAAAAAGATAAGAATTACATCCAACTTCTCAGAAGACATGTAAGCAAGAAGAGAATGCGTGAAATATTTTAAATGTTAAGAGAAAAAAAAATCACCAGTCTAGAACTCTGTTAGAGAAACAATAATTGAGGATATTTGTTGCCAGTAGATCTGCATTGTAAGAAATATTAACAGAAATTCTTCACAGGGAAGGAAAATGATAAAGGTTAGAAACTCTGATCTACATGAAGAAAGAAGGAACATTGAAGAAGGAATAACTGAAGGTAAAAAAAATTATTTTTCTTATTCTTAATTCATCTAACAGATAACAAGGTAACAGTTGAGAATAATAACAACAACAATGTATTTGATTATGTATCCTTATGTATATATCTTATGTGTCTATAAATGCAAATGTATGCTTATATGTAAGTTAAATGAATGGCAGTGATGAGACAAAGGGATGGAGGAATTAAGACTATTTTTTTTATTATAATGTATACTACCTGTGAAGTGGTACAATGTTACTTGGACTTGGACTAGTTATAAATGTATATTGCAAGCTCTAGGACAACCACTAAATAAAAAGAAATTAAAAGTAGTATAACTGATATGTTAAAAAAAAAAAAGGAGAGAAAATGATTTCGTATAAAATTCTCAGAGAGACAAACCATAAGAGACTTAAGAGTTGCTAGAGGGGAGGTGGTTGAAGGGATAGAGTAATTGGATGATAGGGATAGGGTAATTGGATGATAGGCATTGAAGAGGGCACTTGATGTAATGAACACTTGGTGTTATATGCAACTGATGATCACTAAATTCTTCCTCTGAAACTGAAAAAAAAATTCTCATTTAAAAAATTAAAAAACAAACAAACTACTGCAACTATGCAGAAATGAGCTAAGAAAAGAAATAATTCTTCTTGTTTGTTCCTATATATAAAATGCCCCACCCTAAGGAAGGATGAAAAAGGGAGAACACATGTTTCTATATAGACATCACCCTCTAACCTGACCAGGAGCTGACAGCTTATGCCCTAGTACCAGGGAAGTCCTAGACAGCCTAGGCTTGGCTTGATGTCCCTCTCCACAAAACAAAACAAAACAAACAAAAAAACAGAATAGAAACACCAGCTACTAACTGAATTATTTTCATAAGAACAAATGCACCTTCATGTTTATCTTTTAAAAATAAAAAAAAATAAGTAAAATCACAAATAGAAGAAAAACATAGAAGACAAACATAGAAGACAAAAATAGAAACAAAGAGCAAAGGCAATCGATTGAAAAAAGTAGCATAGTAGATATCAATCCACCTACTCAGTAATCACTTGGAACATCAATGGTCTGAACATATCAATTAAAAGAGATTGTCAGGGTGGATCAAAAAGTGAGACCCAGCTATATGTTGTCTACAAAACTCCACTTTATTTTTTAAAAAAGATTTTATTTATTTATTTGACAGACAGAGGTCACAAGTAGGCAGAGAGGCAGGCAGAGAGGGGGCAGGGGAAGCAGGCTCCCTGCTGAGCAGAGAGCCCAATGTGGGGCTCAATCCCAGGACCCAGGGATCATGACCTGAGCTGAAGGCAGAGGCTTTAACCCACTCAGCCACACAGGTGCCCCCAAATCCCACTTTAAATATAAGATACATATAGATTAAAAGTAAATGCATACATATAACATGCAAACTCTAAAGAAACCAGGAGTGGCTGTATTAATGTCAGACAAAGCAGACCTCAAAGCAAGGAAAGTTGTCAGGAATAAAGATGGACATTACGTAATGGTAAAGGGGTTGTTGATTCTCTGAGAATTCTAACAATTCTTAATATGTATGCACCCAACAGCACCAAACTACATGAGGTAAAAACTGATAGTACTACATGGAGACATAGATGAATCTACTATCATAGTTGGGGACTTCAACAGCCCTCTACTAGAAATGGAAAGATCCATCACAGCTGATCCAGATGATCAGTAAGGACATAGTTGAACTTAACAACAATATCAATCAACTGGATATAATTGACATTAATGGACTACTTCATTCAGCAATGTCAGAATACACAATCTTCTCAGTTTCACATGGAACATTCACCAAGATAGGCCACATATGGGCCATAAAACACAACTGTTTCAAAAAAGAACAGAAATAATACAATGTCTGCTCTCAGAGCACAATGGAATTATACTAGAAATCTGTAACAGAAAGATAACTGGGAAATGCCCCACATAGATTAAATAACACATTTTTAAATAACACATGGGTCAGAGAAGAAATTTCAAGAAAAATTAAAAAATAACATTTTAACTAACTAGAAATGAAAACAATTCAACAAAATGTGTGGGATGCAGTAAAAGCTGAGCATAAAGGGAAATTTAAAGCATTCAGTGCATATATTAGAAAAGAAGTTCCAAAATCAATAATTTAAGTTTTCCTAGAAATCTTGGGAAAGTACAAAAAGCAGAGTAAATTAAACCCAAAGTAAGTAAAAAATAGCAGAGGAAACAACTGACAAAACTAAAAGGCAACCTAGAGAATGGGAGAAAATATTTGCAAATGACATATCTGATAAGGGTTAGTATCTAAAATATATAAAGAACTTATCACACTCAATACTCCAAAATCAAATAATCCAATTAGAATGGGCAGAAGACATGAATAAACATTTTTTTCCAAGGAAGACATATGCATAGCCAACAGACATGTGAAAAAATACTCAACATCACTATTATCAGAGAAATAGAGATCAAAACTGTAATCAGTGTCGGAATGGCTAAAATCAACAACACAAGAAACAACAAGTGTTGGTGAGGATATATAGAAAGGGGAGCTCTCTTGCTCTGTTGATGGGAATGCAAACTGATGCAGCTTCTGTGGAAACGAATATGGAGCCTCCTCAGAAAGTTAAAAATAGAACTACCCTATGATCCAGCAATTGCACTACTCTAGGTATTTACTCAAAGAATAAAAAAAATACTAAATCAAAGGGATACATGCTGCATTATCTACAATAGCTAAATTATGGAAACATCCCAAGTGTCCATTTGCTGATGAATGGATAAAGAAGTAGTGGTGGTATATATACAATGAAATAAAACTCAGGCATAAAAAAGAATGAAATCTTACCATTTGCCATGGTGTGTTTGGAGCTAGATAACATTATACTAAGCAAAATAAATCAGTTAGAGAAGGACAAATACCATGTGATTTCTCTTATTTGGAATTTAAGAAACAAAATAAAGGGGAAAAAATAAGAGAAGGAAAGAGGCAAACCAATAAACAGACGCTTAACTGTAGAAAACGGACTGGGTCACCAGAGGGAAGATGGGAAGGGGATAGGTTAAATAAGTGTTGGGGATTAAGGAGTATGTTGTGATGTGCACTGGGTGTTGTATGGGAGTGTTGAATCACTGTATTGTATACTTGAAACTAATATTATACTGTATGTTAACTAACAGGGATTTAAATAAAAATTAAAACAAAAACCAAAATAACAAAGTAAGCAAAAGAAAAGAAAGACCAAAGAGAGCTGAAATCAACTGAATTGAAAACAGGAAATTAATACAGAAATGAAACTAAAAACTGGCTCTTTGAAAAGAGTAATAAAATCAATAAGCCTCTAGCCAGAGTAACAAAGGAAAAAGAGAGAGGACACACACTTCTAGATTTAAGGTTATCAAATAAAAAAAAATATAAAAAAAAAAAAAAAAAACAAGTTTCCATGTACTCCCTGGTTGACTACTTTACAGTTTCACCTCTTTAAGATGTCCATACTATAGGTTCTGTTTTCATCCCTACTTCCCCTGCTCACTCAGTCACTTCTAGCTGGAAGGCAGAGGCAGGAGGGGTTTATGTTTAGAGAGTCTAAGGGGTTTCTTCAGCAATGAAGTTTGTTTGCCTTTAATTCTTTGATGCCTGATATCACTGCAATGAAGTGTCCTTCTTTCAATTGAATGAATTGTGTCTGGAGAACATCAATATCAGGTTATTACCATAAAGTAGCCTCTTTGGATTCTCTCCCGCAGAATAGCCAGGTAACAGGCTTTGGATAGGGAAGAAGTGAGGAAAAACTGGGTCTTTAGCAAGGGAAGTCTGGATGGAAAATGTTTCATAAAGAGGAGAGAAACTAAGAGTGGAGCTGACCAGTAACTGACCATGGGCTGCCCCTCTTTCCAGTCAGGCCTCATCCCTGGCTCCCATCTCTGATGATACTGCCACAGGTCACCCTTCTCATGATCTTGCCTCCCTGTTTCTTCTTAGGCACAAAGCCCCTTCTCTTTTTGATTATAGAGTAGCCCCATGAACTCTCCAATGCCTCAGTCCCCTGTGCTCAGCTACTCAGTGTTGTAATGGCTCACACTACTGATCATGACTGACTTGCAATGTTTTTATCCACAACATCCATCAGAATCACTGTGATGTGGAAATGGTGGGGATATTTCTGTCATAGTGATCTGAGATGACTTTCTTGCTCTTTAGCGAAAGGGATTTATCCTGTTTATAGAAGGGCGCTTTAGCATTCTTTTGGTTCCAAGTTTTATCTTATGGTATCTGGAGAAATATAACTCTTTTCTGGCCCTCATCATTGGACATTTTGGGGACAGTTCAACGTTATGGCTGTCCTTGGCTTGATAGAAGGGTCAGGAAAATTCAGAATACATCCCTACTTAATATTATCCCCCTTCCACTCATTATTTTAGTGAGATCATATTAAAACCAAATTAATCTGGAGGGGGGAAACGAATATCTCAAAAAGGCCCAAACAGCTGGGCAACTGCATGTGAGAGGAAAGAGAAGCGACTATTCTGCCTCCTCAGCACTCTTCTTGCTTTATTATGGAACGCAAGTGCCTCAAGTATTGCTCTTTATGGTCAAGTATATATATTCTTGTTCTTGAAAACTCATCAGAGTTGTGATGACACCTTGGATAATAGTCATAGTAGTCTTACTCTATTTTTTAATACATTTTTTAAAAGATTTTATTTATTAGAGAAGACAAAGAACATGAACAGGGTGAGGGGCAGAGGGTGAGGGAGAAGCAGACTCTGCTGAGCAGGGAGCCTGATGTGGGACTCGATCCCAGCACCCTGAGATCATGACCTGAGCTGAAGACAGACACTTAACTAATTGCACTACCCAGGTGCCCCATAGTAATCTTACTCTAAAGAGTCAAACTAGGAAGGTTTAGATATGAGCTATAGAGTCAGGGTACCTGGATTCAGGTAGGTAGGCAGGTAGCAGCTCCTCAGAATGTTAAGGTCTGAATAATGAAAAAGGGGCAGCTATGCACAGATGCATATTAAATGGAAAACCACAGCAAGTGTAGAGGTTGTGAATGAGCATGTCATATTTGAGAAAGAAAAAAGGATGGAGTGGAACTGGATCACAGTGAAAAGGGAGAGAGTAGCTGGAGAAGCAGGTGGAGAGAGCTTGGATATGGCCTTGTAGGCTAGGTTAGGGAATTTGGATCTTATTCTAAATGCAATAAAAATTCCTAAATGGATGAATGCATGCAGAAAAAAAAATTCCTGAAGAGTTTAAGCAAGGAACAGTTGTAATTTGATTTGGGTATTTTAAAAGATCACTCTGGCTACTGTATGGTAAATGGATTAGGGACGAATAAGAATAGAAGCAGAGATACCAGTTAAAACCCCATATAATAGCCTAAGATAAGAGAAGAGAGGGCCTTGGACCAGAGTGGTGAGGTGGAGATGGAATGAAGTAGAGCAGTTTGGATATATTTTGGATGTGGGTCCACAGGGTTTTTCATAGATTGAATGTGGGAGAAGATAGAGAAGAGGGATCAATGAAAACTCTAACATTTTGGCTTGAGCAACAACTGGCTGGGTGCTAGTTAATATAGAGAACACAAGATTTTGGGGGGAGATGAGAATATAGGTACAGTGTATGAAAATAAAGAGTTCTGCTTTAGACATTAGACATTAAACATCTATGTGGAAATGTCACGTTGGCAGTTGGTTATAGGATTTGGCACTGAGCAAAGATATAATAAATATTTGGGAGTCCGCGGTATGCAGGTAACAATTACAGCCTCAGGAATGGATGCGATCTTGCAGAAAATGGGTATAGAAAAGAGCAAAAAAGGGCTGAGATCTGAACTCCAGCAATTTAGAGGTCAAGCAAAAGAGAATAAAACTGAGAGCACTCAGCTAAAGAGGTAAATAAAGTACTTATTCCAGAGCTTGGCATGTAGTAATGGTAGGTACTATTTCAACACTACTATTGCCACTGTTTTTATAGAGCTAAAATATATAAAATCTCTCATTTCACTTTCCTTGTAGACATTATCTTTGATTATACAGTGCCAGCATTTCATGCATGTTCTTTAATTTTCTTATTTGCCTTCACAGTTGAAGACACAGGCAACTGGCTTGAGTCCAGTGAGCTTCCAATTGAGTCTAAAGATTCACTGTTTTCAGCACACCTAGTGATTTCCAAGTTTGTACCAATCATATTAACTTTATGAGAATTATACTTCCTATCACTAGTATCAACACTTCATTTCTACATTTTCCACTCATTTTATAAACCAAAAAAGACAAAATGCAATAAAATATTCGCGTAATTGTTTGAATTGCGATACAAAGATGGTGACTGCCAAAATGAAAGTGGTTGCAAGCAGGCGGTTCCATAGTATGATAGATTTAAATATTTACTACTCAGTTGTGGTATGAAAATATGCATATGAAGGCAGTTTTGTGGGGGCCTATATGTTATCTACAAATGCATTTTTCTTCCAGAAGTTGCATATGTAAGAGACAAGACACGCTTGTATTTACTTGTTCACTGCCAGGTGGACCAACTTTCTTTCATACACCTCTTTAGGCCCTTTCTTCACAGAAGACAAGGATCAAGACATTTGGCCTCCGTATGTAGCACTGGTGTTTGACTCAGTAATCAATAGCTCAAAATATCATTTGGTTGAATAGTCTTCTTGCTTAATAAGGAGTTAGAGATTGGCTAACAAAAGACATCACAGATGGTAAGAAACAGACTTAAAGGAAGCCATGCCAACCACTAATTACTAAGACATACTTGGAGAGCGTTGGTACTTGTCTTAACCCACAAGTGAGAACTTCTATGCTTTAGACTTCCTTTCATTTCCAACAGGGTTTAAAGCATGGTTTAAAGTCAGATACTTTAGCAATTGGCTTGGCTTTCCAAATGTCGGGCCCACTTTAATTAAAAAAAAAAAAAAAAGGATTTTATTTATTCCACAAGAGATTAAAGAATTTTAATTTCTTTAGGAATTATCCTCCTCCACCCCCAACCCTGCAGTACATATCCCCAAGCAGTGGCTGCTTACTGATTTTAATCAGTGCATATTTTCTTTTAGAATCTTTATGTTGGTTTAAAAAAAAAAGTCCCAAGCTTATCTTTGTGACCCTTTTCTGAAGGCTGATCATTGATAAGGATTATTCCATTTTATAAAATTTACTGGATATGGCAGTATTTATTTACATCTGGAGTGAAGAGATATCTTAACACCTCAAAAACTCTTTTAAAAAAGTTTAAAAATATGTATCACATACTTACATTTAAAGCATAATAATAAAGTGAACATGCATAGACCCACTCCCTATTTAAGAAGGGGAACTTCATCAATGCTATTGATATTTCCACATATTCTTCCCCCTTTCCATCTTTTTTTGCTAGCTGTGCCATCTTTACATTGTCAGAGCATATAGCAGTTTCATACTATTTTTCTGCCCTATCATCATCTTTTTTTTTCCCCCAAAGGTTTATTTATTTATTTGATAGAGAGAGAGAGAGAGAGAGAGAGAGAATAAGCAAGCATGCATGCAGGTTAGGAGAGGGGCAAAGGGAGAGGGAGAAAATCCCAAGCAGACTTCCTACTGAGTAGAGCACCCCAGACATGACCCTGAGATCATGACCTGACCCAAAACTGAGTCAGTCACTCAACCAGCTGAGCCACCCAGGCACACCTACCTTATCATCATATTTTAACCTTAATTGTATAGTTAAGTATGTTCAATGTTCAATCTGTTTTTTTATATGCTGAAGCTTACTCAATAATTTATCTGAAACTCATTTTCTAGTGGATTACTCAGGAAAAACTAATGGAATCAATATCTTTGAGTACTTGCATATTCATAATTGGTTGAAGCATTCATTTTTAAAGATGTATAGAAAATCATTGGCTTATAGTTTCTTTCTCAAGTGTATCTCTTAAAATGTTGTTCCGTTATTCTCACCAGAAAATTTTGCTGAAAATTTTGAGAAGTCTGATGTCAGTTTTATTTTCTGCTCCTCATATGTAACCTGGTCTTTTGTTTGGATGCCCTAGTAATTTTTTCCTTTTCTTTAAAGTCTAGTAGTTTTATTAGACTATATCTTGGTATTACCTATTGTGGGATAATTCCTTTGGATACATGTAATGTCTTTTTTTGAATAAAGATTTAAGTCTTTTTTATTTCAGGCATCTTTTCTTAAATTATTTGAAATTTTTTTTGTTTTATTTGCTTTAGTTTTCTTTTTGGAGACTCAATTTATATGCATATTTGAGCATTTTTTTCCTATCATTTTTTTCTCTTGGATATTTATTATTGCTTTCCATATTTTTATCCATATTTTCATGTGATTTTATGTTTTCCTTTTTATTGTATATTTAGCTCCCCAAATTTCCATGGGGTTGTTCTGAACAAAAGATTCATAACAGCCATGTTTCAGTTTTGAAAAGGGAAGAAAACTTTATTATTATTATAGAGACCTAGTAGAAACAGAAGGGGAAAGGAATCTACACATAGATGAAGGTAATAGTATGCAATAAATGAGAATAAGGCAAAGTTACATCAAATTGGATACTTAAAACATCTACCCTAATTAGCTGGGGAAGCCCTGTAGAAACAGCTAGGGCAGGGTGTCCTCCCTTCAGGTGAGTCTTTCAATTGACCATCCCTATTAGGGCCATAATTATTGGACAAATAACAGGGTTTGAAATTAAACATTTGTTTGCTTATGTGCAGTTTGGAGCAAGCTGCATTTGTTACCATGTTTTTATAGATTTCAAAGAGCCTGGGCTATATGTGTCTGCCCTTCCGCCCAGATTCCATTCCAGGGGGCCAGACTAGCCTGGAGCAGGAGGGGATGTGAGAAAAGATTTGTAGCTCTCAGTGCCCAGAACAGAAGGGCCAGTTCTGACCTGGAGGCCAGAAAATGTATTTTAAATAACCAGCCTCCCAAGGCTATTTCCATAACATGAGTCTAACAGACAACATTTCTTAGCTTGCTTGTGTATGTGCAAATTCAGGTGGTCAGTTCTGCAGGATAAATCACTGAAATATCTATTCACATAGAACAGAGGTCTGTCTCCTCTTGTGTTCCTTTTGATCATTTTTTTCCTTATTCTATCTTTTTTTTTTACATTCCTAATAACAAATATTCTTGAATTTTGTATTTCTTTTTACATAATGTTATTATCTTCAATAAAGACAAATGTCAGTTGTACAACAAAATGTAATTTGATTTTTTTATTTTTTGTATTTTTTCATGTAAGTAACAAATTAGGAAAAATTTTATTGGATCATCTATTCTGTTGGCAGCATCGGTAGACAAGGCAAAGGTGAAGTGACCAGTGAAAATTTAATTTTTACATCACCTTTGTTAAGCTATGCTAGAGAGATTCTTCTTTTTCTTCTCCTCCTTCTTCTTCCCTTTCCACTTTTCCTCCCCTCTCCTTCTTCTTCAACTTCTTTTGTTTTGTTTTGTTCTCTCTACCCCTAAGACCTTGGGTGCAAAATGGAATCCAGAAAGAATCTGGGCAATTCAGCCAGGAAATTGTGGTTTGGCTGTGATACTGTATAAAATTTGCCAAACTATTTCTTTCCAAAGTAAGAGAAAGAAAGCACAGGATATTCCCAATCTATTTTTTTTTAACCTTTTGACGACCCCCTTCACTCATTATTTCTCCCACTTCTACTCCTTTCCTATAACAACCACGGATTTTGTTCTATATCTGTGAGCTTAGTTTTGAGATCTCTCTCTCTATATATATGTATGTGTGTGTATATAAATATATATATTTTTCAATTCCACGTATAAGAGATTATATGATTGTCTCTGTCTCACTTATTTCACTTAGCACAATGCTGTTGAGGTCCATCCATGTTGTCACAAATGCAAGATTTCATTCCTTTTTAAAAAATTTTTTTTTTCATTCTTTTTTTATGGCTACATAGTATTCCACTGTATATATGTACCACAGTTTATCTCTTCATGCATCAATGGACACTTGTTTCCATATCTTGTCTCTGTAAATCGTGCTCAAAGGGGTGCAGTTATCTTTTTGAGTTAGTGTTTTTGTTTTGGATAAATTCCCAGAAGTGGAATTCCTGGGTCATATGGTAGTTCTGTTTTTAAGTTTTTGAGGAACCTCCATGCTAGAGGTTTTCCATAGTGATGGAACCACTTTTGTATTCCTACCTGCAGTGTATAGGGTTCCCTTTTCTCCACATCCTCGCCAACACTTGTTATTTCTTTTCTTTTAGATGCTAACCATTTTGATAGGTATGAATTGGTATTTAATTATGGTTTTGATTTACATTTTCCTGATGATTAATGATGTTGAGCATCTTTTCGTGTACTGTTCGCCACCTGTATATCTTCTTTGGAAAAATATTCAGCGCTTCTGCCCATTTTTTAATGGGATTGTTTGTGTTTTTGCTATTGAGTGGTGAGTTCTTCATACATTTTGGATAATAACTCTATCAGATAAGATACATGATTCGCAAATATTTCCTCCCATGCAATAGACTGACTATTCATTTCGTCAGTGGTTTCCTTTGCTGTGGCGAAGCTTTTTAGTTACAGTTCCACTTGTTTATTTTTCTTTTTTGTTGTTGTTGTTGGAAATCTTACCATGCATACTTAAAAATCCAACAAAGCCTAAAGTTCATTTGTATGTCAGGCCCCCTCTCAAAATAAGAAACCACACATGCACAAAGATGCCGTCAGGTCATTTTTCTCTGACTGGTTCACATACTAACATTGTCTGTTATATTGTTTTTAATTTTTTGCTGTTAAAATTGGACTCTACCTTCATATGTTTCTGTTACTATCGTATCTGTTGATACTATCATGTTGTATCATTTCTGTTTCCATTTTCTTCACTTATCATTCCTTCTTGTAACTTAGACTTTCCTGCTCAGATCATTTTTTTAATAGCAATGGCTAACTTATACAGTATTTTTTAATCAGTTATGGTAATTCTCAACCATTATTTCTTTAAAAACTTATTTTACATTCTCTGTATTCTCTTTCTTTGGGCCTTCAATTAAACATATCTTACATGACTTTGATCTGTCGATATGTTGTTTATATTTTTGACCATTATATAGTCAAGCTGTAATCTGTGCTGATTACTGATCAGTTGCAATTCTCTCACCTGTATTTTATCTGCTATATAACGCATCTATTGAGTTTTTAATTTCAAAAGTATTTATTCTAAAAATTTTTTGGTTTTGTGTTTTTCAGATTTCCTTGGTTATGTTGGTATTCCATGCTATTTTTTTTTTTTTTTTTTTGTCAGAGAGAGTGAGGACAGGCAGACAGAGTGGCAGGCAGAGGCAGAGGGAGAAGCAGGCTTCCCGCTGAGTGAGGAGCCCGATGTGGGACTCTATCCCAGGACGCTGGGATCATGACCTGAGGCCAAGGCAGCCCTTAACCAACTGAGCCACTCAGGTGTCCCTCCATTCTTATTTTTAATTCTAAAATTGAAAGCATTTGTACTCCAGTATTTATTTTATATATGGTATCTAATAATTTCAACTTCAGATGTTCTTGAAGGCCTATTTTTTTTAAATCTCTTGATTTTTACTGTTGACAGCTTATTTCCTTGTGTGTTTGGTGGGTTTTGATTGTGAACTCATGTATTATTGAACTTACCCTGGGGAAATTTTGGGACTAAATTTTGGTTGTTTTTCTGCAAAAAAGATTTCCAGTTGCATCCGCTGATATCTAGGGGGTATTGCCAACTTGGAAAGCTTTAGCTCCTTTTAAGAGTCCTTGTTTAATGTGGGAGTTCACGTTCAGCTCTTTCACATTGCGAAAGTCAAGGTTCCTGCTATCTTACCATCATTGGTTCCAGGAAAATCCTATGACTTTGCTTCTTCATCAGTGTTAACTGAGTGGCATTGTGCAAGATTCAGCTCTTCATCTTTCTTTCTTTCCTTGAGGATATCTCCTTAACCTCAAAATGCTTTTGAAAATATATTTAGGTTAATATATGTTTTTGTTATTTTTCTTCAGAGTATCTAGCTCTGGTCCATCATACTCCTAGAAGTGAATGTCAGGATCATTGATCACTCACTTTTCTTCAAAGCAAATAATTTCTCCTGTGTGTAGTACTTAAGTATGTAAAACTCAGAGGGCAAAGATATGATCTTTTCTATTAACAGAAAAAGACCTAATGTTTGTCTTCAAAATAAACCTCACAAAATCAGCTGATAACGTGATTTGTTTCTCTCTTCCAGCATTCCTCCAGGATGCTAATAATTTTAATACATAAATATAAAATATGTAATTTTAAATTAACTACAACTTAAATTATAGTTTCTGTGTAGTTTTTTTTTTTTAAAGATTTATTTATTTGACAGAGAGAGAGATCACAAGTAGGCAGAGAGGCAGACAGAGATCACAAGTAGGCAGAGAGGCAGACAGAGAGAGGGGGAAGCAGGCTTCCTGCTGAGCAGAGAGCCCTATGCGGGGCTCGATCCCAGGGCCCTGGGATCATGACCTGAGCTGATGGCAGAGACTTTAACCCACTGAATGACCCAGGTACCCTCTGTGTAGTTTTTTAAGTAAACTTTTTTGGTGTTATATCTGGTCATAGCTCTATAAAAACATCCATTTTCTAAATTCTTTTTGAAAGTATATTTTTAAATTCATCAAAGCAGTAAAATATAACAGAAGATTTGGTGAAAACCACTGCAACTCTGCCTCCTTCACTGCAACTCTGCCTCCATCACTGAGCTAAGACACCCAGAAAACACAGATAGAGGTGAGTTAATAGACCCTAAAACAATGATTCCCCTGATCATAGATCAGTCTGCTGGGGCAAAGGTATGAGAGAATCCATGAAGCCTGGCAGAAGACAGACCCAGAAGGGAGCAAAGAACAATCTTTCTATTGATCCTTGGGGACTAAGAATTGCAGAATGTCCATTCCTGAATCCTGTCCAGACCCCACCAATCAGGATCCGAGTTTTTGACAAACTTTTAGAATGACAGGTTGCTTATAGTGAAGTTTTAGAACTGGCCTAAGTCTTCCCACCAGTTTTTTAGCAAGAAGAAATTAGATGTTGATGTCAGACTCCTGAGTGATCTTGGTTGTTCTAACTATCTGTGCTCGAATTAATATGGAGTAGACATTATATAGTTCTCATTTCAGGTCATGGATTTAGTCATCTGTTAAAAACATTGCTTGATACATTATTAAGTGTTATAATTTTCATATAACTGTCATTTTTAATTACAATAGATTTTAATAAGGGAAATAAATTATTTTCTTACATTGTACATTCAAGCCAATTCTAACTTTTGGCTATAATATATAATATTGTAATAAAACTTGGTGTGCCTAGACTTCTTTAGCATTATTTCTTTGCACTTAGATACTTAGATTTGGAATTACTGGACATAAAGACATTAACACTCTTAACACTTCTGGTAAAGATTGTCAAATTGCTTTACAAAAGGTTATACCAATTCTAACTGCTGCCCGCAATGTAGGAATGTATTTCAGAGCACCGTAGACAGCTTTGGACATTATCATTTATCTGTTAGGCAATTAGTGTTCTTACTGATTTTTAATTTTTCAACTGTTGGGGTCCATGGAGTCTACTTAATGAATCTTCAGAAAGGGCGAGGCCAAATGAATAGTGATGAGATGTGGAGTGAGAGGATGTCTGTTGTTCGGACATTCATCATAGAACCTAACCAGATCTATTTCCTCTTGGTCTAACAAAATTCAGGTTACTTCTCTTCTTTCAATCTCTGTTTCTTAATTCATGAAATGAACAAGTAGGGCCAGCTGCCCCCAAGATCCCATTTGGGTTCATGATACTGATCCACTGCTTGGTGTGGACTTTGCATTTCAAATTTGTGCAGATTTCTCTGGTTGTCTTATCAGTAGCTGTGGGCATCTATCTGTCCACCATGCATATTAGTTTTTTTCTTTGGTGTCCTCCATAGATCGTGTTTTAAATTTTGTTCCTCCTCTGCTTCCCCTTCCACTTTTGAAAATTCTGATTTTAAAAATGCAAATATGGTATATGAATATTTAAAATATGATTTGCATTTAACAAATTACACATGATCACATAACTCCCAATGTGATTTTGCATCAGGGAAGAAGTGAGAATATGTATTTTATATTAAATGCATAGCATTTAAATACTTTAATACAAACAAACTGCATTTGAATATTAATCTCTCCAAAAAAGACCTTGGCAGGCACATTAAATATTTAAAACTTTTCCTTACTACAAAGTTTTCAAACCCCTTGAATATCTTCACTTTTCTCTATTATTTGTAATTTAGAGAATCTTGTTTTTTTGTGCATTTATTGTCAATTTTGAATCCCCCCTTGTGAAGTTTTTCCTCTGCAAGGACAAAGGCGAATTAACAGACCAAGAATACCTTATGGTAGAGAATGTTACCTAATGTGCTAAATGCAGCAGTGAGGAGAGCTGAATATGTGATAAGGAGAAGGAAATTAACTGATAAGATGTTCTGCTTAAAAATGATAGAAACATTGATTCTTAATATTGGACATGACCTCAGAAGTCATCAAGTGAAATCATCTATCTAATGTAGAATCCAGGTACCACATCTCCAGGTGGTTAGTCAGCCAGTTACTTCTTCTTCTTCTTTTTTTTTTTTTTTTAAGATTTTATTTATTTATTTGACAGACAGAGATCACAAGGCAGAGAGGCAGGCAGAGAGAGGGGAGGAAACAGGCCCCCCGCTGAGCAGAGAGCCCAATGTGGGCCAATCCCAGGAAACTGGGATCATGACCTGAGTGGAAGGCAGAGACTTTAACCCACTGAACCACCCAGGCACCCCAGCCAGTTACTTCTTGAATACCATCAGTGTTTGAGAGCTCACCACCTCACAAGCCAGCCCTGTCTTAAAATTGGACAGTCTTTGGGAAAGGTCTTATTATTTTGAGTTTAATTCTATCTCTAAATGAGCCACTAATTTTAGTTTATTCTCTTGGAGCAATTGCATATGATTAGGTAACTCTCAAAGTGATTTTGTATAAAATAATATTATGTAGGCATGTTCACTGTTCTAAATAGTGATTAAAAATAAGTTTCACAAAAAGGAATGATTTTCCAAGTATTCACTGAGGGTATTGGACTCAAGAACAAATTAGGTGATTTTTCTTTTTTTGAGTTTATATCCAAAGCGATGACAACAAAAGCTAAAAGAAGTGGGACTACAATAAATTTCAAACCTTGTGAATAGCAAAAGAAACCCTCAACAACCTACGGGATGGGAGAAAATATTTGCAAATCTTATATCATTATCAAAAAGACAAGAGATAACAAGTGTTGGAAAGGAGGTGGAGAAAAGGGAATCCTTTCTTGTGCACTGCTATTGGAAATGTAAATTGGTGCTGCAACCACTGTGGAAAACAGTATGGAGCTTCCTCAAAGAATTAAAAATAGAACTACCATATGACCCAGCAATTCTACTTCTGGGTTTATATCCAAAGGAAATGAAGAGATACCTGTATTCCAATGTTCATATCAGCATTATCTACAATAGCCAAGACATTGCCATAACCTAAGTGTCCATCAGAGGGTGAATGGATAAAGAAAGTGTGGTATATATACTCAATGGAATATAGTTTAGACTTAAAAAGAATGGAACCCTGCTGTTTGCAACAACATGGTTGAACTTTGAGGGCATTACTCTAAGTGAATTATATTTCAATATCAGTAGATAAAAAAGATCAGAAGTCAATAGACTTTAAATCAGTGATTACAAAATAATAATAGCCACCAGTAGATCGTTATCTGTTTACAAGCACAGTACTTTCTCATCAATAAATAATTAGTTTTTTTTTAAAACAACTAGTTAAGAGTTAATAATAATGACAATAACAACAACAATATCAACAAACATTTAGCACATAGTATTTCCTCTGTGCCAGGCAGTGCTCTAAGTACTTTATATGTATGGATTCATTTAATCTTTACAATCACCTATAAGGTATGTACTGTTATCCCCATTTTACAGGTGAAGAAACTGAGACACAAGTTAAATTCCCCAGGTTATAAATGACAGTGATTGGTTTTAAGCAGTTTGATTCAGAGTTTGTGTTGTATCTATTATGCTATACTTAGAGTGACTACATAATTTACCATTCAAACCAAGATGCTTTTGAGAGTGAAAGAGGGCACTAATAATAAGTACTCCTAGACAGCACTACAGCTATACTGCTTCTTAAGAGATAGGCTAAGAACATATTGAAAGCTCTCAATATCACCATGAGGGGAAGATTCAAATTTTCTGGGGCCTGGATGTTATGAATTTTGAGGGGCCTCCTTCAGAAAAAGAACATGGTAGCTATGAATACATTAGATATCAAAATGAATTTTTTTATGAGAAAGAGATCACAATAAATTAGTGGAATCTTGGGGGTTCACATCTCTTTCTTCTGAGATCTAGTTGGGAAATTTACCATAAACCCTTGGTTTCAACTTGGCTTCCCTCCCTACTTTGAACATTCTACAAGTTCAGGATTTCACAGGGGTGGTACAAACCAGAGCTCTGCATTAGTTTCATGGTAGGTCTGTCTCTGCTCACCATTTTCAGGACACTTAGAAAATAAGTTGAACACCTAGAATGTTTGTGGTGCTTACTACTTGATAAGATAAAACAGCATTTTAAAATACATGTTCAAGGGCACAGACATGTTAGAGTGGCCACTTTATAGTTGCCCGATCCCAGTAAGGCACCATTTAGATTCTCTGGAACAGTTCCTGCCTGGGCAGGTGGTGAGGTGACTTTCTGTGAATGGGTTGAGCTACTGGTTCAAAGTTTTTGGTATGGGTTTAGCATTTGTCAGTGTATTATTTTGACATCACCCTCCATCTCCCTCTCCCTGTTGCTTTCTCCTAGCTCAGATACAACTTAATAATCTCGAGTTTCCAGCCTTAGAATACCTGCTTTGTAAAGAAAATATTCTGCAAGGGATCACATAGTACCATATGCATTAGAGACATTAAATTATCACTAATGAAGGATAAGAAAGGCAGGTACTCACTTATTTGTAGTCCTGTATAGATTTGAATGCTCTCAGAGATATAAATTATATTCTTACTAATGTTCTCCTACTATGTGGTGCCAGCTCCATTCTCATTCTTTTCCTCTCTTACTGGTTTTCTCCCCACTACCTCTTAATCTTCTAAGATAGCCAGTGCAGGAATTTGGGTTAAGAAAGGGTGAAAACCTATTTCAGTTTTTTTTTTCTTTTTTGTGGTGAGAAGATGGATAATAGCTGTCCTGTCTTACATAAATTTTTTTCTATGATCACCCCCACTGCTTCCTTGCAAAAACAAGTATTACAAATAGGAATTAGAAAAGTCTTCTTACTGTCCTAGTAAAGGACAGGAAGCTTGAAATCTGAAGCTGGCTACTGCCTGTCAGTCTAAGTTGTTCATTATATTCTTGTTTATCTTATTTAGATTATACATCCCCTGGGCAAGAGGCCAGGTGGTTTTATTACAGTACCTATCGGTCTGTCAACACCATCTAAATTAAAGCAAACACTCTTCTCAAATGGCACTTTTTGATCATGTCTCCCTATGCCCAGACTGCTTAGGACTGAGAGCTTTGAGTTAGCTATGACACCATTAAAATGGACTGAACCCAAAATGACTGGGATGCTCTTGAGAAAATTCATTTTCTCATCCTGACATGGACTGCAGAAGACACATTGAAGCTGTAAAACACAGCTTGGAAATGACTAGACTAATTTTAGAACCCGTTTACACAGCTGCTCCACTGAAAAGCTGACTTTCATTGTAATTCTTGCTCTGGGAGGGTTTGCCTTTTATTTAATTAAAAATGATCGGCAAGGCTTGCTTTTGCTATAGTAATGTCCACAATAAAACTGCAAAGTGAGTGTGGTTGCAGTAGCTTTCTGACATTCTGCTTTATTAGATGTCAGTGTATAATTAAAAGTTTGAGTGGCAGAACTCTGAGTACCCAGCAAAATGGTTTTGAGGATCTTAATTATTTCCAGCCATCTTTCTAGCAAATATATGAGACTGTGAGTTTCGACATGGTGGGACACATTTGGCATTTTCCAAACACTCCCTTTGAAAAATGCAAAAAATGAGAAATGCTCTAGGGTTTAGAACCCAGGAGAGGGAGATTCATATTTTGAAATGCAATTGAAATCATCCCCTGCTAGGTGAAAAAGTTACGTATTTGAAGCAATTGATATTAGAAGCAAAACAAAGGGAGTCAGATATCCTAGGGAAAGACATCAGTCTTGGTTATGAAGTTAATTAGAAAAAAAGAAGTGCTTTTTCCCTTCTAGTTATGCTTGTTATTACTTATGCCATGATATCCATTTTATGGGAATGCTTTTTAGAAATACCTAAATTTTATTGAAAAAAATATTTTGAGATTTTTTTTCCATTTATGCCAATTAATATAAGAATGCATGAAACTAGTGATGATGAACATTTTTTCATGTGTCTGATAGCCATTTGTATGGAGAGGATGTGGAGAAAGTGAAACCCTCTTACACTGTTGGTGGGAATGCAAGATGGTGCAGCCTCTTTGGAGAACAGTGTGGAGATTCCTCAAGAAATTAAAAATAGAGCTTCCCTATGACCCTGCAATTGCACTCCTCGGTATTTACCCCAAGGATACAGATGTCGTGAAAAGAAGGGCCATCTGTACCCCAATGTTTATAGCAGCAATGGCCATGGTCGCCAAACTATGGAAAGAACCAAGATGCCCTTCAACAGACGAATGGATAAGGAAGATGTGGTCCATATACACTATGGAGTATTATGCCCCCATCAGAAAGGATGTAGCAACATAGACGGGACTGGAAGAGATTATGCTGAGTGAAATAAGTGAAATAAGTCAAGCAGAGAGAGTCAATTATCATATGGTTTCACTTATTTGTGGAGCATAACAAATATCATGGAGGACAAGGGGTATTAGAGAGGAGAAGGGAGTTGGGGTAAATTGGAAGGGGAGGTGAATCATGAGAGACTATGGACTCTGAAAACAACCTGAAGGGTTTGAAGTGGCGGGGGGGGGGGTTGGGAGGTTGGGGTACTAGGTGGTGGGTATTATAGAGGGCAACGATTGCATGGAGCACTGGGTGTGGTGAAAAAATAATGAATGCTGTTTTTCTGAAAATAAATAAATTAAAAAAAAAAAGAATGCATGAAACGTAGGGACTCATCAAATGTTCTTTTATTTTGTGACACTTAGGTGCCTAGAACTGAATTAATCACAATCAACAAAAGCTATTCTCACAAGGGCTATTTATATATCCGAAACTTCACACTTTGAAAGTGAGCCAGTTAAGGAATTTCTGGCGACCAGTGAACTCAATTGTTAATCTTATTAGCAAATTACATAATACAGTAGTCACATGTACTTTGTATTATTAATAGACTCAAGGCTACTTGCAATTTACTTAAGTTTGTTACCTTACTACTACCACATTTTAAAAATCAAGTCAAATTTAACAGTAAAACTATCAACAAGATTACATTTGAATCTGTTAGGGTTATGTTAGTGGGTCAAAGTGAGGTCTGTGGACATCATTACTCTTTGTTATCCAGTATGGTTTAATAAAGAGACTGATTAATTGATAAAGCAGAAACAATGTGAAGAGAGATTACATGTTCCAAATGACAGTAGATCTGTTTGATGGTGTGAAGTCTGCATCCTTGTTTTCTAGAAGGAAATAGTAGCAAGCAAAGAGAAAACAGCCTTTTTCTATTGCCATCACATTAACAAGTGGCTGAAATTTCTGCAAACTAAATTTTAAAGCTAAGTTCAGAAAATATTAAGCCATATTAGTTTCCAACAACCTCAAATTGGCAGATTATTCAAACTCTCTTAATTTAAATGTGAGAGGTGAATTACAGATTTAAATGAAGTACATGTGGTCTTGGAGATGACTTCTTTAGCATGCAAGTTCTCTACTAATTAGCTCCCAGGAGGTGAATGAGAGTTTTTGTTGTTCTTCTAGGTTCAGCTTTAAGATCACAAGTAGGCAGAGAGGCAGGCAGTGAGAGAGGAGGAAGCTGGCTTCCCGCTGAGCAGAGAGCCCAATGTGGGGCTCCATCCCAGGACCCTGGGATCACGACCTGAGCCAAAGGCAGAGGCTTAACCCACTGAGCCACCCAGGCGCCCCTTTAAGCAAAGTGAACCAGCAAAGTTAACCAGCCACAGGCATTCAAAGTATTTTTTAAAATACCACCACCCCCCCGCCCCCAGCAGAAAGAGAGAATGTTACATAGAATATAAGCTAACTTTGGTTTACAAAATTTACTTTAAAAATATTGTGTTTATTATAGCACCTTCTTACAGTCATCATCTCATTTTCAGAATCAAAAGTTAAATAATGTATTTTCTTTTAAAAAGTCTGCTGTGGGCTTTCAAAGTACTTTCAATTGGGGGTAAGTTCAAGTTGCACTGTATTTTGGGAAATGAGTTGTGTGAATCTGAGGCGGAGGCATTATGAAGGCTAAAGAGGCAATTACACATGTCGTTAGAGAACGTCTTAGCTAGCTGTTAGAAAATGTCCCATATCAAGTCCTTATCCAAACTCTGTAATGTCCTAGCCAGACTGGCTGAGTCCCTACCCTCAGGTTAATTAGTAATGTTGGGAAAAATAAAGGATTATTGAAGAAATTATTTATCTTTTACAGTGTGTGTATGAAAGACCAGATTGGGCTTTAAAATTCTTGGCACAAACCAATAATGTTCTGTGCAATCTCCCACTCTTTATCATTTTTTTTTTCTCGATGCACATTATGTGTTTTGAAGTTTCCTTCAATTCCATAAAAATAATACCCAAACTGTATTGAGGTGAGTTAAACCTTTTCCTTCTTCTTCTAATTTTAATGACCACATGTGTTAGTATATCCTTTAAAGTAGTTGGGTTGTATATTGATGATTATCATTGTAGTAGCATTGGCCTGTTAATGAATTCATTCAAAGACAGTTAATTAAGGTCTGACTGTATTATGGACTGTTCAAGTTTCTGGAAATAATAGTGAATAATGCACAGTCCCTGCCTTTTAAGGGAACAGTGCGTCTCAGGGCAAGACATGCAGATAGATGAAAATAATCCAGTATAGCAGTGCTACAGATGATATACAATATAGGACATGTATTATGCTAAAGGGATTACTACAGGCACTTACACTTATTCATGTTAATATAATCCTCAATGAAACACAATGAGTTAGGTACTATTATTAATCCCATTTTACAGCTGAGGAAACTGGAGCAAAAGAGGTTAAGCAACTTACCCAGTATCATACAGTAAGCAAGTAGCTGACCCAGGAAGACTGACACACGAATTACTTTTTTTCTGTTCAGAAGGACAGCGCTTCCATTTTGAACCCCATAATTTTGTCTGCTTCAACTTTCTTCCTACTCCCCACCCCTACACATGTAACAAGCAGTTACTCGCCAAGGCCCACAGGTGTGTGTGGTTCCTATACTTTCATGACTTTCCTTGTCTGGCCTGGCTTTTGGATGGCCCCATCCTTTTTCCCTTCTCCTGATTTTGTACCACAAGAACTGGGTTGGCAGATTAGAAGAATGCACATCCACTTTCTTGTACCTTCTCTATTGGACAAAGATAGACAATGCATGCTAGTAATATTATTTTGAGATACAGGTTTGAGCTTTCAAATAGTATCGAAGTGCATGGTTTTAGAGGAACTTGAGATCTGAGACAGTGATTGAAATGATTTATGTTTCTAACATTCCCAAGAGTATATAAACTATCAATAGGGAAATAATATAGTTATGCTGATTTAAGTGTGGTTTTAAATTTAAGGTTCTCTTTAGATCCAGAAATATCTTTATGTAAGAGAAGGAAGAATCCATTATTCATTCCATATACATTAATGGGATACATATATTGCTTTTCCTGGTTGTATTATATCTTTTGGGGAAACAAGACAGGTATACATTAATTTAATAATAGAACTACTCCGGGGCCCCTGGGTGGCTCAGTCAGTTAAGTGTCTGATTCTTGATTGTGGTTCTGGTCATGATCTCAGGATTCTGAGATTGAAGCCCACATGGGGTTCTGTGCTGGTCGAGGAGCCTGTTTAGGATCTTTCTCTCCCTGTCCTGTTGCCCCTCCCCCTCTCTAAAAAAATAATGATAATAGAACAATTACAAGAGTTATCTTAGCAACTAAATGGAATAGAGAGTGTTTCAACATTTTCCTTGTTAGTGGAGACCAGGTTTCTGATCATTGGATTATAGTTAGAATTAGAAAGAATAGAAAGAATGGGAAATAATTTAATCTACCATTCTCAATTCTATGTAATTATCACCTATATATTATCTAATTAACATTTTTTCTTAAATCACCTTCCTGTTTTTATTTAAATAACTTACATTATACTGTAAGTGAAATTAATTTTATATGCCATAAATAGAAGAATATATAATTTGATACAATAAAGGTAAAACAACATTTTTTTTTTTTAAGGTAAAACAACATTTTAATTGTAGCTAAAGACTTTGCCCTTGGAAGACTCTAAGTTTAAGGTGTGCCTTGTGTTAAAAAAGGATATTTGCTGGTATTAGGGAGGTGTCAAAGCTATACTAGCACCAAGCTGAGACTTTCTCCTTGACCTTGTTATAAAGGTTACAAAGAGAATTGAAAAGGAAATAACTTTCTTACTTAGAGAGTCAACATTATTTAATACTTTTAATGAGCTCATTTACTACTTCCACTAACATAGATCCCAAACTTTGGGTCATAATAACTTAATTGTACCTCCTTAGTTTTCAAACTAGAAAACCTAGATTCACAAAGATAAATTATTGGGCAAGTCGACATTGGAACCTGGATCTCCTGATCAGAGATCTTTTTCCTGTTCCCTTTCCCTGCAATTAAAAAAAAAAAAAAAAAACAAAACACAGAAATCGGGATGCTTTTTAGAGGTAGCCTGTCAACTTAGGGCATGGCCCATCTGAACTCTCTTGTAACTAGTTAAGTTTGATGCTTTAAGTAATGAAGTGATGATTGCTTTCCTGCCTTCTTTAATAAGATTTACTATTCCATTTATATATATGCTTGCTTATTTGTATATACTTATTTATAATTAAACACAGTATGTATGGAATTTGAATTTTGGAGTGTCTCAAAATCGAGAGACTGAATTAAATTCAATCCCAGCAAGATCTTCTCTGCCCTGCTACTCCACTGCATTGCCTATGATGAAGTGATGACAGCTGGAGTTTTGCTATTACCCTGGAAGCAGTTTACTTTGAACTTGTCACAGTCTACCTATTCTCTATTCTTAGTATAGAACTTCTTCTCACCATTGAACTTGAATTAAGTATATATTATGCTCTTAAAATTCAAGCTAAAGTAGGGCTTTGGACTACACCAAAGCAATACACTTAGGGGGGATGCTAAGGCACATATTTTTTCTAAGACACATTTCATCACATTTTTCTTAATATATTTTACACTTTACACCTCACTGTGAAAGAAAATGAGCTACTAAGCATGTTTAAAATTACATAAATGTTTTTGAGTTTTAGGGGTTTTTTTCTCCGTGAAAATATTACCCTATTTGGGTCTTCTTGTTATTGTTACTTTTATTGTTCTTGGTTTGGGTTCATTTGTTTTTTTGATGCTGCAACTAATTTTTAAGACCAAACATTTTTTTTACTTCTTTTTTAGTGAATTTGAGATGAATATCAAATAAATAGTAAGCTTTTAAAATCTTTGACCTTTGTATATTGGTATATTGCTGCTATAAAAAGTTACCATAATCTTAATATGTTCAAACAACACAAATTTATTATCTTATATTTCTGGCGGTCATAAGTCTGACATGGGTCTCACTGACTAAATCAAGATGTCAGGAGAGCTGAATTTCCTTTTGAAGCTGTAGGGAAGAATCCATTTCCTTGCTTTTTATAGCTTCTAAAGACTGCCTGCATTCCTTGGCTCATAGCCCTCTTTCTCCATCTTCAAAGCCAGCAGTGGCTGGCAGAGTCTTTCTCATGTTGTATCTTGTAGACACTAATTCTTCCTCATGCATCTTCCACTCTTGATTACATTGGACTCACTTGGATAATCCAGGAAACTCTTCATCTCTTGAGGTCAATTGCCTAGCAAATTTAATTGCATCTGCAGCCTTAAAACCCTTTTATCATTTACAGTTTCAAGGATTTAGACATCTTTGGGAGACCATTCATTATTCTGCCTACTGCAGTCTTTTCTTCAAAGTTATCTCTGTACTTTTTTAAAAAAAAGATTTTATTTATTTGAGAGAGAGAGACCCCAACCACAAGAATCTTGGGAGGAGCAGAAGGAGAGGGAGAAGCAGACTTCCCAGTGAGCAGGGAGCCTGACACAGGGCTCGGATCCCAGGATCCAGAGATCATGACCTGAGCCTAAGGAAGATGCTTAACCAACTGAGACACCCAGGAGCCCATCTCTTTAGACTTTTAAAAATAAAAATATACCAGGCAAAATATGAATATATTATAAGGTGGTTATCAATTAAATCCATTTTAAAATAAAAAATACTTCACTATGTAGATTAACATTTCCTGGAGACATATATTTTATGGGTTTAAATTCATTAGTAAATTTGTTTTTTTTTTTTTTTTTTTTTAATAATTAGGATGGTATCATTAAAGGTCTTTACCAACTGACCATTCAGTCCTAATCTGTTATATGTATTTGGATGTGAAGTTTACAGAGATATTAGTCAACTCTTTGGTAGGTGGATTTTATGAAGTTCAGTTGTGATGTGCTTTTCAGTACACTGTATTCCTTTCTCTTCCCTGGTCCATTCTTTTGACAACATCCCTGTATTTCCTTCTATTCAAAGCATTTCCTGTAATTACTGATACAAATCAACCTCAACACTTAAAATGGAGGCTTCAAATCCTCAGTTACAGAGAGAAGACTATACTCCATCATGGATTTACTTTTAATTTGTTCTTGCCCAGTCTAAACAAGATTCAAAGAAGGGTTAAGCCTCTGCCTTCGGCTCAGATCATGATCTCAGGGGCCTGGGATAGAGCCCCACATTGGGCTCTCTGCTCAGTGGGGAATTTGCTTTCCCCTCTCTCTCTGCCTGCCTCTCTGCCTACTTGTGATCTCTGTCTGTCAAATTAATAAGTAAAATATATAAAAAAAAAAAGATTCAGGGGCACCTGGGTGGCTCAGTGGGCTAAAGCCTCTGCCTTTGGCTCAGGTCATGATCTCAGGGTCCTGGGATCAAGCCCTGCATCGGGCTCTCTGCTTTGTAGGGAGTCTGCTTCCTCCTCTCTCTCTGCCTGCCTCTCTGTCTACTTGTGATCTCTGTCTGTCAAATAAATAAATAAAATCTTAAAAAAAATTCAAAGATTCTGAATTCATTCGTTACTTCAACAGATATTATAATTTGGCACCTGCAAAAATGTGCAAAGTGCTTTCAAAAAAGTCAAAACATGTATGTTTCTGTTCTCAGAGTGGCAAGATGAAGAGATTGAACTAGTATAAGAGTGTAAGAATAATGTTTTAATACAGATTGACAAGACAAGAAATGTCATAGGAAGCATGTGATCAATGATTATTTGACAAATCAATGGAACAGGAAGTAAATATAATGAGTTCTGAGATAGGATAATTATCTTTGTATTGTGTGTACTCCAGGCCCATATATTACCCATTACCATTTAATCAACTACATTAAGAATGCCCCAAAGCTACAGTAATCCCCCATGTCATCATTAATTTACCCTGGTAAAAGAAAGTCTTAAGTACTAGATGCAAGTAAAGTTGTAAAGTTCATTCCTAGATAGGGAGAAATTATGACTATTTTCAGAATTTGGGGTTAATAGGCTTATTTGCAGGAGGTGTTTAGCATGAAGTACTCATGGTGAATGCTCAGCAAATATTTATTAAAATATAAAATTGATATGAGTCGGCTTTTATTTTTTCAGGTTGATAGATACTTTCTTAAATTTTTGCTGTGTATCATTTTAATCTTTTCATGACTTTCATTTAGTATTTACTGTGGGTGGATTTTTCAGTCATTATGTGCAGCACTCAATTAACAATCCATGATGGATTTAATTTATACAGTGTTTTCTGATCATTAATGTATATTTAATTAATCCAGCCTAATATTATCTTAAGTCGAAGGAGCACTTTCATTCCTCTCAGACCTTGAGCTGTTATCCATGTTGTTTATCCATACCATTGATACTCATATGGGATACCTGTATGGGATGGGTTCATTTGACTTTAATTGTGTAATTTTAGCTCTACTGTAAGAAATATAAAACTGCAGAAGACTATCTTTTAAAAAGGCATTTTTGCCTTGTTATTTCAAGACAAAGTGTAGAGTTTTCACACCTTGGATTTTGTTCATTAGTATGTTTACATACTGACTTATTCTCTGGTAATCATGATTTCCTTAGATGGCTATTACTTTTGGAAGTTTTAATTAGACGGTTTTTGGTATTGAGAAAGACTTTCTATAGGGTAATCCAATTTTACTGTATGACTCTAATTTTTTGCCTCTTTAACACTGATCTTTTCTTTCCATTAATTGTAATTGCATTTTATTAAAAAGAGAGAGAGAGAGAGACCATGACAAGGATGTGGATGTAGAGGAAGGTAACATAAGTAATTTAGTTTATCATAACTGCTATGAATTATACTACTAGATAAAGCCCTGGCAGATATGTGTACCAACAATGTGTCCAATTTAAACAATTAACATCAATAAATTAATAGCATTATGTTCTAAATATCTACCCAAAGTACATTAAAAAAGACCTCTAACTAGTTACCAAATTGCATTTAATAACAACAATACTTGATTATATATTCTTGCTTATATAATCTCCATGTGATCCTCACAAAAGTCCTGCTGATGTGAGCTGGAGTAAGAAAAGTTAGAGAGCAGCTGGTTGCTGACTTACAGCTGGATCTCATGAACTAGTGGAGGCAGATGAAGTGGGGTTATGATACGATTTTCTGTCTTTTCAATCTTCCTTCCTCGTCACAACATATCTCTACTTGATCCTTCAATCCATTATAGATACCTCTCTTTCTCTTTTGCTCCCATCTCAGTAAGATTAAACTACTTGACAGTAGAATGTGTTTTAGCTGGCAGCTAACTAGGAATTCTTCTATCTCCCGTCTTATTATTAGTGCCAGCTTTGACTAAGATAAAAAACCACTATATAGAGAGTATTATTTTCATGTATGCATATGCAAAGGAAGAAAGCATGGACTAGGACGAAGGTGCCTTGGCCTGATAGAGCCTAGCTAGGTGCTCACCAAATCCCTTGTCCTCATATTCCTGCTGGACTACATTATGTATTCTCCTTTGTGGTAGGTGGTAGTCAAGAGATTAAGTGATAGTGAGTGTGAGCAGAATTCACTTCCAGGCTTGGCCTGTTATAAACCTCTTATATGTAGTCCTCCATAATCTTTCCCTATCAGACACTGGAGAGAGATCTGACATTTGAAGTGAACCCAGAAGCCTTGTTTTGAAGATGGCAGAGATACAATATGGAGGGAGCCTGGGTCCCTGGAAGAGTGCCTGCTACTCTGGGACACTGGTATTGTAAGCAAGACATAATGCTTCTCGAGTTTGAGTTTATTTTGTTAAAACAGCTAGAATTAACTTAGTTGATATACTTGGGTCTGCCAAAATTATTTTTCAAGGCCTCAACTTTCTCATTTATAAAATGAAGGAATTTGCTGTGCTGGCTTCCTTCCTTTTCCCCAAACACATAGAACATTTGGGACTTCTGTACTTGCTGTTTCCTCTGCCTAAAAACTCTTCTCAGAAACTCACAGTGCTTGCACCCTCACTCCTCAGATCAGCCTTAATGTGACCTTATCAGTGAGGCCTCCCTGGCTACTCTTAGTATAATAACATTTGCCCTTCTCCATCACTCTTTTCTTCTCTTATCTGGTTCTTGTTTTCCTTATAACATAAAAACAAAACTATTTATTTATTTATTTGACACTCAGTAAAATATTTGTTGAAGAATTGTGTGAGTGCAGTGCTCTCCAAGGTGCTAAGCAGCTATAAGAGATTATGCTTTCTAAATTCAAGGATTTATAATCTTAGGGGAAAAAATAAAACAGATTTAAAAATCAATTTTAAATATGCAAAAAGTATATACACTTTGTCAACATTATATTGCCAAATATGTAAGGAAATATAGAGATTCTAATAATTATTAAGTACTTAAGTGTTATTTACCAAAATTTTTAAGACATTATTTCATTTGATGACTAATGCAAAAGTAGCATTATTTAGCCATTTTATAGATGGGGAAACAGGCTAAAAGGGCTGGAATGGGAGCTTCCCAAGAGTAGTATCACATCTGTCATATTCTCTGGCATTTAGCAAAGTTTCTAACAATTGGCAAGAAATAATTTTTTTTGATAGAAAATGAGTTAGATAGCTTGTCCATGGTGGGTCAGTTGATATTAGAACACATAATTACCTGAATACAAGTCTATGGTTTTTTTTTTTTTAAACACTCCTAGGATGACAAATATGTTTCACTCTGATCTAATTCCTGAATCTGGGCTGTAACTCTTTCTGTTTCCTCTCTTGAGAGATTGTCCCTTAGTAACTACTTGTCTGAGTTATTTCCATTTTGTCAGGCCTCAGCCCAGCCATCACCTAAGTGAAGAGGCTTTTCAGGCCCTACCCAGGCCTGTTGTATCAGAACTTCCATTACAAGATCCCCAGATGATTCCTGTCCATATCAAAATGGGAGAAACATGACTCTAGGAATATCGATAGTATCAATCAGTTAGCCTTGGCAAATTAGGAGAATCCTCTTTACCATCTCTTGTGCTTCTACATTAGACTCTGACTCATCCAGAGTCAGAGCCCTAACTTTGGCATTATTTTATACTGTCTAGAGTGATTAGGACTGAGTGGAGTTAGTGTGAAAATATTTTGAAAAGTTTGTCTTCAAGTGTTAAAAAACAAAAAAGGTATAGATACATTCTGGGTCAAAGAAAATCGAACAAGTACCTTTGGGCATATACATGGTAGTAGATGAACATCTATGTGCAGAGTTAGAAGGACACTTGGTCCAGAGCAGTACTTACATTTAATGAAGGATAAAGAATGAAGGGAATTTAAAGTAGTAGCTGAAGAAGAAAATGAAAGTAGCATTAAAGGGGCACAAAGAGCAAGGCTGCATAGGGTCTAGGTGAAGAATGATCTTAACAGTTAAAAGTGGGAAGTGAGGGAGAAATACCAAGGGCAATTTAATTTGGTAAGAAGAAAATTATGAGTGTTCCTAGAGAAAAGAATTATACTAGGTAGTGAGGACACAAGTTATAATGTGACAAGTAGCAAAATCAAAGGCTAACAAAAAAGGCTGATTAAAAAAATGAACCATGGGGCGCCTGGGTGGCTCAGTGGGTTGGGCCGCTGCCTTCGGCTCGGGTCATGATCTCAGGGTCCTGGGATCGAGTCCTGCATCGGGCTCTCTGCTTGGAGGGAGCCTGCTTCTCTCTCTCTCTGCCTGCCTCTCTGTCTACTTGTGATTTCTCTCTGTCAAATGGATAAATAAAATCTTTAAAAAAAAAAAGTGAACCATGGATACAGATTATTTATTCATCAAAGTTACCATTAAGGGAATCACAGAAATAGGACAGTTTAGACATGCATTTAGACATAGGTTCAAGAATTACCTCCTGAGGGGTGCCTGAGTGGCTCAGTGGGTTAAGCCTCTGCCTTCAGCTCAGGTCATGATCTCAGGGTCCTGGGATCTAGCTCCACGTTGGGCTCTCTACTCAGCGGGGAGCCTGCTTCCCTGCTTCTCTCTCTGCCTGCTGCTCTTGTGATCTCTCTCTTCAGTCAAATGAATAAATAAAATCTTAAAAAAAAAAATTACCTCCTGAAACTTGGGTACTGAAAGTTCCTGTGCTGAGCCCTGCATCTTAGGGACCCGGGCTTGTGTCTTTCTCTAGTCACACCCTTTCCTATTAGGTCAAGGATTAAGGAACCCAGGAACCTGCTCACTGGAGTCTCTGGCCCCCATTTTAGAGCATGGTCTCATAAACTAGACTAGACTTCAGAAGTTCCTACATAAACACCCCAAAGTCATTTCCAGAACCCTTGAAACCCTCTTTCTCTGGTCTAAAATCTTGAGGGCAGGACTGCATAATTAGTGTGTACATATTTAAGCCCAAGGGATGTGCAATGGGGCTGTTCATGGTCATGGGTTGGCAGTGATGTGAATAGAGCTTATACTTGTCTGGGTTGCCCACTCACATGTCAGGCCCCACATATTGAGCACTAAACACACACATATGTGCATACATGCATATGAGTACACACATAAACCCTGCAGTTGGATTCTTGTGAGGGTACAGTCCATGTCGCTAATTATCATTCATCAAAATATATGAGATCTCTATTACGAAATGTTCTGTCTCCAAAAACATTTCAGACAGCTTGGATGTAAAACAGTAAGTCCAGGAACCAGAACGTTTTGCCAGTGGGATGGAAGGGACCTTGAGGACGGATCAAAGTGCTGCCTGGGCTAGCTAGCCTGATGGGTCTCAGGGGATGGCTCCTGGGGGAAACGTGCCACTTAATGAGACCCACCCCATCAGCCTGAGTCTCTAAGCTTGAAGATAATTATTGGAAGCAGTCCCAAATTTTCTCCCATTTGTGCCCTTGACATAGTGTGGGTTATTATAAATAAAACAACTAAAAGGATTATCATTAACTAATTCATTAATTCATTTATATAGTGTTGTGGACTGAATGTTTCTGTCTCTTTAAAATGCATACATTGAAACCCTAACATTTAGCCTGATGGTTATTGGGAGGTGGCACCTTTGGGAGGTGATTAGGTTTAGATGAGGTCATGAGGTTGAATCCGCCAGGATGAGATTAGTGTCCTTGTAAGAAAAGGAAGAAACACCAGAACTTCCTCTCTGCCATGTGAGGATATAGTGAGAAAATGGCTGTCTGCAAGTCAGGAAGAAGTGTCTTACCAGGAACCAAATCTGCTGGCACTTTGACATCAGACTTCCCAGCCTCCAGAACTGTAAGAAATAAATGTCTATTGTTTAGGCCACCCCCTCTATGGTATTTGTTATGGCAGCCTGAGTAGACTAAGACATATATTTTAGTTATTCACGGCATTTATTTAACTTTTGTCTCCCTCGATGCACTGTGAACAATATGAGGGCAGGAACCACCACTGTCTTGCCCAATGCTGTGTCCCTGGCACCTAGGTGAAATGTGGGAGAGACAGGTGCTCAAAAAAACTTATGGAATGGGTGTGGATGTACATGACATACTGGTAGGAAGAATATGAAAATAACTAAAACATAGTCCCTTTCTTTATAGGGACTATTGAAGACAATCGGATACTTTTGATCATTAAGACATGAGTTGCTATTTCGTAGTTAACTTATGATGCCTCAGGAACTTTTCATATTTTAACTCTCAACATAACTTGATAAGGAGGGTATTTTTTTCTTTTACAGCAGAGGAAGCAGGATGAGGGAATTTAAACAGCTTACCCAAAGACACATATCCTCTAGGTAGAGAATCCTGTCTTCAAACTCAGGTCTTTTTGTCTTTAATGTCTCTGCAGTGCTACCATCTTCGGGAATTTGTGCTTTTCCTTCTCTTAGTGTTTGAAGGTCAGGCTTTTCTGATTTTCTTAGCTGAGAACTAGAGGATATAGCAAACATTCACTTTTTCATAAAATTGCTACATGAAGAGGTTTATATTTTAGTTGATCACATGAGCTTTATCTTAAAAATATCTGCTGAGGTTGGTTTCTTCTTGAGTGAATGAAGGTGATGTTGAGCACAGGACAATCAGTGGGGGAAGGAGGCTGAATGAGCCCTCCTCTTTGAGCTATTTTTATGGTCATTGGGTGGGCTTATGGGACATAGAGTGAACTGTGATGAAAGCCAAAAGGGCAAGCAGACTGGCCTCTGAGGATGTCGTGGCCATATTCCATTCTTATACCTCTGAGGAATGGCATGGGATACTCCTCCACCACCACAGGTTAGAAGTAGAGCCTGGAGGAGCTGTTCTCATAAGGGCCCAAACCACCTTCTTATTTGAATGGGATGGCCATGGGAGAAGGGGGTCAGATGGTAGCCTGTTTTCTAGCTGTGAGACCATTCTGCTTGATGGTTGGATGTCATTTACCAGAGGTTCCTCCAGATCTGAGGTAGCTGCTGAAGCAGAGGGTGGAGTTGGCAGATAATATGCTTGTTTTCATGCTCTGAATTCCTCCATGGTCCCCACCAAGGGAAAATGGAGAAGGAGAAGCCCTGGTGCTGAGGCCCTAGATCTTCAGGCTGAAGTTTCACCATCATGAGATTTGATTTGCTGACTAGGTACATTAAGCAGTAAGATAGTAGAAGTCAGGATTTCTAAATTTTTATCTCAGATGTGCTCTTGTGTATGTGTCAGCCTGGCATAGAACTGGGTTTCTCAAAGAAGGTACTCATAAATTTTGGTAAAGAAATTATAGCTAAGGAAACAGACCTGAAGAAGTTATATGAATGAACCAAAAGATTTGGGCTTTTTTTTTTTCCTTCAGCTTTGGCTTCCAAATCCCTTTAGAACCTTGCAGACTCAGGCTCTGTGTCACATTGATTACATATGGGCCGTCCCCGTAGTAGAGAAATGAACAAAGAAAGACACAGGAGTAGAGGTCAACTTGAGTAGTTGTTGAGTTTGAGTGTAATGCAGCGGTAGATGGGATATCCTCCTCTCAGGTTACTAGAGGGCTGATAATCATCTTGAATTGTTGTTAGTCTCATGGCGTGGAAGAGGGGATTTAAATCAGAATCATCTGGGGAGATTTTCAGAACATGTGTACAAACTCTGCTTGCCTCCCCCCACCAAAAATGAATCCAAAATAGAAGAAGAGATGGCAGTTAGCACCGGTATTTGTAAGTAATTCCGATGTGTGATCCCTTACTGGGACCTATTGTGGTTACCTGACAATGGTAAGCTCCTTGAGGGATGAGCTTAAGTGTCTCTGTGTTCCCCACAAAGTAGAGTGTCTAATTCACTAGATATTTGCTGAATAAATGGATGAAGCAGATGGCAGTGGAGAGATAAGAATAAATATCGTAGACAAAAAAGACTGGGCACTGAAATGTGAGGAAGCCCAAAGGCTGCTCAGTCAATACATGTTTATTGAGAGTGATTAAAGGAGAGCCCAGCCATCTTCAGCCATCTTGCCATCGACCTTTTATCAATAAACATAAATACTGTTGTGCCCTTGACCTCAAGAGTTAAAATAATAAATAGCTTAATTTGTCATTATTAATTGCACTTTGAATTTATTTTACATAAATGTGGCCTTGAAAAGAGAATCACTCCTACATTCATCCCATGCATTTTATCCTCGAGACTCCCAAAGGTGCATATGTCGTAAAACAAATAAAATCTGCCTCCCACCTCCACCCTCCCATCGATACCACATTTGCTAGTGAGTCCAGACAAATGGTTATTTGCAAGGTTGGATGAGTAGTTAAGCCACATAGGCACAATGTAATATGACAACATTCTTCATGGTAATACCGTCCTTCTCCTCATTACATTTGAATATAGATTGCCAGTGTATGATTCTGCCAACCTTACTCTCTATTCGTGAGCTGTGGAATTTTTCAGACTAGGTGAAGTCCACATGTGCTCCCCAGACATTATTGACTTATTTGTAAGCCTAAACAAAATCACAGCTATTGTCTCTAAGAAGTTAATTTGCCAAAGCTCTTTTCTTCATACCCTTAATTATGTATATATTTATAGACTTGAGCTACCTGCCTGCTCAATGCTCATGTACCATATCTCTTATTTACCACTTAATGGCTCAGGGCTCTTCCTTTATACTCTCTTTGCTTCAAATTCAACATTTAAATATCTGTACTCAGCTTACCTTTTGAGTATTAAAACATTCTTTCTTTACTTCCTTGAAAAGCTGCAAATAAACCTTTTAACATTTTATCTGGACCAAACAGTAGTGGTTTTACACAAGGAATGAGAACTCTGTAAGTAAATCTGTGTATTTATATGACTAAAGTGCATTATAAAAAGAAGCCGTAAATCCAGTTTTCTACATAAAAGGAATTAGATTTTCCAGTTTACCTCTGCACTGGGATTAATAAAATGTGCAACAAATAGCTGATGGAATGATCCATTTGAAGTTTGTAAAGGCATCTTGGGAAACTGGCTAGAGTAGCCTTTTTATTTTTTCAAAAAAGGATGCCTGTTAATTTTTTGATTCAGTCTTGTTCTTGAATGACTGTTTTAAAATGAGCTGAGAGACTGTTACCTGCCCATTTCTGCATGGCTGAGCAAATGCACCCGTAAATCCAAGTTTCTCTTCATTTCCATCACTATACGTCTCCAAATTACAGAGAATTCATTCCTGAGCTGGAGAGGTGCCAGAAGTTTCTCATCTAGCTGTCTGTGGGCTGCCTTTTTCTTTCCCCTCTTTGAGGCTTTCTGATGCTTAGAGTGAGCTCAACTCAAAGGTTTCCAGCCTCACACTCGCCTTACATTCCCCCACAGTCACACCGAGCTCTGTGATTCTGAGGAATACCGTGTGCCAGCTTCCGATTCACAGTCTCCTTTTACCTGCAGGTGTTCCAGAAACTTCAAAATGCGTCTGGTAATGTATTTGCTTCTCTAAACATGCCACTTTGGCATGCATTATATGCAGCTGCTTATTATTTTTTAAAAAATCTGTCTTCTGAATAACATGCATGCTAAAAAAATGTCAAAGGGGGATTGTAGAACAGTGAATCTTAATTATTGGTCTAGATGTGCATGTGTGTGTCCTTGTTAATGTAGGCATGTTTGCATAACATTATGCACAGGCATATTTCACTAAAGAAATCTCCCTGAAAGCACTACTTTTCACGCACATACAGGTTTTCTAATCAGATCTGTAAATATCTTACACAGCAGCAAGTAGAGGAAAAATACATTTTTCATCCCCCTGCAAATGACATGTTTTAGGTACCTATTTGAAAAACCCTCCTTTCTTTCTTTAAAAAAAAAAGGTTAGAGAGAGAGAGAGAGAGAGAGAGAGAGAGTGTGTGTGTGTGTGTGTGTGTATTTGGGGTGTGAGGGTGTTGGTTTTTGAAAATTTGGCGAGAAGAGTTATCTTCCTGCTGCATAAGAATTTCTACCTCGTGTTACCTGCCTTCTTAAAACTCACTAATCACTGAGGAGAAGAGATGTGGTTCTGCTTAGAAGTAACCCCAGGGGGACGTTGAGCTGCAGTGTTCAGCAGGCATTTTAGGTATTCTAAATACTACTGCTTGAATAATAAGTAGATGGGGTAGATTTGCTATTGCGAGTCCTGCTATGTTTCCTGGCTTGTAGAAATCACATTTACACTGTACGTTTAGGATGTGCATGTGTTTATTGAACTCTAGTAAAGCACCATGAGAGTCTGGGCTCATAAATCACATTATTTATTTGCCCGTGTTGGGAGGTAGATTCTAAAATTAAGAAATTACTTAGCAATTAATAATATATTCAGCATCCCTTGTCTCATTGGGTGAGATTTACATCCTTGGGACTTGCTCTTCTAGTTATAGAGATGAATGATTTAAGGTTCAGACTTAATTGCTATTTCAAATCTTTAAGCTAGAAAGATGCTTGTATCACTTTATTTAAAAGGCTTATTTTGAAAAATGTGTATATATATTTCTAACTGGTGGTAAGCCAATCATGACTATAATGTGCTCTGTGTTTAAGATATACAACTTAATTATTATTCACTTTCTTATCTTCATAGTATAATAATTCTTTCACTTTACATGATGTTTTTGCTCCTGAGAGATCAATAATTATTGTTGTAAAGATGAGAATAGTGTAGCAACTCAGAATTCAAAGAAAAGTAGGTTGAAGTGGAGTTTTTTGAGAAATTAAATAATAATAGATTTTCCCAAGTAGGTTTTCTAAATGTACAGTGGGTTTGATATTTGAAAATGGAAACATCTTAAATGTAAACTTGTTAAGTGGAATAGACTAGGATAATATTAATGCATTCTTGTTAAGTTCCTCACTACATTTAAAATGAGGTAGTAAATAGGTTATTTTACATTGACTATTAATTGCTTTTGCTTTGTGATATTGATTATAAAACAAACAATTGATTTTTTACTGGCTTTGAGTTGGAGATGACTGTAAACTTTGGTAAAATAGTTTACTGAATTGTAACAATAAAAATGTATAGTCTTAAAAATCATTTTGAATGCTACTTTTACTTTTTAGCATTCAGGATCTAATATTTTATCACTTAGAGAGCTGTGAACTTACAGAATATTATGTATATTTTAAGAAAATTACCTAACTTTTAAGGCTGATTTTTGTCAACCTTGTTCAATTCGTAATTACTCCAAGTAGCATAGTAAAAATGCATTTCAATATGTATGAATGGTTCCTTGAAAGGGCATATTATATTAGGAGCCATTAAAAACCTGTGTGGGCTATTAATGTTATACTCATGTATTGCTCTGTATATAAAGGATTTTTATTTTAGGTACCATTCATTTCCAGTATTTAAATGCACCTAAGATTGTGACCTATTTGATGTAGGAACCTTGTCTTTGAATGTGAATATCTTGATGAGGGTTTCAAATTGAATGTAGTGGATGGTTGGAGATTTAGTAGCACTTTTTAAATATGTATTGCAATATGCATTAATGCATACATACAAATATTGGGCTGTGTAAAAACATTTTTT